>NW_027555958.1:274984998-275600832 GCF_003287225.1 Phascolarctos cinereus | reverse complement strand
TATTTTCAAGCTAGTTGAGTCAGTTAGAAGCCTAGGATGAAGACTATACTTTGTCCCTTTTTAGGTGGCTCAGATGGGGAGTTTTATATATCTGACCCTATAAAAACACAGTGAAGGAAGGGTTAAATTCCTAAAAGAGATGAGTTTGGTAGACTGGATGGATCTATACCACTCTGTCATGGCCTCCCATACCCTATGACCAGTCTTCCTGGGAAGAAATTGGATCCCACTTACTGAACAGAGCCTCACTCTAGTGGCATCATACTTTAGCTATAAGCCTCCCATGCCATGCCACAATACAAGTTTGGGAGATCAACTAGTGAAATTGGGCAGGAGTTTTGGTCAGCCCTAGTAGCTATTCAAGCAAATAGAATTAGATCAGCAAATATAGGTGTCCATGAAAATAGCTGCTTAAAGAATGGCAGGAGGAGGTAAGGATCCATTCAGTGGGTAGATGATTGCAACACCTTCTTCCACACTGAGATTTCTGTGTAGCTCTTGAAACATAGGTTTAATAAAGGAAATGATTGAAGGAAGGCCAGACTAGGCGGGGTGCTATTAAAACTGTATTGGGGGGGCAGAGCCGAGATGGTGGAGTGAAAGCAGCAACTTCCTTGAGCTCTCCCCCAAGCCCCTCCAAATACCTACAAAAAATGGCTCTAAACAAATTCTAAGGCAGCAGAACCCACAAAAAGACAGAGAGAAACAAATTTCCAGCCCAAGATAACCTGGATGATTGATCAGAAAGGTATATCTCGCCGGGCTGGGAGCACAGCACAGAGCAGCGTGGGCGCACAGGCAGCAGCGAACCTGGAGCAGACCTCAGAGGACTGAATCATTGACAGCTGTGGCAGTTTCCAGACTCCTCAATCCACGAATGCCAAAGACAACTTAGAAGGTCAGTGAGAAAAGTCTGTTTCTGCGGTGCTGAGAGAGAAAGGTGGGTCACAGATCCAGTTCCCTGAGAACTCGACCCTGGGATGGTCAGCTGCTTCTCAGGCTTCCAGCCCATAGACTGAGGGGGAATTGAGTGGTTGATTAGAGGGGATCTGCAGGGATCTCTCCGCTGGTGCTGAGGCAGGAATCTCTTGCTTTGCCCGTGCTTGGATCTGGGTCACAGTTCTGGACGGGGGTCCTGGGGTGAGGAGGAGCACTGACATGGTGGAGCTTGTAGTGGCTGTGGGCAGGAAACCTTCTTCACAGTTCCAGGACAGAAAGGAGTGCTTGTGGTCACTAATAGACCACAGCACAGGCCAGGAAAGGAGTTAACACCTCGCCCCTTGTCATACCACCTTACAAGAACTGAAAATTTACTGGTCCCTACAAGTATCTCTGAAAACAGCTATATAAACCCCTGAAGCTCAGGACAGTGGAAGCAGACTCTTACCTTAACAAAGAGTTTAAAACTCAAGTAATTGGCCGGGATCATGAACAAGCAGTGCAAAAAGAGTCAGACTACATTATCTTACTTTGGTGACAAAGAAGATCAAAATATACAACCAGAAGAAGACAACAAAGTCAGAGCTCCTACATCCAAAGCCTCCAAGAAAAATATGAATCAGTCCCAGGCCTTGGAAGAGCTCAAAAGGGATTTTGAGAAGCAAGTAAGAGAAGTAGAGGAAAAACTGGGAAGAGAAATGAGAGTGATGCAAGAAAATCATGAAAAACAAGTCAACAGCTTGCTAAAGGAGACCCAAAAAAATACTGAAGAAAATAACACCTTAAAAAATAGCCTAACCCAAATGGCAAAAGAGGTCCAAAAAGCCAATGAGGAGAAGAATGCCCTAAAAAGAAAAATTGGCCAAATGGAAAAGGAAGTCCAAAAGATTACTGAAGAAAATACTTCCTTAAAAATTAGAATAGAGCAATTGGATGCTAGTGACTTTATGAAATCAAGACACTGTAAAACAAATCCAAAAGAATGGAAAAAATAGAAGAGAATGTGAAATATCTCATTGGAAAAACAACTGACCTGGAAAATAGATCCAGGAGAGAGAATTTAAAAATTATTGGACTATCTGAAAGCCATGATCAAAAAAAAAGCCTAGACATCATCTTTCAAGAAATTATCAAGGAAAACTGCCCTGATATAGTAGAACCAGAGGGCAAAATAGAAATTGAAAGAATCCACAGATCTCCTCCTGAAAGAGATCCCCAAAGGAAAACTCCTAGGAATATTGTAGCCAAATTCCAGAGTTCCCAGGTCAAGGAGCCAGAAAGAAACAATTCAAGTACTGTGGAAACACAATCAGGATAACACAAGATTTAGCTGCTTTTACAATAAAGTATCGCAGGGCAGGGAATATAATAATCCGGAGGGCAAAGGAGATAGGATTACAACCAAGAATCACCTACCCAGCAAAACTGAGTATAATCCTTCAGGGGAAAAAATGGTCATTCAGTGAAATAGAGGACTTTCAAGCATTCTTGATGAAAAGACCAGAGCTGAATAGAAAATTTGACTTTCAAATACAAGACTCAAGTGGAACATGAAGAGGTAAACAGGAAAGAGAAATCATAAGAGACTTATTAAGGTTGAACTGTTTACATTCCTGCATGGAAAGATGATATTTGTAACTCATGAGACCTTTGTCAGCATTAGGGTAGTTGGAGGGGGAAAATTATGTGTATGTATATAGATAGATAGATAGATAGATAGATAGATAGATAGATAGATAGATAGATAGGTAGGTAGGTAGGTATAGGGCACAGGGTGAGTTGAAGATTAAGGGGTCATATCTGGAGAATAAAATTAAGGGATGAGAGGATTATACTAGGAGAAGAAGAAAGGGAGAGGTAGAAAGGGTAAATTATCTCACAAAAAAAAGAAAAGAAAAGGCTCTTACAGTGAGGGAACGGGGGAAGGTGAGAGGGAATGATTGAATCTTATTCTCATAGGATTTGGCTTAAGGAGGGAATAACATACACATTCAATTGGGTATGGAAATCTGTCTTACCCTACAGGAAAATGGGGGGAAGGGGACAAGAGAGCAGGGGATGATAGAGAGAGGGCAGATTGGGAAAGGGGTAATCAGAAGCAAATACTTCTGAGGAGGGACAGGGTCAAAAGAAAGAATAGAATAAATTGGGGGACAGGATAGGATTAAGGGAAATAGAGTTAGTTTTTCACAACAGGTCTACTATGGAAGTGTTTTGCATAACTGCACATGTATAACCTATATTGAGTTGCTTGCCTTTTCAATGAGGGTGGTTGGGGAGGGAGGAAGGGAGAAGATTTGAAACCTAAAGTTTTAAAAACATATGCTTAAAAAAAATGTTTTCACATGCTACTGGGAAATAAGAAATACAGGAAATGGGGTACAGAAGTCTGTCCTGCCCTACAGGAAAATAGAAGGGGAAGGGGATAAGAGAAGGGGGAAGAGATAGAAGAGAGGACAGACTGGGGGAAGGGATATTCAGAATGCATGCCATCTTGGGGTGGGCAGAGGGGTGAGATGGGGTGAAAATTTGAAAAAAAATCACAAAAAAAATTCTCTACACTAAGGGGGAAAGAAAACCATTCCCAGTTCCTTCATTTGAGTCTCCTCAATTATCCTGGTCACCGACCTCTGGAAACATTCCACTTTGTAACCAGAAATGAATACAGTACTGCAAAGGCAAAACACAGCAAAGGTGTTAATGTAGCCTAAGATGTTTTAGCTGCTAAATCACATTTTTTACTGATATTGACTTGCAGTCCATTAAAACCTCCATACCTTTTCCACATGAAAAAAAAACTGTGTTGGGCACCTGGAATAGGGACATTAAAGGCCCTTCTGTCCTACTAAAGTGGGCCTACTGAAAATAGAGGATTCCACTATGACAGAGGTATAAAGCAACCATGCCTTAGCTATCATTAATCCAATAACAAGGAGACAACTTTAGGGATGGGGGTCCCAGCAAGTTTGCCCAAAAAGCTGATCTATCAGCTACATGTCTGACCTGTAAGAGAGTCTTAAGGGATAGGGCATATATCTATATTGATTCCTGTAGTGGTAACCACTAGCCCATTTGGTAGTTTTGAGCCACCAAGTCTTTGTAGCCAGACATGAGGGCCTCAGGGCAAAGACTAAGGTTTCCTCATGGTTTGTATCATCCTAACTATTGGAACTAGATGGGACCAAAGATCATATCTTCAAGTCATGGGGACCTGAAAAAGGAAATGATCATCAAATATATAAGGGGTTGTTGAATATACAGTCAAATTATTATCATATAATCAAGTATGATAGACTTAGCTCTTCTCAGCAGTACAATGATCTGAGACAATTCCAAAAGACTCATGATGGAAAATGCTATCTACATCCAGAGGAAGAACTATGGAGACTAAATGTAGATTGAAGCATACTATTTTCACATTTTGGGGGGTTCTTTTTGTTTTGTTTTTTTTCTTTCATGTGCTTTTCCCCTTTTGTTCTGATTCTTCTTTCACATTAATGATATGGAAATATGATTAATATGATTGTACCTGTATGCCCTGTATTAGATTGCTTTCTGTCTTCGTGATGGGGGATGGAAGGAAAGGAAGGAGAAAAATTTGGAACCCAAAATCTTATAAAGGGGAATGTTGAAAACTATCTTTACATGTAATTAGAAAAAAATAAAATACTGTTATGTGGAAAAAATTACTGTCATATCTTGGGACCCCTAAAGGATTCATAAGGACATCTCAATTTCCACTGAGAGTTTTGTAGAAAAGGATATCCTTATTAATGTGGAACTGGATAGAACCCCTCCCCCCCTGTAATCAGGATTACAGTTGTGATAGCTAATAAGAGTGAATGTACTGTGGGAATAGACATTAGGAGCTCTTAGGAGTTAATACTTTTATCAGTGTTTATAGAACCAAATGGAAATGCTTGATGATGCCTGAGCTACCCTGTGTAGCTAACCTCAAACAATATTGGTTCATGAAAGAAGGGTCTTAGTGATGGAGATAAAGAGAGATGAATATTTCATTACATTAACTTGCCTTATAACAAATGACCAGCAAATGACCAGTGAAAAGAAGAATGATATCTGTTGACTCAAAGGGAATTACGGGGAGCTGAATATAGCTGTTACAACAATTGCTAGGACTGTTCTGACCTTGTCAAGATAGTAGACTAAATAGCTGGTCTCCTGGTACCTTCAAGATCATGGTCACTTTTGTCCTTTGAGTGTTAATTTATTTCATGAACAGGTTGCAACTTTGCCACAGGCTGATGCCTCCAATCCCGGTCCTGATGTCTCCTCTACTAGTCCACTGGGTCCCTGTCTGTGAGACCTGGCCCTCAGGAGTTCCATTTTGCCTGGTTCACTGATGGCTCCTTCTGCTATGACAGAAGCATGAAGCAGTTGTACCTCAGCCATCATTAACTCAGTAACAAGGACAACCTTAGGGATGGAGCCCTAGCAAGGCATCCTAATAGGCTAAGTATAAGCTACATGCCTGACCTGTAAGACAGTTTTGAGGGGCAATGTATATAAGATCTTTATCTATATTGATTCCTAAATGGTAGACATGGGTCCTACTGAATGTTCTGGAGCCTGGAGAGAATAGACTTTCCCCTTTTGAGTCAAGATCAGTGGAAGAATTTTTCTGATGTTTCCCACCACATACAACTGTTTGTAGAACATCTTAGGGCCTAAGATATAAACATCACATACTCTCTTTTGAATTGAACAATCATGTCAACAAATTTAGGAGAACAGCAGAAATTGAGGAATAGGTTAAGCACCAATCTGGACATAAGGGTCATAGCGCCATCTCATAGTGAGCATGGGACCACATGGTCCATTTAATTAAGGATAAGGCAGTTCTTTTCTTTTCTTTTTTTGTATGAGGTAATTGGGGTTAAGTGACTTGCCCAGAGTCACACAGCTTGTGAATGTTATGTGTCTGAGGTCAGATTTGACCTCAGATCCTCCTGACTCCAGGGCCGGTACTCTATCTATTGAGTCACCTAGCTGCCCCAGGCAGTTCTTTCCAATAGCTCCTTGCACCAATCAGAGCACCTACATATGAAAGATCCATTTGGCAGGATCCCATTCATTTCTAGACCTGCTTCTGAGTAATTCATTATCTTGCCCCACTCCACCTTATATCAGAGAAAACGGTTTTCCCTTACTGCAATTGAGACGTGTTTGGGGTATGGCATTGCAGTGCTTGTCAAGTTTGCCATCACGGCAGGGACCATCAAAGCTTTTACAGAAAACAGCCCTCTTCCTTATTATGCCCCTACACCATTTACTATTATCATGGCACCTATGTCACAATAAAAGAGATCTGTGATTAAGCTCACCACCATTATACCTGCTATTCTCTCAAATGAGATGCTATCTGTAAAGCACTTAGCATAGTACCTGGCACATAGTAGGAGCCTAATAAATGCTTACATTCTCCCAACTCCCATTCTTTCCTGTCTTCTGTACCTTTCTCAGAGGGCTGGCATGTGAAACGTTGGAGTGGACTCTTGAAGAGTAGCTTCATTATCATATCTCCTCACTGTTGGGGTTAGGGTTTCACCTCCCAGAAGCTATGTCTATGATGAGTTGGTGCCACCTTGGGAAAAGGAATGTTTCTCCACTATGGCAAAATTTTAGTTCTGGCCTCTAGGAAGTTGACTGCTTTTATATACAGTTCTCCCTCTCTCTCTCTCTCTCTCTCTCTCTCTCTCTCTCTCTCTCTCTCTCTCTCTCTCTCTCTATATATATATATATATATATATATATATATATATATATGTATGTTATATATATGTGTGTGTGTGTGCACACGGGCATATACATGTGTATACATACATGTGTAAACATACAGACAGACAGACATACAGACATACATATATATATATATAGAGAGAGACACCATCCCACCCCCAGTCTTTACTTATTCCATCCCCTGTACAGAGTTGCCTTAGAAGGCTTGAAGTGCCTGGGGAAGATGGCTCAGGTCTCCATTAATTGGCAAGTTTCTTTTCCACCTTTTCAGAAAGGCTTTGGGGGAATTCCAAAGGGTGGAATTGTTGGGAGGGACCTTGCTTTCCAACAACAGACAGGAGGTGAAACTATCTTTGCATAGCTATGATGAGTGTTAATTTACCTAGAAGAAACAATCTACCATAGTTGACTTAGTGACAATCCTGAGTCCCTAAATGAAAGCGAAAGGGGACAGATCCTCAGCAGAGGTTTCTAAAGGGACAAATATTTGGTTTCATATACATATCCCCATGGGGCTCCTGAAAGGAAGAGGTTCTAGCTAGTGGTCTGTAGAATACTGAATGGGTGGTAGATAGTATAAGGCAAGTCTCATTATTGACTTAGGCCCAAGGACATGTTGGATATAAGATGATTATATAATCTCTTAGCTACCTTGCTAAGATGACACTAACCATACCACCATGGTGGGAATTGGTGACCATGCCAGAAGTATCATCACTTGTTTTGTAACATGAATGTTTCTGATCCTCTTCCCATTTATTGTTGCTGTTTTGCATAGGAAGATAGACTATAAGTTTGATGTCTAAACCTGATGTTATCCCCACTGTAAGGAATTCATTTCTTCAGTTCCTGTTACATTGTTTGTTATCTTAGAGCTTTTTTTTTTTTAATTTGCACTAAGCTCTTCCTCTATATCTGGCTTCTCACATCTCTGAAGTCAAAGTTGTTTGGAATTGACCTTAAGGTCATTAAGTGATTAGAAGATTTTTACAGACTTGCCACCAATGGGTAGGATGTGGTAGGGGTAGTATTTATTTTCTGGTCTTGTTTATTCTTAAAGGGGTAGAGAGACTGTGTTTGAGACTTGAATGATTGGAATATGAAAGACATAGCCTATGAGAAGTCAAGAGCTCCCCAAGTTTGATGGAACACCACTGAATTGTGAGTCAATACATCTTTTTCAACAGGTACTACCACTATAGCAAATGCAAAAACAGAAAAGAGCTTCCATCTGAATTAGTGTTATATTTATTGAATATCCTGTTTTATCGTTAAGTAAATTTATTTTTATTGTATGTTATAGGATCTATGAATGTTTGTTGTGTTTTAATTACAAGCGTGAACTACTAGACTAGCCTTAGTTAGGCCTAGTGTAGAATATTTGTTTTCAAATCTTGCATCTAACACTAGCTATGTGATCATTTGCAAGTCATTTATCCTCTCTGCACCTATTTACTCCTCCCCACTAGCTAAACAAAGTGGGTGAAAAATACATGTTTCATAGACCATGACATGCAGCTGGAGAGGAAGAGTCATGGTAGGGGAAGGAAAACAATGTAAGTATTAGGTATGTTGAATTTATGGTACTGGTGGGAGATCCATGTATTAATGTCATTATTCCTCTGGAAACTTGGTTGGTCATTATGCTAGTAAGAGCTCAGCACAATAGTATTTCATCATACATATATATACACATCTATATACATATATACACACACACACACACTATATATATATATATATATACATATCTATATATCTATATCTATATCTATATCTATCTATCTATCTATCTATCTATCTATCTATATATATATAATATATATATATATATATAGAGAGAGAGAGAGAGAGAGAGAGAGAGAGAGAGAGAGAGAGAGAGAGAGTGCATAACATTTCTCCATTCCCCAAATAATGGGTACTCCCTTAGGGTCTCATTCTTTTCTACCTCAAAAAGAGGTATGAATATTTTTGTACAGCTTTAGAGTTTATTACGTCTAGGACTAATTCCTCTCTTAATCTGCCTTCCTTCTTATGCCCCCTTCTTACTTCTCTTTCTCTATTTTCCTGTTGAGTGAAATGTATTTATGTATCCAATTCTGCAGCTGTTTTGGAGTAATTCTCTTCCTCCACATTTTTTTTAGTATCTGCCACCATAATAGTTTACTACAGTTGAGGTTCTTTTTTGTTTCCCCATTCTTTTTGTTTGTTTGTTTGTTTCCCTATTCTTGCAGACTACTCCCAATGTAGTCTGATCCAGGACAAAGTCTGATTGCTGCTCTTCTAGTCTGAGCCCCTGATCTGGATTTGGGTCTCTGTAAGAGTAGAATGCTACTAGACTCCATCCCTGTTAACCAGCTGGAAAGCTCTGTTGCTTCAAAGTGGCAGAATTGTAAGTCCCACTTTGGTCTGGGTTTCTTATAGTGATTATTCCTCTGCAGACTGAAGTGATTGCTCTAAGTAAGACCCCACTCTGAGCTTGGGGTTTTAGCAATATCATTGCTGCCGTTAGCTTCTGAACTTCTTCCTTTTTTTAGTTTATCACTCAGGGCTTTCATACCTGGAAAAGGAATCCCAATGCACAGATTCCCTTCTCACTCTACGTTGGATCTGAAACCCAGGACTGAGTAGCAGACAACAAAGCTGCCAGTTGACACCTGTCCCTATGGCTGTGCCCCACTATGGGTCTAGGGGTGCCTCAGCATGGATCTGGGGTCTCTTTTTGTGTTAGTGTACAGCCTCTCCCTGGAAACCAGGATGTTCCACAAACTGTATGCTCCTGGCCCAGCCCCTGAACTCAGTATTTGCACACCTTACTGTCTATTTCCTGGTGTTGAATTGGACCAAATAAAGGACTCATTGTGACTTTTTCTTGATTTTGCCATCAGGATTTAGTCTGGTGAATTTTATAGATCTGTTAGGATCAGTTGAGGATGGAACCTCACCTGCACTGCTTCCTTCTACTCTTGCCTTCCAGCCAATTAACTTAAAGGGAAAACAGCAAATGATCTTAAGTGAAGACCTAAACACATTTTTTCAGAGGAGAAAAAGATAAACAATAATAAGTTCCTTAACCTAAACAGAATTTTAGAAAAGTTAAATATGATGGGTTTCCAGAGATTACTGAATGGGAATGAAAAGAAGAATACATATTCTTAACTTTGTATAGCACCTTTACAATAAATGACCACATATTAGTTCAATTAAAAATTTACAAACAAATGCAAAAAAAAAAGAAAACCACAGAAATAGTAAACATATCTTTTGTTGACCATAACATAATAAAAATTGTAATATGTAAAGGGCTTTTGAAAAAAAGGATTGAAACTTAAATAGAAACTAAAAGTAAATAATGTAAATAATTAGTGGTACCAAGAAAAGTCACAGAAACAATAGATAAAAATAGATAATTCCATTGACACTGAGATAATACACCAAACATTTGGGAATACAGAAAAAGAAGTCATTAGGGGAAAATTTCTCTCTCTGAATACTTTCATTAGTGAAAGAGAAAAAGAATCAATCAATGAATTGGACATGCCACTAAAAAACTAATGCATCAAAAAACCCAAAACAAACCCTGAAAAAAGAAATTCTATAAAACAAAAAAGAGCTATAAATAAAATTGGAAAAAAAAAACCCATTCAATTGATAATGAAATTAGGAAATGTTTTTGCAAAAAAAAAATGAAATGAAACCAAATCCACTCTAATAAATAGAAAAATCACTGGATAATTTGATTTTTTAAGAACAAATTACCATGCTCAAAAGCAAAAGGTTGAATTTAATTTACAATAAAAAGAAAATTAAAGAAATTATTAGAAATCATTTTGTCCAATTACATGCAAACAAAATTGATAACTTAAATGGATAAGTATTTTTAATATAAAATACTCAGATTAACAGAAAAAGAAATAATAAATTTAAGTAATTCACTCTCAAGAAAAAAATTGAACAAACCATAAAGAAACTCCCAAAGAAAAAACCTAGAACCAGATGGATTTACAAGTATTTTGTCAAAAACTCATAGAATAATTATTGTGACTATTATATAAATTGTTTGTAAAAATAGAGGAAGAAGGCATCTTAATAAATTTTTCCTGTAAGGCAAGTGTGGTCCTCATACCTAATCCCTAAAAAGGATATATAAAACAGAAAAAGAAAAATGTAGATAAATATTGATAATAATGAATATTGATTAAAAAAATGTTGAATATTAACAAATAGGCTACAGGAAAATATGAAAAAGATTATAAAATGGGAACAGGCTGCGTTTATACAAGGAGTACAGTCAGTTAACCATAGAAAGTCTATAAACATACAGATCACATTAATAAAAAACAATAAAAATTACAATCACATCAACAGACACAAAAAAAGATTTTGACAAAATACAATATCCATTTATATTTTTTTAAATCTTAAGAGATATAGTAATAAATGGACCTTTCATTAATATGATAAACAGTATCTATCTAAAGCCAAGAGCTAGTATCTACAAGGAGAAATACTAAAAGCCTTTCCAACAAGTTTAGGGGTAAAACAAAGACGTCTACTATCACCACTCTTGTTTGATATAGTTCTAGAAATGCTAGCTATAGCAATAAAACAAGAAAATGAAATTGAGAGAATATGTATAGGCAAAATAAAATTATTACTTTTTGCAAATAATATTACGTTACTTAGGGAATCCTAGAGAATCAATTTAAAACTAATTGAAACAATAACTTCAGTAAAGTAGCAGGATATAAAATAAAACCACACCAATCATTAGAGGTTTTTTGTATATTAACAACACAATACAGCAGGAAAAGATTTTTTAAAATTCCATTAAAAAATATAAAAAACCACAGAATATTTAAAAATATCTGGAAGTCTATCTACCAAGTCAAATAGGAATTAAATTACTATAATTTCAAAATATTCTTTACAAAAATAAAGAATACTTAAACAATTGGGCTGATATGAGTTGCTTATGATTAGGCTATGCTTTTCTTTAAAAAAGGCAACACTACTTAAATTAACTTACAGAGTCAGAGCCATAGTAATCAACTACCAAAGGCAAAATAATAATTTTTTTTAAATTTTCTGTAAGAATGAAAGGTTAAGAATCTCAAGGAAAATAATGAAAAAAAGTTAGAAGTAATAGAGCCTAACAGTATCAATCTTCAACTATACTATTAAGCAGTAATTGTTATTGGGTAAAAAATAGAAAATTCAATCAATGGGACAAATTATATACCTAAAACATAGAGACTATCATAATATTTAATCAATCCAAAGACTCCAACACCTAGATGTCTATCATTCTTCATCTTCTTGATCTGCTTCCTTTCTGATTGACTGTAGGGACTAATCCACACTTAGAGTAGCCTCAATTCATAATTAGTTTAATATTTTGTTATCTGGCTTCTTTTGTGGATTCAGTCTGAGAAAACAAACTCTCTTACATAAACACAACAGATGTTTTATTTTGCCAAAGTGAAGCCAGCTAGGCTAGACCAGAGATGGTACCATATTATAAGCAGGACAGCTATCTGGATTTTGATAGGGACTAGGAGCAGGGATTTAAAATCCCTCCTTCTTCCCAGGGGCTAGGGCCTGAGCCAGAAGGAACTATTACTATTCCCTTTTCTTTATCCAGATATAACAAGAATAATATATGTAATAAAGACTAAAAAGAATAAAGGAATTTTTTTCCCATGTGTGACATGAATTATAGGGAGATTAGTGAAGTTAGGCAGCTTATACTCCTGTCTCTTTTTAAGTTTTGAATAGATTGCTCTCTTGGGGAGAGATTTATAGTATTTTCATGGGAGGTAAGTAGCAGGGGAACCCAGATGTGCACCTGGAAAAAAGAATCCAACAGGACCTGAATAATCCACACAAAAGGCAATCCTCTCTCTTCCTTTCTACCAAACTTTGACTCGCAAAATATCTCTGATTTAAGAAACTAAACTTCACTTCAAGTTAGAAACCTTTCCTCTGCATGCTGCTTTTCCTACTTATTGCTTTCAGTTGCCTAAAGAATGCCGTAGAAATTGTAACTAAAATGGTTTGTAATCTCCCACTGAAAGAAATCATCATTCTACCCCTTCCCGTCCCATGCCTCAGGTTAGGGGCTGAATGTGTCTCTCACTTTTATCTAAACTGCCCTTTCCCAAAATCCTTGTCAGAATTAAATATACAAGATTTACGAATAGGGACTGGATCTGTGATTTCATTGGAATAGGAAATGCCCAAGTGAGGAAACCCCCTCTTCCAACATAGGTCAATATCTTCTCTACAGTTTATTGTCTAAGAGAGTTGCATAGGACACAGAGAAGTTTAATGATTTGTCCAGGATTACACAGCTAGTGCATGGAGGAGGTTTTCACCTCAAACCCAGGTTTTCCCCACTCCAAGGCTGGTTCTCTTTCCACTATGCCATGCTAACTTTTCAACAAGATTCAGCACCCCCTTTTTTGTTTTATGATTGGGAATAAGCAGTGGTGAAAGCAAGCACAGAAATCAAAGGACAAAAGGCCGTAGGTATGGTTGTATACTAACTGGGCTTATCCCATTGCTCCTGCATTCAAGGACTTTCTTTTCTTTATCTCCTTCTTCTCATACAGAAGAGTTGAGGTAAAAACTCTAGAAGAATGGGGCAATTAACAGCAGCTGCTTCCCTTTCACCCCAGTCACCAGAGAAGGAAATTGTCTCTAAAGCAAGAATTGTTAACTTTTTTTATATCAAGGATACCTTTGGTAGTCTGGTGAAACCTATGGATCCCTCCTCAGGAAAATGTATTTTTAAATGCATAAAACAAAATACATAGGATTACATTGGAATTAAGTATAATTACATTAGGAATTATGAATAATAGGAAACCAAAGGAAACCAATTGTATTGTAATACAGTTATCAAAATGTAACAAGAAAAAAGTTCATGGATCCGGTTCCTCTCACCTAACCTGATCCAATCAGAACAACAAATACACTCTTCGTCCTCGGCTTCAGCATACCCATTGGTTTCAGTCTTTTTCTCTGTGGTTTGGATGGGGGTGGGGCCAGAAGGAGGTGGAGGAGAATGTCCTAACCTGAAGGCCAGCCACTTGGTCCTAAGATGAAGCTTGAATTTCTTCCCATCTGGTGTTTTTCTCCCAGAATTCTCCTCAGAATAGTCCCATAATCCCCAGTTTCACATCAGTCCTGGTGGGTTCTGGGACAATATCTACATGGCAATTCTGGGCTCCTAATATTCATGTTTTAAGTAATTTGAATAATGTGGTCTAACTCAAAGGAAAATGGAGGACAGAGGAATAATCATCCAGAGAGAGTTAGGGTACCCTCTTGAGTTCTAAAATCCAGCAGAAAATATTGTTGTAGACAGAAAACAGCCAGGATTTAGTAACGATTCACATGGTAATCATTCACCATAATCCTGAATGGAATAAAAGACAGAGACTACCTTATGAAGTATAAAAAGAATGGATATCACTACCTTGTCTTATCCAAGCTTCTCATAGGAGATTGAGGCAGTTCAAACCATGAGCCAAAGAAAGCTGAAGAATCATGAAGCTGTGATACTTTCAAGATGTAGGAGGGAACCTCTGACACAAATTTTACAGGAGCATGGCAAATTATGATATTTCTTTTAATAGCCTGAACAACATGCTTAAGTCCTAAGATAGTAACATTGGTTTAATGGAAGTTGGCCCTACTTTAAGAAAATACAACATGGGGGGCAGCAAAGTGGCGCAGTGGATAGAGCACTGGCCCTGAAGTCAGGAGGATCTGAGTTCAAATCCAGCCTCGGACCAAACACTTGACACTTACTAGCTGTGTGACCCTGAGCAAGTCACTTAACCCTAATTGCTAAAAAAAAAAAGACAACATAAAAACACAAGCTTATGAACTAGACAAACTAAAGGGTGAGGATTCACTTTACAAAAGGTATTTTATGGCAATTGGGTGAACTGATAAAGAATCGGAACAATACATACAAGGGCTATAACAATGCAGATGAAAAGTTCACCAAAAGAAAGCCAAACTCTGAATAACTAAAAAAAAAAATCAATAATGGCTCCCAGAAAACAAAAAAATGACACATACAAGAATACTGCATATCTTATTAAATGTGTTCATTCTATCCACAATTCTTGTTTAAATTTTCTTTCTTACAGAGTTTAGTTTAGGATGGAATAGATATTGAGAAAAGAAAATGATATAAAAAACAAAAGGTACCTCTAAAGCTTTTTTAAAGGCTCTGAGGCATTTTTAAAGGAAACTTGGGGACTTACAGAATCATAGATTTAGAGCAGGAAGAGACCACAAGTATCCTAAAGCATAAAGCCATCATTTTACAAATAAGTAAGGAGGTAAAGTAATTTCCATTAGATCTATTAGACTGTGAGTTCCTTGAAGTCAGGAACTGTCTTTTTCTTATTTTTATTCTCAGCAGCCCTAAGCACAGTGCTTAGTATAAAGTAAGTGCTTAATAAATGTTTTATTGGATTGTACTGGGTTGGATTGGATTATACTGTACTTGCCCAACATCACACAGACAGTAAGTGATACAGCCAGGACACAAGTTCGCTCTTTCATGAGCACCAGCTGATGTCTTTAAATAAAGAAGACCCCAGAGCACAGTGGTAGAACGCCCTGCCTGGAGTCAGGAAAATTCATCTTCCTGAGTTCAAATCTGTCCTTATTGCTATGTGGCTCTGGCAAGTCACTTAACCTTGTCTGCCTCAGTTTCCTCATCTGTCAAATAAGATGGAGAAGGAAATAGCAAATCACTCCAGTACCTTTGCCAATAAAACCCCAAATGGTGTCATGGAATGTCAGACACAACTGAAACATGACAAAACAACAAAATAGTATATCTAAGTGTTTATCTATTAATCATTAAATATTTGAGTAAGGAAGAAGCCAGGGGAAAAGGCTGAAAACTTAAACTTTAGGAGGCACATTGCTCCCATCCAGATTAAGGTCAAGTAAAGGAAGATTGAGCAGTTCTCAAAACTGTAAAATACAATTCAGACAGCACAGAATGGAAAAAAACACCTCCAGATCCTTTTCTTGGAGCCAGGGTAAAAGAGAGAGAGAGAATGAGGAGATGCTTCTCCAAGAAAGAACTATCTCCCACACACATATACATATATCTGCTAGGTCACAGTCTTTACGTCTCAATGATTCAGTGTGTGGTGTGTGTCACTGTAGGTGAATATGGCTCTTCACTCCCTGGACAAAGCTGATAAGAGTTCCCAAAAAAAGGGCTGCAGAAAAAGTTGAGGAAGAGCAGCCAAAAAGAGTGATAGGTTCAGTCTCAACAGTTTTACGAAACCTAGACAGCGATCAAAGGAGGCTACCTCCACTGGTATGGTAGAGGATGCAGAGACCTCTATGTTTGGCAATCCAAAGGTGCCTCAAGGGTGCCTCCATCTTAGAAGAACTGGGAATACCCAGAAAAGCCCAGGTTACACATTTCTTCTGTTTGAAATTTGCCATCCCAGCAAATAGGCCCACTGTGCTCTATAGAAGCTGAGCTAAAATATGAACCTAATCCCTTTTCTCTCCCCAGAGACTAAGGTGGTGCAAAGTAGAGGGAGGAGGATTATGCCTCCTATGTGTTGGGGAATAAACTTGTATGTTTGTGGTTATACTTTCTGAAGTCAATATTTCCATATAAAAGCTAATTTGTTAGGGGCTAATGGAACTGGGGAGCAGGGGACTGCCTCCTGCAAGTGAGGAAGTCCTATCAGTGGGGGGCTGTAACCATTGATACCCCCTAAATCCCATTAAGAGTACTGGAGAACCTTGGGAATAAATGGGTGAAAGTGCAATCTGCCTGGCATTCAGGAAATGGGAGCCAGCATAGCCTGTGTTATATAAGCAAGATACATTGACCAAGGACCAATTAATACTCAGAGATTCATGGGGACTGTGAGTGACTAAAATCCATTTGGCCAGGCTATATCGGGTGTTAGAATAGCACCCTGCTGAAAGCCAGGTGTAAGCAAGAAGGCTCCAGATGTTGAAAGTAGTCAGACCCTTTCTACATCAAAATCCTCAATTCAACAAAGAAAAGGACACTATCCAACAGCTAGAAGGTAAAGTCATCCTTCTTTTAGGATATTTTCAAAATTCTATTATATTTTAGAGGTTTAAACTTTAGTTCCAGAATTTAAAAAATATAAAAGATGTATTTTTTGAAGGTGCGCAACCACCAAGTGGTGATGGCAAATGTAACCAGCCCACTGAGCTGTCCATCATCCACTAAATTAGTGACTAGGCAGGCTCATACAACTTCCTTCTCTTTGTATATATACCTGTATACAGTTTCTTTCTTTCTCTCTCTCTCTCTCTCTCTCTCTCTCTCTCTCTCTCTCTCTCTCTCTCTCTCTCTCTCTCTCTCTCTCTCTTTCTCTCTTTGTCTCCTTCCTCCCCCAGTCAGGATTTCCTAGAATGGTCCATCTTCTACAGAGAAGTGGCTTCTCCTTTCAAGCCCTGGCCAGATTTTCAGGGCAAAGGGAAGAGATGGACTCCTTTCAACTTATTCCACTACCATCTCAAATGAGATAACATTTGCAAAGTACATAGCACAACGCCCATCTCTTGCTCCATCAAATAAATTGACATGACACTTAATGCTTGGTTTTTTAAATCCCCAACCAGAAATCTCATACTGGCCACATTAATTGGGATTGTGTATATATATATATGTATGTGTGTGTGTGTGTGTGTGTGTGTGTGTGTGTGTGTGTGTGTATACTTTAAATCAACTTGTGTCCTGGTGTTTGTCCTCCCTCTCTCCTCAATCTCATTGCTAGCATTCAAGTAAGCAGAAGGGGCACCCATTCCAGTGGCCATCCAGATTTTAATATATAGATACACACATATGGAGAAAATACTTAAAATAATACAGTCTACAGAAATAGTGATTTCAGAAGCAGCTATAGTCAGCTACAACAAATAATGGGGAGGGGTGGGAAGGATTGAGGAACAGCACACTGAAATCCATCTAATTCTCTATTTAGAGAATAGGTAAAACAAGAGAGCAATACAGAGCTTCTGTGACACCCACTTCCACCTGGGAAAGCAGCAGAGGCCGGGGGGGGGGGGAGTGCAGCGTGGAGAGTTATTGCAGGACAAATCTCACCATTACCCTGGGCCCACACCTGGGTGATCATTGACCATTTCTTGGATTCTGCCCCTGGCTTCTCAGTGCCAATATCTGTCAGTGGGGAGTAGCGATGCCTGAAGGTACTCACTCAGCTCAACTAGGGATGACAGATTTTGGCTTATAGAGTCCTATTTGCTTTCCTTCTCCCACATCTGCCACGCTACAGTCTGTATGCCTTCCTGCTTGCTTCTCTGTCTCTTGCTCACTTGGCTTTTTTTTATTTTTTAACCCTCTGGCCTCCTTCAAGTCAGGGTCAAATTTTTAAAAAGTACTCTGGGTGGTTTGCCTTCAGGTAAAATCTGAGGCCCCTTGAAGCTTAGAGAGCACTGGAAAAGCAACCTGCTCACCAGAAGGCAGCTCTGCCCCCCACCCCATATCCCCCCATTCCCTGGCTCCATGTCCAATCCTTTTTCAAAGAACTCCAGAAAGGTTGACCTGTGATTTCATTGCCACTGTCCAGCACTCCCAGGTCCATATCCCCCAATTTCAATTATTTCATCCAAAAAAAAAAAGAAGAGCTAAATCATTTTTCTACAGTAGTCTTCAACAATTTGGAGATAGGTTTTTTGGGAAAGGAGGGGGAAAGGAACAAGCATTTATTAAGCACCTACTATGTGCTATGCACTGTGCTCAATGCTTTAGAAATGTTATCTCATTTGATCCTCACAACCACCTGGGGAGGAAGGTGCCATTATTATCTCCACTTTACAGCTGAGAAAACAGAAGCAAACAGAGGTTAAAGGATTTTCCCAGGGTTACACAGCCAGTAAACATCTAAGGCTGGATTTGAACTCAAGTCTTTCTGACTCCAGGCTCAGTTTTAGTTCCTGAGCTAAATAAACAACAAAAGAACCATTCTCCCCTGTGACGTCTATACAATGTTTTAAAAGAATATTCTTATAAAATAGCACACAAAAGGAAATTGACTAGTGACTGTTAATGACTAAGCTGTTCTGAGTAATATGATCATTCAAATCAACTATGAAGGACTTATGAAGGAAAGTGCTATCCCCTTCCAGAGAAAAAACTGGTACATGGAAGTATATGTTGTATGGTTATACATTCACACGACACACAAACACACATATACATATTTTTCTTTTTTTCAATTTATGAAATAAAACAAGCATTTCCATAACATAGTATAATAAAAAAAAGATAATTGCACATGAAACTGCAAATCTATTATGTACAATTTGCTATTCCTTTTAAATATATAATAAACTTATCATGTAAATGGCTTTTTTTCTTTTTCCTTTTTTCTTCTTATCCCCCCTCACCCCTGCCCAAGAAATAGCTACCATTAGACAAAAATTGTTGTATATATACTTATATGTGTGTACATATATATATATATATAAATTATTCTATAAATATTTCTATTTACCAGTTCTTTCTCTAGATGCCAATAACATCTTTTTTCATATGTTCTTTATTATTAATAAAGTGTATTTGTGTATGTGTCATCGTCAAAATAACTTATTCACACAATGTTGTTCTTAAAACAATATTACTGTTATTGTATATAATGTTCTCTTGGTTCTGTTCATTTCACTCTTCATCATTTAATGCAACCCTTTCCATGCTTTTCTAAGATCATTGAGTTCATCATTTTTTTTTTTGGCCATTGAGGTTAAATGACTTGCCCAGAGTCACACAGCTAGTAAGTGTCAAGTGTTTGGTCTGAGGCCAGAATTGAACTCAGGTCCTCCTGACTTTAGGGCTGGTGCTCTATCCGCTGCACCACCTAGTTGCCCCAACTTCATAATTTCTTATAGCACAACAGTATTCCATCACAATCATTCACCACAACTTGTACAGCCATGCCCCAATTAATGGAGATCCTTGCAATTTCCAGTTCTTTGCCACCACAAAGAGAGCTGCTATGCACATCCCATTCACATTCAAAGTTATAATTACTATTTGTGAATTTCCCTCCATCTTATTTTTATTCACTATTTTCTTTCTCAGCCTCTCTTTTTACCCTATCCCTGTTATCTTATCTTCTCTCCCACCTTCCCACTTGCCATCCTACTAACTCCTCCAGTAGTAATCTACTACAGGTCTCCCAAATAAGAAGAGAAAATCCTCTGAGCCTGCTTTAGGCAACCAAATGAAGCAAAGTGGAGAACCAAATGGAGAAGGAAAAGTTAAGGAACAGGTAAAGCTCAAAGACTGAGACAGAGAAAGGGACTTGACCTGTGATTTTATTGGTACAGGGAACTCCCAGGTGAGGAAATTTCCTCCACTAATGCAGGTCAGTGCAACTCCTAGTTTTAGAGAATTGCCTAGTTCAATAAGAGGTTAAAGTGACTTATCCAGGGTCACACAGCCAGGATGGATCTGAGGCAGGTTTTGAACCCAAAAGTTAATGAGATAACCTCAAAGTTTCAGAATGTACATGGAGAACAAACAAATAGGGTGAACTTATAGAGATGAAATCAAAGCAAAGAGAGCAAAGGAAATAGAACTTGGAAGAAGTGAAGGGGAATTAAGTCCCTCCCCATCCTCTCCCCTCACCATCCCAAATCCCAATCTACAGACCTCTCTAAAAAGTCCCTTCCCTACCCTGTCCCCCAGTTTTCTCACTTCTCTACATATTCAGAAGACTTTCTACACCCTTCCAGATGTATGCATTGTTTCTTCTTCAACCCATAATGCATATATGCATATATACACACATATTTATATTTATCAAATATTGGCCTTCTCTAATGCAGGGTTGGGAAGGAGGGAGAGAGACAACCTGAAACATAAAATGTAACAGCTAATTAATTTTTAAAGGAAGTTGACAAGGGAGAAAGGTACAAAGACAGGGACTTGACAGATAAATCAAGAGGAGAATAGGGAATGAAGAGATGGCTAGTTTGGGTGGCCTCCTTAAATGGCAGTCCTGGGAGGAGTTCTCCCACCCTCCATCCAGAGAGAGGGATCCAGGACAGATGAGATATGCAGTTTTAAGTTTTAGTCTGGGTCAGGCAACTCCAGCACATTGCCTGTCCAGAACCATTTCTTGTAGGGCTAGTTTCTTCACCCTCTGGCTCCACCTGTCTTCTAGAACCCAAAGATTTCTGTTTTTTTCTTATGCATTCTGGACATTAGCTAGCTGTGTGACCTTAGGCAAGTCACTTAATCTTTACCTGCCTCAGTTTCTTCAATTGTTAAATAGAGATCAAAATAGCACCTACTTCCCAGGGCTCTTGTGGTGATCTAATGAGATAATATGTGTAAAGTGCTTAGCACAGCATTTGGCATATGGTAGATAGGTATTTAATAAATATTTATTCCTTTCCTCTTTCTCTTTCATGTTATTGATTATTTTTCCATGCGATGAGCTTTCTAGATCTTTGCTAAAGTGTATATCAGAGAGCTGGGCTTCTCTAAGGCTTTTTCAAACCCTACCCTAGAAATCCGAGTTGTTGTGAGAAAGTGGAGAGTTGAAATATAGTCAATCAGGTCAATTGAAAATTGAAAATATGCTCATTTGGTCTTTATTTCTCCTTAATGGCACAGGGGGTCCCTTCTCCAATTTCCCAAATCATTTAGATTATTGTTTCAATTTTCTACTTTACTTTGTCTATGAAGACAAAGCTCTTATGAGCTCAGAATTTTCAAAAAATCATGAGGAACTAATTTCACTGGAATATAGGGTGAGTCTATCCATTACCTGTAAATATGGATGTCAAAGCATCAGAAAATGATGCATTTTTGATCAGAGGAGAAGGGAGCAGATGAAACTTCACCTTGTAAAATATTGGTGTATTCTGCAGCAGTTCAGTAGGGACAACACAATCAAGACTGCAATGGGGTTAGGACAAAATAGGGCTTACCTACCCCTTTGGAGAGTGCAGGAGGTGGTAGAAGTTGGCCCTATCACAAAGTCCCAATCCAGAAACCAAGTTGGAGATATGAATCAACAGAAGAAAACACCAAACACAATGAAATACAATGGGTTAAAAGAAAACAAAGAGTTTAATACAGAAGTGAATAACTTCACAGGTGGGGCCTCAGAAAAAAGATAGCTTGTCACAAGGACTGTACGAGTACATAGAAGAAATGAAGCAAAAAAGTTCAAAGTGAAATTGGAGCAATTGAGGGAAAAAATGAAAGGAAAATAAATGGCATTGAAGAAAAGGTAGAAAACCTTACCAAAAATATGGAATCCCTGACAAATAGAGTAGAATAAACAGAACCTAATGAGTCCATAAGATGACAAGAAATATTAGAACTAAAATCAAAAGACTGAAAAATTAGGAAAACCAAAAAACAACAAACATGAGAAAGAGATTGAGGTCAAATAATTTAAAAATCATCAGATTCCCTGAAAACTATGATCAAACAAAGACTCCCAGTTTCAAGAAATTCCACATAAAAACTGTCTAGGTCTTTAGAAGAAGAATAAAAAATATTGTGAAAAAGTGAAAAAAAAAGTTTCACAATGTGAAAATATCAAGAATTGACTAGTCACCAATTGAAAGAAAAACCTCAAAATGAAAATAGCCAGCAATACCATAGCCAAAATATACAACTTTCAAGTCAAACAAAAAAGTATTAGAAACATCCAAAAAGAAAAAGTTCCGAAAAACTACAGTCAATTTCATACAAGACTATCCTGCAACTACATTAAATGACAGAAAATCTTTCCATTCTATATTGGCAAAATGAAAACAAGAGTAACTTATACAGCCAAACTGAATGTAGTCCTGAATGGGAGTGGGGGGAGAAATTGTGAGAGAAATGAATATTTGATGAAATAGAGAACTTTGAATCAATCCTGATGAAATTATTAGAGCTGGTAGAATATTTTAAGTGCAAACAAAAGAATAAAAAAAGAGTAAAAAAAAGAAAACAAGAAAGATTGATATAGTTTTACATTTGATCAGTTGGTAGGGTTTAAATGATAATGAATGCTGAAGTGCTTACATTCTAAGAATGGGAAGAGAGACAAAACTCTCTTCAAGGATTATTGAGAAAAGAGAAATAAATATGAGGGATGGTTTTATTGTGTTTTCTTGGTTTTTAAGGGAAGAAAAAAAGGGAGAGGGGAATGAATACAGGAGGAAGAAATGAAAAAGAAGTAGGACTCAAACTTAGGGATAACCTGTGGCAAAGGGATGATTCATAGATTTTGGTTGCCAGAAGTTCTTTCCCTTTATTCATGGGGTGCTCAAGAATTCATCTTTGAGCATGGTGAATCTACGTCCAGACAGTCTTGGCTCCTGACAGAAGCATGAAGGGGCATGAAGTTAAGATGCTGATGGGAAAATGAGGAGTTCAAAATACTCCAGAGTCTCCAAAATTTAAAAAGCCCTACTCCTCTGGCTAAGAGGTATGTATGTATGTGTATGTGTGTGTCAGGGTTGGGGAGGGGGTGGGGGAATGACACTAGCAGAGACCCAAAGCTAAAGCAGAGGTTTCTTCACCCCAAAGAGATTCATTCTCAGGGGCTTTAGCTAGAACACATTTGCTTTACTTTCTGTACTCTCCTTCCCCATTCTAGCTAACTCCATCCATTTGTTATTGTTGCTGTTTGTCCTTCTTTCTCAAAGAGGATCAATGACACCAGGAGGATGATGTCTTGACTCACAAGTGAATTGGATTGAAGTGAGGCAGAGCTGTTCAAAGTCATCAGCCTCACTCTCTCTTCCAGAGTCATCAGAGTCCCGTGGCGAAACATAAGTCAAGATGACTGGCGATAGCCCAGTCCATGCATTTATCTATACCCCAGAGGACATGACAAAGTCCCTTAATCATTTGGAACAGACCTCCTATCTAGCATTGTTTCACTTCACCCAATGACTTTCAGAGACTTCACATTTAGTTTAAGTCATATAATTTACTGACTGAGATGTGTTCTCACCTAGTTAAGGTATCAGGCTAAAATGGGCTATTTCAATCCACCCTTACAGGTAATAAATTAACTGCACCATACTGGATCTGTAACGTCCATTGAATGCCTCTTTTGTTTCCCTCCTTTTGGGGAAACACTTCAGACTTGTGAACCATAATCTAATTTGCTATAATTAAAAATCATCCCCAAGGTGTTCCACAGGATGGGAGATGTAATGAACTAGCCATTGAGAGAGGAAGCCCCCCCTCACTGCAACAGGTAGGTTCTCCAGGTCAGAACTTGGTCCAATCCATATGGTTGAATACAGGACAGGGAAGGAGGAACTCCCTATCCCCTCTAGGTTCAGCCTAATTGTCAATGCTAAAGACCCCTTGTTTCTAAATGATTCTTTTTTCTAAGATACTACTTGAACTTATCATGAAGTTCCCTTCATTTCTCATTTCCTTAACCCATAATATTTTTTTGTTTTAGTTGTGGTTTTCTTCTATTTACTTATATCTCTAATCTCACTTCCTAGATTGGCACTTTATACAGCTAGGTCCAGATTAGCATGCATAATTAATTCCATGAAGTAGTCAAATTATTTGGATTCTCACTCCATATTTCCATTGGGCTGGAACCAATTAATATTATAACTTCAAATAGTTCAAATTTTAATAGATGCAACCACTTCTGGGGATTTATGACTAGAACTAATCAGAACCTAGCTGTACTAGTGCTAGGATCTGATCCTTCTTGTATTTTTAGGTGGACTGAGCATAACCTGCTAGATCATGTCCCCTCTGTAATCTGTATGTTATAGTTCTGAATGGGGTGGCTAGGATTAGGTCATACTCTTCACCATACTTCCCATGCTCTGCGTACATATCCTGGTAACCCAACTTGGGTATTGGCCTAAACCCTATCTTTGCCTTCTTGGTGAATTGTCAGCCAGGAATTCTGTCTGTTGCTGTGGCGCTAAGAGGCCACCAATTGAGTGTCAGATGTTGTACTGGTCTTGCCCCCAGGATAGGCTGCCCAGGACTGCTGCCACTCATGAGAAGCTAGCCCTGTCTCCTGATATGGCTCTGACAAGAACTCTGGCTTAAGAACTCTTGCAAGGCCTCCCATTGTCCACACACTGCCTAATTCACCTCTCTGTGCATTAACTTGCTAGGGGCTGGCTCTCTCCCTCACTACACCCCACTGACCCACGAAGGATGAGATCCCATTGGATTCATATATCCCATTTACCAAGTGTTCCACTGCATTCTAAACCTCACCCCACCCCTAGTCCCTCCACACTCCTACTCAGAGACCTGCTGGTATTTACCAGAGGTTCTACCGGCTTCTGATGTCCTCAGGCTGATTTCCTCTCAGAATGTCCTTAGATTCCAAGCTGCCTTCTTGTGCTATCCAGTGGTAGGTGGAGGAAAACCTTGGTATTCCCCTTTGGTTTTGTAGATCATTTTGCCCTCTGGTCATTCTCTAAATCGACACAATTTCTACCTCTTGCCCTATAATCCTTTCCCTAATATATTCTCCCATATCAGGGGTTCCTAACCTCTTTTCGTATCATGGATCCTTTTGGCAATCTGGTAAAGCCTGCAAACCCTTTCTCAGAATAATGCTATTTGTTTACTTTCTTGTTTAATGTTTAATTTGTTTAATGTAATGTTTAATTTCATAATTGAAGGAAAATGCTAAATTTCAATTAGAGGTTAGTGAAAATAAAGATGTAATTTTTCTCATCCATGAACCCCTGAAATCTATTCACAGACCTCATAGGAGTATATGGACACTAGATTAAGAACCCCTGCTCTATACATTAGCAATAGCAGGACCAACCACATTAACAGTTGGATACAAGGTCCAAATTATTCCAGATCCTTTGGAGATAGCATTTGGAAACAGGGTAAGGGGCTAATTGTTTAATGGGATTCTGCTTTAAATGCTTTCTGTCACCTCTTTTAAAGAGGTCAAGAGTAAAGATTCTGCCCTGATATAAGCCAGTTAGAATTAGAAAACAGATCAAACTAACATTAGTCATTAGTCATTTTTGTTGAGGAGAGGGCATTGCAGGTCTTCAGACTCACTAGTGTGTTAGTCCCTGAGACTAAGGTTGTGCTGAGGGAAGCTATATTTTCCCATCAATGATTTGTAATTGATTTAATGGATTTTGGTGCATTTCAGATAATAAAAGTTCACATTTATGAAGCACTTTAGGGTTACAAAGCACTTTTCTTCCATTAACTTATTTGATTTTCCCAACAGCCTTATGGGGCAGGCAGGGTAGGTATAATTACCTCTATTTTATAAATTAGAAGACTGAGGTTTCGAGAAGTTAAACCATTTGCCTACGCTCACATAACTAGTTAGTGGGCAAACTAGGACCAACTTCTCTAATGCCAATATTCCAATCTTACCACACTATACCTATGAGCAATTTCTGTGGCAATGTAAATACAGCTATTTCCTGTGGCACAGGAACACAGGCATCCTTTCACTTTGTCTTTAAGGACAAAACACCTAGAGTAGTGCCTTGCACAATACAAGTGCTCATTGCATCTGATTGGTTGTAGAAATCTCCTTTGCTCCCTTAATCCTGTTGAATAATAAATCAGGGCTTCAGAGTCCTGAGGGGGTGACTCTTGACATCAAGTCTAGAACCCAATGAAGCTCTCAATTACTTTCTATGCCTCCATTTCCTTATCAGTAAAATGAGGGTGTTAGACTAGATGGGATTGGCGCCCTTCTTAACTAGGGATTTGTGACAAGGGAAAAAGGGGTCTGTGAACTTGGATGGGAAAAAAATCTTTATTTCCAGTAATTTCTAATTGAAATTTGATATTTCCTTTATTTAAAAACATGTAACAGGTTGCAAAATTCAGAGAAGAGATTCATAGTTTTCACTATAGTGAGACCAAGTTTGTTGTCTTGACAAACCTAATTCCATTCTATTTTAAGCCTCCATTTTGTGACTGAGTAGTTGGTTTATATGTTGGCTTTCTGTAGTATGATAAAGACTTAAGTGTTATAGTTTGTCAATAAAGTATGTATTCTCCAAATTTGGTAAACAATTATTTATTACATGTGTGTCCCCCAGATTTGATAAACAATCACTAATGATGTATGTGTTCTTCAGGTTTGGTAAACAACTGGTGATGATATATGCCCCTCCAAATCTAGTAAACAATTGCTAAACATTTGCTAAAGATTTTAATTTTGATTTATCATTTCATATCATCACTGGCTTAGATAATCAATCAACAATCAGAACTTTTGTACGATGGGATAAATGCCCATAACTAAAAATATAAAAACTCGCCAGAGACTCCAATCTTCAGCTTGATTTTGGGTGAAACATAAGCAAGATCCTGCATTCCTCACAATTGAGACTCAGGCATATCTCATGTTTGATTGAAGGTAGTACTAAATGAGTGGCAGAAATAACAGATTTGCCAGGCAACTACCTTGAAGAGAGACACATGGCATCTTCAGCAGAAAGGGAACTTTGCCATGGAGTACCAATATGAGACACTCTTAGTAGGATGCCCTAGGAAATCAGATTGGTGGTTTGCTCCTAATGGGGTTAATGTTTTTATTGTCTAATATATAATGTAAACTAATGCCTGCACACATTTGATTAATAAAGTTTGATTGCTGAAAGTGCAAGCCTGATCAGTGTTTTCACTGGACTAGTAAGCATAACAGTGAATCTGTTTTCCGTGTGTACTGTGTGTCACAATTGCCAGTGTACCAAAGAGTTTTATGACACACAAAAGATTAAGAAGTCCTTCAATAGATGATTCTAGGAACCTATAATTATACACAAACAGACTATTTGGGAAAGGAACAAATAGATAATCATTTAGACCTGAGCTATCAGATCAAATGGTACCTGTTCTTTCTAATCAATGCCGATGGGTACAGGCGGAATTCCACATAAGGTACCTTGACAAGAGAATGAATGACAATAATCCAGCAGGTTTAGGGTTTTTGTATGCAATAAACACTTATGGACCAAATAAATAAGTAGCAAAATAATAATAATAAACAACTTTGTTAATTAAGAATTGAAAGAACACAATTCCAAGTTTTAAAAACATAGAAGCACTGATCCTCTCTGCCTTCACAATCACCACTTTAGAAAATTCAGGAGAGTTTCTCTAAAAGCAGTAAAAGCGCAATAGTATTCTCTCCCACAATTTCACCCCAGGCTAAGCCTTTTCTACTTCCCCCATGGTAAGCACTTTCTTCTCCCCTCCCTTTCTAAAGGGATTGCCTAATCTACCTGCTATTAGATTGGAGTTCTTAAACATTTTTTGTGTTGATTCCAGGAGTGCTGGCCAGTTCTAACTCTCAGGCTCTCTATTTAGTCATGTTAAATGTTAAGGCATTTATACTTGGAAATCAGTAAGTCCTACAAATCAGAGCTTGATTTACTGTTGTCTTGATTGTCTAGATTTTTAAAAGTGATGGAGAAAATGTTAATAATACAGATTAAACTTAAAGGCATGTCATCCTTTTTTTTTCCCCAGAGAGCTGATTACTAATCACTTACTAACACGCTTCTGTGCGTCATGGGTCCCCTTTGGCAACCTAGTGAAACATTTGGACCCCCTTTTAGAACATTATATATGTTCTAATATATGCATGTTTGTAGTACTACAAAGAAAACTAAATAAATTGAAATGAAGGTGTAATATTTTCCCATTCAAATTTACAGATCTCCTGAAATCTATCCATGAACCCCTTGAGAAGAGAGGGCATGGACCCCACTGGCACTACAGCAACTTTCAAATATATAAAATAGCAAGCAGGGAAGGAAGAAGAAAGTTATGGGGGTAAAAGGGAGAGTAGAAAGAGACTTTAGCAAGAGTGCGGCGGGCAGTGTGCAGACGTAACCTACTCACAACAATGTTCAAGGATGGCAGATGGGGGTTCCTTCTTAATAGCCCCCACCACAAGACAAATATAACTCCTAAAATAATCTCTAAAGCACTTCAAGACCTAAATCTATCATCCTTCTACTTCAAAATCTATAATCTTTTTCCTTAGTGAATTTGGAGTAATAATCATGACAACAACAATAATAACTAACATTTATATAGCATCTACTATGTACCAAGTACTGTGTTAAGTGCTTTACAACTATTATCTCATTGGATCCTCATAACTATGATGAGAGGTAGATTATTATCCCCATTTTACCAATGAGGTAACTGAGGCAAACAAAGGTTAAATGACTTGCTCAGGGTCACACAGCCATTTGGAAGATAAACCATATGCTCCAGGAAAGAACCCTTAAAAGAGAGCCCAAGAAAGGCAGATGAATATCCCTTAGTTAATCCAACAATTATATAATATTGCCTAGTGCCATATGCTAAATCAGTAGAATGTAAACTTGAGATCTGTTTTTTATTTTGTCTCTCTTCTTACATGCATTAGATGCTTGATAAAGGTTTGTTGGGTAGAATTTTTGGTTAATTACTTTTCCCAGAATACCTAGGTACTTGGAAGTACTTTGTACCTGTTCGAAAGTCAGGGAAAGGGGGTTGAAACCAGATGGGAATCCTGAGAGTCGCAAAACAACTAAGGCTATTGCAACTTTTTTAACCAGGTAGCAGTTTTGGGTGGTACCTAGAGTTTTGAACTAGGAAGATGGGGCAAATAGAGGCAGGTTTCAAACTGGTAGGAGTGCTATGGTAGTCTGGTCCCTGAAGACATTTGTCAGTATGAGCTCCATCATTAAGAACTAATAAACGGTCTCAAAAGTCCAGTCTTTGCACATTGGAACAAAAAATACAATATAGACCTACTGGTTTTAACTGCATCCCTTTAAGGACTGAGGAAAAAACTCCAAAAGGAGCTTCCCCAGCTCTCTCCTTCATGCTTATTTGGAAACAGATGTTCTATATTATCTTTCTGGTTATTTCTTGATTGTTTTTCATATAAATGACCATGATCAATCATTAATGTTTTCTATTGCATGTCTACATATTCTGGATCAGGAAGGTGCAAAGAAGGATGCCAGTAGCTAACTTAAAATGTACAGAATTTAACCAGGTTAGAGATTCAAATTTCCAACCCAAATGCTATGATTTTTCAACTTTAAGATATCACCTCACACATATTAAATTGACTCATATGATAGAAAAGGAAAATGACAAATGCTGTAGAGTGTGACATTTAAAAAGTTCAAGAGACATAGTTTCTGGGTAATTAATCATTTATTAATAATGCTAGCTTTTATTAGTAAAAGCAATGGTCAGCTGGCTGTCTCTCTTTGACCAAAGATGACTCATGGTGGTGGGCTTGCAGTTTATATGCACTTGGAAGAGTGGGGTTTTCTGAGAGTGGCCATCAGCTCTGGTTGGTTAAGAATTAATGAGAGAATGAATATTGCAATGAGAGATGAATCCACTCTAGTGATGGGCTGGGGGATGTAACATTGATTATGTCATTTACTTCTAAATTTCTCAGCCTTGGGCAATCTAATTAAAGAACTCCCCTACCCAAACTGGAGTAGAACACAGTGGGCAGCAATTCACCTAGATAAGATGGTCTAGGTAGGGTAAAATTTTGGCAGAGATTAGTAATGTCCTTCAAAGGCTGGGCTTAAAACAAGGAAATAAGACAAGGAAAAAGCCTGGGTCTCTCCCATAATTGGTTATTAATAATCATTTTTCTCAAGCAGATGTGGAAAAATAAGTACACTAATGTTGGTGGAGCTATGGACCAGTCCAACCATTCTAGAGAAAAATTTGGAACTATACCCAAAACTACAAAACTGTTCATACCCTTTGACCCAGTAATATTAATACTAGGTCTGTACCCCAAAAAAGATTAAAGAAAAAAGAAAAGAACCCATATGTACAAAAATATTTATAGCAGCTCTTTTTGTGGTAGCAAAGAATTGGAAATTAAAGAGATGCCCATTAAGTTGGGGCTGAACAAGTTGAGGTATATGATTATGACAGAATGTTATTGTGCTATAAGAAATGAGGGTGGGGATGATTTCAGAAAAACTTGAGAAGACAAATGAACTGATACAAAGTGAAGTGAGCAGAACTAGGAGAACATTATACACAATAACAGTAACATTGTAATGATAATCAACTACGAAAGACTTAGTTACTATAACCAACACAATGGTCCATGACAATTCCAAAGGACTCATGATAAAAAGTGCTGTCCACCTCCAGAGAGAGAACTAATAGACTCTGAGTGCAGATTGAGGCACATTTAATTTTGTTGCTTCCCCACTCCCACAACCTGGCTAATGTGGAAATGTTCTGCATGACTTTACATATATGGGTGTCACATTTCTTATCTTTTTAATGTGTGGGGGAGGGGTGGAGGAAGGTGGAACATTTAAAACTGAAAATAAAAATAATTTTTTTTAAATGCTAGGGTTTTTCTTCTCTAACTGGGGTTCCAGAGACATATGTGAGAGAATCTTATAGCAGTGGTTTTCATTAATACTCTTTATTTATAAGGAAGGAAATAAGCATTTACTTTGCCAAACACTTTAAAAATATTGTCTCATTTGCAAAGGGTCACATTAGTGTCTAAGGTCACATTTGAATTCAGATCTTCCTAACTCCAGGCTCAGCACTCTACCTACCATGCCATCTAGCTGGCTTTAACCTAGAGGCTCCTAAAATATCAGAGATAGAAAAACCCAGATAAACCAGGACAATTCATCTCTAGGCTAAAGGCTCCCAAAAAACATTATTGTAGCCAGATTCAGATTGCTAGACAAAGGGAGCCTCAAGCAAAATCTCCAAGCAAAAGGTAGGCCATAGAAGTGGGGAACAAAAGAAAGTCTTGTATTGAGTTGTCCAGTAAGAGGAGAAAAGTGGAAAGAATCAGCTTCTCCCCTTTTCTTACTAGGAGGGAGAGAAGGAGGAGGAGAAGTAGGAGGAGGAGAAGATGTCCAGTCAAACTTTGTTCCACAGTGATACCTGATAGTCACACCAACATGTAAGTTCTGATGCTGAAACTAGATTGTAAACTCTTAGAAAGATGAGTCTGAGGACTCTGCATTACTAGCACCTCATACAGAGTGACTACCAGGTAAGTGTTTGTCAATGGTGATAATTTAGTGGTATCTATAAAATATTAAAGACTTAGAGGTTGGTCTCTGGTATGTTACATAGGAAAGATTTGGGGAAGGAAAAAATCAGATGGGATGAGGAAGCATGGAAAAATTGCAGTTGGCAGTAATGGAGGGAGCATTCATAGGGATGAAATAATGGGGAGAAGATTACAAGAGTTTTCATAAATGTAAGAGGGCTTGCCTGAACATACCCATATCTCCTACATAAATGTTGATGGATCAGAAATTAAAGAAGTAATCAAAACTGTAGATTAGTCTGGGAAGGTTTCCTTGAAGAGATTGATTTACAGCTAGATTTTTAAGAAAGAATATACTTAAAACTCAAAATCTTATGGAAGTGAATGTTGAAAACTAAAAATTAATTAATTATTTTTTAGAAAGAAGGAATATAGATTGAAAGGAACTAAAGGCTCTTTACCCAAGTGGAGGCAATATTGTTAGCAAAGCCATCTAATCAGAAAAGAAAGTCTGGGGAGAAAGTGGAGGGTGGGGAAAAGAGTCAAGGGATAATTGATAGCAAAACTGAGCTGGAAAAAAATTTGAAGGATTCATTACATTGATGAGATAGAGTGGGGACTGAGATAAGGGAGGACTCTGGAAATCAATCAATCAATAAACATTTATTAAGTGCCTACTCTGTGCCAGGCACTGAGATTCCATCTCTCAGCCCTGGGCATTCTCTCTGGATGCTTCCCCCATGCCTGGAACCCTTTCCTTCCTCCAATCCAACTATTGATCTCCTTGGCTTCCTCTAAGTCCCATCTAAAAATCATACCTTTCATAGGAAGCCTTCCCCAACCTCTCTTAATTCTAGTGCCTTCCCTCTGTTATTCCCTATTTATGCTAGATATAGTTTGCTTTGTATCTGTTTGTTTACATGTTGTCTCCATTAGATTATAAGCTTCTTGAGGGTAGGGTCTGTCTTTTGCCTCTTTTTGTATCCCCAGTGCCTGGCATGTAGTAGGTGCTTAATAAATGGGTGGGTTTTTTAATTGATTGATTGAGCTAGGTGGGACAGAGGATAGAGAGCTGGATCTGGAGGAGTCAGGTGGACCTGAGTTCAAATCCAGCCTCAGACATTTAGTAGCTGAGTAACTCCGGACAAGTCATTTAATCTCTGTTTGCCTTGGTTTTTTTTTTATTTGAAAAACAGGGATAAGAATAGCACTTAGCTCCTCCTTATTGTGAGGATCAAATAACTTAACAATTGTAAAGCACTTAGAACAGTGCCTGACATGTAATAGACACCATATAAATGTTAGTTATGATTATTATTATTAACAGGTGACTTAGGATGAAGTATAGCATTTATAAAAGCCTAGATCTAAAACTGGAAAGGGACATTCAGCCATTGAGTTCAACCTCCTTTTTACAGTTAAGGAAACAGAGGTCCAGACTTTTGAAATGACTTGTCCAAAGTCACATAATTAGTATCAGATGGGGTTTTCTGCTTTCTGACTCCAGAGCTCTTTCCACTTACCACACACAATAAAACCCTACTGTTCCAATGACAGCTGAGATTTCAGTCATTGAAAATAGGTGCATTTATCTTTTTTATTTTTAAAAGCATTGTTAAAAGGGTTGTGACCCACCCTTCGCCGTGTTGGGTCTTAAAAGGATGCCTGTTTTGTCTTCCACTAGTCCTGGCTCTATTCCACTGGTCTGCTCCCCCATCGTATATAAATTATGAGGATCTCTTTGCAGCCCATGAGACAAAGAAGTGTGTGTTGCAAGTGAAGGGGGGCGCTTTAGAATAAGGTAGAAGAGACAGTGTCCCCAGGGACGGAAGGGGTTGCTCTTTCCTTCCTTGTGCCCCAAGTCGTTGTCTCTAGGCAGCAACCAGACAAATGCTGCCTGGTTTCCGAGATAGATGACTTGCCTAGCCCACGAAGTTGCTACATCCGTGAGGTTTCATGTGGGGAAGCAGAATAGCGCTCCTCCCCTCCCATTCCCAAATTCCCCCTCTCTCCCCACTACCACCACTCCTCCTGCCGGATCACCGGGAGAGAGGCTACGGTGAGTTGACTAGTTGTCTTTCAACTGTCACAGGCATAACAGGGAAGAGGGAAACAACAAGACTGACTGACAGTGACATAGATGAGGCACACCCCTCTCCAGTACCAGCCGCTAGGCTAAGATGAGGGCTGTTTCACAGAATACATTTCCTCTCCTAGGCCCCCAGCGGAGCGTGGAGCGGCTGTCCAGATCTCTAGGAGGGAGGTGGCTGATGGAAGGGCTGAGGAAGAGGTTTTCTTTTAGGTCTGCTGTCAGCTCCCACTCCCTCCCTTTTCTCTGCTTTAATACAGTCAATGAACCAGAAGAGTGAGTTTGAGGAGGGGGAAAGAGAAGAGGGGAGAAACAATAATAATAAAACAGAGGAAGGAGATAAATCGGGACCCGTAAAGGAGGAGGAGGTAGTCGAGGAAGGCAGAGGGGAGAAGAAAACAGAAGTGGGGGGGTAGGGAAGGAAAGAAGGAGGGGGAAACAGGGGACTATAGGGAAAGAAAAGAGAGAGGAGGGGAGGGGAAAAAAGAGAAGAGGAGGGGAGGGAAGAAAAGGAGAGGGGAGGAGCCCCCTGGCCGCCAGCAGTCAGCCAGCCCCGCACGCCCAAGCCTTAGACTCCGAGCATCGGGAGTTTGAGCCCAAGCAGCGCTTGGGGGCTGAGCTGGGAGGGGGCGGTGCTGGAGAAGGGGAGGCAAAGCACGCGGGGCAGCTGAGTTGGTCAAGGGTCCGGAGTGTCGGTCCAGTTGGACGCGGCCTCGAGGAGAAGAGCTTGGTCTCTGCCCTTTTCCCTAGGGCATTGCCGTCGCACCCCCACCCTTAAGCCTCATTCAGTGTTCTTCCCCCGCACGACCTCCTAGCGCCAGGAGAGGGAGGCAGCGTTGCGGGGAGGGGGTTCGGGGCAGACTATGAGGCGCCCACCATGGTGCGATGCGACCGCGGGCTTCAGATGCTGCTGACCACGGCTGGAGCCTTCGCCGCCTTCTCCCTCATGGCCATCGCCATCGGCACCGACTACTGGCTCTACTCCAGCGCGCACATCTGCAACGGGACCAACCTGACCATGGACGAAGGCGGCCCGCCCCGCCAAGGAGCCCGAGGCGACCTCACGCACTCCGGCCTGTGGCGGGTCTGCTGTATCGAAGGTATGTTCCGCCCCGCCCCCCCCTTACATCCCCCCCCTCCCGGGGACAGGGGTGGGGAGGCATAGGGGCCACGAGGAGGCGAGGAGGGGAAGCAGCTACCCCTTGAGCCCTAGGGTGGGATGGAAGAAAGGGCTGAATGGAGCGGTACACAAAGAGGATGGTGCCCCCAAGTGAGCCAAGTCTCTTCGTTGTCCAGATGTGGACCCACCTCTGCTCTCCCAGGTGGACTAAACCTCCCCTTTCTCTATCCACCCCCCTCCATCCTAGATGCGTCCCAGCTATCCTTCTTCCTACCCCCCACCCCTCTCTCTCTCCCTCCCCCCTCCCCCCAAACACACACACCAGCCAGAGGGCTCCCGACGTGGCCAACTCGGGTGGTTCCGAGTGAAGGGGTCGGGGTGAAGGCGAGAAGGGGTGGGGTGGAAGGAAGAAGAAGAGAGGGAGGAAAAAGGGGAGGGGAGGAGGAAAAAAGAGAAAGGGAAGAAGAGAAGGAGGGAGGGGGATAGGGGAAGGGGAGAAGGTTGCTTGGCAACCAGTGTCTGTGCAACTGCTATGGGAACGGGCAATCGTCGGGAGGGGCGGATGGGGACGAGGACGGGGGCCTGGGGAGGCTTGGGGCCTCCGGTCATTCTCTGCTCCAGCCGCTCCCCGGGGCGGGCTCCCGCGCTCCAGGGTGCAGCCAGGCGGGCGGCTAGGAGCTGTGGTGGCAGCGGCACAGGCGGCGGCGACTCTGGTCTCTTCGGGGACTGGACGGGGTGCGGACCAGGTGCTAACCACGGAGCCGCACGTCTACTGGTGTCCTTCGCCACTTCTCAGGGGAGGTTGGGGGGCTCTGTGGGAGGTACCGCCAGACTCCAGAGCTGGGAAGCAAGCGCTCCCGCCCCTTAGCCTCGTGGCCGGACCCAGGGACACTGGGTGACAGTGACCGTGATGGTGGCGGTGGCCACGTCAACTCCCGCCGGTGGTATCAGAGAGAGCAGGCCGTGCCTGGCGGCCCGAATCAGAGACAGTAGCCGTGTCACTAAACCCCGGAAAGCAGCGATAGGCGTGTGTGTAGTCGGTCCTCTGCTTGGGACATGGGTTCTCCAGAAGTCAAAACAAATGCTCATCTCCCCAAGGCTGACACTGAGGCTGGGGCTCCGGTGGCGCACAGCTGAATAAAGAGGGAAGACGGTGAGGTAGGCAGGGGAGAATCCCAGGGTCGCTCCCCTCGTCCCTCCAATGTGCTAGCTGGCCTTCACTACCACTCAGTCTCTGGACCAACTCAGCTGCAGCAACTTGAAAGAAACAGGTGGCTGTTTCCAAACAGCACAGAACGGGACATCCTAGGAAAACATGAAGAGTGAAGCCCGCTCCCTCCAGGAAGGACTGTGGCTTTATCATCCTAAGTATAAGGGCTTTAAATATCACCAGAGAGAATTTTGACAGCCTCTCTAGTCTGTTTCAGAATCTGTGAGATTACTTAGGAAGTTCTGTCCACCTAACCTAAAATTCTCTCTGCAATTTAGGCAAGCCATTCAGCCTTTTAGAGTTGAGGATTGATGGAAAGGTGGGGAAAACAGAAAAAAGACTCATTGGAGAGGCAGCTGTGTGACCTTGGGCCAGTCATTCTCTCTCTCTTTCTGTCTCTGTCTCTCTCTCACTGCCTGTCTCTGTCTCTGTCTCTCTCTCACTGCCTGTCTCTGTCTCTCTGTGTGTCTCTTTGCTTCTCTCTGCCCCTCTCCGTGTCTCTGTGTCTGTTTCTCTGCCTCTCTGTGTATCTGTCTCTGCCTCTGGCCCTCTCTCCCTTTCTCTCTGCCTCTGCACAATGAGAGAATTAGACTAGAACTAGATGATCTCTGTAAGGTCCTGTTCAGCTTTCAATCTAGGGACCTATTATCAGCAATCTAGTCTGGAAAATCCAATAAAGAGGAGACTGATATTGCGAAGTTACTTTCTGTTTCCAACAAACATTTAGTAACGCAGCCTCAGCAGTGGGCCTGACTTTGAATCTCAGGCTCTGCCCCTTATATTTCTTTGACCTGGGGTAAGTAACAACTTCTCTGGGCCTCAGTTTCCTCTTCTGCACAATGAGGAAGTTGAACTAGATGACCTCTAAGGTTCTTCCCAACTCTTAAATCTCTCATGAACCTACACACAGGAGTGTTCAAGGCACTAGATACTGTTTTCCTCTTCAAGGATGATCTAGAGCTGTCAGTTCCAGCTTCTTTATTTTCTCATCTCTAATCCTGTCATCTCCTACTCTTCTCCACCTACTTCTTTTTCCATTCCTCCTCCCTCCCTTTCTCCCCTCCCCCACACCTTACATATTAAGAATGCACTTGGTAACTTGCAGCTTAATGCCAGGGCTAAATGGAGTCATCAGGTAATAATACTAAGTGTGAAATCAAAGACTTGGATAAACAACAAAGCATGTAGATCAGGAGTTTCTCCCCCTCCTTCCTCTCTTTTGAAAAATACCATTCCTTTTATGAAATTGCTCAGCTCTTGAACACCTACTCTTCTAATCCAGAAAAGACACCCACGTCACTACGTACCACGAGCACCTGAGATCCAAACACACGAAATATCCCCATTATCCTCAGACTTTTTAAATACCTTCATGACAAAAACAAATTCCTAAAGTTGTGCTCCCTCCACCACAAACAGAAGGTTACACAGGATCTCAGATGTGGAACTGGAAGAGACATCAGGGACAACCTAAGCCAACCCCAACATCATACAGATGAGGAAACTGAGGCCCAGAGATATTAAGAGATTAAGAAATTACTTGCCCAAGGTCAGTAGGAGTCAGAATTCAAACTCACATCATAGTTTGACCATAGATCATAGGCAGCTGGGCAGCTAGGTAGAGTAGTGGTTAGACTGCTGAACTTGGAACCAGGAAGCCGCATCTTCCTGAGTTCAAATGTGGCCTTGGACACTTACTAACTATGTGACCTTGGGTGAGTCATTTTACCTCTGTTTTCCTCATTTGAAAAATGGGAACAATAACAACACCTACCTCACAGCATTGAGCAGGCACAATGCCTGCTAAATAATAGTCACTATATAAAAGCTTATTCCATTCCAGGTCTTGTAACTGAAGGTTTGGCTCTCTTTTCATTGTACCATGTATGTCAAGCATTAACATACAGTTGAACTCTAACCTACAATTCCCTCTGCTGATAAGAAAATGACCGGTTCTTGAGCTAGGCTAAATCCACTGGTATTCTTCAGCAATATCCGAATCTCATAGCTCACCTTCTACTTAGGGGAAGGAAAGGAATAAGCATTTATGAAGCACCTCCTATGTGCCAGGCACTGTACCAAGCACTTTACAAATATTATCTCATTTGGGAGTATAACATGGATTGTCTTTACAATAACAGAGACTGTGGAGGAAGGGAGCCCCACAAAAATAAAAGATGAAAATGACTGCCATCATCTGGAAAGAAGCCCAATTGGCCTTTCCAGAATGTCATGGTTCATGCCTTTATTCATTTAGGATTGATATGTCCTAGTATTTTGCAGGCAGTTTTGGAGTTTTTTTATGCTTGATGTTCATTGGGACAGTTTTAAGTTGAGGTTAGCAAGATGACAAAGCAAACTCAGAAAAAGAGAATAATGAATTGCCTTTCTGGGCCTTATCCTAGCTAAGTGGGCTGTGCTATGTCTCTGCCACAGAGCCACATCTCTTAGGTCCCAAGAACTAGACTCTGGGAAAAGGAAGTATTTGGTGATCTGAATGTCCATGCAGGTCAGTCGTTTTTGAAATCTCATTTTAGAATTCTTCATTTTCCCTGTGATCACTGGGTTGATAATTTCTGTTACTTCCCAGCAGCTAGATCATCCTTATCTCATAAAGACACATCTAAGACATAGACGTGCCCACAGTCTACAAGAGGCTTTGGCCTGCCTGAAACGTTGATGGTGCCATGAATAAAAACAAATCAGAGTATTAGGGAAAGGGGAAAGAGAAGAGGAGGTCCACCTGAGCTTTTTCTCTTATATTTAACATGGTTTGTGATAACCTGTTTCAAAGATAATGGATCTAAGGCATTAAATCCAAACCAATAATTATTATCATTAAAAAGGCATATTTCTGATTCAGAAATATTGCATGAGGCAGCAAGAGAAAAACCTAACCCTATCACTTTGGCGTTCTTTAGGATTTTCAGGCAGCTTACCAATAGTAGGCTCCATTCTTGGGTTATTTTCACCAGTAGATCCAGCCACCTTCAAAGAGAGTCTGCCATTAAATATATTTAAGGCTCTGGGCAATCTCTCAGGGTTATATTTCAGAGTAATTACAATGAGCAGCACCACTAAGGAATGGAATTAGAGCAAAGGTGGTATGTGAGGTAGGGAAGAGAGAATCATATCCTTCAGGATAACTTTCCCAATACTTTCTAGGTTTCCATTAATTAATGGGCCTCCTTTCTTCCCTTAGGTGAGGATGAGTGCTAAGCTGTGAGGGTATAAAATTTCCTTGTGATAGACCAGCCACATATCCCAGAGGGATGCTTGGGTTTTTCCCAGCTCTGTAGACACTCTCAGATCCTATCAGCTAAGATTCCCTGAATTGTCTTTTTCTTTGTACTGTGCCTGTCCCTCCCCCTACTTCATATTGGCCTGTTTCTCTAAGAACTATGCCTCATATCCTTTGGCATGACACCTAGCATAGTGATGGGCAGGTAAAAGACCATCATCATCAAATATTCATTGAGCACGTACTATGTGGTGCCAGGTGCTGTTCTATATACTAGGAAGATAAGTACAATGAAATAAATAATCCCTACTCACAGTGAGCTTACTTGCTACTGGAGAAATAACAAGTATATACAAAAATATGTACAGCATATATATATATATATATATATATATATATATATATATATATCATATATATATATATAAATGAATAAATATCTACAAAGCAGCTACATACAAGATTGTTTGGGAGAGAAGACACCAACAGTTGAGGAAATCAGTAACAGTTTCATGCAGAAAAAGTTGTATCTTAGAGGAAGAGAGGAACTCTACAAAGTAGGGGTAGAGAAGAGTGCATTCCAGAAAAAGTGGGATAGCCAATGCCAAGGGTTAGATTGTGGGGCGAGGAGTAATGTCCAATGAGATTGGAAAGATAGGTTGTAGGCAGATTGTGAAGGGCTTTACAAATCTAAATGGAAGAATTTATATGGATCCCAGAAGCAATAGGAAGTCACTGGAGTTGATTCAATAGGAGCCTAACATAGTCATCTCTTCATTTAAGAAAAACTACATTGGTAGCAGGGTATACCATGAAGTGGAATGGGGAGAGACTTGAGTCTAGGAGACCAACTATCAAGCAGTTGCAATAATCTAGGTGGGGAGTGATGAGGGTCTGAACTAAGATGGCAGCCATGGGAGTAGAAAGAAGGGGTCAAATGTGAAAGACTGGCATAGGGGTAGAAATGACAAGATTTGGCAACTGTTTGCATACATGGAGTGAGGAAAGAAAGATAGTGAGAAAGAGATGTTTAATTAATATTTAAGTGACTATTATCATCAACAGCCATGACATTAGCGCATAGGATGCCATACAAGGAAAGGACATTGGAGATCATTTAAGCCCAGGCACATAATTTTCCAGAGTAGGCCCGTAAGTGATGTATCTTGCACATATTTCGATACTTCAAGTATCCATAATCTGACTAGTGTGAGATTCTCCCTAACCACACAAATAACACTTCCATGCTTTTATAGATGGTCTTCATGAGTTATACCCCCAAAAGTCACCTTGTACACAACCTTCTGGGGATAAGCCTCTGAATTTAGCCAAGCTGGTCCTTGAATAATAGGTGCAAAATTCCTTCTGGAAGAAAAGTCAAGCCCTTTACAGCCTGGGCATTGACCCTTAGCTCAGCAACTTATGTATATTAGATGCAGGAAAGAGATCTGGGTGTTTGAATCTATGCTCTGCCAATTATGGGCAGCTAGGTGGTGCAGTGGATAGAGCTTATAAGGACCTGATACACCATAGTCTCCCAGATCCTAAGATCCCTATGTTGAGCTTTAGTGGTAGACAGTGCCCAGAACAAACATTTAGGATCATAAGATCATAGCTTTAGGATTAAAAAGGATGTTAAATGTTACTTAGCCCAACCCCATCATTCTACAAATCAGGAAACTGAAACCTGAAGGGGTAAATTGACTTGTGGAAAGTCACTCTAGAAGTAAGTGTAGACTTCAAATACAATATTCTTTCCACTGTACTACACAGCATCTCCAGCTAATAAATGTTCATATTTATTTAAATCAATTTAATTGGATTGCATAAAGCACTAAAAAGAAAACCAAAATGACTGAACAAAGGCTATACACCTAACAAATGGCAGATTTTGTTGGTTTTGTTCAGTCATTTTCAGTCGTGCATGACTCTTTGTGACCCCATTTGGGGTTTTCTTGGCAAAGATACTGGACTGATTTATTTCCTTTTCCATCTCACTTTACAGATGAGAAAAGTGAGGCAAACAGGGTTAAGTGACTTACCCAGGGTCACACAACTAGTAAGTGTCTGAGGCCAGATTTGAACTGAGGAAGACTCCAGGCCCAATTTCACTGACCAAATGTAAAGCCAGGAAAAAGAGGGGAACTCCACTCTGTGTCATCTGAGCCCCACAAAGAAAGCAATAGGTTGAAAGCAAGGGAAGAAGAGAAAAAAAATTACTACTGTAATTGGTCAATAATTAATTCACAAGCCTCTCTTCTCCCTTTCGGCCAGGTGTTAGCAATGCAGGTGCAACAATAGTCTCAGCCCTAGAATTCCCAACGCTAAGACAACAGCCAGCTGTTTAGTTCTAAAGTAATTGCTCTAGAGAAAAACTGGTGTGGAAAGGGGCTGCCTCCATTCCTCTGCCAAGATCAATCATTAATAGAGAGCATTTATACATCACTTTAAGGTCTGCAAAATGCTTTACATATGTCATCTCTTTTGAGCTTCATTTATAAACATAGGAACAACCCTGGCAAACAATAGAGCATCTAATAATATAAAAAGATTGAGAGAGAAGGTGAGGGCGATGTCCTGCCAACTCACACATCAAATAAAGTCGATGCATATCTACAAAGTGCTACTGACTCTGGGCCAATAGCATGCTGGGTACAAAGAAAAAGGATCATGGAATCTCTGAGCAGGAAGAGAGCATTTAACACAAGCTCAGTTGCATGCAGAAATCTCCTCTACAGCATCTTTGATGGAGAGGACAACCTGCGCCTTAATGTTGGGATTAATTGAAGTCCCAAGTTAATATTAAGTGGTCAATAAGGCCAAAATGGATCACTCAGTTTTTGAATGAATATCTCTAATGATGGGAATCTCACTCTCTCATGGAACAGCCTTTCCATTGTTGTACGTTTCCAAATATTAGAAAGTTCGTATTATACAGTGTATTGAAATCTTTCTCCTTGAAGCCTTTATCCATTTATTGGTTCTACTTCTACTATTGGAACTCCAGGATCAATCTAACCTCATTTCTTAAGTATTTCATATACTTGGAGACCACAATCATACCCTGCTTTTAAATCTTCTCCTGCTTCAGGCAGAATATCTCCAGTTCCCTCAACTATTTTTCCATATAGCATGATTTGTAGGCTCCTGGGTCACTCTGTCAGGCAAGAAAATAGTAGGAAATCTATGCTAAGGAAAGTTTGCTCCTATATGAGACAGACTTCGAAATCACAGCTACCCAAACTATGGGACTAGGGAGGAGGGCTGTTAACCCAGCAAGAAAGGGAGGGGAGGTTATCTTCTTATTTTTCTAGTATGTTCTCTAACTTACTCTTAAAATGTAGCATACAGAAATGAATAAGATATTCCAGATGTTCTCTGACCACTGTACAGTACATTAAGACTATCACCTGTGTCCTTCTAGATTTTACACTTCCCACAACACATTCTAATTTTGTCTTGGGCCAGGCTGGGTGAATGCCCAAGCACGGAGTCAACTTTGACAAGGGACACCATACCAGAGGCTTCCAAAAAACTGTGGAGAAAAGCGAGCCTCTCTTTAAAGCAAGCCTTTTGCACAACTTTCCTTGGATTGGGGTTTTATCAAGGTCAACGAATGCTTTAGAAAAATGGAAAACATAAAGCAACTTAATGTTGTGCAGAGGTGCCAAGCCACGCAGGTCAGAGTTTCCTCCTCTGTACAATTAGGGAGGTGGAAAAGTTGATTTTTTTGTTGTTACTATTTTATAAATACGACTGTTTTCGATCCTTCGTGACCCCATTTGGGGTTTTCTTGGCTAAGACACTGGAGTGATTTACCATTTCCTTCTCCAGCTATTTTACAGATCAGGAAACTGAGACAAGCAGAGTTAAGGGATTTGCCCAAGGTCACACAGCTATTAAGTTTCTGAGGCCATATTTGAACTCATAAAAATGAATCTTCCTTACTCCAGGCCCAGCATACCATCCACTGAGCCACCTAGCAGCAAGATCTAACTCCTGTTTAAAAGAGTTAAATCACTAGATTCATCACACCTTCTACAGTGAACTATAGTAAAATGAGTCCTGGACTTAAAAGTCAAAGGACCTGGTTTCAAATCCTAAGTAACCATACTACCTGAAAGACATAGTGGATACAGTGCTAGCCCGAAAGTTAAGAAAACCTCAGCTTGAATCCCACCTTGGATGCCTCCTTGAACATAGGACTATGGTATAGAGTACTAAACCTCTCTGGGCCTCAGTTTCCTGATTTGTAAAATGGGAATTTTATATTGGATCTCTTTAAGACTGAATTTTCTAATCTGTAAAATGGGGATAATAATATCTGTGCACATTAAAGTGCTTTACAAACTAAAAAGTCATTTAAATGTCATCTGAGAGGTAGCCTGGTTTTAGCAATTGCAAGGCTGACTGTGGAGTCAGGCAGGTGTGGGCTCAAGACCTACCTCTGATACTGTCCAGTTGTATGACCAGAGGGAAAATTCTTAACCTCTCAGTGCCCCCTAACACTTTCCCTTGTTCAAGAAAGAAGGGTTACTGTGTCTAAGCCTCAGGGATTGTCAACACAGGTTCTTAACCTGGGATCTGTAAACTTGTGTCTTTAAAAAAAAATTGATAACTGTGTTTCAATATAATTTTTTTCTGAGGAGGGGTCCATAGGCTTCACCAGACTACCAAAAGAATGCATGACACAAAAAAGGATACAATCCCCTGCCTTAGATTAAGGACTTGAAGCTCAATACTAGATGAAGGAGGGAAGGGAGAAAGAAAGAAAGAAAGAAAGAAAGAAAGAAAGAAAGAAAGAAAGAAAGAAAGAAAGAAAGAAAGAAAGAAAGAAAAGAAAGAAAGAAAGAAAGGAAGGAAGGAAGGAAGGAAGGAAGGAAGAAAAGGAAGGAAGGAAGGAAGGAAGGAAGGAAGGAAGGAAGGAAGGAAGGAAGGAAGGAAGGAAGAAATAGAAAAAGAAAGGAAAGAAAGAAGGGAGGGAGAGAGAGAATAGAGGGAGGGAAGAAGAAGAGAAAGAAAGAAAAAAGAGAAAAGAAAAGAAAAATTTAATGACATCAAGTAACTTCCTTGGAAAAGAGCTTTTTTTTTCCAGCTCTCACTTGAAAAAAGAGACATTCTCACCCTTTAAGGATAGCTATGGTGCAAACTCCCTGACACCTCTCTTCTGGAAAAAGGGATCTGAGTTCAAACCTTCATTCAGTCACTTACTGGATGAGTAACCTTGAGCAGATTACTTAATCTCTCTGGGCCTCAGCTTCCTCATCTGTAAAATGGGAATGTTAGGCCTCTTCCAGCTCACAGGCTTTAAGGCTACTCTAGCTCTAAATCCCTCATAGTAGACCCCTCTCTGAGACTGAGTTGCTTCCCTGAATTTCTGTTGCTCCAAACATTAGCTAGTAGAGAAGTCCTATTCAGAAAGAACTGAACATAGGGTCATCGGATTTAGAGAAAGAAGGGACCTTGGAGATCATTTAAGTTCTGGTCTCCTTATTTTATGGATGAGGAAAATGAGGCCCCAAAAAAGTGATGATGATTTGTGTCTCCAAATCTAGCAGTGTTCTTTCCACTACCCTATACTATATTTTCTTTTTCTTTCCTTTCTTTCTTTCTTTCTTTCTTTCTTTCTTTCTTTCTTTCTTTCTTTCTTTCTTTCTTTCTTTCTTTCTTTCTTTCTTTCTTTCTTTCTTTCTTTCTTTCTTTCTTTTTCTTTCTTTCTTTCTTTCTCTTTCTTTCTTTCTTTCTTTCTCTCTCTCTCTCTCTCTCTCTCTCTCTCTCTCTCTCTCTTTCTTTCTTTCTTTCCTTTTTTCTTTTTCTTTTTGGTTAAAATAAATTACACAGGAGCTGAGGTCTGGCCACTGCACAAATATGTTACGTTTTCTGTTTGACAAGCATTGTTTGAATCAAACATCTCTGACCACATTGATTTTTGTCATACCACCAACGATATGCCTTTCTCTTCTTCATCTATCCAACTGCTACTAATCTTCCAAGGCCCAGCTCAAACTTCAAGACCATCCCCACTCCCCTCTTTCTAGCTCTGAAGTCCTATGTTTAATAGACCCATGTCATCCAATCCAGGGATTTATAAAGGATGCCCCAGGGTCTTGGTGCAGTTTTAAATTATTAAAGATTAAAAATGTACTCAGACACCCTGCATATTTAAAATATTCAGACTGTTCAGTCTCATGTTTACCTCTCTTCAATTGGAGTGTAAGATCTTTGAAAATAGGAGCCTGGGAAATAGAAAGGCCTTTTGTGATCATTTGGTTACATTCTCTTATTTTACAGATAAAGAGCCAAGAAAAGCACATGACTTGCTTTGGAGTTTTCAGTTGTATCCGATTCTTTGTGACTCCATTTGGGGTTTTCTTGGCAAAGATATTGGAATGGTTTGTAAGTTCCTTTTCCAGCTCATATTACAGGTGAGAAAACTGAGGCAAACAGGGTTAAGTGCTTTGTTCAGGGTCATATAGCTAGTAAGTGTCTGAGGCTGTATTTGAAGTCAGATCTTCCTGACGCCAGCCTAGGCACTCTGTTCACTGCACCACTTGGGGAGCAAGGAATTGCTGAGGTCAAATCCTGCCTAAAACACCTACTAGCTGTGTGGTGCTAGGCAAATCATGCTCTTCTCAGCCTCAGTTTCTCATCTGTAAAATGGGGATAATAATAGGCTCTACTTCACAGGCTTGTTCTAAGGATTAAATAAGATAACATATATAAAAACAATTAAAACTTAAATGCCCCTTATAAATACTAGTTATTATTATAATTCAAATCTAGGTCTTTAGTCCCCAGACCTGATGATCTTTCCATATATAACACTGCCTGATGTCTCCCATAGTATTGAACATAAAATAAATGCTCAATAAATTCCTGCTGATTGACAGGTGGTAATGCAATCTATCCTGCCATTTTCCCCAGCTGAAGATAAGTCTGTGTTAAGAGATGGAAAAAATTCCTACACTAATGCCCAGACTTGGTAACTGAGAAAATTCAGTTGTCAAAAAACTTTCAAGAATCCTCAAACTCTTTGGACAGCATCCTTAACCTTCTGAACCCAGGGAAGACAAAAGTATGCCCAGTGATGTCCAAAGCTTTACCCTGCATTTGCTGCCTTCCAGAATGGGGAACATTTTTACTAAAGCAATCATTTATCACACCAAGTCCAAGGGAGGAGTCACCAAGTTCAGTTCAGCCTTCCTCTTGGTTTACAGACCTCCTGGGTCTGAAAATATAGGCAACTGAGGGATCGCCCAATAACATTCAATCCTGTTAAGAGCATTAAGCTGTTTCATTCAATTCCCAAAGGCAGAATTTCCAAATGGCTGCTAGTGAAACATTAAATAGAAACCATGACAGATCACAATTAGGATGTGAAATAGGATCTAGCCTGAAGGTGTATTGCCCCAGGAGCAATGCAGCCCACTATACAATGTATTATCTACACCCATTTGCTGGCTCAATAAGTAACAATGATCATTACAATCTGCCATTGGCTAATGCTTTGTGGACACCCAGAGAAAGGATTAAAGAGAAGAAAGGCAGTAATTGAATAGTACTCTTCTGATATGAGAGCAGTAATAAAGCTTGTAACTGTGTAGTGCCCTAACATGTGCCAAGCACTTTTCTCATAATGACTGTATGATATATGTAGTAGCCCCATTTTATAGATATGGAAACTGAGGCTTTGAGAAGTTAAGAAACTCTCTCAAGATCATACAATTAGTGTCTGGGAAGGGGTTTGAACTCAGATCTCCTGACTCTAGGTCCAGTGGTCTATCAATGATGTGGCAAAGTATCCAGCAGTTTTTTTAGGCACCTCCTACATGCGCAGTTTTAGTACTAGACCTGGGAAATATACAAAGATTTTAAGAAATGAAAAGATTGAGGTCTCAACCTCATGGAGCTTTTATTCTAGGAAGGGAGATAAGAGGGACACACTCATAGTGCAAATAGCTAGGACTATGGTCAATGTACTGAAATAGGGTTAGTCCAGAGGAAGAAGACATTTTAAATGGCTGGAAAGAATTCCAAGAAATCGTAGCATTTGAATTGAGCTTTAGAAACTGAATAGGCTTTTAAAGGTGAAGATTTTAGGGAAGGCATGCCAGAAGTAAGGAATGGTATAAGCAAAGACTTGGAGATGGAAATGTCAGGGAGTGTTTGTGGAACATTGTAAATAGTCCAGTTTGAATGGAATGTAAGCTGCATTCCAGGGATACGAAGATGTAGCTGCTGTCCAAAGGATCTAGTGAGAAATAAGGGTTCACAGACTTAGAGTTGGAAGAAGCTTAGAGATGATCTATTTAAATTCTCTCATTTTATAAAACTGAAGCTCGTAAAAGGAAAACAGAGGCAGCTAGGTGGGGCCATAGTGCACAGAGCACTGCGCCTGGAGTCAGGAAGACCTGAGTTCAAATGCAGCCTCAGATGCTTGCTAGCTGCCTGGCCCTGGGCAAATCACTTAACTTCTTCTCAGCCTCAGTTTCTTCATCTGTGAAATGGGAATAATAATAGCACTTATAGAATTGTGGGGATCCAATGAAATAATATTTGTGATGTGCTTGGCACAGTGACTGGCACATGGTATATAAGTGCTAGCTGTTATTATTAAATGGAGAAGGTAATGGCAACCACTTCAGTCTCATTATTTTTTTTAAATGGGAGCACAAAGAGTGGGACAAGACCGAAACGACTGAACAACAACAACAACAATTATTATTAAAACGACAAGGCTAACGAGAGTACAAAAATAGTAATGGGCAGACCCAGAATTTGAACCCAGGGTTTTCTATCTCCAAATCTAGTGCTTACATCAAGCTGAAAAAGTAAGTAGGGTTAGATGAAGCAAAGTTCATAGATTTAAAGTTGGAATAGATTTTAAAGATCATGTAGTCCATTCCTCCTCATTTTACAGGAGAAGAAACTGAGACCCAGAGAGGTTATATGATTTGCCTAAGGATATGTAGGGCATAAGTAACAGTAGGGATTTGAATTCAGGCCCTCAGAATCCAACTCCAGTACTTTCTAAGGTACCATATTGCTCCCTCACTAGTCTTGACTGATAGACTAAGGAGTCAGGACTTTTTTTTTTTTAATAAAACCACAGGGAGATGTGGAAGGTTTTTATATAGGACAGTATCATTATCAAAGCTGTATATTAGGAGGATAATGATTGCTCTTCTTCTTCTTGTTAACAATAGTTAGTATTTATATAATGTTTTATAGATTGCAAAGTGCTTTGTATGAAGTAGTTCAAGTCCCTTCAATATTTCAGTGAAGCTGTGATCTCATTGCTATGGGTTTTTCTTCCACTGGTACAGTTTACAACTTATTCATGCCTTCTCATTCTGAGCAAATCTTTTCCACATCTTTCCATAAATCCATACCCACCCCTTCTCCCCCCCCCCGAGATCCCAACACAATGGAAGGGTTCATTTGGTTCTATTAATGTTTTATAGATATTCTCTATCTTGGACAGGCATTACAGACAATGAACTAAGGCCAAATTAAAAGAATGGATCATGTTTTATCACATTGGAGAAGTGGAAAAGCAGATATTTTTTGTCACATTGGACAAAAAATGGGCTAAACATTTGCTGTCATTCTTGATACATGACTTGCCTAATTTCTTTTCTAGTCACACATTTTCAACCTCTCTGAACTCACTTCCTCAACTCACATTGGCACTTTCAGATTGGGCAGCTGCTATTTTGTGTTCTAGAAGTAATCCTAGGGGTGGCTATCATCCTAACACAGCAGCTCGTGAGTCCCCACTGATGTGCTTCCCTTTATCAATCAGCCAGTAGACTCAATTAACTCATTAGGAAAAAAAAATTTATTCAAATGGAGCAGTAAGAGGAGTAACCCCCAGGGTGGGTGGGAATCTGAAACCAAATCTCCTACAAATACACAGAGTCTGCCAGGGGAAGAATCAGCATGAGCACGTTCAAAGGAAGTAATGTACATGTGTAGAGAACATATATAGCTGAAGCAATTCATAGCTCCAAAATAGCAGAGCCTTTCTGTCTTGATCTGTTAGGCTGGGCTGGGAACCACAAAGGGTACATCTTGGCTGGATGGACAGTTTGATGCTGGGCTGGCTCAAGCAAGTTGTTGGACAGATAAATTGCCTCCTCATCAGGCTTGTTCTATTGCTGGACTGCGCTGGGCTGGGCAGGTTTCTCTGTTCCTGGGTGGCCAGAATAGGCCAATCAGGTTGTTGGTCATTAAGCTGCTGCTGCCTGGGGTGGTCCACACCGATTGCTTAGGGCATAGTATCTTCACAAGGGTATAGTATCCCTGCTGGACAAGAGCAATCTGCTAGATCCTCTAGTTCCCCCTTTAATGAACAGCTGTAGTCTCTACCATATCCAGCTTCTCTCTAAGTTGACTTTCACTTGCTCTTTTCAGTTGGATTATTACAGTGCTCTTTTCAGCTAAGGTAACAACCCTTAGCTTCATATGGGCAGAAGCCTCTCCTCTTTGACTTCTAAAAAAAAAAAATCTGAGGTTGTCATGTCCAGGCAAGAGGCAAATGTCCTTCTCCTCTTTGACAAGTCTTGTTAGCTCAAAGCGGGTTCCCTCCATGAGGAAAGAAAGGAAGGAAACAAACACCTACTATGTGCCAGGAACTGTGCCAAGAGCTTTACAAGTATTATTTCATTTGGCCTTCACAACAACCCAGGGAAGTAGATGCTATTTTTGTCTCCATTTTATGACTGATTAAGCTGAGGCAGAAATTAAATTGCTTGCCCGAGGTCATACAGTTAGTAGCTGTCTGAGGCTGGATTTGAACCAAAGTGTTCCTGACCCCAGTCCAGAGCGCCATTCATTGCACCACCTATCTGCTCATCAGGTAAAATGTCTTCCTGACTCCATGGCCAGCCAACTGTCCCACCTTTACTTATGGTGATCGACCACCAGTTACACTTCCCAGATTCCTGTTGTAGTCCTATTCAAAAGAGTGTCAGGGGACAAAGGTAGGGAAGTGTTCTGTCCCCTAAAGGCAAGTTCATTATCTCTGCTGACTTTTTCCTATGTAGCTGAGCTATCCAGTCTTCAGAATTTTTCCAAGATGTGCCTTTGCGTCTGCCCTTTGTGTTCCAAAGTCCCAATCTTTTACCCATTCCAACCTTCAGCTTTGCTGATGTCCACATGAACCTCTTTAATGATAGATGAGGCATCTAGAAAGCACAGAAGCTAGACTGCTACACTTAGAGACAAGAAGATCTCAGTTCAAATCCTGCTTCAGTTCCTTAACTAGCTGTCTGACCCTGAGCAAGTCACTTAACTTTTCTCACCTTCAATTTCGTATTTTATGAAATGGAAATAATAGTACCTACTTGTCAAGGTTATTGTGAATATCAAATGCAACAGTGTATATAAAGACAATATATGTAAAGCACTTTGTAACCCTTAAAGTTCTATATAAATATTAGCAATTTGTAGTGGTAGTATTGCAGATAATGCTTGTTGGTTTGTGTTTTACCCTACTTCTTTTTTTTTTACCCTACTTCTTGCCAGCAAGTTATCATTGCTTGTGTTCTGTAAGCTTACTTAAATCCACAATGCATTTTTCCATTACCCTTTGGGTGATCTGCAACCGTGATTCTTCTGAGGTTATAGTGTCTCATGACTTGCAACATAACATCACTGGAGAAATAGTGACACTTAAGAAGATGAGTTTTTGTGGCAAGAAACAGCTTAGGATGATAAAAAGTGAAACACATTTTCCCCAATGTGATCGGGCTGGCTCTCCTAGTTATAATTCTGGTCATTTTACATCTGCAGCACGTGTGTAAGTCATTTGCTCCCAGCGGCTACCAACTGAATGCCATAATCTGGGTGATGTGCATTCTTCATCAATTTGGTTTTTCTTTTCTTTTTTTTTCCTATGTGCATTGCTAAGCTGATCTGTTATGAGTGGTTGTAGAGTGTACCGAGGGGGTCTCTATAGTATTCCAGGACTTGATGTTGTCAGCACAATGTCATCAGCAAACAGTAACATCTGGAGGACCTATTGGGAAGGAATCCTTCCATTTGGACTTTGGACAGAACATTCATGACTGGGGAATACCTTTAGTAAGCATATTTCTCCCTATTTTATGCTTCACTTGAATCTGACACTCAGAGGGTCATTGTAAAAAATCTTCTCCACGGAATCCTGTGTAATCTTATCATACGAATGAGAGATACCTTGTTTAAAGAGAGTCCCCAAGGATGTGCTTTGCTTTGCCTATTCAAATAGGACTTTGTAGGCACAAATATTAGTACCTCCATTTTATAGGTAAGGAAATGGAAGCTCAGAAAAATTGCATGATTTACCCATGGTCACAGTGATAGTAATGGATGGAGCCAAACTCTGGTCCCCTTGACTCCAAATCCAGAGGAGGAAGAAACTAAAGGCTTTTTCAGTATGGTGAAAAGAGCCTGCTCGAAGCTCTGACCCTAGCTAGCTGTGTACCTTTGGGCAACTCACTGAACTTCCTTTTCTGTAGGTGGCGTATGGAGATACTCATACCTGTCCTGCCTATTTCATTGAATCTGAGAGTCAGAAGGAACCTCGTAGGCCTCCTAGTTCAACCCACAGCTAAAAAGCAATCTTCTCCACAAAAGACCTCCAGTGAGGAGGAGCACATTATCTCCTGAGGTGGCTCATTTCCTTTTTTGGTGGCTCTCACTGTCTAATCTCCTAAAATTGTGGTTAGTTCGAGGATTTAAGGGACAAAGAGATCTTATAGATCTCTTATCTTAACTTGGGGTCCATTTCCTTTCATAGAGGTCCTTTGATAGATTTCAGAGAGTCTGAGAACCAGAATTGGGGGAGGTTACATTTTAATTTTGACTATAAATATTTCCAAAAAATTATTCTGAGAAGGGGTCCATAGGCTTTACCAAATTACTAAGAGAAGTCTGTGACACACAAAAAAGGCAAAGAATCCCTATTTCAGATAATGTAGTCCAACTCCCTCATTTTACTGATGAGGAAACTGAGGCACAGACCTGTAAGGTAGTTTGCCCAAGGTCTTACATCTCATTAGTGAAAGAGCTGGAACTAGAACCCAGGGCTTCTGACTCCAAATTCAGTGTTCTTTCCAACACACCATGATGGGGGAATTCTGTGGAACAGCTAAAGTGTTCTACAAATGTGAGGGAGTATTCATGACAGTGATTTCAGGTGGGTTTTTCCTGGTTGACACTTTGCACCCACCTCTTCAGTTTTTTGATCTGTGTCACCTCAATTTGACATCAAGATAAAGCAAGCTGAATAGCAAGCAGAGGTAGGCTGTCCATTTGGAGGAATTTTAAGGGAAGGAAGTATGTTGTCTCAAGATATCTTCCTCACTTGATCACTGCTACTCAAACCCCTTGAACATGAAACAAAAACCTTCCCTTCCACATTATGGCAGGGGTGTCTGGAAGTCTAGTGGGACTATATACCCCTTCTCAGAATAATGCTTTTAAATGCATAAAATGACACAAATAGGATTACTAAGGAAACCTGTTATATTAAAATAAACTTTTGATTTTTTTTTCCCATCCAAGTTCATAGATCTCCTGAAATCTATCCGCAGCCCCCAGAATGCCTGAACTAGAGCTTTGCTTGAGAAAAGGCTTTGATGAGCAAGGAAACAAGCTTTTATTAAGCACCTACTATCTGTGGCAACTAGGTGGCTCTGTGGATAGAGTGCTGGGCCTGGAGTCAGGAAGACTAGCTTTGAGATTCTTGGCAAGCTACTTAACCTGTTTGCCTTGTCAACTGGACCAAATCGGCCTCTAACCTGTGGGTGGCTGGAGTCAAACAGAGCAAGGTAGAGATTCAGGAATCGAATGGAAGTTTAATTGGAAAGTAAGGGAAAGGGCTTGCAAGCAAAGACACGTGTGCCAGAGCCCCACTACGGGGGGGGGGGGACCTGCTTTAGTGAAGGCAGATGTCAATACATAACCTATGGCTATGCAGTGAGTTGTAGTCCTGACAATGATAGCAACAATGAGACAAGTTTGATACATAGCAGGACTTCATGACCGGAACATGGCTACTTGTCTGAGCTTGTCTGATGCTTGTCCGAGCTCAGAGAACACCTGGTGCTGGTCAGAGCAATACAATAATTATGTAATTTTGCCAGAGAGTGAGATCATCTAGAGGGCTAGCTCAAAGAATTGTTGTTATGCCAAGCTCAGGGCACAGCCTGCTTGCTGGGCCTTAGCTCTGGAAAACAGGGTGTCTCCTAATATCTTGCCAGCTTTAATCCACAGGAGAAGGAAATGGCAAGCCACTCCAGTGTCTTTACCAAGAAAACCTCAGGGACAGTATGGTCCATCGGGTCACAAAGAGTTGGATATGACTGAATAACACTGTGCCAGGCACTGCGCTAAGCACTCCAGTCATACAGCTACTGTGTATCTAAGGCTGAATTTGAACTCAGGACTTCATGACTCAAGGGCCAGGTCTGTATTCACTGTACCACCTAGCTGCCTTTGGGAGGAGAAAAGGAAAACACACTCAAGTCAGGAAATATTTAGTAACTATTTATTGTGTGCTAGGCATTGTATTAAGTACTAGATATACAAAAGCAAAAAATATAGTCCTTTCCCTCAAATCTAAAGGAGGAGACAACATGTAAGTAACTGCGTATGTACAAGATAGATACCCAGGAGGTGGAAAGCAATCTGAGAAGAAAGGGTATTCACAGCTAGTGGGATGGGGAGGATGGGGCACGGAGCTAGGAAAAGTCTCCTGAGAGCTGAGCTGAGTTTTGAAGGAAGTCAGTGAAACTAAGTGATAAAAATGAGGGGGCAGAACATTCCAGATATGGGGGACAGCTGGTACAAAGGTATGGAGACCAGAAATGAGAGTGGCATATTCAGAGAACGGCAGTATTGCTGGAACACTTAAGCAAGGAACTTCTGAACCTCTTTGTCTCTTTCTTTGTAAAATGAAGGGTTGGACTAAAGTTATCACTAAGGCCCCTTCCAGCTCTGACATTCTGTGGCCATGTAATTCCACCTAAAGAAACAGAAAATGAAAGTTAGAAGAGATAGCCACCCATCTCATCATTCAAGGGCTAAATCTGACTGCTGTGGACACATTATTTTCATCCATTTGAGGTTCACCTTAGAGAATTCTCATCCTGGGAGCTTGGTCAGTCATCAGGTATCTTGTTCAGTCAACAAACCCTTATTGAATACCTGCTATGTTTCAGGCATGACTCCAGTACTGACAAAGATTCAAAATTGAGAGAGGGCTTCTTCTCCAGAGGATGACCATCTGTCCACCTCTTTTTGAGTAGGAAAAAACGTGGTTTATTCTGTTTTCCCACCCTTAGATGGGATGTGAGACGCAAATCCAGTCGCCTCACGCAAATCCAGTCGCTTCACGTTCAGTTCAGTTCAGCTCCAGAAACATTGATTAAACACCTACTATGTGCAAAGGCACTATGGTAAATCCTGCAATACAAAGACAAAACCCGAAATTGTCCCTGCCCTCAAGCATCTTACCTTCTACTCTGTTTTGAGAAATCCAGGGATTGCTACATTTCTTCCAATTACTGCCATAGCTGCACTCTCTCTTTGAGAGCTTCTCATAGTGTGAATGTCTCCTTAAAGTTAACTGTCTTTGGGCAGCTGTCAGCCCATGAGCTACCTCCTCCCCAGAGATGTGGGCAGGTTACTAGAGCTTATGATCTCTCTATCAGGCACGATGATTATATAGAGAAGCTATAAAAAATAGTCATGGTGTCTTAAGGTGTTTATATTTCATTTGGTAGACAAGAGACAATTAGAAAACAATATGAGACCAAATGCATAATAATGGATAGCATAGTACAGACAGAAGCAGCCTGGCATAGTAGCAAAAGTATTGCATGCGTGTAGAGGCATAGTTGGTAAGTGAGAATCCCATCTTTGCTATGAAACCTTAAGCAATTCACTTTCCTTTTCCGAGCTTCAGTTTTCTTGTCTGTAAAATGGTGGAGTTGAACCAAATGATCTCTACTAAGGTCCTTTGCAGCTCTAAATCTGGTAGACCCTGCAAGTGCTACAGGTATTCAGATTCTGGCATTTTCCTTTCTTCTGTTTAGCTCTAGAGATTCTTTGCCATATGAGGACATTATTGGGTGGAAAAGAGGGGAAGTGTCAAGAACAGGAACTCTTCTGCCCTTAGATAACCAGGTCTTTAGCTTTGACCCTGTCCTCCACTGCCCACCTGGGGGAGATGGCAACCAAAGAAAGAGGTACTCCTGGGCCCCTCTGCTTTCCCTGGGAAAGTGATTAAAGAACATTTGGGGACTGGTGGGCTCCCTTCCAGTGGACTGTGAGCTCGTTGGACAAAGCCGTGGCACTGGTTTAGAATTAAAATGCAGCAGGGGGAGGGGGTAAATGAAAGCTTCAATTAGCCAGTCTGACCCTGCTTCTGGCTCTCCTTTCCTCTGAAAAGCTCAAATAACAAGCTCCCATTTATGATCAGGAGTGCTGGGCTATTCCAGGGCTCACATCTGAGCCCTTCATTGAAGACATTGTCTCACTTCATTGAGTTTGGCTTGTCATACAAAGGGGCTCTGATTCTCCATGATGTCCACCTCCTCTGGTATGAAAAAATGGATTTGGTTGTTTTCCCTGTCCCCAAATTCCTGGGGGGCAAGTCCAAGTCCAGGTGCCATGTCTTTGGAGAAGTACAGCATCTGCTTAGCCTCCTTTGGGCTGTGGCTTAGCTGTTCTGTCCCCTGGCCTCTCTGTCCCTTGTCTTAGTGAATGTGGTTCCTAGAAATTAACCCTCTTGGGGTACCCCATTAGCTTAGACCCTACCCAAAGTGCTCAGTCCTTACAGATTTGGAGCTGAAAGGGACTTCAAAGGCAATCCCTTTATTTTATAGGTAAAGAAACTGAGGTCCTGAATTTGGATGGTTTGCCAAAGGTCACACAAGAACCAAGCAGAGGAGGTACAATTTGATCAGGTAGTCTTGTCCCTACGAGGATTTTTAATCTCCCGAGGATCAGGGTTGCCACTGCTGTCATGGCCCACTTGCCTCATGCCCTATCCTCTCATTCCCAATAGGTAACCTAACAAACATCTCATTATTGCTGAGTTAATCCAGTAAACTCCAGCGGCTCCCTGTCATCTCCAGAATCAAATGGAAAACCCTCTGTTTGGCATTCAAAGCTATTCATGACCTGTGCTCTTCCTTTCTGGTCCTTTTACATCTTACCCACCCCACATACTCAGTGACCCAATGACTTACCTCTGCTGGTGACACTCCAAATCCCAACTCCAGGTATTTTCTCTGGCTCCTCTTGTGCCTGGAATGCTCTCCCCCCTCATCTCTGGCCTCTTGGCTTCCCTGGCTTCCTTCAAGTTCCAACTAAAATCCCACCTTCTACAAGAAACCTTTTCCCCATTCCCCTTAATGTAAGTGCCTTCCCTCTGAGATGACTCCAGTTTATCCTGTGTATATCTCGTATGTAAATAGTTGTTTGCACGTTGTCTCCCTATTAGACCATAAGGTCTTTGAGAGCAGGGACAGTGTTTTGCCTTTCTTTTGTTTCCCCAATGCTTAAACAGTGCCTGGCATACAGTAGGCATTCAATAAATGTTTATTGACCCTTCTCCCACACACCCAATACACACACACATAACAGGAACCCAAAGATCTCACCATTGCTGAATGTTTCCTAGAGGCTACGTGTATTTTTCTTTTCCTTTATATTCTTTCCTTTTTATTTCTCTGAAACATTGTAATAGGTACTTGTTCAAGACAGTCTTTTGAAAGCACTTGTAAGCCTTCAGTAGGAAGGAGCATTGTTTTAACTCTCAGTCTGGATGTGCCAGGACTGATCCCTAAGATGGTGAGGATTCAACTAAATAGACAATTGTCCAAAGTCATAGATCAGAGATTTCTAAGGAATGTAGAAAAAAATCATCGGGCTCAGCTTCCTGCCTTAGGGCAGATGAATATCTCTACCTTGGGGAGATAGTGGTCTTTTTTCTTCTCAAAGATATTCAGAGAGTCGTCTTGTATTTCAGCCATCTCCCTCAGTGTTTCATCAGCGTTACCGAAGTTGTGTCTTATATTCATTCAACCATTATTCTGGAACAAGCACAATAGTAGAGTCTAATGGCTAGAGTTCTAGAAATGCAGTCAGAAATACACTCGTTCAGAACCATCTCAGACACTACCAGCTCTGTGACCCTGAGTCTCAGTTTCTTCCTCTGTAAAATTTGAATAAAAGAAAATAAAATTGCACGGTTGCTGTGAGAATCAAAGGACATCGCGTAGGTGAGGTGCTTTACAAACCTTAAAGGAACATGGAATAATAGCTAGCATTTCTAAACGCCCTTTAAGATTAACAAAGCTCTTGACAAATAACAATAAAGGTTTGTAAAGGACTTTACAAATGTTATCTCATTTGACCCTCGTAAGAACTCTGAAAGTTGGTGCTATTATTATCCCCGTTTTATAGATGATGAAACTGAGACAGACTGAGGTTAAGCAATTTGCCCAAGGTCACACAGCCAGCAAATATTGTTGTTAATGCTGTTGTTCAGTCATTTCTGACTCTTCATGACCCCATTTGGGGTTTTCTTAGCAAAGATACTGGAGCGGTTTGCCACTTCCTTCTCCTCATTTTACAGATGAGGAAACTGAGGCAGACAGCCATATTTGCATTCAGGCCCTCCTGACTCCAGGTCCAGTGCTCTATATCCTGAGCCACTGAGCTGGTAGTATATAAATAATAATTGTTATTATTTTTATTTGGAGTTATAGGATCTGGGTCCAGGCCCCAAGTCTACAGTTTTCTGTGGTACTTATGATCTTTAATGATCTTCATCAAGGCACTGCCCTGTCTGGGCCTCAGTTTCTTCAACTATAGAATGAGAGAATTAGACTAGATCTCTCTAAGTTTCCTTCTAACTTGAAATCCTATGATCTCTTTATAATTATTTCTTCTTGTTTACTCTTCATCATCCTAATTACAATGGTCCACAGGTGTCTAGTACTTTACACTTCACAACAATCCATTTATGCAAGTGGTACAAATAGTATTAAACCCATTTTGCAGAGGAGGTAACAGAGGCTCAAATGGAGATACCTACAGCCAGTAGCTAATAAATACAGGAGTTAAAACTCACACCCAGGCTTAATTCAAATCTAGTGCTTTATAGACTACACTGTGCACAATATAGCCTTTTCTTCTAGGTGCTTTGATTGATGGTAGAGATAGCCTCGTACTGTAGAAAGAGCCCAGGATCCTGAGTTAGGGGACCTGAATTTGAAGCCTGACTCTGGAACTTACTACCTGTATGACTTTTCACCCTTATCTTGGCCTCAGTTGCCTCCTCTGTAAAATGAAAAGGTTGGAACTGATTGCTAGATGATATCTTGAGTCTTACCCATCTCTGAATTTGTGATCTATAGTTAACCCCACATAGTGTAATCTTCTTGAGTACAGGGACCACCCTTTACTCGTCCTTGTATCCCTACTGCCTAGCCCAGTGCATTGCATAAATGCTTGTTGATTGATTGAATGGATGCTTAATCAATATTTGTTGTAGGAAGAGTGAGTGCATTAGAGCTTGGTAGGTGCCACCACCCAAGTTCAGGCCAAAAGCCTGCTAAATAATCTCCCATCTTCAAGTCTATTTGGCACAGATGCTAAAGAGATATTCCTAAAAATGCAGGTCTAAACCACGTCATTCACCTGTTCAAAGAATACCAGGCCCAATATTGCTTCTAGAATGGACTAAATACAAACTCTCCTGCACAGAATTTAAAGCCCTTCCAATTCGGTTCCAGGCTTCCTGGCCAGGTTCACTCCCCTTCATTCCCTCTATTTCCCATTAAGATTGGACTGCTTGCTCCTGTGCACACCAATCTCTTCATTCTCCATTCTTTTGCACAGAAAAAGGATAAAAATTCTACCCCATACTTAGAATTCAATTGCCTTACCTCTGCTTCTTTAAATCCCTAATTTCCTTTGAATCTCAGCTCAAAAGTCACCTTCCAGGTGAGGCCTTTTCTGCTTTCCCCAGAGGGCAAGTGCCACCATTCTTTCCCTCCCAAATTACTTTGTACTTACTTTACATATATATTCTATTTATTTCTATGTTTCCACCCAGAGACTTTTGTTTTTGTCTTTGTAGTACCAGCATCTAGCACTGGATCTGACACCCAGTAGACAGCTAGGTGGTGCAATGGATAGCATGCTGGGCCTGTAGTCAATAAGACTCATGTTTTTGAGTTCAAATCTGGTGTCAGACACTCACTAGCTGTGTGACCCTTGGCAAGTCATTTAACCCTGCTTGCCTCAGTTCCTCATCTGTAAAATGAGCTGGAAAAGGAAAAGGCAAACTACTCTAGTATCTCTGCCAAGAAAACCCCATAAAAGGGTCATGGAAAGTCAGACATGACTGAAACAACTCAACAAGAATAAGGCACTTACTAAATGTTCATTGATTGATTGAATAGTGCTTGATAAATATTTGTTGAGGTAGTATTTAATTGAGGTGATATCAAATATGTGAGTAGCCTAAGAGTATAGTAACAATCCATCCTGCATGGAGGATTAAATTACGGAATGGCTTTTTTTTGGGGGGGGGAGTGTCACATAATGAATTGCTAATATTCAAAGCGGAATCCCAAAAGACATTATAAGATACAGTGCCTGTCCTCAAGGAGCTTACAGTCTAATTGGAAAGGCAAGACATAGACATGGAAGCAATAACCAACAACATAAGACTATACATGGCAAGGGACCAGTAACTGGCACATTCTGAGTTTTACAGAAGTCCAGAAGAAGGTAAGATAAATTGGGGTAATTAAAGAAAGCTCCATGAAGGAGGTGAGACATTTGAAAGTGGGGTAGCTAGGGACAGCTAGGTGGAGCAGTGGGTCCCTAGGGTCAAGAGGACCTTCATTCAAATCCAGTCTCAGATACTTGATACTTACTAGTTTTGTGACTATGGGAAAGTCACTTAATCCCAAATGCCTCACCAAAACAAAAAAAGAGAAAGTGGGGTAACCAAAACTATACCTACAGTGACCACCTTAATGGGCCAACTAAAATAAGAATACTGAAGGAAGATTCCCCGTAAGAGATCTGTCTTAGAACAGAGGTATGTCAGCCAAAAAGTACAAAACTATTCTGGGCAAGATATGGCTTTTAAGAAAAATTTTAAAAACATTTTTGTCATAAATTAAAGAGCTATCAACAAAATAAAAAATTAAAATAATTGCTGACATTTCTTTAATGCTTTAACATTTGAAGAGAACTTTACCATATACAGAGTGTCCCAAAAGTCTTGGTGTGGTTTTAGGTTATTATTTCAATTGGTATTCACAACAACCCTGAGGTAGATACTACAATTTTCCCTGTTTTACAGATGAGGGAACTGAAGCTCTTAGACATGGAGTGATTTATCTGTGGTTGCAGAGCTGGTGAGGGTCTGAGATGGGATTTGAACCCAGGTCTTCTTGACTCCAACTCCTATGCTCTCTCCCCTTTAAGACATTGGCTCTCTAAACAATTTGGAACTACGCCCAAAGGGCCACAAAAATGTGCATACCCTTTGATCCAGCAATAGCACGTCTAGGGCTATATCCAAAAGAGATCAAACAAATGGGAAAAGGACCCACATGTACAAAAATATACATAGCAGCTCTTTCTGTGGTGGCAAAGAATTGGAAATTGAGAGGATGCCCATCAATTGGGGAATGGCTGAGCAAGTTGTGGTATATGAATGTAATGGAATACTACTGTTCTATAAGAAATGATGAACAGGCTGACTTCAGAAAAACCTGGGAAGACTTATATGGTCTGATGCTGAGTGAAGTGAGCAGAACCAAGAGGACTTTGTATATAATAGCAGCCACATTATGCAATGACTAAGAATGTTAAACTGAACCCTTCTCAGCATTACGAGGATCTAAGACATCTCCAGAGGCCTCGGGATGGAAAATGCTGTCCGCATCCAAAGAAAGAACTATGGAAGTCAAATCGCTCTCACTTATTTTTACCTTCAGTTGAGTTTTGTTTCATCTTTCTGATGGTTCCTCCTATTGGTTTTAATTTTTACTTACAACTTCACTAATGTGAAAATATGTTTAATGGGCATGTAAATGTAAAGCCTATGTCAGATTGTGCACCGTCTTGGTGGGGGGGGAGAAAAAGGGAGAAAAAATTTTCAACTCAAAAGCATATGGAAAAAAAAAGACATTGGCTCTCTAAACATGTAAAACAAGGGACAACATTTCTTAGAAGAATTTAATCATATATTTCACTCCTGGCAAATGTGTATTTAAATTACTTACATTTATCAGATGATGGTGTTGCTATTAGAAATTTAGTATATCAAATTCTTCCTATAAACTTGAGTTCCCAGACTAAGAGAAGGTGGAATTTTTAAAAATCTATATCTGAGATGATATTGTCAAGACTCTGGTAAGACTTTGGTAAGACTGTTCAGGCTTTCACTATTTCTGTCTTTTTTTTTCTTTCTATCCATTTTCTTTCTATTTTCTGTCTTCTCTGTCTCTATCTCTTTGTCATTCTGTCAATGTCTCTCTCTCTTTCTTTCTTTCTCTTTCTTTTCTTTCTTTCCTTTCTTTCTTTCCTTCCTTCCTTCTTTCCTCCCTCCCTCCTTCTCTTCCTTCCTTCCTTCCTTCCTTTCTTTCTTTCTTTCTTTCTTTCTTTCTTTCTTTCTTTCTTTCTTTCTTTCTTTCTTTCTTTCTTCTGTGTCTTTCTTTCTGTCTGTCTTTCTTTCCCTATCCGTCTCTCATCTCTACTGAGCCTCTCTAGGCCTCAATTTACTGGGTTTTTTTTAAAAAAAGAACACCTTTCCAATTATCAACAGATTCTGACTCCTCTAAGTTGCTTAGCTAAAAGACTTCCACATCCTTGGAAATATTAGAGCAAATAAAGTCAAGTCAAGAAGGTTTTATTAAGTACCTACTGTGTGCCAGGAACTGTACTGGGGATACTAAGAAAGGCAAAAATTGGTCCCTGCCCCCAAGGAGCTTGCAGTCTAATAAGGAAAACAATATACATACCCAGGAAAACTGGAGATAATCAACAGAGGGGAGATACCACCATTAAGGGGATATGGAAAGGCTTCTTTCTAGTAGAGATCAGTCGACTCCTCTCATAATGTTGTACAAGGAAGTCATGTCCCAGATAGAGACTCTTCTAGATCAGGGGTCTGCTACGGCCTGGGGAATCAAATCCTACCTGCACCTGTTTTTATACCCCTGACTTAAATGTAAAAACTATTCTTAGCTCTGAGAGGTACAAAAACAGGTGGCTAGAGTTCACTGGCCCTTGGTACAGTGACCCCTGAGAGACTCTTCCAGCTCTAGGGTTCCATGATCCTGTAAAATACCAAATGTCGAAACTATTGGTAGGGATTGTAAGCTTGCTCTTGCAAACATCTAAAGGAAGCACCAGTGCCTCTAGCTAGGCTAGCTCTTTGCTCTGAGAGGAAGGCCCCCATAGAGTTGAGTATTCTCATGAAAGTTGAGCAGATGTAACACCTTCATGCTTGCTTACTAGTACATTGCTTTCTTTTTTAGCAAAGACCTAGACACAAAAAACAAAATAACCCAGTCTGTCCTTCCAGTAAATGTGAGATCTTCAAGTATGTAACTGAAAGACAGTCTGCTGCTGTAACTTTGTCCTCTGGTATTCCAACCACCATGCGCAGGTTTCATATCTGGAATACCGTTATTGGTGCTGGACCTTGAGGTTTAGGAAGGTGATGAATAAGCCGAAGATCACCCAGAGGATGGTAAAGGGCCTTGAGCCCATACCATGTGAAGCCCAGGAGAAGGAATTGAAGTTGTTTAGCCTAGAAGTAAAGACTCAAGAGGGACATAATTTCAGACTTCAAGTATGTGAAGGGTTAGCATATGGAAGGGGGAGGAAGTTTATTCTTTCTAGCTCTGGTTGGTAGAACCAGGAAGGAAACTTAAAAATTTGCAAAGAGAATAGTTTAAGCTTGAGGTCAGGAAAAATGTCTTGACAGTTAGAGCCATCCAAAAAATGGAAAGGGTTTTCTGGGTGAAGGCTTGGATGACCATTTGTCCATCTCACTGACTTACGACCTGGAACAATCTAGTAAGATTCCTTCATCTGAAATGAATGACCTCAAAAATTATCTCAAAGACCTGCTGGCCAATAGCATCATCACAGAATCTAGCAGTCCATGTTGTTGTTGTTGTTTAATTGTTTCGACTCTTTGTGACCCCATTTGGGGTTTTCTTGGCAAAGATACTGGAGTGGTTTGCCATTTCTTTCCAGAACTCATTTTACAGATAAAGAAACTGAAGCAAATAGGGTTAAGTGACTTGCCCGGGGTCACACAACTAGTAAGTGGCTGAGGCCAGATTTGAACTCAGAAAGAGGAGTCTTCTTGACTTCAGGCCCAGCATACTATGCACTGTGGCACCACCTAGCTGCTCATCCAGCTGCCCGTACTTATCACTTAACAGCAGTGAAAATGTGTTTAGATTTCTGAACTGTGACCAAAAAAAAAAAAAGAGGACTATTACCTCATGCCAAGAGTTCAGAAAGCCCTGAACTGTCTGGTAGGTAACTAACAGAGGTTTTTAGCATTGCATTTGCACAGTTGCTACCATTTTGTTCAGTTGTTTCAGTCATGTCTGACCCTTCATGACTCCTTTTGGGGTTTTCTTGGCAAGGATACTGGAGTGGTTTGCCATTTTCTTCTCCAGCTCATCTACTGATGAGGAAACTGAGGCAAACAGGGTAAGTGACTTGCCTAGGACCACATAGCCAGTGTCTAAGGCCAGATTCAAACTCAGGTTCTCCTGAGTCCAGGGCCAGGTGCTCTATCCACTACAAGACCCAGCTACTGGCTACTACCAGATTCCTATGACATAGAAAGACAAGGTTTTCATCTGGCTAGCTGGATTTTAACAATTTGAGCACGTATTGGAGGCATCTCAGGAATGCCTACCACTTTCCAAAAACTAATGAAGAAAGTACTTGGAAGCAAGAACTAAAAATATTGGTGTATTTTGTGGACATCTATGTTTGTTTGAAAGACTGTGGAAGAACTAAAGAGAGACTAATGATAGTGTTAGGTTGACTACAAGAAAATGGCTTGATGCACTCAATTGACAAGTGTTAGTTTTGCAAAACCTTTTTCAAGTGTGTGGGTCACATGGTGTCTCAAGGAAATGTGATCATTGACCCAGAGATGATAATTCCTGGTGGTCCACATCCTTAGGACCTTTGAGATCTATGCAATTTTCTAGTATCTGTCCATTTTTGCTACAAGCTTGTTAAGAACTCTGCTTCTCTTTCTGAACCACTGAAGGAATGCATTCATGTTTACATTGGACAAAGAGAATAAGAAACTGAAAGATTAAAAAAAAAATAAAGTCAATTTGCCTTAAAATCAACAAAGCCTTTCGCGGACCAACAGGTAGATATATGTACACAAACATTCAAAGACTTAGGCAACCGCCTCACACATGCACCAGTGTTGGCCTATGCAGATCCAAAAAGGCCTTTTATCTTGCACTCAAATATCAGATTGAAGGGCATGGGAGCAGACCTGTATCAAGAGCCTGAGAACTACCAGGAATCAGCTGCATTTGCCAGCAGAAAATTGAGTTACATCCATCATTAACCCATAAACAAGCTTGAATTCTTGGTTTTTAAGTGACTTGTCACTGAAAAGTTCAGAGACTGTGTATATGGAGAACAGACATAAGTATGAAATGACAATAATCCAATGACATATTCTGACCAGAGTATTAGAAGCTTCACATGTTGACTTAGAACATATGGGACAATGAGGACCCTAGAGCTATTAAGGTAAAGATTTTACTGTCTCAAGATGGCCACAGATGTCACCAAGAAGTGTGATGCCTGTGCCTGTTGTGAGTGAAGAAAAGTACTTCCATTTCATGCCATATACCCATGCAAAATATAAGCACTAGCAAACCTTTAGATCTTAAATTAATCTTAAACATTTACATAGCGTTAACAATGTGTCTATTTGCTGGTAAGCACTTTACAATTATTATCTCATTCTATCCTCACAATAGCCCTCGGAGGTAGATGCTACTATTATTTCCATTTTACAAATGATGAAACTAAGGCAGACAGAGGTTAATGTGACTTGCCCAGGGTCACCCACCTAATAAGTGTGCTGGATTTGAACTCAAGGTTTCCTGACTCCAGGCCTAGTAAAAACAAAATACAAAAAAGTAAAGAACATAATGCATGTTCTGATAGTGACTGATCGTCCCTCATATGCATAGGCATACCAAATCAGGAATCATAAAGCTTCCATCAATGCTAAAGTATTGTGTTAGAAGTATCATTCAACTTATGGACTAAAAAAGATGTTAGCATTGGCTGGTATCAACAACCCTAAAACATGAGTATTTCAACCACACGCTACTAAACATATTAGAGACATTGAGACCAGAATAGAAATCTCGGTAGCATCAATAGACAACTTTCCTAGTACACACATAGAACCCTACCAAGAATGATGCCATAGTCTTTATACCATATATTCTGGTGTTTGGGCAAGAGTTACGCCTACCTATTGATATGTTTTGGAGCCTCCAAGGACAGAGGCACTTAGATATTCACAAGTGCATCTCTTGACTGAGATAGAAGGTGAAGAAAGCTTACCACTTAGCTATGACTTCACCTCCAAAGATCAGATAGAAACAAATGGCTGTAAGATGCCTGTGTTCATTATCAAGACCTTGAATAAGGATAGTTTTGCTAAGAAATCTTGGTGTTCATGGGAAACACAACTTAGTAAATCTACAGAAAGCTACTCTAAGTCTAGTTGTGGACACACTGGACAACTTATCCATTTGCTGAATAACACCAGAGACTGGTGGGGGCCTTGTAAAGACAGTTCACGACAACCATTTACTGCCTATGTTAATTGAATTTCCTGATGAGTAGGAAGAAACTGATGGGCACTTATCTCAGTGGATTTTAAGCAAAAGAGACCACCTTCCAGTTGGGCAAAGACTGTCATCACTAAACAATGGCTCAGAAACAGACGTTTAAGTGAAGAAGACTTGGGTATTAACAGAACCCAACAACCAGGTTTGCATATGATTGCATTTTTTTATGGAGGCATTGGGTGGTTATTGAATATTTGCATACCATGGATCCATTTGCTTGGTTTTGTGAATAATTTTGCTGTTAGTCTATTGGTTGTTATTTATGCTTGTGCTATTATGTAGACCTACTGATATTATTATTACATTTCTTTCTATGTACATTAACTTGTATACTATCGTAACACATTCCTGTAATATATCCTACAAATGATTGCCACCTACAGTCACTACAGAGTTATCCAGTATTGAATATGCTCAATATCTTCCCTGTAGGTTTGCTGGGAAGAACAACCAGGGTTGGGGGGGGGAGGTTTAGAATGTAAAGGAATTGGTCTTTCATAATCAATCAGCAGGTATTCATTAAGCATCTACTACATTCCAGGCGCTGTGCTAGAGCTAATCACAGAAGAGGTGCCAGATAATGAAGGATTAAACTAGGTATTAAAAATTTAGCCATGTGATTTGATCCTATTATAAGGTGCCAATGAGTCCCTTGAGTGAATCAGAAAGGAAGTAACCCATAAAATGAAGAATGACAGGTCATGCCTCCGGGTGACCATTAAAATTCAGTTCATTGAGTTCGGGAGACAGCTTCAAAGAGGAATCTAGCTCTTGACTAGATAGGGTGAAGACATATGCAGCTGGAGAACGGGAAACTATAAGAAGCCATATAGATCTGGGATAACCCAGGCCACGTTCCAGGGCTACAGACCCCTCAGAAGTAATCTATTATCTCCTTTATCCTTTTGACCTCCTTCTTGTTCAGTCATTTCAGTTGTGTCCAACTCTTTGTGACCCCATTTTGGAGTTTTCTTGGCAAAGATCCTAGAGTGGTTTGCCATTTCCTTCTCCAGCTCATTTCACAGATGAGGAAACTGAGGCAAACAGGGTTAAGTGACTTGCCCAGGTTCATGCAGCAAGTAAGTGTCTGAGGCTAGATTTGAACTCATGAAGATGAGTCTTCCTAGTTCCAAGCCCAGTGTTCTATCCACCATGCTCCAGTTGACTTCTTTCACAATAACCTAAACATTTTCCTCAGGGTGTGAGGAAAGTCTGTTTACCTTTCTTTGTTTTTATAAATAACATTTGTCTTTATAAATAACATTAACTACAGGCATTTGTCAATCTGGTTGTACTTATTGGAAGCTCACTTGGGAGGGAGGTAATAGGAACTGGGGGGAACATTCTTGGAGAAGAGAGAAAGATTGATTTAAAGTGTCTTCCTCTATCACTGTCTCTGGCTGGGAACTTAAAAAAAAAGAGAATTATAGAACTAAGGTTCTATATTTTAAGATTCTACATATTTTAAGGTTCTATATATTAAGATACTACTTTCCAGAGAAGAGAAGGGGAATTTATACTGAGAAACACATTTGGGCAGGGAGACAATAGAAGAGTGAGGGATAAATGGGAGGAACAATGTAGATCGTCATACCACCCCTCCACTGCTACAAAAAAGAGCAGAGCGAACCTTGTGTCACCACTGGAAACCTTGAATGTGGAAAGAGGAAGAGACTATGTCAAGGCAGGGATCTGGACCTGTCACAGGACCTAGTTTTGAATCCTGGTTGTGCCAATTACTGCCTTGTAGGAAGGGCACTTTTAACACCTCTACTTGTATTAAGCTCTGATGCAAAGTCTTGACTAGACACATTTTTTTTTCAAGGAACTCACAAGTTACTAAGAGAATAAGACGTAACACAGATAGTTCCAGTGACTAATAATTTATTCTCAAAACTGTAAGAAGTGGGGTGATTAATTGTAAATAATTTTAATAGTTAAGAACCTGTGATTTTGAAGTGGATATGATGTGTGATTTTTAGTGTAGATGTTGTTGATGTTATTGTTAAGTCAAGTCCAACTCTTCATGACCTCGTTTGGGGTTTTCTTGGCAAAGATTTTGGAGTGGTTTGCCATTTCCTTCTCTAGCTCATTTTACAGTTAAAGAAACTGTGACAGAGTTAAGTGATTTGCCCAGGGTCACAGCTAGTAAGTATCTGAGGCTGCATTTGAACTCAGGTCTTCCTGACTCCAGGCCTGGTGCCAAGAAAAACCCAAATGTGACCTAAATAGGGTCACAAAGAGTTGGACGTGACTAAAAATGCTGAATTGATGTGCTAGACAGTGTGCTAAGTGCTGGGGCTGTGTGGGGGGGGGGTTGTTGGAGTAAAAAGTGGTCACTGCTTTCAATAGTCTAAGGGGAGCGCTATGCAGTGGAAGTAGGTTCTTGGCCTCAGTTTCTCTTCATATGGTGTCATCATGGCTTATTTGAAGCCTTTCCACCTTTGCAGGACTTGGTCTGCTAACATGGCCTTTGGGAACCCAGGGTCATGGAGTCATAAATTTAGATATAGAAGGGACCTTAGCAGGCTCTTCCTTTTATAGATGAGGGAAACGAGGTCCAGATATGTTAAATGAATGACCAAGGTCGAAGGATCACAAATTTATAGCCAGAAGGGATCTTAGAGGTTATCAAGTGCAACCCCCTTCTTTTGCAGATGAGGAAATTGAGGCCCATAAAGGTGAAATTATTTTCCCAGGCACCTCATGAAGGGGTTTTCTTGACTACAAGTCCAATGCTAACATTCCATCTACTATATCCCACTGTCTCCCATGGACCACCTTCTGTAAAATAGGGCTAATGACAATCTGAGCAGCTAGATGGCACAGTGGATGGAGTACCAAGCTTGGAGGCAGGACGACTCCTCTTTCTGAGTTCAAATCCAGCCACAGACACTTACAAGCTGTGTGACCCTGAGCAAGTCACTTAACCCTGTTTGCCTCAGTTTCCTCCTCTGTAAAATCGCCTGGAGGAGGAAATGGCAAACCATTCCAGTATCTTTGCCAAGAAAATCCCAAATGGGGTCACAAAGATTCGGATGTGACTGAATAACAATAACAACAACAACAACAGTCTACCTACCTATCCCCTTAAACTGGTACAATGACCAATGGAAAAGACTTTTTTGTTCTAAAAGCTCAGCACTCTAAATGCTGGAAGACCGTTGGTAAAGTTTTCTCATATTTGGCTAGCCCAACTCACTGGGTTAAAACCTCTGTCTCCTACTTCCCCACTGGTCTCAGCCAAGCCAGCAGCATAGAGTTGAAGCAGGTGTTTGGCACATTCCTCTCTTCACATGGCGTCATCATGCTGATCTGTTTAACGGTTTAAATGTGTTCAGAATCATTGGAAGCACTCTGGAAAATCTTTTGCAAACAGTTTCCATTGCCCTGCACTGACAGGCTGAAGCCCCACCTGGTTTTAAATGTCTTAGCCCTCAGAACAGCTCCAGGAGGTCAAGCTGTGGGCCATGGAATTCACTTTCATCAGATTAAAACCAATCAGCTTTTTTAAAGAGAGTCAGAGACATAGAGGAAAAGGCACGGCGCAGAGAGAAAGAGAGAGAGGAGGATATTACCGTCTCTACCCTCTTCCTTTAGCACAAACCTAGTAATGTGAGAGTTGTGGGGTATATTTGTCTTCATCAGGGTTTCTCCCTTCCCCCAGCACTCATTCCGAATTGGTGAAATAGGAAGAATATCAGTTTTGGAGTCAGAGGACCGAGATTTGAGTCCTCTCAAGATTCAGCTCAAATCCTACCTTCTACAGGAGGCCTTTCCATGTATTCCGCTTCACTCCCCAGTGCCTTTCCTCTGAAAGTACCTTCCACTCATTTACACTGTATATATCTTGTATATGCAATTTATTGATGTATCACCATTTTAGAGTGTGAGCTTCTTAAGGGCAGGCAGCAGTGTGTTCGCTTTTTTTGTGTGTCCTGAGCATTTAGCAGTCTGGCCCAGAGTAATGCATAAAGGCTTGTTGACCCACTGACTGTTAATTAGGTGCTAAATTCAGCTGCTTCTAGCTGCTAAGGCTTCAAAGTGCTGGAAGTATTCTTTGTTAGTCATTACCTACCTATGTAACCAAATCATTTAGCCTCTCTCAGACTTTATTTCCTCTTCAATAGAAACAGGGGATTGGGTGAGATTACCTCCAGGGTAATCCAGCTCCAAATCTAAGATCCTCAGAACTCTTTTCTGAGGCCCTTTAAGGAAAAATGTGGCAGACCAGTATTCTTATGAAATACACCTTGTACAAGGCTGAGTGGAGACCATTACCAGCAGAGAGTGTCCAAGAAAGCAGCCCCAGTCCTCCCTCTAATCTACTTGTTATGACGTTTAAAAACAAGCTAATCAGGCTGACTCTTCAGACTTCAGAAGTCAGGAAACAGAGCACTGAGGACTGGGCTGGCTAAGAAGTGTCTGAAGGGAATTCTGCTGAAAACCCCCTACCCTTAGTTTTGAAAATTCTTCACATTTCAATACCAAATACAAGCTTCAATCTGGTCCAGTTTTAGTCCTTTGTAAGAGATCTAAATATGGTAAACAGACAAGCCTATCAGCACATGAAATGCAATTAAAAGCCTTGAAGGCCCCAGAGGATGCTCCCTGGGCCCTAAGATTTCAATTTTCTTGAAAATTTTGGCCTTAAATTTCTAGTGATTTAGAGGTCTGATTGACTGGCTTTTTGAATCTGGGCTGGAGTCCTGGGGTCACTGCTCTTGAGCAGTGTCTGGGGGCTTTACATCCACTAAGAGCATCCTAATCATTTATTAATGAGCACTAGAAGCATCCCTGGGAATTAGCTGTCAGTGGGAGGCTCTGGCTCTGAGGGGTCAAGGAGTCTAGTCTGCTGGCACATATTCTTGCTGAAATGTTTTCTCTGGCATTTGCTGTGTGCCTGTTGCCTTTCTCTCTGTTAACCCACAGATGATTCTGAGCTGTTTCAAAGCAGGCATCTGCATTCAGGACAAAGGCAGATAGATCTTCTCCTTGCAGTGGGGACCATTTGTCACATCCTTCCTAGATGTGCCTTGCCCTAGATATGCACAGTTCCAACCACCTGTATCAGATTTCTCTGTCTTTCACTAGAAAAAACCAGGAGTTCTCCCCACCCCCGTACTGTCATTTAATAGAATAAAGGCGAAGGAGTCAGTGAACGTGGTTCTGTAGCCCAGCTTTCCAAAGTAGCAGGGCCCTGACCAGGTATTCTTGTTCCTCGGTCATACGTCACATAATATACTAGGGGCATGCAGCAGGAAAGGCACCCTCAAAATAAACTTTTTTTAGGACAGATTCTGTTAAGTGGGGGTGGAGGGATTGTACCCTTTGGTGGCTTCTGTCTTGTTCATTTTTTTTTTTTGGTCCAGACCTGTGGTTTCATCTAACAAGAGAACTTCTGTTATAAAAACTCTCTCCATCAATACAATTTGGCAACTTATCTGCAATTTAGAGACAGGGTTGCCTGGGGGACTGAAAGATTAAATAACTGCCCATGATCATACAACTAGTATATGTCAGAGAAGCCATGTCTTCCTGATTCCAAGGCTGGCTCTCTAGCCACTGTACCAGGCTATCTCCCAATAATTTTTTTTTATTTTAACAAGTTATTCTTGCTATTACTCTTTATTTTCTACCTCCATGTGTTTTCAATGGCTATGTCCCATGCCTGAAAAGTTCCCCATCCTCAACTCTACCTCCTTCTTAGATAGAATCCCACCCCCTCCCACCTCCACCTCCAGTAGTGCCTTTCCTCCAAAGTTACTTTCCATTCATTTACACTGTATGTCTTCCATCTTAGAGTGTGGGCTCTTTAAAGGGCAGGGCACAATGTTTAGCCCACACAGTGTGCTGATAAATGCTTGTTGTCTGACTGCTAACTAGATTCTAAGTTCAGTTGCTTCTACCTGCTGAAAAGTACAAGTGCTGTCAGCACCCTCTAAATTTTGCTGCATGGGTCCAAAGCCCTAGCTGCCCTGCCCTAGTTATGGCTCTGCAGAGGTCCCATCTCTGTCCAATTGCCTAAGCTGCTATTTCACTGACATCTCTAGGATATTTGGCCAGCATTGTTACTGGACCTTAAGTCAGAAAGATTTGAATTCAAATCCAGCCTTAGAAATTTGCTAGCTGTGTGACCCTGGGCAAGCCACCTGACCTCAGCTCTTTCCTTTGTTAAGTAGGGATATTTATAACATCTACCTCTGGGAGTTGTTGTGAGGATAAAATAAGATAGTATTTGTAAAGCACTTTGTATACGCTAAAGTGCTATAAAATGCTAGCTATCATCATCACTATTATTATTATTCATTATTATTATTATTATAGAGGGGTTGGGGTAAGGCAAGTAAAGAAATGTTTGTAAGTGGGTGGTTACAATTTAGATAGAAAGAATTAAGATAGTTTGAAGGGGAAAGTGTTATATTCTGGAAAGGCCCTTTTGTGGGGATTGGCACATGGAAACTTTTTTCTCCTGAATTATCCGAAAAAATGTGTCAAGGTGAGCATGTCTTTAGAAGGCAATGGTGCCACTGTCCAATAGACTCTAAAATCTGTCTTTAGCAAATACCTCTCTCTCCTGTTGAAAGGCCAATTTCAAATGAAGCTGCTCCACAGTATCTAAAGGCACAACATCCATGACTGAGAGCCTTTAACTGTAAAATATTCATGCCCATAGTGTTGAGATCACCCTGGGTCCTGGCATTCACTTACTCTTCTGACTGGAGAGGGTGAAATTAACTTGACCTGTTTTTATCTTTCTGATATTCCTCTACCTTTTGCAAACCATGTTCCTGGCTTTTATTCATGGGTGTTGAAGAGAAAAGGATCAGTTCAAGAAGTGAAGGCAGCTCCTGTGAAATCTGGGGATCAGGATTAGCTGTCAAGAAAAATATTCCTAATGAATAATGAAAGCTTTAATATCACACTCTGGCTTCTTCCCAGGCTTTGCTCAGTACTGAGCTTTCAGCTGACATTAAGCAAACAAGGCTTTCCATACAAGTTCCCATTTGATCCCCATCACAGTCCTGTGAGACAGCTACACTGGGTCTTAGTGTCACCATTTTAAAATGGGGAAACCAAGGCTTAGAGAGACTAAAGTGTCTTGTTCACTACTAAATAGCTGATCTGTCAAAGATTTGGTGAAAACCTGGGTCTCTCCTGACCCCAAGTCCTGAGCTCTTTTTCAATCACAAATCAAGTCAACAAGGATTTATTAAGCCCTTGGTTGGAGATTATTCAGTCATATCAGTTGTGTCTGACTGTATGTGACCCCATTTGGGGTTTTCTTGGCAAAGATGCTGAAGTGGTTTGCCATTTCCTTCTTCAGATCATTTTACAGAGGAGGAAACTGAGGCAGACAGGGTTAAGTGACTTGCCCAGGGTCACATATGCTAAGTGTCTGAGGCAATATTTGAACTCAGGAAGATGAGTCTTTCTGACTTGAGGCCTGGAACTCTATCCACTGCATCACCCAGCTGCCCAGTGCAGATGTAAGAACTAAAATATAGGTTGTTTAAAGCCTCAAAGAATAACATGTTGATGATCACACTGCTAAGTATGTGTCAGAGGCAGGATTTGAACTCAAGTCTTCCTGACACTAGGCCACTGCTCTATCTATTGCACCACCTAGCTGCCCTTACTACATGCTAGCCAGGGGTGGGGAACCAGTGGCCTCGTGGCCACAAGTGGCCTTCTAGGTCCTTGGGTGCCTTTTGACTGAGTCCAAGTTTTACAAATCAAATCTTTTTATTAAGGGGATTTGTTCTGTGGAATTTGGATTCTAGGTCCTTGGGTATGGCCTTTTGAATCCAAACTTCACAGAACAAATCTCCTTAATAAAAGGATTTGATTTGTAAAACTTGGACTCAGTCAAAAGGCACCCAAGGACCTAGAAGGCCTCATGTGGCCTCGAGGCAGGTTCCCCACCCCTATGCTGGGCTAAGCTCTGCAAATACAAATGCAAACTGAAGGAAAGACAGCCTTGGCCCTGAAAAGGAACAATACAATACATAAAAGGATGCTGAAAAGGGGGGAGGGGAAAGACTGTGGTAGAGATAGACCCAGAGAGTCAGGAGGAGAATCTAGGGAGGAATGAAGACATGGCTGGCCTGGGCATTTTTCCTGAAATGGAGTTTCTCAGAGAAACCACTCAATCAAAGGAAAGAGTGGCAGGGGTTAAGAAGTCCAGGGGGTAGAGTGAACTTCCTGGGTGAAGGGGTTTCTGTGGCATGGTACAGAAAGTCTACAGAGTCAGGAATGCACCCTGGAGAGGAAAGAAAAGGACTTCATATTTCTATGGGGAGTACCATGGCTTGGGGTACATATAATTAGCCTCTGCCTCTGTGGGCTTTCCTCTCCGTGTTCTGGCTATTCAATTGATATGACAGATTGTCAGGAATCCCTTAGTGCATAGCATTTGATGTTGACAATCACGCTGACCAATCCTATCTTTCTGGTAAGCTTTATTTTGTTATCCTGAGTCCAATCTATCTGCTTGGTTATAGCCACATGAATAAGGACTCAAAGGAATCTTGGAGGTTATTTAAGCTAAAACCCTCATTTTACAGATGAGGAAACCAGGGCATGGAAAAGTTAACAGATATACCCAAGATCACACAGGTAATAAATAGCAGAGCTTTTTTATATATATATATATATGTATATATATATGTATATATATATATACACATATATATATGTATATACATATATATATATACATATATATATGTATATACATATATATATATATATATATATGTATATACTATATAAGGCTATCTAAATAGCAGAATTTGAACTCTCTTCTCCCCATGCCAGGTTTCTTTCCCCTATTTCCATTCTGCCTTTCTATAATAAATAGAGGGTGGGGGTTGCTACCATAATTTTACAGATGGAAAAACTGAGGTTCAGAAAAGCACTTTGACTCCTATTCCTGTCCCCTACTATCATGTAAGGTATTAAAAATAATACGTGCTCAAAATTATATAGCTCTTTTAAATTCATGAAGGGCCACCCTGTGAAATCATCAGTGCAGGTGTTATCCCCATTTTTCAGATAAGGATACTGAGGTTCAGAGAGATAACGTGTAGTTAGACAGGTAAATAAATAATTGTCAAATATGGGTCATGGGGATGCTCCAGGTGGCCCTCAAATCAGTCACCATTCTCTCAAAGCAATCAAGTTTACCACATGATAATGAATAGAGTGAAATAATACTAGAAGGAGTAGCTGTGTCAACTGATGCAAAGATTTGCTTGGTCCTTCAAAGTACTCCTAAATTCTGATCCTTCTTTAACTTACCTAGACTATGTAAGACTCATGGGAGTCTCATCAAAAGCATGATGCTTTATGCTTCCTATTCATTTTGATTAAATTTGTTTCACTAAAGTACATGGCATTTCTAATCTTCGTGTGGCTGTAGCATTTCAAAAAATGTTTCATCAATGCTTTTTATTTGGTATAACCATTACTTAAATTTCAATTAACTCCCCCACAGAACCCTCCCTTAATAACTGACATTTATATGGTTATGTAAAATTTGCAAAGTGCTTTATAATCTCATTTAAGGTTCACAAAAAACTTGTGAGGTATATGCTTCAGATGTATTATACCCATTTTTCAGAGAAAGAAACTGAGACTGAGAGGTTAAGCAATTTGTCCATGGTCATATAGCTAATAAATATGAGAAGTGGGATTTTAATCCTTGCCCTTCTGACTCCAAAGCCAGCACTATAGCCAGTAAATCACCTTGCCTCTCATCATAACAAAGAAAAGCAATGATTCAAAATTACCCATCCCAACAACTTTGACATTCCACACTATTTTGCACCCATGCTCAAGTCAACAAGCATTTATTAGGCACCTACTGTGTTCCTGGCACTGTGCTAGGTGATCAGGATACAAAGAAAGGCAAAAATAAAACAAAACACCAGCTCTTGTTCACAAGGAGCTCACAGGCAACATACAAACAACTACGTCCATCCAAATAAGATGTACACAGATTCAACAGATGGAAAGCATGAGTATTAGGATAGATTAGGAAAGGCTTCTTATAGAAGGTGGCATTTTAATTGAGACTTCAAGGAAGACAGGGAAACCAAGAGACAAGAATGAGAGAGGAGAGAGTTCTAGGAATGGGGGACAGCCAGGGGAAATGCCTAGTCAAGAGAAAGAGTGTCTCTTTCAAGGAACAACAAGGAAGCCCACGTCTCTGGATCCCACTGGTAGTAAGGTGTAAAAAGACTGGTTTTGCCCTCACATTTCACCCCTCCCCTAGGGTTCTCTGGTACCCTGAAGGGGGTAAGGGTGGGGTTTCTTACTCTCTGCCATTGGCTAGAGCCCTCACTGGCAGTGTTCCCCCAAATTTAGAAACCCAAGCCCAGTTCTATTCAACCATTTAAAATAAGATTATCTTTTACAAAGAAATGCTTATTTCAAAAATATAGTTAAGTACAAACTTACATTTTCCCTCAACACCTGGAGGGAGGCATAATGACACCTCAGTCACTAAGGAGGGGTGGGAAGTGGGGGATTAGGCTCACAGCTTAACTCGGTTCTCATATAGCATTAGTCCCACAAAGTTCAAGTCCAAAGCCCCACCTTAGGCTAGTGTCCTGGGACCCTGACTTCTTAGGACTTCTCTGCTGGGCTGGCTGCAAATATGTCCTTGGTTCCTGGGTTCCAAGGTCCTGTACTCTACTCCCTGAAGCTAAAACTAAAAGGACAAATAAAATAGACTTTAGCCCCAAGCCCATTTTTCAGGGCCACATGACCTAAGGGAAGAAGAAGGTGACCCTCAGGCCTTCCCCCCCCCCCATTTGATGCTAACTTTTGTGAATGAATGAATACTTCCCCCCAGGTAGTGCCAGAAAGAAAGGGAGACCATCCCAATTAGGCAATTTGAAACAGGGGATGGGGGATGAGGGAAATGTACTCTATCATAAATCCTCTGAAACAAAGATTAGACATTGCACTTAATCTGATTTCGAATGTCTTTTTGCATTGTTTTCATATACATCGTTACAGTTACTGATTTCTTCCCTCTGCATCAGTTTATACAAGTCTTCTCATGTTATTCTGAATTCTTCGTAGTCATCATTTCTTATAGCATGATAATATTCTATTACACTCATATGTCACTATTGTTCTGACTGACATTTCTACACTATCATTACCTGAAGAAGAAGAGGGACAGAGAAAGGGTATGTGTGACATATGAGAAATTTTCATCACTCTGATGACAGAGAGAGATTGGAAGGTCCCTTCCAGTGGGGCATGTGGGGAAAGTGTGGTCAACCCCAGCCAACAAACTCTTTGTTGAAACAAATAAATTTGAGAATCAATACAAGTAAACTTCTAAAATAGAGTTCCCATTGATTTGAGGTGTTACTCATTGTGCTCTAGTCTTGGGCCCTAAGGGAATGAGTGAGACAGCTGAATGGTGTTAATGATTTAAAGTGAATGTCTAGTCCTTAAGACATGGAGCCTTGGAATGGGAATAGGATAAATTCACAGAGGCCTACTTTTCAGAAAATCCTATATAAACCAGTGTCAAGAAGGGAGTGTAGATCTTCAGAACTGACAGACTGTTTATTTCTCTGCAGGATGTTGTTATTATAGAGATAGATACATGTGGTTGGGCTGAGTAATATAAAGATAGCTGGATAGATATGGGATTTGGGATCTGGCCCATCTAACCTCCAAGGGAGCCTGCGATTTCCACCTTTCTGAGGATCAAAAAAGAAGGCTGTGCCTACACCTCCAGTAGTCTAGTAGGAAAAGGATCAGGCAGGATTCAGGACTTATGTGGCTGGGTGGGCTCTCCTATATTGCACTATCTTCAAGAGGGGTATCAAGCTAGAATTATGTCACTCTACCACCCATCAAATATTACTGGTCTAGGGGTACAATAAAAGGGTCAGAATAAAAGGCACTTTCCCTGATCACTCTCAAGGGGAGAATATCACTTAGCTTACTACTTCCAACTTAGCTCCTTCCTGCCAAATGCTGGTTACACAAAAGACCATTAGGAGTAGCTCTTTATCAAAGTAATCAGTAAACAGAAATTAGAGTTGTTCCAATTAAAGTAGAACAAAGAATACATAAAAGTAAATGAGTTCTTCTAGGAGTGAGATAAGATCTCAGCTCAATAAAGAAAGGAGAAGTGATTTCACCAAAGGGAATCTGCTCTTAGCAATCTCTAGAGTGGCAAATTCTGGAAATCAAGGAACATGGTCAAAATAATTTCGCCACGGATCTGGAAAGATGTCTTGTCTGCCATTCAAAAGTTCATGTTTGCCTCTTTTGACCAGTTCTCGCAACTTCTTTCTCTCTATGGTATCCACCCCCTACTCAGACATATTCTTTGCTTTGCATCAGCTATCTCTCACAATCAAAATCTTTTTCTTATACATGGCACTTGTCAAAGAGCTGTTTTTTAGAAAACCTCCCCAGGCTTGGGCAGAAATAAGGTTACAACCTGGGTATATCTTATGGGTGGGGACCCAGAGAACTGCACATATCACTGTACAGTTATCCCTTCCACATTGCAATTTTCCCCATCACTGTTTTGATACATCATGGGTCAGCATAAGAAATTAAATGGGAATTTTGAGGGAGTTGTGCAGAAGCCTCAGATGACATATGAAGGCAAGCAGATGACACCAAAAATGTTTAGAAATTCAGAAATGCATAAAAATATATATTTTATATTATATAATATCAATCCAAATTTTACAATAAGGTATTGTAAACAACCCATAAAAGAAAAAAAATTACAACTTCTCTGGTACAAAGGGAGAGCCAAAAAATTTTACATGGATTTTCCTGATCACAGGAGTGCCATGCTCCTAACCCCCACGATGTGGAAGGGATAACTATATCCTTTCTGAGTATTCATATTTAATAAAACCAGAAGGAGAAGGGAGGAAGCTTTAGCTAAGGTTCTTAACCTGGAGTCTAGGAATTTATTTTTAAAAATATTTTGATAACTATATTTCAGTATAATTGGTTTCCTTTATAATCCTATGTGATTTTTGTTCATTTAAAAACATATTCTGAAAAAGAATCCTTAGGCTTCACCATACCTACCAAAGGGGTCCATGGCATAAGAAGCTTGATTAGTTCATTTATAAGCAATGGAAGCACATTGATTTGTTTACTGAGGCTGAATTTCATAAATTTAGGGTCTAGACAATCAGGATAGGAGAACTGTATCTCTTTTTTCAGATGGTTCAGGTGGGAATCAGTCAAACGTGTCCTTTTAAGGATGAACTGGTCCCCTGCCTATCCTATACTGATCTAGAGACAGACCCTGTGGGTGGGGTTTGGGGAAGGTTGTTACCTGAAAGAGTTGAGGGTCCTTGATGGGTTGTATTATACCATTCATGTGATTAAGCCCCCATTTCCTTAGAAACATCCTGCTTCCTCTGGGACCGTTAGAGCTAGAGCTTGAAGGGTGCTTCTCCTGATTAGAAGCTGTCACTTGCTGTAGGCCTTTCCCTGTCTGTTACTGCTCAGGATTGGGTGGATATGCTTCTGAAGTTTGAACATGGGGTGGGCCTCCTTGGCTGTTAAGCAGATAAGAGGTTTTCTGTACCAGGGTTGCTATGGAGATACCACCTAGCATCTCTCAGCCAATGGCATATTAGAACTGGGACTATAAACCCTTCAAATGTGCCCTTGATCTCAGCCCCTCCTGACTTCTCCAGCAAATTGCCCCCACTATCATCCTCGCTCTTTTCTTATTTTCATTCTCTCCCTAGCTACCAGTTCTCTCACTGTCAACTACAAATACTTCCATGTCTCCACCATCCTTAAAATATCTCCACTTGATCCAACCAACCCCTACTAGTTTTAATCCTCTATCTTACCTCCCCTTAAAGGCTAAATTACTTGAAAAAGCCATCTACAGTTCTGCTTCCTCTTCTCTCTCTCTTCTAAACCCTCTGTAATATGGCTTCCAACCCCATCATTTAAATGAAACAGCCCTCCCCAAAAGATCCAGTGATCTCTTGATTGCTAAATCTAATGATTTTTTCTCGATCCTCATTCTCCTTGACTGTTCTGCAGCATCTGATGCTGCTGACCACTTTCTCCTTCTGTACACTTTCTCCTTACTAGGTTTTAATGATCAGTTCTCCTAATGACAGGTAATAAAATGTTCTTCTTGCTCTTATGTCTAATTGCTCCTTCTTGGTCTCCTTTTCTGTATCTTCATCTAGGTCATGCCCAAATAACTATGGGTGTTCCCCAAGGCTCTGTCCTTTGCCTCCTTTCTTCACAATATACTATATCACTTGGTAACCTCATCGGCTTCCATGAGTTCAATTATTATCTACATACAGATAACCCTACATCTTTTTAATCTATCCCTAGTTTCTCTGCTAAGCTACAGTCACACATTTCTTGAACATCTTGAACCCTATGTCCCATAGGCATCTCAAACTCAACATGTCCAAAATAGCACTCATTATCTTCCCCACCCCAAACCCTCTCCCCTTCCAGACTTCCCTATTACCGACCCGGTCATAGGCCCACAACTTTAGTGTCATCCTTGACTCTTTGTTCTTATTTTTCCCACATATCCATTTCATTGTCAAATCTTGTCATTTCTACCTTTACAACATCTCTTCTCATTGAGGCAAAACATTGGTAGGTCCTCACCATCACACACAATATCAGTAGATCCTCACCATCACACACAACATCAGTAGGTCCTCACCATCACACACAACATCAGTAGGTCCTCACCATCACACACAACATCAGTAGGTCCTCACCATCACACACAACATCGGTAGGTCCTCACCATCACACACAACATCGGTAGGTCCTCACCATCACACACAACATCGGTAGGTCCTCACCATCACACACAACATCGGTAGGTCCTCACCATCACACACAACATCGGTAGGTCCTCACCATCACACACAACATCGGTAGGTCCTCTTCATTAAACACAACAGTAGTTGGTCCTCCTGCCCACACTATTTCAATAACGTTTTAACGCATCTCCTTGCTTCAAGTCTCTCCTGACTCCAATCAATCCTACCCTCAGGTGATTTTTCTAAGGCACCAGTCTGACCATGTCACACACACCTTTCCTCCCCTCCTCTCAGCCATCGATGAGCTCCACTGTTTCTCTATTACTCCCAGAATCAACTATAAAGTCTTCTGTTTGGTATTTAAAGCTCCTGATGACCTGGTCTCTTCCCATCTTTTCAGTCTTCTTCCCTCTTACTCTCTTCACACTATCATCCAGCTGCACTAAGTGTCATTTTAGTTCCTCAAATAACACTTCATCTCCTATCTCAATGCTTTTGCATGTGTCAAGCAAATTTAATAAAGGTAAACTGAGGTACATACTCCAAACAAAATCGATTTATTAACAGTGATGGGTACAAACTGTTAACAAAGTGGATTGGATTGGCCATCTCCATAAAGCCAGAAAGAAGGGGTCTTGGTAGTCATGGAATATTACAATTGGCTATATTAAGAAAAGTGGGTTGTCATTCAGGTGAGGCTAAACACACCCCTTTTTGGCAATTAAGGGATGCTAACTATTTTATGGGACCCATCTGCATCTTGTAATCTTTGCTAGAGAGTCAAAACTATGAAACTTATTGTCTCCTTGGAAGAGATAAAATCTCCCCTGATTGTACAACGATTGGCAAGGGCAGATGACCTATCTTTTGGGTATGGTAGCATGTTAACTTGTGGGGGCTTAAAGATAACAAACCAATGCCCAGGAACTGAAGATATGGTAGAAAACAACTTTTCTTTTAAGTATACCTTTAAACTAACTCAGAGGGAAAGCTAAATTCCTGATCTCAACTCAAGGACCTAGACAGATGTAGACTCAAATACAAAATTAGTACAGTATAAAATCAGTTACATTGTAGAACCAACAAAGAAGAAATCAATATGGTAGAAATTTGAGGTAATATTAAGTTTGATCTCTTCATGCACTAGTTGTCACCCAGGCTTGGAATGCTCTACTCCTTCATTTCTTCCTCTTAGCCTTGCTGACTTCCTTCAGGACTTGGCTCCAATTCCACCTTCTGCAGGAGTCCTTCTCCCACTGTTAAATGTCTTCCCTTTTCAGATTGCCTTCCTTCTACTTTGAATATATCTTGTGGGCACCTAGTTATTTCCATGTTGTCTCCCCCAATAGAATGCATGTTCCTTGAGAGCAGGGATTACTTTTTTTGCCTCCCTTTGTATCCCCAGTGTTTACATGGTGTCTAGCACAGAATAAGTACTTAAGAAATGCTTGTTGACTGATTTCTGGGAAGAATTTCACAGAGAATTATAGGACAAATGCTGAAAAGAGTGAGGAAGTCAGGTTTGAAATTCATGTAGCATCCTCTATCTTGGTGCTTGTGTGGGGAGATGTCAGGTACCCAGGCATTTTGTCCCCACTCCAGGTTCTTCCCTTCCAAGAGACTATGATAAGCTGTAGATTTGCATTCATTGAGGTTAATAAAGGTATTTGTCACTCCAACGAGGACAATGATTGATGAGATAATGCTAGTACCCCTCAGAGACACTTCTCTCTTCTCTCCTACCTCCTAGCTAGAGAAAGATAACTTCCTTCTAACTGATCAACACCTCTGAGATCTATATCTATCTCCTTCCCAAAAGGGGTGGGGGAAGAGGGAGAGATCTAAGCAGAAAAGCTATTTTCTTCTCTTGTGTTCAAAAGTTCCTGGTGTTGGTTGTATCCAATAAACTATCCCCCTTTGACCCTCTGCTCTCTCCTCCTTGTTATTATACTTACTCCCCTTTACAGAAAAGAAACTGATGGCCACAAACCAACCTGTCTCACATAATCAATGCTAGGCATCAGGCACAGAGGTTGGAGAAACTAGTCTGTCTAGGAAAAGCATCTAGCAAAAGGCATTCAGGGAAATGGCAATAATGATTTCTCCCCCAGGAGACTCCAAGCCTTTTTGCTCACTCTTGGTGATTGTGCTCATTAGTCAGATCAAAGCCTATATATAAGAGAAAGTGTAAACAGAGAGATTGATAACCTGAAGCAAAATTTAAAATTCCCTAGACTACAGAAGACAGACCTGGCAAAGTAGATCAAAGCCAGCCTGGAATGAAGGTAGGAGAGGGGGATTGCCTTCTGAGTGCACCAGAAGGATCGCCTTCTGGATTCCTTTATGGATGTACAATTGTCGTTCCCTTATACCTACCTGCCCTTGCAGCAGCTCACTGGTGGGTGAGGGTATTTCCAGATTGAGGGACTCCCCTTACTCCTCTCACCATCTGACTTATACCTCTACACTGATATCTCTTTACATCTGTATCACTATATGGCACATGGAGACTTCCTCCCATGGAGTTTGATTGTCCTCCCAAGCAGAGAGAAACCTAAACCTTATACCCTTACTCGACTTACATCAGTACCAAATATTGTCCCAATAGATGGCCAGCTCTATAAGGATGGAAAGACAAGAGACCTTGTCTAGGAAAGTAGTTAAGGATCTGGTTGATAAAATGGGAGACTTACATGGGTTGATAAGAGGAAGACTGACATCTTATTTAGGATGCCCTTTAGCATCCTGGATACTAAATAATGGGAAAAGAAGAAGGAAGAGCTCTTTGGCCCCAGAGCCTCCATGGCTTCATCGCTTCCTTTGCATTCTGTCATACATGGGGCCAAGTTCCTCGAACTTGTTCAGTTTTTACCGCAGGCAGCCCAATGCTCAGGTGACTGTTTATTGGGTAGGAGGCAGGGTTCAGCTCTTTGGGAGTCTGCTGGACACAGTAAAGTCACTTGACTGTCATCCCTGTGTTCCCCATTCAGTTTTAACATGAAAACTCTATGGAGGTAGGAAGTTTGGAAGGAGTTAACACATAGAGGGGGGAGACCATTCTCTGGAAGAGGTGGTGGGGCAACTAGGAGAATATGTGCATATCATAGTCATAAATCAACTTGAAGGCATGTACAATGGGAATGGTTTTGTTAGGTTTGTGGTGGTGGGGGGGTCTCAGTTTGTGCTGTTGTTTTGTCAGCCCAGTCTGTTACAGAGGGGATAGCTCAGTGAAAGCCCCTTGATTTACCCAAACTGCCTCAAATTGTAAGCACAGAGTGGGGGGAGGGGCGAGAAAGATGGGCGTGTTATTCAGATTTCCATCTTGAAAATGGACATGAACAGATGAGCAGAGCCCAGGAATAGGTCAAACTTGAACTTAATGGTGCTAGAATCCTCCATGAAAAAGTCACTACTCAGTGGATAGAGTACTTGCCCTGAAGTCAGGAGGACCTGAGCTCAAATCCAGGCTCAGACCAAACACTTGACACTTACCAGTTGTGTGACCCTGAGCAAGTCACTTAATCCCAATTGCAAAAAAAAAAATCACTACTGATTTACCGAGGGTGATGTCCCCATTGATTCCCTCTCCTCCCCTCTCTCCCCACCTTACTGCCAATTCTAGGCACCTGGATGCCTCCTTGTAAGGATTTGGACACTTTGGACCACTCTGGTGCCTGGTTTATAGATGATTCTATCCCCAGTGGTTCTGACATAAACCACTGGCCCACTATCTAGTTTCAGGGGATAGGGTGGGTTGGGCTAGTCTTCTTGTCAGGCCGGGGATGGGCTTACCTGCTTCTATTTGTTCCTGCCCCTTACTTAGCATAGCACCTGGCCATAGTAAGTGCTTAATGAATGTTCTTTCTTTCTTTCTTATTTTCTTTGGGTGTGCTGAAACCAGCTCAAACGAGAGCCAATTGTTAAATTTTCAATGTAAGAATGTACACTTCAGTAATCAACAAATGCTCACGTTGAAAATTTAACAATCAGCTCATGTTTGAGCTGGTTTCATGTCCATTTTACTAAAGAGATTGAGGGGGAAGGAGGAAAGCTCATTCTCAGATAAATGCTTCCCTAATGCTGTTCTCTAACGAGAGTATGTTACAGTTAAACAAAATTCCAGTACTGTCTCAGGAGGAAAAAAATCATTCCTACCCCAGCTTTATCAGGAGCCACAGGAATGATATACTGAAAGTATGTAGGTTTCTTACATGCCTTTCAACCTCATATTCACCTTTTCCCCTGGATGATTTGGGAAGAGGCCAAGGAGGGAGGATGATGGACTCTGACCACATGAGAGAAGTGCAAGTGATTCTGTCCCAACCTGAGTAAGGGAAAGGTTCAATGGGAGATAAGGGAAGGCAATGTCTCATTAGCAGCCTCTAACATTCCTGCCAGCTCTAAATCTGTGATCCTGCTGCCCAACCTGTGGGTAAAAGTCAGAGGGTGGGCAGTCACACACCCAGAGGAACTTAAGATTTGTTACATTCTGGGCTACAAATGTGGTTTTGGTCACCTACAGATGGATGTCCCTCTGGGGGAGAAGTGGTAGCCAAGGGATGAGGAAATATAGAATGGGAGGGAAAGTGTGGGCAAGGGAGATAGCATCTCAGGTCAAGGAACAAGTTGTGGGCAAAAGGTTATAAACCCTTAGTGTTTGCTTAGAGATAGCATTTTTAGTGATGTTTTAGAGCACAGATGCTTTTCAAGACCTTCAAAAACTGGCTTTATGCTCCTGGTTGTTGATCTCCTGAAAAAGATAATTTCAATTGACCTCCATCTCCATGTGACCTTAGGAATAGTTTTTATCTGAGCAAGTGTTCCGACTTTTGTTAGTACCAAGGCTAGAGATCTTGGTCATTTGTCAGTAGGCGTAAAATATGGTCTTCGTCTTGACTGGTGTGGTATAGCCACAATAGGACTGAGACCAAGGGGTCTTAGATGTTATTTACTCTTTCCAGCATGGTGTTAAAGGTGTAAAGAAAGTGCATATTCCTTAGTCTTGAAGACCCTAAATGAGATAGGCTAAATGCACTAAGAACTGTTTCTTGGTGAGTAAATCAGAATCAAAAAAGGCATGTAGCTCTTTGGACCCAACAGACTCTTTGTTCCCAAGCCAGCTGCTGTTATTGATCTGAGGGAGTCCTGGTGAGCAAGGACCTGTAGAGCTGCACCTGGTCACATACATCCTGGCTCAATGACTATTTTGTAACAGGATTTAGTTTAGTTTGTTTGTTTTTCATCTGCCCCATTGATTCACTCTCTCCAGATCCTGAACATGCATCTGGGGTTGCTGTGCACCTACCATAAGACATCTTTGAATCCTCAGGGCACTTCAGTGGGGGAAGGAAGAGAGTGGAATGGCTTAAAAGAGAATGCATACATGGAGAACTTGTATAATTGGGTGTCTCTGGTATCATCGCAAGCCAAGGGTCTTAACCTAGTTTCCACGAACTTATCTGTTTGGTTTTTTAATTGATAACTGTATTTCAATATAATTTGTTTCCTTTGTGGTCCACTGTATTTTATTTTATAAATTTAAAAGCATTCTTCAGAGAAGGAATCTATGGGCTTTACCAGACCTTGGCAAAGGGGCACATGATGCAAAAAAAAGTGAAGAATCAAGGACTTAGATCCTCTACTCTCACATCATCGTAAGGGTTAATGATGTAGGGCCTGATAAAAGAAAACAAAAAAGTCTACTCTATGTCCTTGGAGAATTGGCCTCTGAAATCATCATCACACCTCCAGGCAAACTGCTTTTTTCATTAAATGAGATAATATATGTAAAGTACTTTGCAAAACTTTAAAGTACTATGCAAATGCTAGCTATCATCATCAATCATCATCATAGGCAACTAGGTGGCTCAGTGGATGGAGCACTGGGCCTGGAGTCAGGAAGACCTGAGTTCAAATCCAGTCTTAGACACTTACTAGTTATATGACCCTGGGCAAGTCACTCAACTTCTGTTTGCCTCAGCAAAATAAGACTAATAATAGTGTTTATATCCCAGGATTTTTGTGAGGCTCATATAAGATAATATACATAAAGTGCCTAACACAGTTCCTGGGACACAGTAAGAGCTATATAAATGTTAGCTATTATCAGGGGTACACTGGTTCAAATCACTGACTGGTGATAGGCCAGGATGACTGCAGGGCAAAGCACTGGTTTGCTTTTTTTAAAAAAATATTTTGTTTTTTCAATTATCAAGTATTCATTTTTCCCCCTCCCATCTCTCCAAGAAGGAAGAGAGGAAGGGAGGGAGGGAGGGAGAGAAAGAAGGAAGGAAGGGAGGAAGGAAGGAAGGAGGAAGGAAGAAAGGAAGGAAGGAAGGGAGAAAGGAAGGAAGGGAAGAAGGGAGGGAGGGAGGGAGAGAAAGAGGGAAGGAAGAAAGAAGGGAAGGAAAGAAGAAGGAAGGAGGGATGAAGGGAAAGAGGGAAGGAAAAAAGAAAGGAAGGAAGGAAGGAAGGAAGGAAGGAAGGAAGGAAGGAAGGAAGGAAGGAAAGAAGGAAGGAAGGGAAGGAGGGAGGAAGGGAGGGAGGGAGAGAAAGAGAGAAGGAAGAAAGAAAGAAGGGAAGGAAAGAAGAAGGAAGGAGGGAGGAAGGGAAAGAGGGAAGGAAGGAAGGAAAGAAAGAAGGAGGGAGGGAGGGAGGGAAAGAAGGACAGACCAACCTATGTATTACATAAGTATAGTAAAGCAAAACATTTCCATATTGGTCACATGCCAAAACACATTTTATTATTCTGAGTATTAGTCCACCATCCCTGTCATGAGGTGGCTAGAATTCGTTTATCATGATTCCAGTTCTCTGGAATCATGGTTGATCTTTGGCCTGCTCTTCTAGCACCTCCTTTTGTTTCCAGGACAAATCTGGTTTGCTGGAGGTCTTTTGTACACTCAATGCTGCCTTCCCAACTGATTTCTATATTAGACATTTCCAAAGTTACCTATTATCTTCCCAAGCTCAGATATGGGAAGGTTCCACTCCTGAGGTCAGCCCTTTGTGCTACAGTAACCAGACACTAAGGTAGCTCCTTGAGCCCCAGTTAGTGCTGTTAGCCCTTGTTCTTGGAAATCTGCTTGATTCAAGAGTTGGCCATTTCCTTCCATCCATCTTCTGAACCATGTCTATTATGTATCTCTGCCGTCTGGCAGAAAATGGAGACAACAGTTAACTGTTGAAATAAATGAGGATTCAAGCTTGGGCCATCAACCTGTGCAGCCTCAAAAGACTGACTGTGGGCTTGATTTAGATGGATTAAGGAAGGCTGCTTCCTTTCTCTAAATGTTCTTTAAATGGGCATGTGAAAGGGACAGCACCTGATGGTGGGCATAATAGATAAAAAGCCACATGGAAAATTTAGATAAAATTAGTGATGTCAAAACATTGACTACCTTCCTAATTAGTTGATTAATATGCTGCTGCATCACACATTTCCAGTGCCCAGATTACATCCATCTGAGCCCTAATGTTTTCATCTCTCAAACAAAATTGCATTTCCAGGTTTCTTCTGGCTTCTATATTTCTCTGGCTTACTCTTTGGGAGCTGTAATATGGCTCTTCCATTAACTTTAATCCTGCTCAGGGATGACCTGCTTAACTCCTGGTGACAATCGCTCCCTTTTGCTTCCTGTACTGTTTTGGCCACAGTCAGATCTCTCCCAGGAGGGGAGAAAGGGCTTCTGCCCACTGCTCCCTGAAGAAGCACTATGTTATCGAGGGAAAATAGCCACCCTTTTTCAATAATACAAGGGAGAATCCAATGCCCAAATTCAGATTTCCAGGAGGACACGAGGCAAAAATTGCCTGTCAAGTGGGAATTAAGAAAGCTGGAAACAGAAAGATGTTTTGTCACTGAAAGAAGAGTGGCCAAAAGGTAAAGAATAAATTTTAAGGATCACAAAATTTAGAGCAGGAAGGGATATGGAGTTCATCTAGTTCAGGAGTTCCTATTTTTTTGTGTCATGGACCTCTTTGGCAGTCTAGTGAAGCCTAGGAAGTCTAATTAACCCTTTTCAGAATAATATTTCTAAATGCATGAAATAAAATACATAGAATTACAAAAAAATTAATCATACTGAAATATAGTTACAAAATTTTTTTTTTAAGCTCATGGACCCTGGTTAAAAATCCATTGATCTAGTTCAACCACTTCATTTTACAGAAGAGGAAACTGAGACCCAGAGAAATTAAGTGACTTACCTAGGGTTACAGAAAGCGAAATAGCAGAAACCAGATTTCATTCTGACTCCAAATCCAGAGCCCTTGCCACCATGCTGTACTGACTTGTCAATGGTTAATATCGGAAATCATTTGTATATTTGCCTTGAGAACCTATGAAAAACTTGGGAGTCTTCTTGGGACTCCATTCGCATATGTGTCAGGTGGCCCATGGGGGTAGGAGATATATGAGGAGACACTGGTGGGAGGGAGATTGTTTTTAAGTCCCCTAGATGTTGTGATGCCATATGAAGGGAAAGAGACCCTACCTGGCAAACCCAGTAAGTTCGACCTTGATGAATAAGGTTCACTATGAGTCAGGAAGAGTCAATGAACCTATGCCCTGCCTCAGAGCAGAACAAAAGAAGCTGAGAGAGTGACAGGCATTATGTACTATTACCTAAGATTGTTTTCTTAAGCAATTCCAGAGAACACCTGAGAAGGTTGCTGAGAGAATGGCTCCTTGGAAAGAGCAGAAGGAAGTCTCAGCAGGCAAGCTTCTTTCTGAGGGATGCTGTCTGGGTAGAGAGAAAGCCATAAACTATAGCAGGGGGTGAAATGCCTCAGAAGACTGGCAAAGGGAGGGGCTGTTGCTGAGAGCTGTACTGAAAGGAGAGAGATCTAGAAGGCATGGATAGACCCAGGTTACCAGGAGCAGCAACCGACACCCTAATAAAGCAATCCTGGCTACGTTTAGGAGCAGAGCGAAAAGCCACCACTTGGTTTACTGGGCTAAGGGGGGTCTTTTCTACCTAGAAATCTCCAGTCCTTCTGTCCACAAGTCAGCCACTGTGAGGGGCAAAAAGGATATCCCATTTCCCCTTGTTATGTCTTCCTGGGGAGCGTAAATTAAGAGGGAAGTCCCTGTCCTTTAAAAGGCAGTGTGGAGGCAGCTAGGTGATGCAGTGGACAGAGCACCAGCCTTGGAGTCAGGAGGACCTGAGTTCAAATCTGGGTTCAGACACATAATACTCAGTAGCTGTGCGACTCTGGGCAAGTCACTTAACCCCAAATTGCCTCGCGAAAGAAAGAAAGAAAGAAAGAAAGAAAGAAAGAAAGAAAGAAAGAAAGAAAGAAAGAAAGAAAGAAAAAGAAAGAAAGAAAAAGGCAGTGTGGTGACATCAGAAGAGCACTGGACAGGGAATCAGGAGACCAAGAGCAAGACATCCAATCTTTCCGAACCTCAGTCCTTTCATCTCTAGAATGGGTCTAATAATACCTTCACGGACTGAGAGGTAGCGTGGCTGAGCAGTAGGGCAAGCCTTGGAGTCACCAAGAGCTGAATTCAAGTCCTACTTCTGATATATATTATCTGTGTGACTGTGAGCAAGTCATTTAACCTCTCAATTACAGAAGAATTGCTGTTCTGTCTTAGTGGACAGTGTTTTCACAATTCCCAACAGCAATGGAATTATAAGTTTCTACCACAAAAGAGGAAAGGGAAGAGAACAAGCATTTATTAAGCACCTACCATGTGCCAGGCACTATGCTAAGTGCTGAATAAATATTAGCTCATTTGATAGTACTCATATTACCATCTCATACATATAAGTGCTTTGTAACCCTTCAAACACTAGAAATGAGTTGGTGGTGGTATTATCATTTTTATTATGTAAAATTTTTTCTCAGGCAAAAGGCAGGAAAGTACTCTGGTAGAGTTAGGTGGGGGTCCTGATCAGCCATCAAGAAACTCTGAACTATATCCAATCCCTAAGGTTCTGGATAATGAGAGTAGTCTGAAGAAAGAGAACTACATAGAGAGCTGTTTTGCTTTCAAGTGTCAGGACGCTTTCTGTAATTTACCAAAATTCCATTTCCCTGACTGAGTCAAAGAAAAGCTGTTCACATTTCTGGATAAGACGGTTACTTGAAAGGCTGCAAAGAGCCCCAGCCTCTTCACATACTCTCCAACAAAGATCTTAAAAGAGAACCAAATTGCATAATGATCAAGAAAACCAAAGAGGAACAGAAACAAGTCCCTCTGTGCACAAGGGCTGCACAAGATGATGGCCAGGGGAGGGAAGCTCATCTCAAGCCATGATTAATATGTCTGGATCTAGATACTCCAAGGGGCCCAGAAGTTCCCTGACACTGAGCATGGATATTCCAGGGGTGCTCGGAACTTATAGACACTCTGAATAGGTATGCTCTAGAGGAGGGAGAAGTCAACAGAAGCTTTGGTAATTGGTGAGTGAAGCCAATGAGATCTGGATGCTGGCCTGCCAGGATAGAAACAGGGGGCACAGCCAGTCCCCACAGGTCACAGTACAGGGAGATAGAGCCCAACTGTACATTCCTGGGAAGATTGTGAGGTCAGCTCAGTGCCTGGGGGTGTGGCCTTGTAGAAGGCCTGAAATGAACACAATCTCCCACGTCCATCTAGGGCCATAGCAAGGGACAGAACCAACTCTCCATTAAAGATTATGCAAGGAGAAAGAGACAGAGATGAGCCAAGTCTAGCATCACACAGGGAGGCCAGGAGACTAAGAGAGAAGCCAGAAATGGAGGCAAAAGTTGAGATCTAGTATTGGCTACCGCCCCATCCAGATATAAGGTGACAGCAGTATCCAGACAAGCAAGCTTCTAGATTAAAGGAAAAATGCTACAAGGAGCCAAAAAGAAAAAGAACTCAAACAACAAGGAACCATAGTCATGTTCATCCCTCCCGCCTTCATTCTGGGCTAGCCCATGTCTGTCCTTGTGAAGCTAAATGGTGAAAAAGTGCTTTAATCCTAATAGGAGGTGAAGACATAAGGGTCCCATAGCAATCCGCTACCTTTGCCAGTCACAGAGGGAATTAAGAAAGGCAAGCTTAAGGCAAGAGGAGGTTTTGTTGTCTTTAAGGGAAAAAAAGGAAGATTACCTTCTCAATGGGTAGGGGAGGGGGAGGGAAAGAAGTTAAAACTCAAATTTTTTTAAAAAATTAAAGTTAAAAAAAAAACCCTAAAAATAAATAAATAAATGCAGTAAGAAAGAAAGGGGTGGAAATTACTGTCTCATAATTGTAGTTCAGAAGAGGATAGAAACTGGAACTATGTTTTCATTGGCGTAGGGAACTCCTACCAATACAAGTCAATACCTTCTCTGAAACTTATAGTCTTGGACAATTATCTGGGGTACTAAAACACTCTAAGGTTAAGTGACTCGTCCAGGGTCACCCAGTCAGTATGTGGTAACCGAGTGGGGAGGGATGGGGGAGAGGTTAGATTTCTGTGGAGGAAAGCTTGAGGCATAGAAGGCTATGGCAATAGTCCAAGCAGAAAGGGATGAGAGCCTGAGCTAGGGTTATGGTTAGGTGAGTGGACAGCAGGGGATATTGATGAGATATGTTGTGAAGGCAGAAATGACAAGATTTGGTAACGGATTAGTGGTGATCAAAGGGAGGGAGGGAGGGTGGCATTATGATTTTGAGCCTGGGTGACTGGGGAAATGATGATGCCCTTGACAGCAATAGGGGAGTGGAGAAGAAAGGAAGGTTTGGGGTGGGGGGAGATAATGAGGTCTGTTTTGGACATATTGGGTTTGAGGTATCTATCAAACATCCTGGAGCCACTAGTGGATAAAACCCTGAGCCTGGAGTCAGGAAGACTTCTTGCGTTCAAGTATGGCCTCAGTCGCTTACTAGCTGTGTGACCCTAGACAAGTCACTTACTCTGCCTCAGTTTCCTCATCTGTAAAATGAGCTGGAGAAGGAAATGGTAAACCACTCCAATATCTTTGCCAAGAAAACCTTAAATGGGGTCACAGAGAGTAAGGCACAACTGAAAACTACTAAACAACAACAAAATCAGACATCCTATTAAAGATGTCCAAAAGGCAGTGGATGATGTGGGACTAGAGCTCAGAGACACTAAGGCCAGACATATAGATTTGAGAGTCATCTGCATAGGGATAACTGAACCCATTGAAACTGATGACTTCACCAAGAGAGATAGCATAGAGAGCAGTAGACAGACAGGAGGATAAATAGGAGAGAGCAGTGTCACAAAAACCCGAGAGGAGAGAATATCCAATAAGAGAAGGTGATGGATAGTGTCAAAAGCTACGGAGAAGTCAAGAAGGACAAAGAATGAGAAATCTTTATTAGGCCTGGCAGATCATTGGTATCTTTGGAGAAGGCAGTTTCAGTTGAATGATGGACTTTAATACCAGATTGCAGGTATAGAACAGAGGAAATGAAGGCACCTTATGTTGACTCTCAAGGAATTTAGCCAGGAAAAGGATTAAAGGTTCAGAATGATAACTAGCAAGGAAGATAGGATCAAGCTTTTGTTTTTAAAAGGATGGGGGAAACATGAGTGTGTTTGTAAGCCACATGGAAGGAGAGTCGATAGATAGGGAAAGATTGAAGGTAAGAGAGATAGTGGGGGAAATCTGTTGGAGAAAATTGAGAGAGCATGGGCATCTGTAGAAATGTTGGCTTTGGAAAGAAGAGTCAAATCTTCATCTAAGACTGGAATGAAAGAGAAGATAAGGAGGTAAGATGTCCAAATGATATGAGATGAGGAAGAGGAAAAAGAAGGGAGAGCTCTTAGCAAATGCCTCAATTTTGTCAATGAAGTATGATGCAAAATCCTTAGATAAGGGAGTGAGAGGAAAGGATGCCACAGGAGGCTTGAGGAAAGAAATGGAATGTTTGCCTTGCTGCAGTGAAGACTTGGTTAAAATTTTTATCATTGTATTATAAACATAAATTTGTAGTGCATCCCATCAGCTTGCTTTAAAATTTTTCTCTAGTTCCACACAACAGCACATGAGAGCAAAGGAGAAGCATGGTGATAGTGATGCAGGGTTGGGGCTTGGCAAAGTGTGATCAATGATAAGACAAGGGACAAAGGGATTTGATACTGGAAGATAATATTGAGTTGAGTTAATTCACCAAGAGGTCAAGATAGGGAAGAAAGAAGTGTGTCACCAGGGCAGTGGTGATGTCCTGGGAGAGAACTGAGTACTAGAGGAAAAAGAGGACACAGAGAGAATGAAGAAAAGGTTCAAGATCATAACACATAGGGAAATGTGGAATGATATAAATTATGATTAAATAGAGGAACTTCAAAGTTTGTGAACAAGGAAGTCGAACACTTTGGGTAATGGCAAAGACATGATTGTCTCTGTGTATAGCTAAGGTGGAATTGAAGATTGGATCATGAGATGTGATTAGATTGAGGAATCAGGAAAAAATAATAAGGTATTTGAGGTATCATCAATATGTATGCTGAAGCCCTTAGAATGAGGATGGGGATGAGGAGGAGAGAAGAACTGTGAGGTAAGATGTGAACATTTTATTATTATTATCCTGGGCATTGATAGATAACAGCCATGAGGATCTGGATTGACCAGTAAATTTGGGTGGTGTGAAATTCAAAGGAGTGAAGATTTTAGTGGGAAAATCTGGCATTGAGATCAAGAAGTATTCTGACTCCCTTAGTGAAAATGGGGGTATGAAAGAAAGAAACGGTAGTTGAAAGGGTGGTAAAGGAATCATTGTCATCAGGAAGGAACCAGATCTCAAAGATGGAAGGAAAAAATTTAAAACAAAAGGAAATTTATTCATTGTAGAACTGATATTCCAGAGGACACAGTGAAAGGGCCAGGTAGATCTGGAGTGGGACTTTGGAAGGTGAATATGAGGTTGAGGTGGATAAAAAGGAAGAAGGATCAGTGAGTTGTGGATGAGATGGTCCGGTGGGTAGAGTTTTGGACCTGGAGACAAGAAAATCTTAGGTCAAATCTAACTTTAGACACTTATTAACTGTGTGACTCTGGGCAAGTCACATAACCTCTATCTTCTTTAGTTTCTTTATCTGTAAAATAGGCATAATAATAGCACCTACCTTCCAGGGTTGTTGTGAAGACTAAATGAGATAATATTTGTAAAATATTTTGTAAAACTTAGTAGTTGTTCAGTCATTTCTGTTATGTCCAACTAAATAATAGCTGTTACTTTTTTCATTATTATTATTATGAACAGTGCTTGTACATTGATAACCAGAATCACTGACATAGGTTGAGTATAAGGGGATGGCAGTATACTATTATGGAGTGTGTCTAGGAACAGTATAAATGGATGGAGAGAGATCCTTTGGAGGAGGCATGAAATTAGATCGTAAAAGTCTTCCCCTGAGGTTCAGCCTGACAGCAGGTAAGTGATGCTTTGTCCTGTGAGGTCCAAGGAGGCCTGCAAGAGCAGGCAAGAGCAAACAGAGGTATGGGAGTCTGATCAAGAGGCTAGCTGGCTACCTGGCTTGCCCTGGGAGTCAAGAGCTAGAATAATTCTTAACCCAGAGAATATCAGATTACTACTGGTCCTCGAGCACGGTCCCAACTGAAGTGGCAGATGAGCAATGAACCCCTGTGTGCTGCGTAGGAGAGGGGCCTGATGAATCTGGTGGTCTGGAGTTGGTTTTGTTCAGCTAGTTCATCAATGCCTGGACTAGAACCTCAGTCACCTGACTACCATTCCAGTGCTCCTTTGAAAGGTTTTGTTTTATTGTTGTTGGTGTTTTGAGTAGTAGTTCGTCCATAATATAAATGGAATCCAGTAAGATTTTTGTTACCCATCTTCACAGGGATAGTTTGATGTTTTGGAAATCATGTGGCAGCAGGACTGACAGTAGATTTGGAGTTAGGAAGATGTGAGTTCAAATCAGACACTTACTAGCTATATAACCCTGGATAAGTTAATTAAGCTCTCTGAGCATCAGTTTCCTGAGGCATGGAAGAGATATAATTGATAGGGGGCAGTACAGGAAGGGGGAAGGAATGCACTAACCAGATGAAATCACAAGCCATGTGGGAAGAGCAAGATGGTGGCTACTATACCCTGGGGCTGGGTTGGAACATTAACCTCACTTTCTTTCTTCAATCCATCCCTTCATCAGGGAAGCTGTTTTCCAATTTGCCAGTCGATGCTCCATTTCATGCTTTTCCACTTGAAATTTTCAAGAGTAGGGATGGAGGAATTTGAAAAAAAAAATCAACAACAATTTTTGTCTTCTCACCATGACAGCTCTAAGCACCCAGATTCGGGGGCAAATTATTATCTAATTGCTGATATTCCATGTCTATGCTATTATGAAACCTTGATGACCATCAACTTGAGATTATGTGCTTATTGAATATACTGTAAGAGAATAAGAGAGGAGAAGCCAAAAGCCATAAAGGAGCAGCAGTCATTTTTCTCTTATTACAAGTTGGGGCTGGGGGCTGGGGACTGGAACTGAAGAGAGAATGTGTTCTTTTTCATAACCTTCCAAAGTAAATATATCCTGATCATACCCTAGATGTAGAGAGATACATATAAATCATGAGCCAGAAAGTAAAGCTGTGGGGAAAACAGTCACTGCTTTAGCTTGAGTGCGCATTGGGGAGGCCAGCTTCCCTCTTGGCTGCCTGACAGCTTAACCCATGAGAGAGGGGGAGCAATCATATATGCACAACTTTTAGTGAGGATGCAGCTGGCTACCTGTCACTGTTTGGGGTAAGAGCGCTACTGGTCTTGCTCACACACTCCCCCTGGAGGCTAACCAAAGAAGGGTTTAATGTTGGGAAAAATCAAGAGAGACTGACTGATAACAAAAAACAAGCTACCACACACAAATTTTCTAAAAAATAAAAACAGGAGGAAAAGACAGTCTTCAGTCTGGGTTATGGAGAGAACAATAACTGAGCATTCAGGATTCCTGTGGCAAGACTAGGAGGGGGCAGCAGAGAAGGGGGAGGGAGAGTAATAATGAACTATAGGGAATTTTCCCTGGCTCCTCTCAATTATAAATCTCAGTAGGAAGTCTGGAAAACCCCTGGCTGTGTGGAACAGAATGTTGGAAGGGGCTAGAAGTCTTTCTACAGTGTTATTGAAGAATTCACCAAGTGAGACAAAGGGAAGGGGGGGAAAGAGGGAACAAGGCTTTGTCTTCAGTGGATGACAGAGATATGACAAGTGAACCATCCCCTGGGGTGTAGGAAATGATCTAGGTATTCTCCAAGGTTACCACCCCTCTTCTGACTTTATCTTCTTCCCTTCTCTACCTGGATCCCATGGTCAGTTATATCAACAGTGTGCTCACAATCACTAGAGAATCCTTTATCTCCATGTCTTCCCACGCTTCTTTTTGTCCAGCGCTGGGTAGCCTCCATTGTTCACTTTCTCAATTCAAACTGATTTTATCTATTATAAATACCTGCTACTTAATCTCGTCTGGACCCTCAATGTTGTTCATATTTTTTGTTGCTCATCCAATCCTCATCCGGGCTCTTTTTTTCATTTCATTGACTCCCTATTGTAGTCCCCATAGTGATTGCTTCCAACCTTTTTTATTCTCTCAACCCTGACTTCCTTCAGTGCTGCTACCCTCTCAAGCTACTGATCTCTTGACTGCCAAATCGTTAGAAGATAATCTGTTTCCACTGTGTGCTTCCTCAGCACTCTTTATTCCTTAACCCAGAGGTTCCCAGACTTTCTTGGTTCACCACATCCTTAATGTCTCATTAATTTTTTTTTCATTATATGTGTATGTATGTGTGTGTATGTATGACACATGTATATGTGTATGTATATATTTGCATTTGTATATATATATGTATATGTGTATATACATGTATAATTTAATAAGTATTTTTCCAAACAACTTAGTAGACATTTGAAAAAATAATATGTACAAATTGAAAGAAAAATAATATTTTTATTTTATTCTTATTTAGTTGTATCCAACTCCTTATGATCCCATTTGGGGTTTTCTTGGCAAAGACACTGGAGTGGTTTGCCATTTCCTTCTCGAGCTCATTTTACAGATGAGAAAACTGAGTCAGGATTATGTGACTGGTCCAGGGTTATGTAGCTAGTGTCTTTTGACAGATTTTTTTGAATCTTCCTAAATCCAGGGTCAGCACTCCTGCACCACTGCTGCCCCATATCCACTGCACCACCTAGCTGCCCCATTCCATCCTTAGCTCTCTATCTTTCTCTGGGCCTTTTTACTTGGTTATTTCATCTACTCTTATGGATTCAGCTAGCAAATGTCTATTTCTATATCTGATCTATCTGATCTACAACTCAACCATGATATCCTAGAGAAATCTTGGATGCAACATGTGAAAAACTGAATTCTCTCAAATTTCCAGCTCTTCTCTACCTCAGTTTATGGGCAGAATCAACCCTTTGAGTTTCTCTGATAATGTAGCTTAACAAAGTGGGGCAGAGTAGAAAGGCCAGTGACCCTGGTGTCAGAGAACCTGAGTCTAGATCCTGTCTCTGATCCTGTGGTGGAAGTAATATCCCGAAACCCCTGCTCACATGCAAGTTAGGCTAGTTTTCCTTTTAAAAGGCAATGAAACCATCCTTGAGATTTAATTGGCTTAAGGTACTAAAGGCTCAAGCTACTGATATCACTTCATGGTCACCTGAGTATGAAACAGCCACAAAGAGCCCCAGGTATTCTGTGAGGTTCTAGGTACTCTCTGATGCTTGGCTGATAAAACATGATGGGCAACTCAGGCAAAGGGAATCAACTTGGGATGTCATCAATGTTCATCCTTGATGATGAAACTTCTCTTGCTATAATGCAGTAAATGTCATTTTGCTGACAGTTGAATGAGCTGTGATTGTCCTTATTCCATTCTAATAATAAACCTAAATTACCACATATACATATATATATATATATATATATATATATATATATATATATATATATATATATATATATATATATATATATATATATATATATATATATATATATATATACACACACACACTAGAAAACTGAAACTAAAAATGTGTCGATATGTATACACACACATATCCGTCCCTCACGGTGTGTGTGTGTGTGTGTGTGTGTGTGTGTATCTTATATTTTAAGGAAAGATACATTTATTCCCATGTTTTCTTGTGTTTTTTAACGTAAATAGATATTGTATTTTGTCGAAAGCCTTTCCTGTATCTGTTGATATAATGGCTTAATTTTAGTTAATTTGTAATCAATATGCTATATTTGTTCATTAATTTTGTAGTTTCCCCAATATTAAACCAATTCTGCATTCAGGATATAAATCCAATAATCTTTGTGATATATTGTTTTAACTACTTTGCAAAGATTTCTCTGAACATTTTTGCGTCTCTGTTCATTAGGGATATTGGCCTATAGTTTTCTTTTTTATGTTTTGACTCTCCCTTGTTTATGTATCAAGAAAATATTTGTATCATGGAAAGAATTTGGTAGCATCCCCTCTTTTGCTATTTTTGCAAACACTTTGCGTAACATTTGAATTAATTGTTCTTTGAATGATTGATGGAATTCACTTGTGAATCTATCTGGATGAGGAGTTTGTTTGGTTTGGTGGAGGGTTTTTTGAAGTTTGTTTATGGGTTATTCAATTTTTACCTCTGAATTTAAGTTGCTAAAATTTTCTATTTCTTATTCTGTTAATTTAGGTATTTTATGTTTTGTAAATATTCATCTATTCCATTTAAGTTGTTGGTTTTGTTGGCACATAGGCAAAATACTTTCTGTAATATTCCTTATTTCTTTATTTTGGTGTGAATTCTCCTTTTTCATTTTTGATACTTGTAATTTTATTTTCCTCTTCCTTTTTTGAAATCAGATTTGCTAATGGTTTTTTAAAGTATAAAAATATTTTTAAAGTTCTTAGTTTTATTTAAAAATTTTTGCCTTCAATTTTGTTAACTACTTTAATTTTAGGATTTCTCTTTTGTTATTTCTTTGGAATTTTGAAAAAAAATTGATTAGTTTCTAGTATTTTTAATTAAATTCTCAATTCATTGATTTGTTCTTTCTCTTTTTGTTAATGAAAATGCTAAATACTTTTATTAACAGTTTTGACTGAATCCCCCAAATTTTGGCATGTTGTCTCATTGCTATCATTATCTTTACTGAAGTTATTTCTTCGATTTCTATGACCAACCTACCAATTCTTTATGATTAAGTTAGTTAGTTTCCAGTTGATTTTTAATGCTTTTCAGCCTTTTGTTTAATATATTTTTACTTTGTTAAAAACATTTATTACATTTGATTGCATTATGGTCAAAAAAGCTTTGCTCTTTCTGCCTTTCTGATTCATGAGGTTTTTATGTCCTAAGGCATGACAAATTTTCGTTAAAGTACCATCACCAGTTGAGAATATGTATATTCCTTTCTACTTCCATTCAATAATCACCATAGGTCTGTCATATCTAGTTTTTCTAAAATTCTATTCAAGTTTTAACTTCTTTTTTATTGTCAGCAGTATTAACTCAGGCTGATAGGACCGAGGTTTGCCACTATTACAATTTTTCTATGTATTTCTCCTTTTAATTCACTGGGTTTTTTCTTTAAGTATTTAGAAGCTGTGCCATTTGGTGCGTATAAGTTAAATATGGAAATCATTTTGTTGTCTATGTTACTGTTTCACAAAATGCGGTTTTCTTTTTTAATCTCTTTTAATTAAGTTTATTTTTGTGATTGCCAATGCTGAAATTATAATTGCAATCCCTGTATCTTTGTGTTCACCTGAGACATGATAGATTTTGCTTTAACTCCTTATTTTAACATTGTGTGAGTCTTTATGTTTCAAGTGCGTTTCTTGTAAATAACATATTGTTGGATTTTGCTTTCTAATCCATTCTAATCTCTTCCATTTTACGGGTGAGTTCATCCAATTCATATTCACTGTTATGATAATTGTTTATTTCCCTCCATCCCATTCTCTCCTGCTTTTTCTTTTCTATATACCTTGTTCCCTGTTTATTTCAAATTGTTACCCTTTCCTTTTTCTCCCTTTTAACTTTCCTCTCTCCAAACTTAGCATTTGTTTTGCTTATAACTAAACCCTTTCTGAATATGTTCTCCCTCTTATGCTCCCCTTTCCCTCTTCTTGTTTTATTTATATCCTTGTTGAGTTCAATGTATTCCTACACCAGAATCTTTGTGTGTGTATGTGTTTGTGTTTTGCCATCATTTGACCAGTTAAGATGAAAGTTAAGTTCCCTCCCCCCGACACACACACACCACACACACACACACACACACACACATGCTCTTTTTTATATTGGTATATAATCCTACTTGAACACTTTGATTTTATGGACCAATAAGTTCTCCCATATTTCCTCCCATTTTCTCTAATATGTCCTTTCCACACACCTCCTCCCTCTTCTTTTTTCTTGCAGCATCTTTAAAATATACCAAAATTATGTATAGCTCTCTATCTCAAGTGATTAATTCTTTGACCTTTTGTGATATAAGGATTTAGAACAAACCCTTTTAATATCCCCTCTCCATTAGAATGTAAACAGTTTTATCCTTATAAAATCTATTCTAATTATTCACTTGTGTTTTGTTTTTTCTTTTTCTCATCTCCTATGCTTGCATTTCAAAGTTCCTTTTCAACTCCAATTTTTTCATCAGGAATGTTTGAAGATTCTCTATTTCATTGAAGGTTTATTTTTTTCCTTGTAAAGTTATACTCAGTTTTGTTGGCTAAGTTATTCTTGGTCATAAATCTTTATCTTTTGCCTCTTAGAATATCTAATTCCATGTTTTCTGCTTCTTTATGGTGATAATTGCTAGGATTAAGTGACTTGCCCAGTGTCACATGGCTAGTAAGTGTCTGAGGCCAAATTTGAAATCACAAAGATGAATCTTTCTGACTCCAGTGTACCAAGTATTCAAGGAAGACTAGAACCTCGAGTGTGAGGCCTTGCTGAGCCCTTTTCAGGGCTGTTTACCCACCTTTGGTGTCCACCTGGCACTCAACTCTCACCTGTGGCTCTAAGAAGCTATAGCATGCACAACAGCCACACACTAGTAAACCATCTTAGCAGATGGGCTAAACCAGATTGAGGGTAACCAACAGGCCTTAAACCCATTGGTGAGTTAGGGGGTATCTAGCCCAAGCATGTGAAGACTTCTTCTGATAGGGCATATGTAAACATTTTGTTCCAACAGCCATGAAGGCAGCTAAAGCAGGTGCTATTTGTGGAGTGCTTAGAGCTTGGTCAGGCATCAAAAATGCCAAGGTCATCTATTGCATCCCAGGACATTTCCAGTTGTCCTGACTTCTGTCTTGCCGCTGGACTTTGATGACTCTGGAAGAGAGAGTGAGTCTGATGACTTTGTGCAACTCTGCCTCACTTAAATCCAATTCACTGGCAAGTCAAGATATCACCCCATGATGTCACTGGTCCTCTTTGAAATGAAGGACAAACAACTGTTAGACCTTGTGCAGTTCTGGTTGTCGTTCTTTATCATTTGAATTCTTTCTTTCTGCTGCTTGCAGTATTTTTTCTTTTTTCTGGAAGCTCTGAGTTTTGGCAGTGACATTTCAAGGAGTTTATGTGAGAGAGGTTTTCTTCAGGTGATCTTTCTATTTTCACATTGCCCTCTTGTTTTCATATGTTTGGGCATTTTCTTTAATGAGTTCTTGAAATATGATATACAAGTTCTTTTTAGGACATGGACTTCAGCTAATCCTATGATTTTTAAGTTATCTCTTCTTGATCTGTTTTCCAGGTTAGTTTTTTTTATTTGCAAAATCTTGCATTTTCCTCTTTTGTCTCATTCTTTTGACTTTGTTTTGAGAATTCCTATTGTTTCCTGGAGTCATTAATTTCTATTTAGTCCATTCTAATTTTTAGTGAATTTGTTATTAAGGTAAGGGTTTGTTAAGCCAATGGTCTTTTCCCCAAATCTCTCTTCCATAGCTCTCATTTTTTATCTTTTTTAAACTCTTCCATTATTTCTTTTAAGAATTCTAATTGCTCTTGTGGGTATGCTGGGTTTTTTTTTCTTTGAGGTTTCAGTTGTAGGTGTTTTTGAGTTATGATTCTCTTTGTATAAGGCCTAGGACAGTGACAGTTTTGTTTAGCTTTTTTAAAAGATTGGGTCTCCCAATCTTGCCCAGGCTGGAAGTTCAGGAGCCACTCACAGGCCCAATTTCACTAGTGATCTTCACAAGAGCTTGGACCTCCTCTGTTTCCAACAAGGACCATTTCACTCTTTCTTAAGTAACCTGATGCCCTACCCATCTACCCCCGACTCCTCAGGGCTCACCATGTTGGTATAGCACTTATTGTGGACATCCTATCAGTTTAGTCCATTGCACCTTAAAACTCCCCAGTTCAAGAGATTTGCCAGCCTCAACCTCACCCAGGAGCTAGGGCTACAGCTATAGGTCACCATTCCCAGTCAAGACAAGATAACTGCAGTTAAGAACTTAATACTTTTTTTATACTTTTAAATTTATTTTTATTTATACCTTTTTTTTTTATAATAACCATTCATTCAACAAACATTTAACAAGTGTCTACTATTTGCCAGGCATGATGCTAAGGTCTGGGGACACTAAACTAAAAATTAAACTGCCCCTACCCTCAAGGAGCTTATATTTTATTTGGGGAAACCATATTTATACTTGATTAATAAAAATATGTATTAAATACAAAATAATTTGCCAATGGGGGAAGATAGTGCTCAAACAGGAAAATTATGTGCAGCAAGCCTGAAAAGGTAGGTTCATGCCAGATTGTGAAGGGTTTTAAATACCGGAGAAATTCATATTTTATCCTAGAGTAAGTATAGTAAATTGATGGAGCTTCTTGAGCAGGGACGTGATATTGTGGGATCTGTGTTTTAGGAATATTAGTTTGGCACTTACATAGAGATATATAGGAAAGGAGGGGTATTTGAGGCAGGAAGATCAATTAAAAAACTATTAAAATAGTTGAGAATGGAAATGATGAGGGCCTGAAATATGTGGTAACTATAGAAATGAAGAGGAGACTGAATTAAAATATTTCTTCCCCCTTTCCTATCTCCAGTCATGCTCCCTAAAACTTCAGTTCAATTCAATAAATATTTATTAAGCACCGACTATGTGCCAGGCTCTGTGCTACATGCTAGGGATACAAATAAGAAAAGGGAAGACAGTTTCTGCCCTGAAGGAGCTTATAATCTAATAGGGGAAGACAGGAGACAAGAGGAGTTGGAAGAGAGTAGGGAGGAGAGAATAGTAGGGGGTCACCTGGCTCAGAGGCATCTTGTTTTGTGGAGTTGAGACCAAGCAGAGCTGCAGATGGAAAGTGAAGTGAGCTTCAAAGTCTAGGTTCTGCTCTCCAGAAAGTCTTTGGGTGGAGTTTAGTGCTTTTAGGGAGCCATATCAGTTCTTAACAGTGCCTTGCACATAGTAGGTGCTTGATAAATATTTTTTATGTTATTTTACTGATTTGCTTATGTAAAAGTCATTTCTTCAATACTAAGAGACATTTGGGACTGGTTACAACTGGCTGCCAACACCGGCCAGAGAACTGAAGGTGAGAACTGTCATTCCTTCAAGAGCTGAATTCTTCCTGGAATAGCATGCAATCCACACCAAGTTTGCTCAATCAATCTCGAAGGCTGGGGCAGCTGAAGTCCAAAACCTGATGACAGTCAGCTAGAATAACACCCCAGATAAACCCCTGTGCCAGCTATCGGAAGTAGTCAATTTTGAGCCAAAGCTTAGCCTAGCCCTGAATAGAAGGGATTTCAATAAAGGGGGTGGAGTTGCGGGGAGAAGGAAGATGAAGGAAGATATTTTAATCCCAGCGGAACCAGAAGTCTAGAATTCTCTAAAAGCTAGGGTGTCCTTTAAATATGTGGATTTGGCCCACTGCTCAGAAAGACTATTTGGAAATTAACTAGGTAATCTGGTAAAGTGAAGCAATTTTAGTGACTGGGGACCTTCACTAGCTTCAAGTGTCACTTTCCGTACAAAACGAAAAGTAAAAAAAAACTTCACTCAAAAGTTACTGATGATCTCATTCGCCAACTCCAATGACATCATCTCAGTCTTTGTCCACTTTCTCAGGACCAATATCCTAATCTATGACTCCATGCAGGTCAGGCTAGGTTTTTTTTTCCTTAAAAGGTATTGAGACTCTCGTTGAGACTTGGATGTCTCAGAGGACTGAAGGTTCACACTGTTGACATCCCTTCCTGGTTGCCGAAATACAAAGCAATCAGGAGGAACTCCAGCCGCTATGATGGGTAGTTTGTGGAGAACGATGGACAGCTCAGGCAAAGGGGCTTCACTCATCTGAATAAACGTTCCCAGTGTCTATCTTTTGAACTTCAAACAGGGACTATGCTCTATAGCAATAACTAAGCTCAACTATGAACCTAATCCCCTCCTCCCTTCCAGAGACTGAGATAGTGAAAGGGAGGGGGAGATAATATCTTTGTTAAATCCCCTTTTCTGTCCTGCCATGAAAAATTAAATCTCCTTTTGTAAACTGTTAAAATAAAAAGAAAAGAAAAGGGATTGTTCTCAGTTTCTTTCCCTTGGCATTTGACCCTGTGCCACTTGGAAGGACTTTGCTACCTTCCCTGGCAGTATGTGCAAAATGCTACAAAGTCATTCAATAAGCTACATATAAAATAGAGATAATCATTCCTGCCCTATTCTATAGGGTTATCATGAGGGTCAAATAAAGATAATGTATGTAATGCTCTTTATAAACACAAAGTGGGGGCAGCTAGGTGGCACAGCGGATAGAGCACTGACCCTGGAGTCAGGAGGACCTGAGTTCAAATGTGACCTCAGACACATAACACTTATTAGCTGTGTGACCCTGGGCAAGTCACTTAACCCCATTGCCTAGCCAAATAACAATAATAAACACAAAGTATTGCACAAGCATCAGGTACTATTTTGTAAAGATATATAATATGTGTGACATACTGACCACCCTGGCCCCCAGGACACTCTATAGAACAAGAAGTTGGACTAGGTAGATACTTCCATCTCATCCCTCCCCTAGAGTTGTCTGGTACCCTTAAAAAGATTAGGGGTGTCTAGACTCTCTGTTGTTCCCTCAATTTTAGGAGAATCCCCTGTACCCCCAGTTCCATTTAGCTATGAATAGTCAAATTAGCTTTTGCAAAGGCATTTTTTTACTTCAAAAAGTATAATCGGAAATACACAAACCTACTTCTCCAGCATGTGAGAAGTATTATCTCCCCCTCCCTTTGCGCTGTCTCAGTCTCTTGAAGGGAGAAGGGGATTAGGTTCATAGTTGAGCTTAGTTATTGCTACAAAGCATAGACCCTGTTTGAAGTCCCAAAGCCCACCTCAGGCTCTACTCCCAGACACTCTGGCTCCTCAGGGCTTACATGCCTTGCTGACATGCTGCGCCACCCCACCTGCAATCTAATCTCCAATGTCCATGACTCAAACTCCTGGGTTACTTGGGAATCACCTTCAGTATCTGAAACTGAGGAAGACAACACAGAGCAGAAACAAATCCCACCAGACCTATTTCTCAGAGTTGGAGTAGAAGAGGTGGAAGTAGGTAAAGGAACCTTCTCCCCTCACCATTTCAGTTCATAGTATCCATGCTGCGAGTGAATGCACAGTAGGAAGGAGCACACAAGAAAGAAGGGCCAAAAAGGAGGCAGCCAAAAGGGAAGAAACCTTCTTAGTCTTGCCAGTTTTGAAAGTGCAGGCCGCCCATAAAAAGAGACTATAATCATCCATATGGTAGGGGTCTCAGGGGCCTCCATGTTAGGCAATCTGGACATACTCTAAAGGCCCCTCAGGGCACCTCCATGTTAAAACAACTTGGCATACCCAGACAAGCCCAGGTTATGTATGTATCTATTTACTTCAATGTGTTGATAAATATCAAATAATCATGATAACAGTAAGAATATGAAATCTCTATTCTCCCAGCAGATCAGGAGGATCTTTGAATGATTAGATGGATTTCTGTCCTCTTGAGTCTTCTGGTCAGGTCAGCCTTAAGCAAAATTGTGAGGCTGGCCATTTGAATATCTCTGCTACTTTCACTGGTTGGGTCATCCATCTTCAGACCTTCTTCCAACTCTTCCTTCTCCCTCCCTCTTCCCCCTCTTTTTTCCTTGCCAAGGATAATTCCTCCCTACATGTTCTTGATTCCATCCACTCCCATGTTTTCATGCAGATTGTCCCCAGTACCCCCCCTCACTCTATTGTCTTCATTCTTTTCCTATCTACTAGCACCTCCCCTGATGCCTACAAATATGCCCATATCTCTTCCAACCTTAAAAAAAAAGTCCTCATTCAATCTTGTTATCTCCCTAGTTATTATCTTATATCTCTCTTCCACTTCATGGCTAAACTCCTCAAGAAAGACTCAAATTTATTGCCTCCACTTCTCTTTCTCACTCTCTTTGAAATCTTCTGCAAACTGTTTTTTTTAACCTGATCATTCAATTGAAACTATTCTCTTCAAAATTATCAATTCTCTCTTAACTGCTAAATCTAACGGACTTTTAAAAAACATCCTCATCCTTCTTGACCTTTCTGCAGCCATTGACACTGATGATCACCTTCTTCTTAATATTTTCTTTTTTGTGACATTGCTCTCTCCTTTTTCCCCTCTTATTGTCTGATCATTCCCTATGACTCCCCTTTGCTGGATCTTCATCCAGGTCATGTCCACCAACTGTGGGCATTCCCCCAAGGCTCTGTCCTGGGTCCTTATCTGTTCTCTCTATAATATCTCAATAGATCATCTCATCAGCTCACGTGGGTTCAATGATCATCTCTGTGTAAATGATTCCCAAATCTCTATATCTAGCTATAGTTTCTCTGCTGACCTTCAATCTCACATCACCAACTACTTCTTAGATACCTTTAAATGAATGTCCTATAGCCATCTTAAACTCAACATGTCCTAAATAAAATTCATTATCTTTCCCCACAAATCATCTCTTCCCAATTTTTCTATTGCTATCAAGGGCACTACCATCCCCCCTAATCACCTAGCCTCCCAATCTGAGTGTCATTCTCAACTTCTATCTTGCATTCACTTCATACGTCTAGTCTGTTTCCAAGTCTTGCTATTTTCACCTTCACAACATCTCTCATATATGCCCTCTTCTCTACCATCATATAGACATGACCCTAACATAGACTTTCATCACCTCACACCAGAATTATTGCAATAGCCTTCTGATTGGCTATCTGTCACAAGTTTTTCCCTATTCCAACAAATCCCTCACTCAGTTGCCAAAGTGATCTTCTACAGCATAGGTCTGATCATGTCATCTCCATACCCAATGAGATCCATTGACTCCTTATTGCCATCGGGATCAAATATGAAATCCTCTGGCATTTAAATCATTTCACAACTTGGCTTCTTTCTATTTATCCAGTCTTCTTACACTTTTACTCCCCCTCTTCCCACCCCCACCCCTCCATATTCTACCATATAGCCACACTGGCCTCACTCATATCTCCCAAATCAGTACCTTTTCACTGTTTCCCACTCCTAGCATTCTCTCCCTTCTCATCTCTACCTTCTAGCTTCTTTTGTGAGTTCTCAAATCCAACCTTCTCCAGGAAGCCTTTCCTAGTTCCTCCCACTTCAAGTCCCTTCCCTGTAAGGGAAGTTTAGTTTAGTTCTATTTACACTATATATATCTTGTGTGCATAGTTATTTGCTTGTTGAATTAAGATATGTAAGATCCTTGAGAGCAGGGACCATGATTTTGACTTTCTTTATATTCCCAGGCTTACCACCATGCCTGGCACTTAGTAAGTGCTTAAATGTTTACTGATTGATTATATGCTCTCCAGAGGAATTCTTTCACATTGGGCAAAACCATTTGGGCATGGCAACACAGAGGAAAGTCAGAAAACAGTTCAATTGCTGCAAGGGAAGAAGAGTGGGAGGAAGGCTTGGTCCTTGGGAGAGGGATACCAGCCATCCAATCAACTAGCATTTATTAAGTACCTACTTTGTGCCAAGCACCACATCAACAGGTCCCTCTGGGTGGTAGCCCAAGACTGGATGAGGTAGTGGATTATTCCCACTATGGCATACCATGAAGCATATAAAGTGGTCTCCAGCCCACCATTTGGGAGGATTTCTCCTCCATGTTAGTGCCCTAAGGCAAAGCTCTGGCCACTCTGCCTTAGTTATGGCACTGCTACTTTGATATAAGCTTGGCTGCCTTCTGCCTTAGGTTTGATTAGGATTTTCCAGAACAATCTTCTTTCTCCATGAGAAAGGCACCCATAACAAGATGACAGTTATGTTAAGTTGAGAGGAGTTTAGGGAAATGAGTGACTTAGGGTTTCTACATGTGGAATCAGCGCCCAAGCAAGTAGAAAACCTAGGTTGCTGCCATCGTTCATGTTGGCATTTGACTGTTTTTGCATTATTCAGTCATCCCCATCTGGCCCTTAGAATAAGAGCAAACACGGCTGGGTACAGCTCTGCCTCAGGAAGCAACATCAGCCAGGACAGGAATAATCCTCTTCATCTCTCTTCATCTAGAGACAAGGCAGACCCAAAAACAGTGACTGGGAACTAGAGACCATAAGGTACAGTGTGAGGATTGTTACTGTGACCTCTTCCCCACCCCAAACACACACACACACACACACACACACACGTGCGCACGCATACACAGACACCATCAGAGATTTGTCAAAGTGCCTATATTAAAAGGCTCATTGATTGGGACGTGTTTGGAACACAAAAGCTGAAATCTGAGGATACAGAGCCTAGGACTCCTCTAAATAGCTCTAAGGGAGGAAGAGTGAGTAAGTACTTAGAACATTGAATTGGGAAGTCACGAGTCTTGCTTCTATTGCTACATTTATTGACCCATTTCCATGTAAGTTAAGGGAAATCACTCACCCTACCTAGGCCTCAGTTTCTTTTGACAAATATTGTATACAGTTTTCCTCCATAAACTTACCAGACAGTTAAGCACTTGGCTTTGTGTAAGGCACTGTGCTGTCTGACAAGGGAGATATAACAATAAATAAGACATGATACCTGCCTTTAAGAAATATACAAGTTATTGAATTAAAAAAAAAAACATTGTATCAATAAGAGGACTGCCAAAACCCACAGAATCATAGGATTTAGAATTAGAAAGGACCTCAGTGGTCATCTACACCAAACCGTACCTGAAAGGAATCTCCAATATTTCACCTTTGTTTTTGGAGGTCTATTTGGCTGACAGTGGAAAACAGGAGGGATCAGTGTCCACTCTTTCCTCTGACCCCCACACGTGGAATGTGGACATTATTGACCCAGTCCAGACATTCCATTTCTCCTCCCACCAAGCATGACCTACTTCCGAAAGATATTCCTCTCTTAATGCCTCCCAACATCATATCAGCTTTTTTTCACTGTCATATAAAACGGCTGACTTCTGTTGAGCTTACAGACTTTTTTCATTCTCCCTAGCAACCTGGAGTGTAGAAGGGCACTCTACATGTGCTTTTACCTTCTTCTCTAAGATAGATCAGCCTGCACTTGGAACACAAATAACAGTCACTTGGCTGTGACAAAAATACAAACACTGAGCACATTTTTCCCTTCCCCATAATAGTTGAGCTTTTGAGCTTTGATTTTTTTGAACTACTTGTGAGTGCTTACACCTCAATCATAAGCAGCTGGTTAAAATTTTGACAACCAATTATCACCTCTTAATAACTTAATAATCCCATTCAACCTGCTTTCCTTAGTCTCAACAAAAATTTCACAGTCACCCCCACCTTCCCTTCAGTCTTTCACCAACTTCCTGTTTCACTAATTTGCCTCACCCATTGTTCTATTTACCTTTACTTATTTATCATGCCTAGCCTGGGAACTGCCATTATCTGGTCCTTCTTGGTTCTATCTCTTCAGGTTCTACTCCCTAATTCTCCACGATCCTCCATAATCCTTTTATATTCTTAATTATCCTTGATCCTGCTCCTCTGTCAAGAGGGAAGTAGAATCTGGACTAGTATCTGAGCCTAGAGATAGTTCTCCTTCGAAACTTCTTCTCCAGTTTTCCTCCTCAAATTCAGTGTCTGACCTTCCCCAATGATCCAAATCCCTCCAAGTCACCCATAAGATTTCCTCCTCATTCAGTTCACATCCATCTCTCTCCTGCTCTTTCTCCCATAGCCTCCTCCCACAGAAGCCAGGAGTAGAAATGTAGAATATATAGGGAGCTTACTAATATGAATATGTAAGAGCAAGAAACATTACCCAATGGATAAGTGGTCAAAGGATATAGGCAAATATTTCTCAAAAGAATTGCAAACTATTCACAAACACATCAAACATTGATGCAAGTCACTAATAATAAGAGAAGTACAAATTATAACTAAAACTCTAAGGTTTCATGTCACACCTCATAAATTGTCAAAGAGGAATACACTCAATGCTGAAGAGGCTGTGGAAAGAGACACATTAATACACTGTTGTTAGACTATACATTGGTCCAGCCCTTCTAGAAAGCAATTTGGAATCATTCTAAGAAAGTGACTAAATGTTCCCGCCTTTTGACCCAGAAATCCAATTGCCAGGCATATAACCTAATGAGTTCAAAGACAGAAAGAAAGATCCTTGATGTGTCAAAACATTCATTTGTAACAAAACTGTGGCAGCAAGGAATTGGAAACTATATAGTTGCTCATCAAATAAGGGATGGCTAAACTAAATGAGTATAATGGACTATTCCTGAGTCACAATATAAGATGAATATAAAAAATTCAGGAAACATGGGAAAACATATGAAACTGGTGCAGAATAAAATAATCAGACCCAGGAAGACAATATACATGACTACAACTATGTCAACAGAAAGAACAGACATCAACCAAATCAAAAAGATTTGAATAACTATGGCCACCAATCAAATATAGTTAGAACATAAAATTTGTAAAGTAGAGTAATAGGAAATAAAGCTGTAAAAGTAAGTGGGAGCCAGATTGGAGGTGGCACTTCCAGGTTAAAGAGTTTGTATTTTAGACTATAGAGAGCCACTCAAGATTTTTTTTTATCAGAAGACAGTTAAATGACACATCAGACCTGTATATTAGGCCAACACCACTGTGTAATAAATTGCACGGGTTATATTCTGCCAGTAAGCTTCCTGTGGACAGAGACTTTTACTTGTTTTGTCTTTATGTCTCCAGTACCTAGAGGATGTGGTATAGTAAAATATAGAGAGTCAAACTTGGAGTCAGGAAGACCTGGATTCTTATCCTGCTCTTGTAGTATACTATCTATAACCTTCTCCCAGGCTTAACCTCTCAGTGTCCCCAGGAAACTCTAAGAATTATAAGTTGCAAAGAAGGTGTCAGTCTGCACTGGAGGGAGGAAACCTCTCAGGGATGAAATCACGTCTGGTTTAAAAAAAAAGCAATAAACAAACCTGTGGATAAAGCACCAGCCCTGGAGTCAGAAGGACTTAAGTTCAAATGTAGCCTCATACACTTACTTCCAGTCTTAGTGAATATTACCATGTTCCAATGTAACTGACCTGCTTGCAGGGATATGCTAGTAAAAGTTTAACAACCAGCTTGGGGGTTGGGGGGAAAAGGGAGACAGACACATTTTTAAGTTTAATCTGCATTATTAACATTTCCTCTTGGCTTCCTTAAGTCTAGACAATCAGCAAAATAATAGATTAAACCCAGATTTGGAGTATTTACTGGTTTCCAAGGCATAAACTGAAAATTTAACAGTGGTTTGAGAACCCAGCTTTAGCAGGCTCCAGTAGACTTCACTACTTGACTCCTCTTCTTCCACCTCCGTGTCTGTGTCCACTATGCCTGTAATATAATCCCTTCTCTTCTCTACCAGTCTCCTTCATTCAGTTTTTTCTAGATCCCCTTCTCTCTCCCTTCTCACCAAATTTATATATATATATATATATATATATATATACGTTTATATTTTATATATATATATATATATATATATATACGTTTATATTTTATATCCTCTTTCCTACCTCTTTCCTAGACTCCTTAAGGATAAGAACTATTTTTCTTTTTTCTTTTTTATTCCCCAACCTGACACTTTGCACACAGTAGTAGATTAATAAATGGCCTTCAACTGACTGGATTGAATTATATCAGAATTCAACTTGAATATGTAGTCAGTCTTTATAGCTTGCTGGTACAGTTGGCCATGGCTTTTCCCTAATTCTGAACCATTATGACACTTAGAATATTCAAATCCTCTATTATTCCAGACCAATTCCTCGTTTTACACATCAAGAAAATGAGGCCCAAAGAGAAGTCACTTGCACAAGGTCTTTTGGCTAGTTTTCACTCAACAAGCATTTATTAAGCTCCTACTGTACTATACTTGATGCTAGAGATACAAGCATTTATTAAGCTCCTACTGTATTGTACTTGATGCTAGAGATACAAAGACAGAAGTGAAATAGTACCTGCCCTCTCAGTGCTTATAATCTAGCAAGGGAAGGTAACATGTATACATGTAGGCACATGTATGCACAAAATAGATATACTTTGTATATACATATATATTTATAAATACATATATTTTGTATACACATGTATATTTTTTATGTACAAAATAGGTCCAGAATAAATGCAAGATAACTTTGCAAGGAAGGCACTAGCAGCTGTTAGTGGGCTTAGGTATGGCATCATGTAGAAAGTGATGTGTAAGGTAAGCCACAAGAAATCTAGTGAGTCTAAAAGGTGGAGGTGATGAGGGCATTCATCCAGGTCTATGGAAGAGCCAGTGCTGTTCCAACAGAGATGGGAGATGGAGTGCTAAATGTCAAGCACAATTAGAAGACCAGTTTATCTCTGTCTGTTTGTCATAGTGTGAGGGAAGGGAAATGATAGGTAATAAGGCTGGAAAGGTAGGGTGGGGCCAGGTTGAGAAGAGTTTTAAATGCCAAATAGAGTCATTAATATTTGATCCTGGAGGTAATGAAAGGAAGCAATAGTCTATTGGATAGAGAGCTAGCCTCAAAGCAAGAAAGACCTGAGTTCAAGTACTGCCTCTGACACGTATTGACTGTGTGACCTTGTATGAGTCATTTTACCTTCCAGAGCTCTAGGCAACCATTTTTTTTTAGGCAGTTGGGGTTCTTGCCCAGGGTCACACAGCTGGTAAGTGTCAAGTGTTTGTTCTGCGGTCAGATTTGAACTCAGGTCCTCCTGACTTCAGGGCCAGTGCTCTATCCACTGCACCACCTAGTTACCCCTCTAGGCAACTTTCAAAAGCTATAAACTGCAGGAAAGGTGCTGACCTGCATTAGAAGAAAGAATTTCCTCACCTGAAAGTTCTCTATAACAATGATATCACAAATCCAGTACACAATCCTATCTCTAGAAGAAACAAGGAACCACTGACATTTATGGAGTATGGGAGTAAAATGCTCAGACCTCCACTTTAGGAAAATCACTTTGACAGGTGGGGAAGGGGGAGGGACATTGGAATGAGAAGAGTCCAGGCAAGGACACCAATGGTTGTTGCAATAGTCCAGGTGAAAGATAATAAGGGTGTGAACTAGAATGGTAACCAGCAACTTTCAGAATGCCAAAACCATCTCCATTGCCTGCAAATTGGATGATTCCTTCAAGATGGTCACTTCTCAACGACCTCACAATACATAATAATAATAATAATTAACATTTATTAAATAACAGTAAATGTGGACCATTTCCAGACCTTCATATTTAAGTTACTGGACAATAAAACCATGGAATGTTACAATTAAAGGGACCTTCAAGATTATTTAGTCCAAAGCCTTCCTTTTAAAGTAGAAGAAAATGTAGAGAGCCCAGGGTGAAGAAAGATTTTCCATAGATACTTAAGAAAACAGAACTCATCAGAAAAGAGGATCATCGAGGCGCTTTTTAAAAATGCACTGAAGGGAACAGAAGGCCAGAAAAAAATCACAGAGGAGCAGGGCACCTTTGAAGGCTATAAGTTGGATTTATTATATAATTGAAAAGAAAAGTGAGCTATACACAATAGAAAGCCACAGTTCCATGTACAGTCCTCTTTCTGTTCTACTGTGTATGAAATTCTCATCTTGTTCACTGTTTGTTAAATTTAGAATAAAAATTATTTTAAAAAAATAACTCACAGTTTTACTTTTTTGACAGAAGAGTAATCTGCTTCTATAGGCTGCTGAATTTTTCATCTTATTTACAAGGTTAACAATAGCTAGCATTTATAAAGCCTTTTGAGTTTGTAAAGCACTTTACAAATATCTCATTTGATTCTCACAACGTTGGGAGATAGGTACTATTATTATCCTTCTTTTACAGATGACAGAACTGAAGCAGACAGACGTTAAGTGACTTGCCTAGGGTCATACAGCTATAAGTGTCTGAGACTGGATTTGAACTCAGGTCTTCTTGATGCCTGGCCCAAGAGCTCCGCTCTACCACCTTGCTGCCTTAGATGATATTGATGCACTATCATTACCAAGAATTATTAGGAAAAGATATGATAACCTTAGATGTCCACATTTCCTTTCTCAAAACCACATCCTGATTTTTGCCAAAGTCCCTGGGAGTTGTCTATACTGAACCAGGAAATGGAAGCAGGTGTTTTGATTTGGAAACTGTGTGTATTCCCCAACAATCTTTAACCCTGTTCGCTGTTTCTTGGCCTTTGTGAGAACAGCTCTTAAGCTGGATAGAATCAAAGATGCTGTTAGTGAACTTACCCCTGAGATTCCTGCTGTTGCTACTTACTGACTGCCTGGGCCAGATGCTTTAGATTATTATTATTATTATTACTATTACTATTATTATTATTGTTGCTGGTTTTGTTACTGGAATTTATATAGTGCTTTAAAGATCCAAAGTATTTTATATATATTATCACATTTGTACCTCAGCTGTTAGAAGTATTATTGTCCCCATTTGACAGATACTAGTATACTAAAACTAAGAAAAGATAAGTGACTTGCCCATCGTCACACAGGTAGTATCAGAGGTAGCATTTGAACTCAGGTCTTCTGGATTCCCAAAGTTAAATGTTTTCTATTCCCCTTATCATTTTGCTTCTGACAGGTAGTGTTTTAGACAATAGTAGACCGAGAACTGTCCTTGAAGCCAGGAAGACCTATCTCTGACATATGCTGGCTCTGTGACCCTGGGCAAAACACAATGTTTCAGCTCTCTAGGCAACTTTCCAAGACTAGACATTGAAGAGAAAGTGTGAAACTGTAGAAATCTAGTCACCCAAGAGTTTCCTCACACAAAGAGCATGTAGAGAGGTGAGAAGGAAGAGAGAGGAGTACAGTGGGTTAGGGAAACCAAGGTGGAGTAGTGGCCCTAGGCACTGTAGGGCAAGGCAGGGTTTGGTAGGGGATAGACACGAATAGTGGAGGGTTCCTGTCCCACCATTCTTGGGGAGGTCTCCTCTGGCCAGTCGGGATCTCCAACCAAGTGAAGGAGGACACATAGAGACACCTATTACCTACATTTCCCAATATATCTTTCCCTTCTCCTTCTTCCAGAGAGCAATCCCTTTTAACTAAGAGTAATAAAGAGGAGGGAAAATCCAGTTCAGCAAAACTAACCAATATCAATAAAGTCTTATATTCGGTGTTCACTTCCCTTGGTCCCCCACCTCTGCAAGAAAGGTAGAGAGGTTTAGTCCTGTATCAACTCTTGTGGCTCAAGCTCATTCATTGTAACTTCACAGCATTCAGTTCTGATTGTTTTGCTGCTGTTCTTTCATTACTGTAGTCATTGCGTATATCGTTTTCTTGGTTTTCCTTAATTTACTTTGCATCAGTTCATATGTGGCTTCCCATGCTTCTGTGTATTCATCATTTTTTTTACAGAGCAGTGATAATCCATTATATTCACATACCACAACTTTTTTAACCATTCTCCAATTAATAGGCATCTACTTTCTTTCCAGTTCTTCTTTGCTACCACAAAACGTGCTGCTTTTATCACTGCTCTCCTAGAGCAAATGCCTAGCAGTGAGATCTTGGGGATACACAGATATAGACATTTTCGTCATTTTCTTACATAATTTCAAATTGCTTTCCAGAACAGTTGGATCAATTCACAGCTCTCCCAAAAGCATGCTAATGTGCCTATCTTCCCACCACCCTTCTGACATTGAATATTCCCATATTTTGTCATCTTTGCCAATTTGTTGAGAGTGAGGTAAAGATTCAGAGCAGTTCTGATTCATACCTCTCATATTAATAGTGATTTGGAGCAAATACTTAATGGTATATAACTCTTTTGAGGACTGTTATTTGTCCATATCCTTTGACCACTTATTCACTGGGGAATAGTTTTTGTTCTATATCCTTTTGTTAATTCCTTATATATCTTGGATGTCAGACCCCTATTTGAAATATTTGATGACAAGTTCTTTCCCCAATCAACCATTTCTCTTTTTATCCTAGTTGCATTTATTTTATTTTATTGCATAGAACCTTTTCCGTTTCATGTAATTGAAGGCATCTATTTTATCTTTTGTGATCACTCCCAAGTTCCATCTTATCTAGGCCAGTCAATTTTGCATTAAAAAATTCTATTTCAGAGCCACAAAGAATAATCCCAAGTCCCACTAGCTATCTGACAAATCATGTCAGAAAGTATTTAGTGTCCACTCTGTGCTCGGTTCTGATCTAAATGAACAGAAAGACACATGGCCCTGGCTTTTGAGATGTTTACGGTCTAGTTGAGCAGGGAAGACAAGGCCCTATGCTAGTTACTGAGGATAGAGAGACAAAAACAAAAGTCCCGGCCCTGAGGAAGATTACGTTCTATTAGGAAGAATAATAGATACTAATAGCTAACATTTATATAGCACTTCAGTTGTTCAGTTGTTTCCGTCATGTCCAACTCTTTGTGACCTGATTTGAGGTTTTCTTGGCAGAGGTACTGAAGTGGTTTGCCATTTCCTTCTCCATTATATAACACTTGCTATGTGCCAGATACTGTGCTAAGCATTTAACAAATATTTTCTTATTTGATCCTCCCAGCAACCTTTGGAGGAAGGTGCTATTATCCCCATTTTATAGTTAAGGAAACTAAGGCAAACAGAAGTTAAATGACTTGCCCAAGGTCACAAAGCTAGTAAGTACCTGAGGCTGGATTTGAACACAGGTCTTATTGACTGAAGGCCCAGTGTTCTACCCACTACAATACCTAGCTACACACACACACACACACACACACACACACACACACACACACACACATACACACATTATTTTATATATATATATACACACACATGCACACACATATGCTATTATATATAGACACGTATATAAATATAAAATGTTTGTTTTATTAGATGAAGATGATGATGATAGCATTTATATTGTGTTTTAAGGTTTGCAGAGCACTTTACAGGTAAAGACTCTAACCACTGTGCTACCTAGCTGCCTGGTGAGTTCATTGTGTTAAGCAACTCGCAGTAAGGACATTGTCTTTAACCAGGCAGATAAGAAAGTGCTCCCCATCTTAAAGTCTTTGAGAGTTTCCAGGGAAATTGAAGAGCACATGACTTGCCCAGCATCAAATAGCTAGTAGGGGTCAGAGGTATTCCCTACTCCAAGTCCAGCTGTCTAACCACTAGCCACATCACTATATTTGGGGCAAGGGAAGTGCTCGCAACTGAGGGGATCTTGAATGGCTTAAAATAGGCGAAATTTAAGCTGAATTTGAAAGAAGCTAGAGATTCACCAAAGGTAGAGGTGAAGAGAGATTACATTCAGAGGCATGAGGGCCAAATAATCTGTGCAAAAGGCATGGAAATGAAAAATGGAATAATGAATTATCAAGGATAATTCTCAGGATTAGGAAGCAAGAACACCTCTCTTATGGTCCTTTCCAACTACTGTACTCACTTCTTCATTGAAGCTGACAACATCCCTTCCTGACACAGAACCCTGACTATAACGAAACTCTCTGAGTCTAGTGGCTATTGGCCACATAGGAATCATGAATGGTTTCAAACCCTTCAACCCTGTGCCCATCAAGTGACTTTGGGAATCACTTAGAATCTGTGAAGGCTTATGGGGCCTGAACAAAAGGGAACAAGACTGGTGAGGTCAGCTGAAACTGGATAACTGGGAAATCAAAGTGGAAAGAGAGATGTGCTCATTAACTGCCTCTCCCAATTACAGTGAACTCGGAGTGCCTCTTGGAGCTGGGCAGAGATTAGATTGCATTAAAGATCTCACTTGGCCCACGGTGAGGTCAGATCTGTGGCTATATGGATTGCTAGCTGGTTAAGGTCAATATGCTCTGTCTTATAAAAGCAATTGAAGATGGGTTGCCCTCAGTGGCCAATAAGCCTAAGCAAGTATCACATTCAGCAAGAGTAAGAGATGAGAACTGTGCAAAATGGAATGTTTTCTGGTGTTAATTCAACATAATTCAGCAAGCATGTATTAAGCCTGTAGGGACTGAACCACATGTGCTACATACTGAGTTAGTGCTAAAGAGAGCACTGCGAAACAAAAACAAAACCAAGTAGTCCTTGCCCTCAAGAAGCTTACATTCTACTATAATAAAAACAATAATAATTTCTTAATAATACCTTATAACTGCCTAAGACTGTGTAGTGCACAAACTATTTTCACATGACTGGGGAACTCATTCCCCCTACCTTTGACACTTCCTTAATGACTTACTCCTCTTCCGGGCCATGGGCTTTCCTTTCAGCTTTGGCCCAAACTATTGGTGGAACTGTGAAAATTGATCCAACCATTCTGGAAAGCAATTTAGCACTAAGCGCCAGAAGTCACTAGCCTTTGACTCAGTGGATAGGCCAATACCAGACCTAAACTGCTAAAAAAAAAAAAGATGACAGAAGTAGGAAAAAGGACCCATGTATACAGATATATTAAACTTTTTTAGTGTTTTATTTTTTCCAATTATATGTAAAGACAATTTTTAATATTCATTTTTTATAAAATTTTGAATTCCAAATTTTTCTCCCTCTCCTCTCTCTTGAACAGTAAGCATATAGGTTATATATGTGCAGTCATGTGAAACCACACCCAAAAATAAAGAAAGTAAAAATGATATGCTTTGATTTGCATTCAGAGTCCATCAGTTCTTTCTCTGGATGTGGATAGCATTTTCTATAGAGTCCTTTGTGATTGTCTTGAATCATTATATTGCTGAGAAGAGCTAAGTCATTCATAGTTGATCATCACACAATATTTCAGTTATTATGTACAATCTTCTCCCAACTCTTCTCCTTTCATTTTGCATCAGTTCATATTAGTATTTCCAGGTTTTTCTGAAATTTGCCTGCTCATCATTTCTTATTACGCAATAGTATTCCATTATATTCATATATTGCAGTTTTTTTTAGTTATTCCCCAATTGGTGGGTAGCCCCTCAATTTATAATTTTTTGCCACCACAAAAAGAGCCGTTATAAATATTTTATGTATGTAGGTCCTTTTTCCTTTTTTATGATCTCTTTAGGATACAGACTTAGAAGTGGTATTGCTGGATCAAAGGGTATGTGTACACTTTGGTTGCCCTTTGGTCATATTCCAGATTGCTCTCCAGAATGGTTGGATCAGTTCATAACTCTACCAACAATGCATTAGTGTCCCAATTTTCCTCCATCGTCTCCAACATTTGTCATTTTTCTTTTTTACCATATTAGCCAATCTGATGGGTGTTAGGTGGTACCTCAGAGTTGTTTTAATTTGCATTTCTCTAATCAAAAGTGATTTAGAGCATTTCTGCATATGACTATAGATAGCTTTAATTTCTTCATCTGAAAACTGCCTGTTCATATCTTTTGACCATTTATCAATTGGGGAATGACTCGTATTTTTAAAAATTTGACCCAGTTCTCTATATTTTTGAAAAATGAGGCCTTTATCAGAGACATTTTCTATAAAGATCATCTCCCAGCTTTCTACTTTATTTCTAACCTTGGTTGCATTGGTTTTGTTTGTGCAAAAACATTTTTAATTTAATATAGTCAAAATTATTTTACACTTTGTAATGCTCACCATCTCTTGTTTGGTCTTAAATTCTTCCCTTCTCCATAGATCTGACAGGACTCTCTTAATTTGTTTGTGGTATCACCCTTTTATGTCTAAATCATGTGCCTGTTTTGACTTTATCTTGGTATAGAGTGTAAAATGTTGGTCTGTACCTAGTTTCTGCCTTATTGTTTTCCAATTTTCCCAGTAGCTTTTGTCAAATAGTGAGTCCTTAGAGGCTGGGGTCTCTGGATTTATCAAATACTAGATTACTATGGTCGTTTACTACTGTGTCTTGTGTACCTAATCTAATCCACTGATCTACTACCGTTTGATGATTTTTGCTTTATAATATAGTTTGAGATCTGGTCCTGCTAGGCCACCTTCCTTTGTATTTTTAAAATTAATTCCCTTGATATTCTTGATTTTTTGTTCTTCCCCATGAATTTTATTTTTCCTAGCTCTATAAAACAAATTTTTTGGTGATTTGATTGGTATGGCACTGAATAAGTGAATTAGTTTAGGCAAAATTGGTGTTTTTATTATATTGGCTCAGCCTATGAGCAACTGATATTTTTCCAATTGTTTAGATCTGTACAGAAATATTTCATAGTGGCTAAGGAAGCTAAAGGGGTACCCATCAATTAGGGAATGGCTGAATAAATGACAGTCTAAGAACATAATAGAATGCTATTATGCTGTAAAAATGATGAAAGGGATAGTTTCAAAGGAACCTGGGAAGAATTATATAAACTAATGCAGCATGAAGTGAGCAGAACCAGAAGAATTATGTATATAATGATACACCATTGTAAAGACAACATTTTTAAAGACCTAACAAGTGTGATCATTGCAATGACCAACCACAATTCCAGAGGACCAATGCTACCCACTTCCTAACAGGGAGGTGATGGTCTCAAAGTACAGAATTACACATATTTTTTGGATTCAGCCAATATGGGAATTTGTTTTGCTTAACTATGAATATTTGTTACAAAGTTTCGCCTTCCCAAATCTCCCTTCCCCAGGGGTGAAGGAAGGTTAATAGATTGTCAATTTCTATTGCCAATAGAAAAAAATAAAATTTAACAAAAAATTTCAACCCATCTCATTACCTTCAAAAGGGAAGAGAAAATTGGTTTTTTGCCGCTTCTTCCTCCTCCTCCTCCTTCTCTGTCTCTCTTTGTCTCTCTGTCTCTCTCTGTTTCTCTCTTGCTTTGTCAGTGTCTATCTCTGTCTCTCTCTGTCTTTGTCTCTGTTCCTGTCTCTGTCTCTCTGATTCTGTCTCTGTTCCTGTCTCTCTGTCTCTGTCTCTGTCTCTCTATCTCTCTGTTTCTGTCTGTCTCTCTGTTTCTCTATCGCTTTATCAGTGTCTATCTATCTCTGCCTCTGTCTCCCTCTGTTTCTGTCTCTGTTTCTGTCTCTGTCTCTCTGTCTGTCTCTGTCCCTGTCTGTCTGTCTGTCTCTCTGTCTCTGTCTCTCTCTCTCTCTCTCTCTCAATTTTCCCCTCTGAATCTCCAACCAGCTTATACTGGCAAAATCCAAATTGAGCTTTTAAAAACTCAATAATTTAGATCTCTTGCTCTTTCAGGTTTGTCCTCCCTCCTTCCAGTCTCTCCATATTCATTTCAAATAAGCAAAATTGGCGCAGATTCAATAGCTATCTGATTTAATTACAATTTCAAACATATAACAAGAAAACCCCAAATCCTGCTTAAAGAGATAACAGTTGCTGATGCCAGCTGCTCAGTCTGCCACTAAAAGAGGGCTTTCTCCTCTCCTCTACCCCATTCTCTGTTGGAATGAGTAAAAATGAGAAGTAGATAGGGGAAATGAAGAGAGGAATGGGCTTCTGCTCCCAGGAGAGCTTTGGGAAAACACTAAACTAGTCTTACCAACAGACACCTGTTGCTTCATGTACTGATGGATGCCAACAGTCACTGAACCTTTTCCACTAATAATAATAATAATAATAATAATAATATTTATATTATGCTTTAATGTTTGCAATATATTTCAATATATTATCTCATAATATATGCTTAGCATTACCTCTGGTGCTTAGGCCTTCTCTTGACCCAGTCAAGAGTAGCAGACATCCAGTCTGGGCTAGAAAAATTCAGTATAACTACTCCTGGAAGGGCCCTCTCCTTGCCCCCACCTAATCCCACTCTGCTGTCTTCAAGGCCAAAATTTCATCTCTCCAGGTACAGAAGGGAACTTTCTTTCCAAAACCAGTGAAAAACAAAAGATTCTTGAGCTAAATGACCATCACTTGTCTAGCTCTTAGGCCTCAATCTTTGCCAGGCCTGGGGAGAAACTCTACATACATAATCTGCTCTAATTTACTCAGGAGTTCATTTTCTGTTCTGTGGATTATCCAGACCTTTTCTTACAAGACAAGACTTCAGACTTCTCTATGAAGGGATGACACACAGATCTAAAACGGTGTATGGGGATTGATTAATCATTCATCACCACCACCACCCTTCTCTTGTTTTGTACCTAGGTGGCACAGCGGATAGAGTTCTGGGCCTGGAGTCGGGAAGACCTGAGTTCAGATCTGACTTCAGACACTTACTAGCTGTGTGACTCTGGGCAAGTCACTTACTGTTTGCCTCAGTTCTTTGTCTATAAAATGAGCTGAAGAAGGAAATGGCAAACCTCTCCTGTATCTTTGCCAGGAAAACCCTAAATAGAATCACAAATAGTCTGAAATGAATGAGATATGGGGATTGATTAATCATTCATCACCACTATCACCACCTCCCTCCTCACCATCCCCTGTTTATGAGGTTAATCCAAAGTTAACACTATGCTTCTAATCAATAACCTCATGGGATCTGGGCCAGGGGAGTAGATGCTAGGTGTTTTTATGGTTGGCAAAATGCATCTGTGATTTTCTGGAGCAAGTTTTACTTAAAACACACACAAATTACTGAGACGTTCATTCATTGTGCAGCACATTAAAATGATCTTTTTCTGTTCTTTTTAGGGATCTATAAAGGTCATTGTTTCCGGATCAACCACTTCCCAGAAGACAATGATTATGACCATGACAGCTCAGAATATCTTCTGCGTAAGTACAAAACCCAATTCTGTTAAGGGAGAGGCAAGTGGAAAGAGGCAGTTTGGAGGAAAGATAGACTAACTTTTCAATTCAATTCAATTAAACAAACATTTATGAAGTCCCTGCTATATGCAAAACACTAGACCAAGCACCAGAGATACAAAAAAAAAAACTCGAACAGTCCCTGACCCCAAGGAATTTGCATCTACTAGGGAAAGGGGTGGGGATACATTGCCAGTATGGACAAAATAATATAGTTTCATTAAGGTGCCAATTTCAGAGTGCGGGTAATTAATGGCATAGGAAAGATCTCATGTAGGATAGAAGGTGGCACCTGAGCTTGTTTTAAAGAAGCCCAGGGTAGGGGGCAGATAGAACACCAGCCCTGAAGTCAGAAGGACCTGAGCCCAAATCCAGCCTCAGACCAAACACTTGACACTTACTAGCTGTGTAACCGTGGGCAAGTCACTTAACCTCAACTGCCTAAAGAAAAAAAAAAGCCAAGGATTCTAACTCTTTTTCCTGGGGTTAAGAAGGAGGTAGGAAATGGCACTGTGAGCTTAAATGGGTTTGAAGAGTGGATTTGACTCCTACTTTCTCCACTTAGCAGCCATGTAGCCCTGGACAAGTTGATTAATCTCCCAAGTTTCTATTTTCTTATCTGTGAAATGACAGATCATAGTATCATACATTTAGAATGAGCCAGAAGTAAATTTAATTCTATCTAGTCCAAACCCTTCATTTTACTCTTGAGAAAACTGAGATCTAGAGGAATGAACTTGCCCACATAGGTAGTAAGGGACAGAGACATGATTGAAACCCAGGAATCTGAGCTCAAAATCCAGCCTTCTTTCCATGGTCTCTAGGGTTTCTGCAGCTCCTAAATCATGATTTTTCTTAGGATAAATTCATATGGTCATGCCCTAACGTCTGTCTACTTTGCACTCCCTCATTATCTTTCTGTTTTGGAAAAAGGTAGTTGATGAAAATATATTTGTATTGGCAGTGAGGTGTTAGAGGACCAGGAGCTACAGGAGACAGGTGACTGAATCATTATATGCCCTTGCTAATTAGAAAACTCAGCCCTGTACATGCCAGGTCCTACAATCAATCAATCAATCAAACAAGCATTTATTAAGTGCCTGCTATCTACCAGGCAGGGAGGCAGCCAGATGACTCAGTGCTGGGCACTGGGCCAGAAGTCAGGAAGACCTGAGTTCAAATACAGCCTCAGATACTAGCTGTGAGACCTGGACAAGTCACTTAACCTCTATTTGCTTTAATCCACTGAGGAAAGAAATGGCAAAACATTCCTGTATCTTTGCCAAGAAAGCCCCATGGACAATATGGTCCATGGGGTCATAAAGAGTCGCATATGACTCAATAATTCAACAACAACAAATCTACCAACCATTGTTCTAAGCACTGGGGATACTAAGACAAAAAAATTTTTTTAACTTGCCCTCAATAACAAATATTTTTTTTAAAAAACCTGCCCTCAAATTGCTTATAGTCTAGCAAGAGAAACAACTCATGCATACAGAAGAATAGAGAGGCATTAGAGATTAATGCTTGCTGGCAAATATAAATTCCTCATAGCAGCCATGATGCTGGATGGAGACAAGAAAGCTGCCACTATCCTGCCTTCCCCCACTGTGTCTGAATCCAAGCAGCTTCAACTCTAGGGATATCTAGTGACCGATTGGTCCTCAGCTTCTCTACAGTACAATTGAGAAAGAAATGGAATTAGCACCACGCCTGCCATCTTTACCACCACTGCCTCTACCACAGTCAAGAGTGAGATGTGGGATCCCTCAAAACCACAGCTGAACAGACTGTGGCTGTGGTTATTTGCTAGGAACAACCAATAGTAAAACTCTCTTCATGCTTCTCCCCCACAAGGTTAGTGTGAATCCACTCCAAAGCTTATTTCTGGATCTTTAAAGTTCACATTTTACATTGTTGACTACCTACACTCTAAAAGTCAATTACAATTTAAAACTGCAATTAACTCAGTTCATTCTTGGTCTGTATGGCTTTCATATGCTCAAAGGTATTGAAAGGGGAGCTAGGTGGTGCAGTAGATGGAGTACAGGGCCTGGAGGTCAGGAAGACTCATCTTCATTAATTCAAATCTGGCCTCAGACACTAACTGTGTGACTCTCAGTTTCCTCATCTGTAAAATGAGCTGAAAAAGGAAATGACAAACTATTCCAGTGTCTTTACCAAGGAAATTCTAAATAGGGTCATGAAGAATTGGACATAATAACTGAAACAACTGAACATTGAAAGGGAGATTATGGTCAGCTACACAGAGAGAAAAATTCACTGGGATTTTTCAACATCTGAGGGCTTGAAAGGAACCAAAGAGGTTTTAGTGATAAAATATTGTATCTCTTCAAAAGCAAAGAAAAATATAAGGTATAGAACATGAATCTGGATTGTCATGGATTCCCTCAGGGAAAAGAAGAATGAGTCCCACTGGGTTAGGTGGGAAAGGAGGCTCAGTAAGGAAAATTGTCTTCTCAAGCAAATTTGCTTTCCTCTTGTCCATACTTGAGGTAGGTTTAAGGAAATTCTTTCTCTCAGGGGTGGAGCCAGGGATGGTGAACAGAGAGAAGGGAAGAGCTGACAGGCCTTAGCAGCAGATTGGATACAGGCAGTGAGAGATGGTAGAGAGTCAAAAATGACTCCTAGGTTGTGAGCCTAAGGGACTGGGAGGACGGTGTTGCCCTCTACAGTGAGAGGGAAGGTAGGAGGCAGGAAAGGTTTAGAGGGAAAGATAATGAGTTAATTTGGGACATGTTTACTTTAAGATGTCTACTAGACATCCAGTTCAAGCTATCTGAAGGGCAGTTGGAGATGCAAGTTTGGAGGTCAGCAAAAAGCTGGGACAGAATTGGTAGATTTGAAGATCCTCAAAGTAGATAATGGTAATTAAATCCATGGGAGCTGATGAGATTGCCAAATGAAATAATGTAGAGGGAGAAAAGAAGAGGGGCCAGAACAGAACCCCGAGGGATACCCATACAAGAATGGGGGCCAGAGAGAAGTAACTAGTTCTATTCAGCCAGACAACTCCAGTCTCCGTGCACAGTTATATAAGTATATACAAAGGTCAGAGTTAGGGATTGGACCTATATCTTCACTGACATAAGGAAACTCCCTCTACCAATGTAGGTCAGCCCTTTCTCAGCAACTTCTTCTGCAGAAGAGAGTTACCTAAAAAAGCTATGAGAGATTAAATGCCTTGTACAGTCACACAGCTAGTATGAGTCAGAAGGAGAACCTGAACTCATGTCTTACTAGCTCTGAAGATGGCTCTCTATCCACTATGCCATGCTGCTTCTCAGAAACAAAATATATAATATAATGAAATTGAGGTGGGGGAGGGGGGAGCCCTGGAAGCTGGGATAATCAGAAAGGGTATTATGTAGGTGTAGCAATTTTAGGCAACAAAAGTGAGGAGAGAGGACATTATAGGCCTGGGAAGAGCCTGTGCAGAGGCATGAAAATGGGAAATGGAATGTCTTGTGTGAGGAAATATAAGAATGCCTATTTGACTGGGGCAGCTAGATGGCTCAATGGATAGAGCACTGGGCCTGGAGTCAGGAAGACCTGAGTTCAAATCTGACCTCAGACTTACTTTATTAGCAGTGTGATCCTGGGCAAGTCCCTTAACCTCTGTTTGCCTTAATCTGCTGGAGAAGAAAATGGCAAACCATTCTAGCCAAGAAAACTCCATGGACCATACCATCCATGGAGTCACAAAGAGTCAAACAAAACTGAATGACTGAACAATAAATTTGACTGAACCAAAGAGGGCAAACAGTAAGCTGGAACCAGACTAGAAAGACTTCTAAGTATCAAACAAGGGGTTTACGTTTGATCATAGCAACAATAGCAAGGCAAATAAGTTACTGAGCATGAAGGCAAAATGGTCAAACATGGGCTTTTAGGGGTGTCACTTTGACAGCTATGTGGAGGATAGATTATTGAGGTAAGAGACTAGAGGCCAGAGACTAACTAATAAACTGTATAATAGCCCAACAAGAGAGAGCCGTAACTAAAGTAGAGGCTTTAAGTGGCAAGCAGGGGACAAAAGTTAGGGTAGACTCAGAGGACTGAACCTCAGGCAGCTGTGGCGGCTTCTAGACCTCTGAACCCACAAACACCAAACACAACTTAGAAGGTCAGTGGGAAAAGTCTGTTTCTGCAGTGAGAGAGGAGCTAGGTCAGAGCCAGCTCCAAATCACAGAGTGCGGGCTCCAGGGCAGTGGCTGAATCCTGAGCTTCCGGCCCACAGACTGAGGGGGAATTGAGTGGCTGATCAGAGGGGGATTTCAGGGATCTATTTGACAATACTGAGGCAGGAATCTCTTGCTTTGCCAGTACTTGGATCTGGGTCACAGTTCTGGGTGGCAGTCCTGGGGCGAAGGAGGAGTGCTGGCATGGTGGAGCTTGTAGTAGCTGTGGAGAGGAAACCTTCTTCACAGTTCCAGGACAGAAAGGAGTGCTTGTGGTCACTAACAGACCAGAGCACAGGCCAGGAAAGGAGTAAACATCTCGCCCCTTATCATACCACCTTGCAAGAACTGAAAATTTACAGGTCCCTACAAGTATCTCTGAAACACAGCTGTATAAACCCCCGAAGCTTGGGACAGTACATTCTCCACATTGGAAGCAGACTCTTACCTTAACAAAGAGCTTAAAACTCAAGTAATTGTCTGGGATCATGAGCAAGCAGCACAAAAAGAGTCAGACTATATTATCTTACTCTGGTGACAAAGAAGATCAAAACATACAACCAGAAGAAGACAACAGAGTCAAACCTCCTACATCCAAAGCCTCCAAGAAAAATATGAATCAGTCCCAGGCCTTGGAAGAGCTCAAAAGGGATTTTGAGAAGCAAGTAAGAGAAGTAGAGGAAAAACTGGGAAGAGAAATGAGAGTGATGCAAGAAAATCATGAAAAACAAGTCAACAGCTTGCTAAAGGAGACCCAAAAAAATACTGAAGAAAATAACACCTTAAAAAATAGCCTAACCGAAATGGCAAAAGAGGTCCAAAAAGCCAATAAGGAGAAGAATGCCCTAAAAAGAAAAATTGGCCAAATGGAAAAGGAAGTCCAAAAGATTTCTGAAGAAAATTCTTCCTTGGGGCAGCTAGGTGGCACAGTGGATAGATCACCAGCCCTGAAGTCAGGAGGACCTGAGTTCAAATCCGGCCTCAGACCAAACACTTGACACTAGCTGTGTGACCCTGGGCAAGTCACTTAACCCAAATTGCCTTAAAAAAAAAGAGAAAGAAAAAAAAGAAAATACTTCCTTAAAAATTAGAATAGAGCAATTGGAAGATAGTGACTTTATGAGAAATTAAGACACTGTAAAACAAATCCAAAAGAATGAAAAATTTGAAAACAATGTGAAGTATCTCATTGGAGAAACAACTGACCTGGAAAATAGATCCAGGAGAGAGAATTTAAAAATTATTGGACTATCTGAAAGCCATGATCAAAAAAAGAGCCTAGACATCATCTTTCAAGAAATTTTCAAGGAAAACTGCCCTGATATATTAGAACCAGAGGGCAAAATAGAAATTGAAAGAATCCACAGATCTCTTCCTGAAAGAGATCCCCAAAGGAAAACTCCTAGGAATATTGTAGCCAAATTCCAGAGTTCCCAGGTCAAGGAGAAAATATTACAAGCTGCCAGAAGGAAACAGTTCAAGTACTGTGGAAACACAGTCAGGATAACACAAGATTTAGCAGCTTCTGCATTAAAGGACCACAGGGCATGGAATATAATATTCCAGTGGGCAAAGGAGATAGGATTACAACCAAGAATCACCTACCCAGCAAAACTGAGTATAATCCTTCAGGGGAAAAAACAGTCATTCAGTGAAATAGAGGACTTTCAAGCATTCTTGATGAAAAGACCAGAGCTGAATAGAAAATTTGACTTTCAAACACTAAACTCAAGTGGAACATGAAGAGGTAAACAGGAAAGAGAAATCATAAGAGACTTATTAAGGTTGAACTGTCACATTCCTGCATGGAAAGATGATATTTGTAACTCATGAGACCTTTGTCAGCATTAGGGTAGTTGGAGGGGGAAAAATTATGTGTATGTATGTAGATAGATAGATAGATAGATAGATAGATAGATAGGTAGGTAGGTATAGGGCACAGGGTGAGTTGAAGATTAAGGGGTCATATCTGGAGAATAAAATTAAGGGATGAGAGATTATACTAGGAGAAGAAGAAAGGGAGAGGTAGAACAGGGTAAATTATCTCACAAAAAAAAAAAGAAAAGGCTGTTACAGTTGAGGGGAAACGGGGGAAGGTGAGAGGGAATGATTGAATCTTATTCTCATAGGATTTGGCTTAAGGAAGGAATAACATACACATTCAATTAGGTATGGAAATCTGTCTTACCCTACAGGAAAATGGGGGGGAGAATGGGGCAAGAGAGCATGGGGATGATAGAGAAGAGGGCAGATTGGGAAAGGGGGCAATCAGAAGCAAATACTTCTGAGGAGGGACAGGGTCAAAAGAAAGAATAGAATAAATTAGGGGACAGGATAGGATTAAGGGAAATAGAGTTAGTTTTTCACATGTCTACTATGGAAGTGTTTTGCATAACTGCACATGTATAACCTATATTGAGTTGCTTGCCTTTTCAATGAGGATGGGTGGGGAGGAAGGAAGGGAGGAAATTTGGAACCCAAAGTTTTAAAAACACATGTTTAAAAAAAAAGTTTTCACATGCAACTGAGAAATAAGAAATACAGGAAATGGGGTACAGAAGTCTGTCCTGCCCTACAGGAAAATAGAAGGGGAAGGGGATAAGAGAAGGGAGGGGGGAGAGATAGAAGAGAGGGCAGACTAGGGGAAGGGGTATTCAGAATGCATGCCATCTTGGGGTGGGGGAGGGGCGAGATGGGGTGAAAATTTGGAACTCAAAATCTTGTGGAAATAAATGTTGAAAACTAAAAATAAATAAATTTATATCAAAAAAAACCCATTAGGGTAGAATGGAGAAGACAGCAACTGGTGGATATCAATGAAAGGGAATAGAAGGATCTATGCCTTTTCATGGTGGGATGAATCTTCTAATTATCTAGGTCTCATGGGTGTCTAAATTGCTGGCTTGTGTTTCTGTCATGTTAAGGGTTGACTAGGGTTGGGGGGAAAGAACATTGAGGAATATATTCCTGACCCAGACAGGAGCCAAATTTGGGGGGGGGGGAGAAGGGGATGGTAACAGCACTAAGGCAAATCACACATTTTCTTCCACTACTCCATAACCCTAGTGTTTATATCCATATAAAACCAAGTTCAAATAAAACATCATGGAAAGCTTTGATAGGGAAGTAAGTCTTACTGGTTCAAATAAAAAATTCTTTTTTGGCATTCAGAGCCCTTCGTAATCTGTTCTCCCTTTCTTTCTAATCTTCTTACACCTTAGACCCCCCTTCTCTCTTCACATACTCTATGATCAGTGACACTGACCTCCTTCTGTTCCTCAAACAAAATGATGGGTATTTTCATTGGCTGTCCACCATCCCTGGAAGATTCTCCCGCTTCATCTCTATCTCCTAACTTCCTTCAAGCCCAGATAAAATTCCACCTTCTACAGGAAGCCTTTCACAACTCTTCTCAGTTCTAAGTGCCTTCCCCATGCTGGCTATTTCCAGTTTATCCTGTATAGTACATCTTGTTTATAAACAGTTGTCCTCATGGTGTCTCCCCCATTAGACCGTGAGCTCCTTGAGAGCAGGGACTGTCTTTTACATTTCTTTGTATCAACCAATCAGTATTTATTAAATACCTACTCTGGGCCAGGCACTGTGGTAAGTGCTGAGGATAGAAAAAGAGGCAAAAGACAGTCCCTGCCCTTAAGAGCTGGCAGGAAGTGAGGTGAAATAAGATTGAGAAGGTAAGAAAGGGCTTTGAACACCAAGCAGAGGATTTTGTGTTTGATGCTGGAGGCAACAGGGAACCACTGGAGTTCACTGAGTAGTGAGATGCCAGGGCTGGATCGGAACTTTAGGTAAATGACTTTAGTGGCTAAATGGAGGATGGGTTGTAATGGGGAGAGGCTTGAGGCAGGCAGACCCACTAGCTGCCTATTGCAATATTCCAGGCATGAGGTGATAATGGCCTACAGTAGAGTGATGGCAATGTCAGAGGAAAGAAGGGGACATATTCAAGAGATATTGCACAGCCTCAGACACTTAACACTTAGTAGCTGTGTGACCCTGGGCAAGTCACTTAACTCCAATCGCCCCACCAAAAAGCAAAAAAAGAGAGAGAGAGAGAGAGAGAGAGAGAGAGAGAGAGAGAGAGAGAGAGAGAGAGAGAGAGAGAGAGAGAGATTGCAAAGGTGAAATTGACAGGCCTTGGCAACAGCTTGGATATGGGGGAGTTGAGAAGATGGTGTTGCCCTCTATAGTGATAGGGAAGGTAGGATGTGGGGAGGGTTTCAGAAATAAGATAATGAGTTCAATTTTGGACATGTTGTTTAAGATGTCTACTGGGCATCCAGTTCAAATATCTGAAAGGCAGTTGGGGATGTGAGATTGGAAGTCAGCAGAGAGACTGGGATAGGATTGGTAGATTTTAAAATTGTCAGCATAGAGACAGTCATTAAATCCATGGGACTTTCACCAAGGGAAGTAGAATTGAAGGAGAAAAGAAGAGGGCCCAGGACAGAACCCTGTGGGACACTTACATTTAGAAGGGGTGACCTGGAGGAGGATCCCCCAAAGGAGACTGAGAAAGGGTGGTCAGATAAGTAGGAGGAGAACCAGAAGAGAGAAGTATCCCAAAAAGCTAGAGAGAAGAAAGTATCTAGGCAGCGTCATCAGCGATGTCAAAGGCTTCAGAGAAGTCTAGAAGAATGAGGATTGAAAAAAGGCTATTGGATTTAGCAACTAAGATCATTGGTAACTTCAGAGAGACTAGTTTGTATCCCCAACATAGAGACCAGCATGTAAGAGACCCTTTATAAATGTCTATTGACTAATTGAATGGCAAATAGTCAATACCACCTTAGTCTTCTGTGTGGAAGGTGAGTGTGAGGGTTGGGGGGAGATGTCCAATCTGCTTTCCCCTTTAGCATTAATAGTACCAGCTTCTTGGAAGCTTAATATATTTTTAAAGCATCAACTGAGTGAGCTGGCTCCTTCTGTCCCAATATCTGTGTCTCTGAGTCCTTGCCCAACTATCTGGTTGCTTCAACAGGATAGCACCCATTCCCCCAAATTCTATATATTCCCCTCATTTTTCTGTAGCCTATGATGGATTCTGGCCCAAGCTCGCACCTATCTTATCCTTTATCATTAAAATAGAACTTTAGAAGGCTAAAGAGGGAAGAAAATGGGGGAGGGGAGCGCACTAGCAGAGAAAGAATCTAGAAATTAGGGAAAGGACAGTAACATCTAAAAGTCATTTTGCTGTCTTCACAGCAAAATGTCCAGACACATGCAGAATCTCTCTCAGCAGCATACCTCGGGATAGAGTAGATTCAGCCTCATTTATGGAGAATCAATACCAGGCCCCTTTGAGCAAAAGTAATTCACTCTGCACCTGCTTAGGGGTAATTTTTCCAAAAAGGGAAAAAAATGGATTTTTGCAATGAATCATCTAGTGACATAGAATGTTAGTGTTGTTCCCATGGAGCCCTGGGACAGGACAGCTCCAACCAGGCAACCAATCTCTGTCAGCCCCAGAAACGTGAACAATCAGGTCAGCCTTCCAGCCTCTGGCTCAGTCTCCCTCCTCTTTTCCTTCCTTCTCACTCTCACCAATATACATTTATGGAGGGTCCAAGAGACCAGGGAATAGATGAGTCATGTTCCTCCTGTCCTCAGGCCCAAAATAGCATACCTCAGGTTCCCAGGGATTCCACATCCATTCTACCAGCCACTCTTCTTCCATGCCTACCTTATACCCTACCCCTCCACTTTCAGCCACTGCACTACCCACACCCACCTACCAGGAGGAAAGGGCAGCCAGCACCCCAGTGATCAGAGATGCTGAACACTCTACCCTAGCTTGGCATCATGAGTTGGCTTTGGTGAAACACTAGCTAATATTTCAACCAATCTATTTCCCTTCCCCTAGATGAATATTCTGAAACAAGTTCCCCATTGCTGTCTCTAATCTTTTTTTTTCAACCTGAATCTAATCTCCCCTTGCTTTCTCTCCCTTCCCTTTTATTTCCAGAATTGCCTCCTTCTTGCTCTATTTCCTTTCCTCTGGGTGAATATTTTAAAGCAAGTCCCACCATTGTAGCTTCAACCTTTCTTTTCTCTTTTTTTTCCTTTCTTTTTTTTTTAACAATAAAACTGAATTTGATCTCCCCTTCCCTCTGGTTTGAGAATCATCCCTTTGTTCAGGTTACATCCCTTTTACGTCATTTTGTATCAGGTTATACTCATCCTATGGTGCAGTGGAGAGATACAGCTCTAAGAGCTAAGTTCTTCAGGAAGAAGACTGTAGATGCTGAGTTCTCAGCTCCCAGAGAGTCCCAGCATCATGGAGGAGGGGAGGTAGAGAGATGGAAAGAGGGAGGGCTTACAGGAGTGATTTTCTCCCCAGTAAAATGATAATGACAGCAATGGTAGTAATCACTGCTTATTTGTGAAGGAGTCTTCTTGAGTAGTCTCCTTTGGGAAGAGGAGATTCATTAACAATCAAAGAGACTTGGGGGCAAGGAGGGAGAAAGTTAGAGATCAGGGAATTGGATTTGCCCCAATGCCTCTGCTCTTTCTCTGCCTGATGTTGGCTACTAAGAGCTCATTCTCCAACAGGGATGTGTTTTTTCCATCCCATGGAAGTAGAAATAGGAAAGTCTGTTTGCCACGTAATCGAGGTTTGTAAACTGAATAACCTACTGCAATCTTTTGTTCAGAAAGACAAGAATTCCCCCTCAGGGTGACACCCACTGGAGTTAAACTGTCTGCTTTTTGATTCCTGCTTCTTTTCTCTTTTTATTACCAATCTTAGAATCCTAGAGTCATCAAATTTGAGGAATGAGTGATTATCTGGGCCAACCTCTTGTTTGACAGCAATCTCTTGATTCTCCTACTGTAAAATGAAGGGATTGGGCCAAATGATCTCTCAGTCTCCATCTGACAGTCTTGGCTATCCAGGGTTATAGCAACAAGGCCTGGAGGGTTTATTAGTCTGATGTATTTGCGGTGACTAAAGGAGTTAGTGCAAGAGAGTGTATACCTGGCAGGTTTCCCAGGACTCCAATCCAGGTCCTCATATTCAAGAAAAATTATAATTCACTTAAATGGCTGTCCATGAGTAAAGAACTCTTGAAGTGGTGTTCTATACATGCCCAGACTCTGAATGTCATTGCATGTTGGTACATTGTCTAAGGATGTATTCATAATATCCAGTGAATCCAGGAAACCACCCCTTTCCCCATGGCCTTAATTCAGTAGTCGGTCAACAAACAGTTATTAAGCACCTACTATGTGCCAGGCACTGCGCTAAGCAGTAGAACATCATTTTGCAAAACAGTCATTAACGTGTTCTAGCAAAACCCCGCCTAACATCAGGCAGGTCTCTCATAACGTTTCCCTGACAACTGCCATGCACAACAATAGTGTTCCTATGGACGCTATCATCTTTCACCTGATGCCCTGTTTTCATAAAAATAATTAATAACATTAGGTGAGCCGTGCCTATATTTTTGCCAGCCAGCTATAAATGACTCAGTGATCAAATCCCTTTCATTTTCCCTTTACTTTCTATTTAAGAAGCCAACAAGAAACTATTGGATTGTTATTGCAACCTTCTTTTATTTTATAGAACATACGAAAAATCCCCTAGGTATCTCCAGTTGCTCATGCGGAATAAGAATTCAAAAGAGAGATGGGAAGGACTGTTCCTCATAAAGAGAGGAATTTTCGGGGAGAGCATTCCTTTCCAAAGCTGTCTTTGTCCCTCTATTAGTTAGCCTTCCATCAATGCCATCAGAGCTTTCTTCCACCTTCCAGATAGTATACAAACTTCAACTCTTTTTGGTAGCACTCATCCAGTTTAAAATATGCAAATCTATCCAATTTAATGGATTGTTTTGATGTGGTTATTTCGATGTGCTACTGTTTGCACAGCCAGAACTTTAGAGTGAAGCCAATAATGATTGCTGATGTTTAGATAGTGCTTTAAAAGTTTATAAAGCACTTCCTCTACTGCCACTCTGTAAGGAAGATAGGCTGTGTAAAAATTATTGTCCTCTTTCTTTATGTGGAGAAGGAGATTGATCTGACTACTCCTGAATAACTGAGCCCTTTTCCCAACAGCCTAAAAGAGGTAGGGAACAGAAAAAAAAATGAGGTTGTTGGGATTTTACTCCTTTCAGACTTTGAATGGTTCCATTCACAGCTTGTAAAAAGGAGTAAAACCTTGAGTGGTTCAGACCCTAAGTGATATATTTGCAAATTTTAAAGGGTTCATTCCTTTCACTCTTTTATGGGTCAGTGTAAAGGAAATGTGAAGAAATGTTCACACATATTTGCTCCTTTAGGAGGTGCGAAGTTCCTGTCAACTTGGCATTAACCAAGGTTCAGCCTTGCCCCTAGTGGCTTTTAAAAGCATGAGCAAGCTCTGAGAACCAAGTCCTCCCTGGCAGTAAAGAAGAGAGCTACCTGTAGAGGAAGAACTCAGCTTTTGAAAGGGAATCTTGTCTTTTCCCTAGTATCTTTTTTGGGGAGAGGGAGGAAGGAAGGAGATTTTTCTCCTTGCTCCATCTACAATGGCTCTTACATCAGAGCTCACAAAACAGTCTCACAGAATCCAGATGAACTCTAGAGAGGTACAAGCCCCAGGAGACCAGCAGAAAGATTACACCCTGGAGGAGCAACATGAAGAAACCACATGAAAAGTCATAGGGATCTAGAGTGGGGTGGCTTTGGCCACTTGTGTCCCTTTAAGGTGCTCAAAAATACTAGTATATTATTACATGTGTGTGCTTACTGCTCTTCCTACTGATGCCATGTATTGTGAGAGAGTTCACCCCAAGTTTCTGGTGGTAGTATTTTGTTGCAATTCTTCTTACTATGCTGTTTCAGTAAATGCCTTTTGTTAATTGTGCCAACTGGATGACTCAGTGATTGAATACACCAGTGGGGGCTACTTGTTTAGAGTACATACCCAATGAGTAACTCAGACCTGGGCTAGTTTCCCCCTCCAACACAACCTGCGAGTGTGAGTTAGGTTGTGCTGCATTTGAATGAGAACACAAACTTAGAGAAATGAAGCAATTTACCTAATGTCACATTGCTAATAAAGTGTCATGGACAGGTTTTGAACCAAGCTCTCTTGATACCATGTGAAGAACTCTTTCAGCCATTCCACACACTCCATTGCCTCTCCTAATATTCCAAATGACAGAAAAAAATCCCTCAAGTGGCGAGCTGACTGACTGTGCCTCTTTGAGATCGGATGTTACTGTCCAAGCAAGCAAATGAGTCTTCAGGAAGATTCTTCTATCACCTGGTTAATGGTTCTGTAACAGTTAGCAGATAGAGAGGAAATTAGTTAGAAGGACCTAAGTTTGATTCCTGCTTCTGACAGTTCATAGCTATACAACCATGGAAAAATTACTTACCTTCCTTCAGCCTCAGTTTCCCCATTTGTAAAATAGGAAAATAATACCTTGAGTATCTACCCTCACATGGTGATTATGAGACTCAAAAGATGTAGCAGATGAAAAAATGCTATTTTGAAAAGTTATTATAGCAGCAGTATGACATAGAAAAGTTTGTCAGGTCAAGAAGTATTTATTAAGGGCTTATTATATGCCAAGTGGGCAGCTAGGTGGCACAATGAATAGAGTGCCAGGCCTGGAATCAAGAAGACTTGTCTCATGAGATCAAATCTGGCCTCAAACTCTTACTAGCTATGTGACCCTGAGCAAGTCACTTAACCCTGTTTGACTCAGCTTCCTCATCTGTAAATGAGCTGAAGGAGGAAATGGCAAACCACTCCAGTATCTTTGCCAAGAAAACCCCAAATGGACTTACAAAGAGTTGGACACAACTAAAAATGACTGGAAAATGTGCCAAGCACTGTGCAAAGCCTGGGAATACAAATACAAGCAAAAAAGAAGTCATTCCCTGCCCTCAAGGGACTTACAGTCTAATGGAGGAAAATAGCATACAAAAGATAGCTACAAAGGGGCAAGGATGGGGAGTATAACCACATGACAGCATGATGGGCATAGTAGAGAAATTCTACAGAGCCAGGAGTGGAGCACAGAGAAAAAATAAAAACTATTCACCTGGATTTAAGGTAGGCCTCAGACACTTACTAGCCATGTGACCCTGGGCCAGTGACATCACTTCTCTCATTCTCAATTTCTTCATATGTAAAATGGAGGTAATAATAACTGTAGCACTCACCAGATTGTTGGAAGGATCAAATGAAGTTTTATGTACACAGATCTAGATCTATCTATCCATCTCTGTGTGTGTGCATGCATGCATGCGTGCGTGCGTGCGTGTGTGTGTGTGTGTGTGTGTGTGTGTGTGTGTGTGTGTGTGTGTAATGTCTGGCAACCCTGAAAACACTTATATAAATGTCAATTAATAATAATAATGCAAATCCAACCCCCTTTACAAAGTGAGAGGAAATAAAAATATGGCCTTATTCAACAAGCTCTTTGAGATTTGAGCTGAAAGGCCCTTAACACTAAGGCAATTTCCATCTAATGCCCTTGGGTTTCCCAAGAGCTTGGCACAGTACCAAGCACAGTAAGAATGTAATGCATGAGACAGACAGGAAACTAATGGCAGGGGTCAAGCCAGGGTACGTGATAAGCAAAGTAATACCTGAACATAACTGTGATTTGAGCAAAATCTACACTTGGTCCTGATAGACTGAGAGCTAAGAAGAGAGATTGTCCATACTTTCCCCTCTTTCTTTTCCTCTCTTCTCTCTGGGGCAGCTGAATGTATTGTAGGTTATCGATTGACTCAACTACGTGCTTTCCTCTAGGGCTAAGAAAGCTTTAGTCTTTATCCTAAATGCATACTCTTTCTTCTAAGTCATTAAATGTTATGTAACTGTTGATCAATAGAAGCCCAAAATGTCTGTTCTGTCATTTTTGCTAAATGTTCATACATATGTATAGTTGGGGGGGGGAGGGGACGGGGACAGAGAGTGAGAGGAGGAATGGGAAAGAGGAAGAGGGAGAGAGACAAAAGGAGTGGAAGTTGGAGTGGGAGAAAAGGAGAGAAGGAAAGAGAGAGAAAGCTAAAAGGAAGTGTAGGAGAGGGAAAAGGAGAGGTAACAGGAGGAGAGGGAGGAGAAGGAGAAGGGATGTAAGAGTGGGAGGGAGAGTTTAAGTAGGAGGAAAGAGAAAGGGAGGAGAAAGGGAGGGAGGTGGAGAGAAGGGGGGGAGGGAGGAGGAAGAAAGTGAAAGGAGAGACAGAAAGAATACCCCTGTTTTAGAGATGAGACAGTGCCAAGGAGGGGGACAGATTAGACTATCACAAGACTGGTGAAAAGTGCCCAAAGTATCCAAACCCAAGATATTTCTAGAAACCTTCCTTTTCTTTATTTAATCAAAGGAAATCACGCCAGAAGCTGTCTGCAAGTTGGAAGTGAACAGCCACTTTTGGTCAGGCAGTTTGCTCCTTTCCCAGGCTTCTTGCAGCATTCAAAAGAAAACCATGCCCCAGAAGGGTCATGTTATGCTGGGGAAGCTCTTGCCCAAAGGAGGGAAGGTGAAGTAAGGGCTCCTTCCACTGCACCAGGAGTAGCATTTGGAAGCTATTCTCAGTCACATTTCCAATCTGATATAGCGAAGTAACTTAAATCATTTCCTACCCAAAAAGGTCTAGATTGGTCCTGAGCAATTCCCTCCCCTCATCAGAAGCAAGGCATTTGTCCAGCTGACGTCTTTGTGCTTGGTTGGTTCATTTCGCCAAACTCCGTCTTTCAAAAGTAACAAGGATACAAACCAGCCCAGTTGCCTTAAAAGAACCTTCAAAAATGCCCCCCAATACATTTTTCTCACCCATGTTTTCCTAAGAATCTATGGGTGTCAGCTTGGTTATTTCTTTCTCTGGAGATGAAGAGATGAGCTCCAGCACATCTCAGAAGCAGCAAAACTCTGGACTTCATCCTTAGGCTCCCACTTACCCTCTGCTTCCTCCCCCTCCCTTTTGCTACTGTTCCAAACTACAGCTCCCACCCCTGGAACTACTGCTCCCTCCCCACACCCTAGCATCTGCTTGGTGACCTCGGGGCATTTTTCTCCTCTTCCCTTGTTAGCAGAAGTGTGACACTTCCCCAGAGGGAAGCAAAGAGGACATCTCTCAGCATTTGAGAGAAAGCCAATAGTAGATCTTCCCTGCAAATGTTTCAGCCAAGTCCAGATCCTCTGAAGTACACTTCAGGAAAATTAAGAAGAGTACAATATGAAATAAAGATTTAAGAGAAATGAAAACAAACATCAGAGAGGTCCCGCCTGCAGTCCCTGACTGCACCAGCAGACAGCACAAAAGCTACAAATGTTCCAGATGCCAGCTAATGGTGCCAGTTAACGACTGCAGAAACTGGTGTGATATCGAGGGAGAGCTGGCCCAGGTTTCACCAAGAGGTTAGGTCCAAAGCCCTACACCTTCCTGTAGATGACTGAGTCAGAAGACCAAAACTAGGCTGCAGCCAGCAGTCACGACTTCTAGAAAATGGGGCCCAAAGCCAGTGTGATCAGGAATTAGAGGCTCTTCCAAGAGAGATAGTAATTGTGTCTACTGACTTTATACTCCATGCTTCCTCTGGTGCTAAGGAAACTTCAGTCTTTATTTTAAATGCACACTTTCTCTTCTAAGCCATTAAATACAATGTAACTATTGATCCTTGTAAACCCAAAATATCTGTTTTATTTTTGCTGGAAGCTCATGGTGGGGAATGGAGAAGAAGAGGGAGAAAGAGAATGATGGAGACGGGTAGGGGAAGAAGAGAGGTAGAGAAAAGAGGGAAAGGGGAAAGAGGAGAGGGAAAGAGGACTGTAGCAGAGAGCAGAGGCAGGTCACAGCTCTGTGTTCAGCTCTCAGTCCTAAAACAGTACTGCTAAAGGAATCAGGGCCTGACCTCTGAGAGCTTACCAGTCAGGGACTATACAGTAAGGAAAGTAACCAGGATACAGCCATCCCATCTGAAATTACCACAAGGTGATGGCATCTAGAGTACTATAGGACCTAGCCCCTGGTACAGTGTCATCCCACCCTTGGATTGCAGTGGAAGGTGAGTCCTAGACTTAACCACCCTATCCAAAAATGTGAGAGAAGAAGAACGTGGGCCTGGTATAGTCCAAATCTAGGAACTAAGGCTGAAGATATAAGTAAACAGAAGACAAGTTTCAGAAGAATGAAGAATTATTGTGAGTAAAAGAATTCCAAGAAGAATCATGAGAAGAAAATAATTATACAATAATTACAAGTAGAACCCCAGAAAAAAAAAAGTAGCTTGGTTAAAAGTTTTCCAAAAGAGCTAAAACAAGAGCTAAAGAATGGAAAATGATAAAAAAAAAAGCTTAGAAAAAAATAAGCAAATTGTAACAATCCTAAAAAAAAGAGATAAACAGAATTTAGTAATTCAAAAAGAAAACAAGAAATGAGGTATCTACTATTAAAAACATCTGAGCTAGAAAATCATTTCAAAAATCATTAGATTCTGTGAAAATCAACACCGAACAATAAACCCAAGTGTTTAGCACAGTGCCTGGCACACTGACTATTTAGTCATTTTTCAGGTGTGTCTAACTCTTCATGACCCCATTTGAGGTTTTCTTGGTAAAGATACTAGAGTGGTTTGCTATCTCCTTTTCCAGATGAGGAAACTTAGGCAAACAGGGTTAAGTGACTTGCCCAGGGTCACACAGCTAGTAAGTGTCTGAGGCCGGATTGGAACTCAGGTCTTCCTGACTCCACACCCAGTGTTCTATCCACCGTACCCCCCTAGCTGCTCAATTCCTCAAACAAGACACTACTGAATAGCGTGACTTCATACATTTCATTGGCCCCAGAAACTTCCTCATCCTGGAAGATCACTTCATCCCTGAACTCACACTGCCAAATTACATCTGCCCCTGGGCCCCCTGCCTCTGATTGGACACATTAATTATTCATGGTTAGGCCATGCCAATGTAACAAAAGTTATACTACCTAAATTAGTTTACAGATTTAGTGCCATATGAATCAAATTACCAGGGGGTAAATTTGTACAATTAAAAAATAATAATCTGAAGGAACAAAAGATCAAGAATCTCAAGGAAAATATTTTTTAAAGCAAGCATGAAGGGGTATCAGCTTACTGTATCAGCTTAAACTATACCATCAAAAAGTAATTATCAAAACTATTTGGTACTGGTTAAAAAAATAGAAAAGTTGATCATTAAAACAAATTAGGTGCACAAGACATAGAAGCATAATAGTGTCTTGTATTTGATAAACATAAGGGCACCAACTACAAGGATAAGGACTCTATTTTTGACAAAAACTGTTGAAAAAACTGGAAAGAAGTCCAGCAGATATTAGGTTTAGACCAGCATTTTACACCATATACCACAATAAGCTCTAAATGGAAATATGACTCGAATATAAAAGGTCTTATCAGAAGCATATTAAAGAAGGGAAGGAGATAACTTTTACAACTACATCCAGAGAGAGAATTCTTTTTTTTGCTTTTTGGTGAGGCAATCAAGGTTAAGTGACTTGTCCAGGGTCACACAGCTAGTTGAATGTTATATGTCTGAGGCCAGATTTGAACTCAGGTCCTCCTGACACCAAGGCTGGATCTCTATCCACTGTACCACCTAGCTGCGCCTAGGGAGAGAATTCTTAACTAAGGGCATAGAGGTGATCATAGGAAATAAAATGAATAATTTCAACTGCATAAAATTGAAAAGCTTTTTCCTAAGTGTAAATTCTATAGCCTAGGGAGCTGAGGGAGAGGAGAAATCTTCTCCCGTTAAAGAGTCCCAGCTTTGGGCTCATAACACAAAGTTCGTGTCTTAGAGGATCCTGACTCTAAAACTCTCTGGCTTATTACATCTTTAGCCAAGAAGGCCCAAAGAAAATCTTTTAAAGCTTAGGCTCGGCTCATGTCTCTCCCAAAAGGGATTAACTAGATCTCTTCTAAAAAGGTACTAGATACAAAAAGTACATCGGGTCTAGGACAGCTATTTATTTCCTTTACCACAAAAGAATTGCTTAAGACACAAAAGACTCATGTCACATATAGACAACATGAAATATTAACCCATGACACCTGTTATACTCTTCTGGGAAGTTGGTATTTCAAATATTGGAGTGTCCAGGGATGACTAGCACCTCTGGTATGAGGGCTTGCTGACCCTTCTTCAGGGCTGCTCATTCACCTTTGGTGTCCACCTGCTCCTAGTTCTCACCTGTGGCTCCAAGAAGCTGGGGCATGAGCAGAGGCCACATCACAGCAGATCATCCCAGCAGATGGGTTAAACCAGGTTGAGGGTAACCAACAGTTGGTGAATTAGGGGCATGTCTAACCCAAGCCTGTGTAGACTTAGCATAAAGGGCAGAGGAGAACAATTTGTTTCAAAGGCCATAAAGGCAGTTGAAGCAGGGACTGTGGAATACTTAGAGCTTGAACAGACATCGAAGATACCATTGCCAGTTGTCCAGCCTTTGTCTTGTCACTGGATATCGATAACTCTGGAAGACAGAGTGAGACTGACCACTTTGTGCAACTCTGCCTCACCCAAATCCAAATCCATGTGCAAGTCAAGACATCACCCCACATAATGTCACTGGTCCTCTTCAAAATGAAGGATAAACAATAACTTAAAATATAAACTACGGTGGGACTATTGAACAGGTATTTCACCTTCACCTCGGAGCTTCATTGAGAAACTCACTTATGCCCCATATCTTCTGGCCAGCCATGTATGTATGGCTCAGACTTTTCTTCCGATTAATCATCATGTTCTCCTTTTAGAAAATTGGGTGGGGGGCAGCTAGGTGGCACAATGGATAGAGCACCAGCCGTGAAGTCAGGAGGACCCGAGTTCAAATCTGGCCTCAGACCAAACACTCGACACTTATTAGCTGTGTGACCCTGGGCAAGTCACTTAACCCCAATTGCCTAATAAAAAAAAGATTGGGTGGTATGGTGAGAGAAATATTAATCAGTGTCCCCTGACTTATAGATGTCTGGTTCTTTTCCAAATCAAGTTCCTTCCCTTCGTTTCCACTTTTACTTCACTGTGAGAAGAATGGGTGAGCTATGATATGTAACGTCTTAAACTTCAAAAAATTGGAATCACCACTAACTCCTTCCTTCTTTATTAGAAAAATACATTAGGTGTCACTAATACTTAAATAGTACCTTTCTATAAGTCCTGGATAGAAGATTAGAGTTTAGAAAAAAATTGGAACCTTATGAATAGAAGGGAAAAGCAACCATCTTCTGCCTCCCCCTCTTGGTTTTCCTGCCAACAAACGATGTTAATAAGGTTATAAATCTTTTCCAATGCAGAATGGGTAATTATTCCTTGCATTTTTTACACAGTTTATTGCCAACACATTTTAAATACATACTAGCTTACTTTATCTCCCAACACTAAAGGTAGGTATGATGACCCTCCCTCCCCCATTTTACATATAGGGAAACTGGGGCCCTGGTAAGAATTCTGACTCAAAGAACAGTCACTGGGAGCACAACATCTTTATGGATAATCTCATCTTTACTCCAGGTCTGGAAGAAAACCAGATAATTCATTGTCTCTTCTTTCTTCTTCTGCTTACTGACATCCCTCCCATCCTTTCTTGCAGGTATTGTTAGGGCTTCCAGTGTGTTCCCTATCCTCAGCACTGTCTTTCTTCTGCTGGGAGGTCTCTGCATTGGTGCCGGGAGGATTTACAGCAGCAAGAACAACATCATCCTTAGTGCGGGGATCCTATTTGTTGCAGCAGGTAAATATATTCTCTCCATCTGTTCCTTTTCCCCACTGAGAGAAAGCTGGGAAAGTACAAGGACAGGCAGAGCCAACCTTGCACCTTTTGGTGTCTTCTCAGCTCACTTGGCTGAAATAAGACCAACACCTTTCTGTATCAAACACATCCACAGTGTTCCTCACCCCACCCTACCCCCACCCCCAGCACACATCCCCATGAAAACCTAACGGGAAAAAATGATAACAACAGCACTCAAACACATTGTCTTCTATTACAGGTGTTAGTCCCAGCTTACCAGCTCTGTGACCTGGGGGGAAAGCCTTTTCTGTTCACAGGACGCAGTTTCCTCATCAGTTAAAGAAAGGAGTTGGGGGGCAGTTAGGTGGCACAGTGGATAGAAGCACCAGCCCTGGATTGAGGAGTACCTGAGTTCAAATCCGGCCTCAGACACATAACACTTACTAGTTGTGTGACCCTGGGTAAGTTACTTAACCCCATTGTCTAGCTAAAAAAAAAGAAAAGAAAAGAAAGAAAGGAGTTGGACTTTTGTGAGTTCTAAGGCCCCTTTCAGCACTAATATTCTAACATTCTGCATTTTAACATCCCGGTTGCAGCATATCTTTCCAGGTTTATTACTCTTCTTCACACACTGAATTATTTGCCATTCCTCGTACGCAACATTCCATTTCTCATCTCGATGCTCCTTCCTTACCATTTCCTCTCAGAATCCCTAACTTCTGTCTAGGTACAGGTCCTATCTGTCCGCTCTCTCTCTCACTGGTGGAAATCACTTGGTATATTTTTATACTTACTTATTTCCATACATATCTCCCCCCAGTATAATGTAAGCTCCTTTTTTTTTTTTTTTTGCTTTTTGGGTAGGCAATGGGGTTAAGTGACTTGGCCAGAGTCATACAGCTAGTGTGAAGTATCTGAAGCTGGATTTGAACTCAGGACCTCCTGATCCAAGGCCAGAGCTCTATTCACTGTGCCACCTAGCTGCCCCTGTAAGCTCCTTTCTTCAGGCTAGAGTTGTCATCTTTGTATCTGCGGAAACTAACAGAGTGCCCGGGACACAGGTGGCACTTAAGAACTATTTGCTGGATTAATAAATTTATTCTGAAGGCCCTCCTCACATCCTCTGATTCTTTTCTCTCTCACTGAACTTCATAACTCTTCTACTCAAGACATAAAGAAAGTATTAATTAAGTGCTCAAAAGGGCTCACTGAATGAATAAATGACCCCTCATTCATCAGTGAAGAAGGCCAAGAGAGTTGAAATGATTTACCAAGATCTCAAGGTTGGTTAGTGGCTGAGCCAGTACTGTGACCCATCTCCTGACTTCCAGGTCCATGTTCCTTCCCCTAAATCACACTATACTCAGAGATTTCTTCCACCCTATTAATTGCAGTATTACATGTGGGTGGATCTTGGAGGGGTTGGGTTGGAGGTGAGGTTGGGGTAGGAGTGGGGTGGAGAAGAAAAAACAATGTCCAATTCTGTCCTTTTGAAAACTTTAATTCTTTTCCCTTTCTCAGGAGCACCACTCTTCCTCACTCTTCTTCCCTACATCTGCTCTTTTCCCCATCTTTCCCCTCTCTCCTTCCCCCTCTCCCTATGACCCAAAGCAACACATGTACAAGGGTGTATGGTCAGGATTGAGGAACGTAGTCACAACTGAGTAATACAACCAGGGTTGAAGCCATATAATCTTTTGCAGAAAGAGAAAGTCTTTAGTTTGTGTACAGGAATGTGTGGTCAGTGTCAACAATGTGATTAGTGTTAGAAGTTTAATCAGGGACAGAAATGTGGTCTGGCCTGATGAAGAGGGCAGCAATTATTCATGATGTAGTAGATAGACAGCCAGCCTCAGGGCCAGGGACACATGGATTCAAATCCTACTTCTAATGTTTCTAAGTAAATAAAGCAAGACTATCTGAGTCTCAATTTTCTTATCTGGAAGATCAGGAAAATAATATTCTATTATTATATATATTATATCACACACATATACATATTTTACACATGTATATGTAGATATGCATATGTGTATATCTATGTGTACATATATGTATACATATGTGTATGTGTACATGTATGTGTGTATGTATATGTGTATGTATGTGTGTGTGTGTATATATATATATATATATACACACACACACACATATATATTATTGGGGCACAATACCTGGTGGTGATGCGTGGATCATATGACGTTTAAATGAGACATGGATGCTAGATTTATGGAGCTAACAGTCTAACAAGGGATATCACACATATATATATATAAATAGCTATAATTCAAAATAACCCATGATAAGTGCATAAGAGGAGTTAAAGCAAAGTATCATGTAAATCTGAAATGGGAGAAGTTCATTATTTACCAGAAAGACACAGAAAATTTCGTGGAGGAGTTGGGCTTCCAAGAGGTAGCAAGGAAGGGGTGAGAGCAGTTAAAAGTCATAATGATGATGAATGAGATTGGGAAAGGACTGTGAGTATTATAGAGAGAAGAACAATGAGGACAACACCTTAGGGTGAGAACACCCACTGTTAAGGAACCAAAAAAAAATGTTGAGGAGCCAGGGCTGGAGACACTTGAGAGACAGATCAATTACAGAGGCAGAAGGAGATCTTGGAAGTTAGTGTCTCTTTCAGAAACAGAGGTGAGGTTATCAGAGAGGGTTGCAATAGTGCCAATTGTTGCATAGAGGTCAAAAAGAATGAGGGTAGGGAAAACAGCTACTGTATTTAGTGATGAGGTGACCTCTGGGAGAACAATGTACATAAAGTGATCAGGATCAAAGCTAGATTTAAAGGCTTTTAGAGTGGGTGATGAGGAAATAAAGACATCAGGTGCAGACAGCTTGAGTATCTAAAAGTAAAATAGAAGGTTTGCCAAATAGCAGTAATGATCCACCTGAAGATGCTGTAAGAATTTAGAGCTTGTCGCTTCTCTCAGCTCTAATGCTCAACCCAGAAGTAGATATAGAGGCATCAAATGAAAATGGGGCTTAAGTATTAACAGTTCAAGAGAATGGTGAGAGATCATGAGTAAGAGAATCTAAAGTAGTAGCTAAAGAATCATTAAAATAACAGACCACAGACTCATAGGTGCACTTGGAGGCAAGAAAAACCAGGGTGGGAGAAATGGATTCAGCAAAGGGAAGGATCAAGGGATGAACAGTTAGGATGAGAGCAAAGGACAGATTGAGGATTAGGATAGGAGATTACCATTAAAGAATGGAATTTCCAAGCTCGGGATCTTGGAGGTAGCAGAGTTCAAAGAGATGATGAGGTCTAAGGTATATAGCCCATCCTCCCACTTTTATCCAGGGTAAAACAGATTCTAGATATGCTAGCGCAGGATATGGGAACAAAACTGGACAGGTTATGCATATGGCCAAGAAGGATGGTGGTACCTTTTGGTAGGTACCTGCGTAGTTAGGATGGAGAGATTTAGCTCAGGTGGAATCAGACTAAAGAATGTGGCTAGAGAGACAGGGACCAATCAGGAGGTAAATTAGGAAATGTCCTTGGAAAGTTGAAAAATGTGATAGAACATTTAATTTGCAAGTCATTGAGGATTCATTTTATAGATAAGGAAACTGAGGCCCAAAGAGGAAAAGAGACCTGCCTCCCCTCCCCCCACTTCCAAGATCATACATGGTGTTAGTAGCAGAGAAAGGACAATAACACAGGTATTCAAGACTCTCAGTGGTTTTGCAAACAAATATGACATGTTGAATAAGGAGATACAGAGAAGGAAAGGGGGACAGGGAACCACTAAAAGACAAACTATGTCTATGTGATTCCTTTTGGAATGTGCCAAAAAGGACAGGATGTTGACATCTAGGCCTCCTCTGGCTGGTGTAGAACCTCTGTTTGTCTCATTCAAATGATCCCCTGCTCATCACTTCCCAAGCCATCTTCATGATCCAGCAGTCTGGATTCCGACATTTGGCATTCTTCTTCCTTCTTTCCCTTTCAGGTCTGAGTAACATCATTGGAATCATCGTTTATATCTCCAGCAATGCAGGCGACCCAAGTGACAAGAGAGATGAAGACAAAAAAAACCATTACAACTATGGTTGGTCTTTTTACTTTGGCGCTCTGTCTTTTATCGTGGCTGAGACAATAGGCGTCCTGGCTGTAAACATTTACATTGAGAAAAATAAAGAGTTAAGATTTAAGACCAAACGGGAGTTCCTTAAGACTTCTTCCTCTTCCCCTTATGCCAGAATGCCAAGTTACAGGTATAGAAGGAGGAGGTCCAGATCTAGTTCCCAATCTACGGAGGCTTCTCCTTCCAGGGATGTCTCCCCCGTCAGCATGAAGATCTCAAGTTCCATCCCCATGGGGGAGATCTCCATGTACACCCTATCCAGGGAGCCCCTGAAAGTGACCACAGCAGCAAGCTACAATCCAGAGCAAGATGCTGGTTTCCTCCAGGTTCACAACTTCCTGCAGAAGGAGCTGAAGGAAGGATTTCATGTCAGCATGATTAATCGGCGGACCACGCCTGTGTGAGGAGAGTGAAGGATCTCCTTCCCCTTAAAAAGAATTCTCATCTCCTTACTACAATGGATCTTTTGATCAAACAGGAAGATCCTTAAAAGAACAAAAAGACCAAAAGAGAAAAAAGAAAAAAAAAGAAAAAAACTCAACAGAAACAAAAAAATTTCCCTGATCTCCAAAACACATCAAGTGCTAGTTTTTACAAATAAGGACCTGGGGATATTGGAATATGAACAGCAATCAGAAGCTGAAGGCTGACTTTAAGCAAGGAGGTTGTTCAAATGCCTTAAGGTGTAGTCAGCCTCGGAAGAAGGCAAAAGTGCTTACCTGAGCCTTCTGGGGTAACTCAGTCTTATTGATGCTGGAACACAAAATTGAGCCATTATCTCCTTTTGAAAACATAACTTGACAGAAGAATGGGATTTCCATGGACCTATACTTAATAGCACCCAGCACCACTGGAGAGTCTCCACACCACGCTCCAATGGAGGGCTATAGTGGAGATCACTGCTGCTCCTCAGAACAGTGTTTCACTTGCTTTCTGCGATGGAGAAGAGGAAACCAAAGCTGCTCTCTCAATCTCTCTCCCCTTCTCCTCCCTCCCCCCCTTTCTCTCTCTCTCTCTCTCTCTCTCTCTCTCTCTCTCTCTCTCTCTCTCTCTCTCTCTCTCTCTCTCTCTCTCTCTCTGTCTCTCTCGCAAGTGGACTTGGGTTGAAAACTTTTGAGCATAGGGCAAAAGAACAGCACCAAGCTGGTACTCCCAGAGTGTCTGTGGCTAGGGCACCAGCTCCATTAACAGAAGTTAGGGAAGATGGAGAGCTGGCCTGGAATTCCACAGGCACTGAGTGACTGAGTTTGGAGACCTAGACAAGTTGAGGAGAGCAACGGACTGGGCCACCAGGAAGGAAATAAGCAACTGGACGTTCTAATGGAAATATTCCAAGCAGTCTTTGCAAAGGTGACTTCAAGCTTCAATTTGGGGGCATGGCTGTAGACGGAAAGTGCTATCCAGACAAAAGGTGAAAGAAAGAACACGGGGCAGGATTGTGGATCCCATCCCTTTGCCTCTCTCTGCAGGCCAAGGCAGAGCTAATCTTAGTGGATGTCTGCTGTGCTTCTCTTTGGATCTAGCCAGTGTTTGGCATAGAGAATGTTTGTCCAGATATGTGAACTTAGAGTTAATATATTAATGATGCTATGAGAAATACAGAGAATACAAACCCATTCAGTAGGTTTATTAAACATGTTTTATTACAAATACATGCCAGGGGAACAAGTTATGTCCATTCCTTTTTTTTTTTGTACCCCCAGCATCTAGCACAGTGCCTGGCAAATAGTAGGCACTTAATAAATGCTTGTTGATTGATCGGTTCTTTCCCTTTAAAAACTCACGTTATAATCTATTTTGTTAAAATCTGGGAGGACTGAATGGAGGAAGTTTGGACAAATGGGCAGAAACACTCATTGTTTCTGGCTCTGAAAATTTTTTTAAAAACTTAATACTCTATTTTATTTTTCAGAATACAACCAAGGTGGGGGAACATATTCATACAATCTTTACTTTTCCTAATTCCTCTTTTTTTCCCTTGAAGGAAGAGGGAAAAGTAGAGTATGTCCAAGTTCAAAAGAAAGACATGGATCTTTCCCCCTTTTTATATAAACATGCCTTTGTGCTTTCTAAAAATAAATTGTTTCCTACTTTTTTGAGACAATACAACCTGATCTGCCATCTCTGAACACAGTAGATGTGCTTCAAAACATCCGCCAAATTCTTACCTCAGCTACTGGCTCACAACTCCCAGTGACTAATGGCTCAGCTCCATGCGAGTAAGGAGGCACAGAATTTGGTCCATTCTGTCTCATTATGACATCACACTCACACCATCCTCCTTTGCACCTGCTAGAGTAAGTCCCTTTCTAGGTGCAATTCCTCCAGCTGATTGTTCCCTGTGTTAGTAAGATAAACAGTAGATACTAGTTTCCCTCTGTGTTTTGCTGTAATCCTTTCCTTCCAAGGTGAAGTTGGCATTTGTATGATAGTGTCTCTGCTTTTGCTGCAACAACAACAACAAAAAAGAACGGTGAGGGTTTTGTCTTGAAATAAACCTTTTCCTAGCTGTTGGGCCAACTTCACCAACACCATCTTATCCATGTCAGATCAGGATCCTCTCTGCCTGGAATCCAGCTCTGATCTGTAGACCCTCACCCTCTATCAACATCCCCATGCTTCTGCTCTGAGGTCAAGAGAGCCAGGCTGCCCTGCAATTGTTCTAGATTAGTCATCTCCAAATTCTCTGCTTTGAAGCAGCTGAAATGTTATGGAAGAAGCTCTACCCTACTGCACGGGGCCAGGCCAAAAAAAAATATATATATATATATATATATACGCATATATATAGATATGCACACATATTATATATATATATATATACATAATATATATACACACATATTATATATATATATATATATATCTGGCTGATGGGGGAGGAAGGGATAGAGAGATGGGCTGAGAAAGAGGAGGACAATGATAGATAGCAAAAGAAGCTCTAACCTTTTGGCCCTCAGATGTCTTTACCTCTAGCCCCCTCCTTTCCTACCCATCTCTTAAGGCATGATGTGTCTCTTGCCACCAACCCTTCCTTGCTGGATTTCAGTCTAGGCTCAGTAGGTGGCCCCCAGCAAGGGAGGAGAGCTGGTTCACTCTTCCTTGTTAGTCTGGGCTCCCCTGGGGGAGACAGAGTAGACAGTGGTGCTCTAACCCTCTCGCAGGGGGAGACTTGTTTTTCCCCATCCTCCCTTCTGACCCCCTTATCAACTCATGTGTGTTCTACCCATTTAGCACCATGTGAATCTTGTATCTACTATTGTTTCCCAGTTGTTGGTTTTGCCTTTTTAAGAATAATAATAAAAAATGTTTTTCAGATGTTTTCTTTTTGGTGTGGAAACAAAAAAATCAAGTCTCTGTGGTTGTTGGTAAGGTAACCCCTTACAACTAGAAAGAGTCCTTACCTCTGTGGGGGAAATGGGGCAATTGGGGTGGGGAGAGGTAGAGAGAGGGTGAGGATTAGATTTATTCACTAAGGTAGCCATGTGGATCAGTGGATAAAACCAAGGATTAAGAATCAGGACAGACGTGACAGCAAACCCAGCTGTGTGGCTCTGCCTCAATTTTCTTACCTGTGAAGTGGGGACCTAGGTGGTGCAGTGGTTAGAGTGCCAGGCCTGGAGTCAGGAAGATCCATCTTCCTGAGTTCAAATCCGGTCTCAGACACTTCCTAGCTGTGTGACCCTGGGCAACTCAATTCTGTTTGCCTCAGTTTCATCATCTGTAAAATGAGCTGGAAAGGGAAATGGCAAACCACTCTAGTATCTTTGCCAAGAAAATCCCAAATACGATCACAAAGAGTTGTACACAACCAAACAACAACAACAACAACAACAACAACAACAACAAAATGGGGATAGTACTAGCACTTAACCTTCCAGGGCTGTTGTGAAGATAAACTGAGATATTTGTGAAGTGCTTAGCACAGTGCCTGGCATATAGTAGTAGTCACTTAATAAACGCTTGTTTAAAAAAAAAAACACCTTAACCTCTCTCAGCCTCATTTTCCTCATTTGTAAAAAGGGGATAATAATAGCACCCAGCTCAAAGGGTTATTGTGAACATCAGACAAGATAGTTTTTATAAAGCACCTTGCAAACCTTAAAGTACTCTATGAATGCTAGCTATTATTCATTCAATAAACATTTGTTTATTAAGTACTGATGTACTAGGCAGGGTGATAGGAACCAAGAAGGCAAAGACTAGAGCAAAACAGTCTTTGCTCTTGAGGATCTAATATCATACTGGAGACAAGCTAAATATTTACACAAGTAAATAAATGCAAAATCTGTTCCAAGCCAATTTAAAGTACTAAGGGGCAAGGAAGGTCTCTTTGTGACTGGTGGATCAAGAAAGGGCTCAGGTAGGAGGCTGCACTTGAGCTAACCCTGTCTTGAAGGAGGCCGGGGATTCTAAGAGACACTGTGAGTGAAAGCAGGGAGACTAGAAAGTGCAAACAGTGAAAGGTCCAGTCTGTTTGCATCATAGATCGTGTTCAGGGGAGTACGGCAGATCTGGCTGGGAAGGCAGACTAGGACTAGAGTTGTATAGATCTATGCTAAAGGATAGGGGCAACTAGATGGTACAGTGGACAGAGCTCCAGGCCTGGAATCAGGAAAACTTATCTTCCTGAGCTCAAATCCAGCCTCAGACACTTCTACCTGTGTGACGCTGGGCAACTCACTTAACTCTGTTTGCCTCAGTTTTCTCATCTGTAAAATGAGCCAGAGAAGGAAATGGCAAACCACTCCATCTCTGCCAAGAAAATCCCAAATGGGGTCATGAAGAGTCAGACATGACTGGAAAATTACTAAAAATGCTAAAGGAGTATAGGACATATTACCGATGCTTGACCAAGTTATTTGGAGTACAGTTGCATTTCTTTTAAACTACTGCCCACCATCAAATACAGTTGAATCCCCTTGGTCAGTTGTATAATTTCACAGATGTGCCTTAAAAAACTTCTTTGGGGAGTATAGGATCAAGATGTCAGCTCTAAGCCAGAGACTTTGAAGATGGTCAGATGGATAAAGAGACTCCATCTTAAAGATCTGCACATTCAGTTTTATTCCCAGTTTATACAATCCTCTCGGAATTTTTTTATACACTTGTTGATAACTTACTTTTCTTCTTCTGAGAACTTTCTTTTTGTGTCCTTTGACTATTTATCTGTTGGGGAGTGACTGCTATTATATATTTGAGTCAATTATCTATATATCTTAGATATCAGACTTGTATCAATGAAATAAAAGATGCTAAGGCTGTAGGTTTGGGGATAAAAGTTTTCTTCTTCATAGGAAACTCCATACCCTATTGTCAAATGACAAAATGATCATAGCTAGCATTTACATAACATGTTAAGGTTTCCAAAACACTTTACATATATTATTATTTCATTTGATCCTCACAACAACTCTATGAGGTAGATGCAATTGCTATCCCCATTTTACAGATGAGGAAACTGGGGCTGTGACAGGTTAAGTGATTTGTCCAGGGCTATAAAGCTAGTGAGTGTCTGAGACAGGATTCAACTCAGGCCATCCTGACTCCCAAGTCCAGCACTGTATCTACTACCTTGCTGCTGCATCTAGTCACTTGGGGAAGTGTGTGAGTGAGGCTAGGAGCCCTCTAGTGTCAAACACAAGTAGCTGCAACTTCTCCAAAACACATGCAGAATCACTCCACCTCCCATCAGATCAGGCTATTGGCCTCATGTTCCAGAGCTGGCAGCCCCAAGGTTCCCTTCAGCTACTTTGTTACTTTTTTTAAAACTTTTTTGTTACTTTTAGTTACTTTGTCCACAGCCCATGGTTTGTAGATTCCAGTTTTATAGGTTCTCACGATTTCTAGAATATGATCATAGAATCATTGGTCTAGGGCTGGACAGGACCTCAAACACCAACCAGTCTAATTATTATTTTATAAATGAAGAAACTGAAATCCAGGAAGTTGAAGTGCCTTGGCTACACCAGTTATTTATTGTTGATGATTAGTCGTTTCAGTCCTGTCTGACTCTTCATGACTCCACTTGAGGTTTTCTTGGTAAAAATCCTGGAGTGGTTTGCCATTTCTTTCTCCAGCTCTTTTTACAGATGAGAAAACTCAGGCAAGCAGGTGACTTGCCCAGGGTCACAGAGCTAGCAAGCGTCTGAAGTCAGATTTGAATTCTGGGAGATGAATCTTCCTGGTGCCAGGCTTGACCCTAGTAAGCCTCAAAGGAAGGATTTGAACTCAGGCACTTGGACTCCAAAGCCAGTGCTTTCCTCACTGGAACATACTGCTTCCCTAACAGAGGCTTACATGTATGCTGGAAAGTTATCAGACAGTGACTATATCATTGATTTTCTAGCCCTATCTCAGCCTAAGTAAGGAGGAAAAATCAGAGACAGACACACAGAGACAGAGAGACAGACAGACAGATAGAGAGAGAGACTGATTCTTCTCCCCTCCATTAGACCCTAGTTTCCTCCTCCCTCAATCTTGTTCCATTACGCAATAAACCAACAAGCTCAGGTTAACGGCCATTTAGTTTCTGTAAATAACATGTTAAATAGCATAGAAATGAGAGTAAGCCAGCTGGTCTAGTTAGTGACCAAGAAAGGACAACGTCTGTGTTTCTGTCTCCCATGCTTCCATGAAGATTACAGGGAAATTCAGGAAGTAAATGGTTGACTGGCAAAAATGGCTTTACCTATTGGAGGGCCACAGTGAGAAAAAGAAATATTGCATGAAGCTACTTGCTGCTTCTCACCAGCTCTAGAGTCTGCTTGTCATTGTTATCTCTCAGCTTGAACCCAGTCACTGGCTCACTCCACTTACCTCGAGATATTGACCCTCTAAGACCTTTCTCCTTGGTGTTCCTTGCCTTTGCATCCTGCCCAGCTGGAAAGGATCCATTTGCTCTGCCCTTTCCCACAAGGCTCTGTCACATGCCGTCATGCAGCCTGCAGCTCAGCCCACTAGAAGGACTTGCCAGGCTTCCACTTGCCCATCCCGTAGGGTATCTCCTGTTACTAGATTAGTGGCTACAGAAGTCCAGTTGTATTTGCTTCTCTTATAGTGGATGAAGCCATTGGTAAACCAAGCAAAATGATGTATTTCAGGAAAGAAACATAGATGAGGAGTCCACTGGGCCACTAACGAAGTCAGGCTTCTAGAGCTTGGAATGGAAGTCATAGCCTCTGGCATAGTCTCCACCTGATTGCAAAGGAACCCAGACTTGAGTGATTTTGAATGGACCATTTCCATTTAGCAATAGAACCCTCCTGTGCCTTACTTATCTTATTAGATAGACCATCTTGCATCACCCAACTCATAATAGGCAACTCTGGTCAAAAGGTGCCTTTATATGACCCTGTGTCATCTGTTCAGTAGCAACTAGGGTCTGGTAAGAGCCATGCAACTGCTTTTCGAAAGCAATATAATGAATGGCTGCTCTGGGGACCTGGGAGTTCTGGGTGCCTAACAATGGCTTATTCTGGACACTCCTCTGTGTCTGCCAAAGGTTCGGCTCAGCCTGGTCTTTATGGACACAGCCCAAGGGTGGAGACTGCTGGATAGTCTACTTTACATCTTCTAGGGCTGTAGTCTCTTCTGGGCCCCAGGATACCCAGGTAGGGAATATTTATTCCTTAAAATCTGAAGAATACAACAAGTCTATGGATTTTCTTTTTATATTATAGGAAAGTGAATATTAATAGTTTATTCCAGACTACGTCTGGAATCCTTTAGGTTTTCCCCGTCCACAGTATTCCCCAAAACTTGATTGAGCAGCTGGACCCTGAATTTCCTTAGAGTTGATTTCCCACTCCTAGTCCCTTAGATGGGCCATCACCTGATCTAGGGCCTCTGTTACTCTGCCCTTGGGATCTGGCCTGGTCAACATTATGTCATCAACATAAGGGTGTGAAACATGCAGCTCAAAGTCACATGCAGCCCACAACACTCCCAAGTCCCATAGGAACCCAATGAAAATGTAATTAGGAAATATTTAACAAAATAAATAAAAAGGCATTAAAGCTCGGATAATGCTAATATATGGTTTTCTAAGTCAATATATGCCAATAAGGATCCTTATGTATGGTTCAGTGGCCCCCAGCTTCTATTTCAATTTGGCACCATTATTGTACACCAATGCCTTCAGGAGAAAGACCTCTTTCTGATCTCTTCCCATTATAATGTGGTACTATGAAAGAGAGTTCACATAGCCCTGGGGAAGGATATTGAAAGTATGCTGGACTTCTTTCCAAGTGAAAATAAACTGCTTTTCCTTTGTCTCAGCCTCAGTAATAAAGAAAAATACACGTTGGTGAGGTCATATAACCGCAGACAATTCATCCTGGGCCTGGGCTACCTGGTCCATGACATTGACAAGGTCACAAACAGCTGTAGTGATGGAAATAATCAATCCTGAAGTCCACCATAAGCTGCTATGGACCATTTGCCTTCCTGACCAGCAACTCAATTTTGCTGTAAAGGTAGCTGATATAACAAGTACACTGGCTTCCTTTATCTCTATCACTAGAGAAGAACTGTCTTTCCCCTCCTGGGGCACTCGATATTGCTTGGCATTAACTCCATAGGATGGTTCAGACGACTCCAAGGATTTCCATTTAGTCCACACAGAGTGTGCTGAAAGGGTCCACGCAGACATCTTCCCTCCGTAATCTGCCGTCTGTAGCTTCCCCTGAAGAATCCAAAGAGGACAGGGGATTTAGACAATGCCTTAGGCTTGGGTAGGACTGAAGACCCCCTGATGCTGTTGTACTGAATTTCCCTGTAAAATATTACTAGCACCCTCATGGGCTGGCCATCAATTGCTTTCTTATCAACCCCGTGTTTTAAGAGCCATACCTAAAGCTTGCTCCAGAAAATGGTGGCATCATCATATGGCCATCTAGCAAGGCCTTGGGTTCTATGACTCTTCCTCCTCCCACCCGCATTGCCAGCACATTCATTCATGCTTACAGCTATACTTACCCAAGCCACAGCTATCCATACGCTCTGCTCAGTGTTCACCAGTTCATCAGACTATGTCTGTATAATTGCATGGTAGGAGAGAGCTATTGCTGGAGTCTGAAGCCTTTTTGGTGGGGCTCTACCCAAAAGTTGCAATCTAACTGACCCCAAGCCAGGCAGATCATTGTGTGTGGCAGGCCATGGGTCAGGACCACATATATTCAATCTATCAAACCTATTTCCTTTAGCAATCTCACCTCCTCCCTTACACATCCCCATCACAGACCTTGTTTCAATGGGAATTTATATTTATGGCTCCAGATGCAAATAATTCCCCATCTCAGTCACCTAAAAAGGGACAAAAGGAGTCCTTACCTGGGTACTCCAATTGATTTAGCTGATTGCAGCAATAAATCTTCAAAAAGCTCCCTAAGCGTATGAAACTCAACTGTAGAGTCTCAAGATTGGTTCCATTACAACATGGCCTCAGTAGCCACTGTTTCAGTAATTCATTAGTTTTGTGTTTGAACATCTCATAAAACATGCCCAGTACTTTGGTCATGAACTCCCACCTCCTGCCCTCTCAGTGCAGGAAATCACCCATTTTCCTGGAATGGTAATAAAAATAAGTCTGGGGCCTTTTAAAAAAAAAAAACCACTAGTGGAAGTTCCTAAGTATCCTCATTTCCACTCCCATTCTCCTATCTCAAGTCTCCAATCTTGAAGACCTTTCTGTGGTTCCTAGCTGTTCCTTTTACTTGGGTGGCCCCAGTTCCATCAGCTTCTCCTCTACTTTCATTGCACTATGATTAAAAAGTAAGATCTCTGCCTCTAGTTGCTAAATGTCAAAAGGGCCAGTTCACTTTCAGTCATCTTATGCTGGCAATATAACTTCTGCAGGATGATCAAGAACAACCAGAGAACGCTGGCCTTGGGGCTTTATTTGCACTTTCTGGCAGCTTCCTCCAGCACCCCCAGAACTAATCACTCCACCTAAGAGGGCTCCTGCTCCTTGTTCTATTGAAAAGATTCCCCTTACACAACCAGAAAGGCTTTTGCCACCAAGTGATACCATGGCACATTTAGATATCCAATCACCCCATCCTACATATCTTCAGCATGAACTCAACTCAACCATGATGTGAGTCACAAGGCTCTTCTCATCGCATCTCAATTACTGATCATTCCAAATATTAAAGTCAGGGCTATTAATTCAGGTTCAATGAAATGAAGCATGAGAAGGTCATTGAACAGTTAACAAAAGGTTTACTTAGCTCTAACATAGCAAGGATATGCAACAGGATAAGGTAACACTTAGCTTCTATAAATGTAATCCCCTCCGTTCCTCCATCTCCATATGGAAACGCTTCTGTTCAAGGGGGCAGGGTGTGGTGACTCACCACCTGGTCTTCTGGCACCCACTGAGTCTGAAGGGCAGAACTGAGGCAGAGTAAAGTGAGCATAACCAGGAGAGCAATTTCTATAATAACAACATTTTAAAGAAAAACAACTCTGAAAGACTCAACTCTGTCATTGTAGTAACCAACCACCATTCCAGGAGGCTGGTGATGAAGTGTACTAATGACTTACTGACAGACCCATGATGGACTCAAGATGAGTAAGACATTCCATTTTGATCATGGACAATGTGGGAAGTTGTTTTGCTTAAGCATATTTGTTACAAGGGCTTTTTTCATTATTTCTTGCAGTGTAGTAATATTTCATTAATTCATATAATATAATTTGTTCAGTCATTTCCCCAACTGATGGGCAAAATGTCTTTCCAGTTCTTTGCTATTAAAAAGTGCTACCAGTCTTTTTATACGTAAAATGTTGCTCCTTTCCCTCTTTTTATTTCTTTGGCATATAAACCTAATAGTCATATCACTGGGTCAAAAGCTATGCAGTTTAGTGATTTGGGAGGCATAGTTCCAAAAAGCTTTTCAGAATGGTCAAACCACTTTACAACTCCACTGATGATGCATTAGCGTGCCTGTCCTTCCCCAGCCTCTATGACTATGATCATTTTCCTTTTTGTCATCTTTGCCTATATGATAGATGAGAGGTGAAACACCAGAGTTGTTTTAATTTGTACTTTGATTACTAGTGAGAATTTTTTATAGGATTGTTGATAGCTTGCCTCTCTTGTTTTGAGAACCTCCTTTTCATTTCCTTTGACTTTATTGGGGAATGAATGGTCTTACATATTTGAGTCAGTTACCTATATATCTTAGATAGGAGACTTTTATTGGTGAAATTGACTTTCCTTTCTAAAACATCATTTATTCTAATGATCAACTTTTCTATTTTTTTTAATCGCCACCAAATAGTTTTAATGATTACTATTTTAAAGCATAGTTTGGAATCTAGTACCATTAGGCCCCCTTTCATCTCAGTTTGTTTCATTAACTCCCTTGAGATTCTTGGCCTCTTATTCTCCTAAGTAAATTTGGTTATTATTGTTTTCTAGTCTATATAAAATAGCCCCTTGGCAGTTTAATTGGTATATTATTAAATCTGTAAAAGGTAGCATTGTCATTTTTATTGTATTGGAATGGCATAACCATGAACAATTAATATTTCTCCACATACCTGTTTTCCTTTATTTCTCTAAAGAGTGTTTTGTATTTTAATTCATATAACTTCGGTTGTGTCTTGACAGGTGGACTTCCAGCATTTTATATACTTTTGCGAATGAGAATTTTTTTTGTTCCTCTTTCTCTTTTAAGGCAATACTTTGTTGCTTCAGTTATTTTTTGCTTGATCTACCTTAAGGCAACCCTCTTACCATGGGCTCTCTTCCCTGCACCCTTAAGCTTGACCCATGGGATCATTTTCCACTACTTTTCCTAGCTTTAGAGCTTTACTTATTGATTATTTTTTTCTTCTTTTTATTTAGCTATCTAATTTCCTCCCTTTTTTTCCTCTCAGTTAAGTAGCTAATTAAAATCCACCCCTTCTCTCCTTCCCACTGACTTCTGTTAGGGCTTTAAAAAAAATTTCTGCACTTTTTTTTCTAAAAAGAAAAAAGGATTTCTTTTTAGCTTGTTCTATTCTAAACTTTTATTCTTTCATTCACAGTCTTTATACTTGATTCTTCCTTTGGTCTCTTTAATTCTTTGTCATTAGGGAAGCAACATTCTGGTGTGATTCCATATTCTCTTGGGAATCTACAGGGTTCTCTATGTCATTAGGTGTCGGTTCAACTTTGTCTCTATTTTTTTAGAGACATTCACAAACATTTAGATATATTAGCAGCCATTTCCCTTCTGTTTTAATATCTTTCCTGTTTATTTATCTGCTGGTGTTCTAGGTTTTTAACTCATTTTTCTTCCTCCTGAGATATTTGATGGGTTTAGTATTTTTTCCCTCATTTTCCCCTATCACTCATCCTATGACTCCTTCCCCTTTGATGAAATGTACTTTGGAGCTTGGCCTCAAAGCTATCTCAGCCTTCTCCAAGGTTAGGGAAATCACTTTTAACTGGCCTCAGTCCCTACTCCAAGAGTCTTTTGGAAAACAGAACTAGATATCAGCTACCTCTCCTTCAGGCCTGGCACAGCCTCATAAGCATGCACGTTTGTGCTCTCTGTTCTTTACTTCTCTGATTGAACATTGTCCTATGCACCCTGTGCCATGAACACAATGTGCTGGACCCCCTGGTAGAGTATATCCTATACCTCATCCCCACAAGTAGATGAGCAGAGTTGAGGTCTGCTGCTTGTTGCCACAAGTAAGGGCAGGGGCAGAGTGTGCTAGGAGAGACTAAAGCAACATCAAAATTGACAAGTGGATTACAAAGCACAAGTTAGTGGATCAGGCTGTTTATTCTGCCAAAGTGTTGAGGCTGGTAGAAGAGGAAAAACAGATGCTGACTAAGCAAGTGAGAGATTAACATTCTCTGCTATTAATTCATAAGGCTGTTACTTTGTTAGGCTTCTTGATGTCTTGGCTTGAAAAGAAAGCTGTTTTTGCTTTTCCTCTGGCACATAATTCCAATTTTGGCAAGTTTTTGAGAGTTAGCAAAGACTGGAGAGAATGTCTAGTCTTCCACCTTGTTGGACACATGACAGAAAAGTCTTTCTGTGATTATTTTGAATGGAATTTCTTTTTCTTTCTCTTCCTGTTGGGTTTTTAAAGTAACAAACAGAGTGGCTAATGTTTTTTAATAATTTTTTTTCTAATTACATGTAAAGACAATTTTAAATATTCATTTTGGGGAAATTTTGAGTTTCAAATTTTTCTCCTTCCCTCTCTCACCTCCCCTCTTCCTAAAATGGTAAGCAATTTGATCTAAGTTATACATTTGGAATCACGTAAAACATATTTCCATGTTAGTTATAGTTGTTAAAGAAGAAACAGACCAAAAGGGGAAAACCACAAAAAATGAAGTGAAAACAGTAGGATTTGATCTGTATTTATAGTCCATCAGTTCTTTCTCTGGATGTGGATGGCATTTCCTATCATGAGTCTTTTGTAATTATCTTGGATCATTATATTGCTGAGAAGAGCTAAGTCATTCAGAGTTGATCATCATACAATGTTGCTGTAACTGTGTATAATGTTCTTCAGGTTCTGCTCATTTCACTTTGCATCGGTTTTGATAAGTCTTCCCAAGTTTTTCAGAAATCTGCCTGCTCATCATTTCTTAATGAATGATAATCTTCCATTACATTCATATACCGCAGCTTGTGCAGGGAATGCCCATCAATTGGGGAACGGCTACAAAATTCATTGGCAAATGAGGTAATTTTGTTTTATGTTTGCCTCTTCTTAGTCTCCTCAATTTCTTTCAATTCTTATTGCTATGGCTAACATTTCTAGAACTATATCAAATTAATAATGGAGATAAAGTATGTCCTTGTTTTGCCCCTGATCATTAGAAGGCCATTAGCAATTCTCTATCACAAATCACACTAGTGCTTGGCTTTAGAAAGGTACTCTTTACCATATTAAGGAAAGATCCATTTATTACTATTTTTTAATGTTAGCATAATGATGTTTTGGTTGTCGAGAGCTTTTTTCCTGAATCTAGTGATAATATCATGTGACTTTTTTCAAATTTCATTTTGTTATTTTTTCCTATTAACAAATATTTGTTTTCTTTCCTCCAACTTCTACCCTTAATTGACGGGGGGAAAAAAAGAATAGAAAACTAAAGCTTCATGATAAACAGGCATAGTCAGATAATACAAATGCCCACATTAGTCATGGCAAAAAATGTATGTTTCTTCCATTTCATTCACATACTATAATTTGCTTAGCCAATACCCAATAAGTGGCTACTGCCTTAGTTTCTAGTTAATTACTATTGCAAAAAGAACTGGTATACGTATTTTTGTACATACAAAACTTTTTGTACTCTTTCTGCTTTCTTTGATCTCTTTAGTATTAGTAGTATATTAGTAGTATTTCTGGATAAAAAGGTATACACGGCTTAGTGCTTTTTTAGGGGCATAAATTGGTTTCTAGAATGACTAGAGTGGCAGCTAGGTGGTGCAGTGAATAGAGCACCAGCCCTGAAGTGAGGGGGACCTGAGTTCAAATCCAGCCTCAGACATACAACACTTAACTAGCTGTGTGACCCTGGGCAAGTCACTTAACCCTGATTGCCTCACCAAAAAAAGAAAAAAAAGAAAAACAGAATGACTAGAGCAATTTTAGCTCCTCCAGTAATGCATTAGTGTGTTTTGTTTTGTTTTGCCATGGCCTCTCCAATATTTGACATTTGTGAATTTATTGATATAATCTTATGATTTTTTTGTCATTAAAATGGTCTGTTATGTTTATAGTTTTACTAATATTTAATCAACTTTGCTTTTCTGGTATAAAGTCAACCTGATCACAGTGTATAATCTTTTTTTTTTAATAGGTTGATATAACCTTCCTGCTAATATTTTATTCAATATTTTTGCATCAATATTCATTAGAGAAGTGGTCTGTGTTTTCTTTCTCTGTTTTATTCTACCTTGGTTTAGATATAAAGAATATATTTGTCTCATGGAAGAAATTTGGTAAGTTGCTGCTTTCCCTATTTTTTCAAATAGTTTATATAACACTGTGATTATGTATTCTTTAAATGACACATCTACTAATCATATTATGAACACAACTGTCCATCAAAGGGTGGGTTAGAGATAAGAGCTTAGAGGCCCATAGTTAGCCTACAACAAACCCCCCTGTTTAAGAGGAAGATGTACTTGCAAGAAAGAATTGAAACATAATAGTAGGTACGTCTAAAGTGTAACAGCAAATCAGTAGGAAAATCACTTTTGAAACTCCCATACCTACCCTACTCTGGTTATTCCTTTCCTAGAAGTGCCCCTTTTCTAAACCCTATCTAAACAACAGAGAAATACATGTGTTTTTAGGTAGTTCTATAAAGGTAGCCTTAGTATGTAGTCCAACAAATGAGACTATCTTGCACTTACAGAGAAAATCAGGTCCTCTCAGTTTTCTGAGTTCAAGGTCATAACCATGATAGCACTGGAAGCCCAACCTGGAACTGAGATATACATATATACCAAGAACTGAGAGGCATATAAGGGGAGCTGCCAAACCCTATGGGGCTGCATAAGGAAAGAATCTCAGTAGAACATCAATTCCAAACATTTATTAAGCAGTACTCAAATGTGGCAAGAACTGTGAGGTAAAACCAATCAGATAGATCTAACTTCAGGGAACGTACCCCTAAAGGAGATGCTGCTAACCTCGCTCCCAAGTAAGCAGATGAATTGGAAAATGTGACAGCAATAACCCATTCCCCAGACAGTCTGACCCAGTGGGTGCATTAGCAAAATGAAGACCTGTGGGTAGAATGTTCTTATGCTTGAGCACAGCAATGTGGGCTACCTGTTACACTAAAGGATATGGCATACTACTGTTCCATATATAAAACTGTGGCCATTGATAAAAAGACCATGGGAGAAAATCAGATTCAGGAAAAGTCACACTCAAGTCTGGTATATTGATTACGTAGAGGCACTCCCTCCCCTCCCCCACCAAATCCTGTAGGTAATGTATTTTAACTAAGTTTGACACCTACTTGGGAATACTAAACACCTTACCAACAGCCTAACCTAACCAGAAAGCAATGTTGAATAGAACAAGCTATTTATTACAAACATAAGGTATTCTGCTTAAGATATAGCTGGACATGGGCCCCCACTTTAGCAGCCAAGAGGTCTAGCAATGGGTGGCAGAATTTGGTATTAAGTGAGTTTTAGATATCTTTTATCATCCATAATCAACTGATTTTATTAAAAGAATGAATGAGCTACTAAAGGAGTACATAAGGAGTTTTACTCCCATATACTCCTTCAAAGGACCTGGTACTAAGGTAAGGAATCTTTAACAACAACAACTGCCTGGTAAAACCAGTCTTTACAGGGTATTGACCAGACCTATGCTGCTATTCCCAGCAACACAGTGAATGCTCCCAAATACCATAAAGTTTTGGTTTAGGCATAGATGCCTCAGAAATCACCACAGATGGGGGGAAATTATAGCAGTGGGATAGGGAAACATTACTGCTGTAATGATCTGAGAAGACCTTCCCATTTACTTCCTTCTCACCAGGTTATTTTCACTCTCCTGATTTTCTATATCTTGGGACAGTGTTGGGATGGAGGAGGAATGCTCATCATTCCTATACCCTGTATGTCTTTAAAGGTCACCAGAGGTGCTCAATAGAATGTGGACAGAATGACCTACAAATCAGTTAATGTAAATATGAGACAAAGCAATTTACCAGTGAAGGAGTTCCTCACTGATTAATTTTCAGAGAAAAATATGGGAAATTATTGATATCATATCACCCTTAAGCCCACCATCATACATAATAGTAATCTTAAGAGCCTGTTTATAGGTATCAACATAGATGGCATTCCCTGAATGTGGCCATGTATAGAATTAATGACATTGCAATTTGGTCATACCGACAGGATGCTTCATAAATTCCATCCTTAGAACACTGAAACTCCAACTTTCACCTTTTAGACAAGTCCTCCTAGGGGAGCCTGATCTAGAACCATTACCCAATTTGGTGCCTCTCTGAGGAATTTACACTTAACCTAGTCAGTGAAACACTCCAGGATACATCCCAATATCCACATTGTGCCTCTGCCACTATACTGTGAAGGCAAAACCACTCAGGAGCTCTTCCAGAAGAACAATAAGCTGCTTCATAAGATTGTGAGGTGGGAATAGGGATGCAAGGGAGACACTAGTCCTTGGCTAGATTGAATGGAGGTATTTAACATCAGATAGCCTAGAGAAATTATAGACTATGTGGTGGGTCTCAGCATACCAAGAGAGAGTCAAGAGTAGAGAACTCAATTGACTCTAGGCCAAAGAGTATTGCTAGCTTTTAAAAAAAATCACTTCATGGAACTTCTCCAAGATAGGGCTGAGAACCTCATGTGGAAACATGACTGCCTTGCCACCCAAAACACATGACTGAATGAATGAAATCTAGAATGACAGTAGATATTCTTGTGGGTTATTGACCTATTGCCTTGGATGCTCTTGGAATTGATGGCTAATAATTATCAATGCTTCAACACATGCATGGTCACACTTTCAGGAACTCTGCCCAATTTCTCAATGCCATTAATCTGCATGATTATTCAATAATCAAGTGGTTATTAAAATAAAGCCATTATAGCCTGGGATCTAATTCCTTGTGGAAGGACAAAGGCAACCAGCCAAAGAAACATGGGATTGGTAGCATACTAAAAACCATACCCAGGTGTTTTTTCCTATTATTACCTGTACTTTGTCCCCTGACCAGTGGCTAGCTATGTCCAACTCCGAAGGAGACATCAGAATTAACAGAGAAATGACTGGCAGTTAATTTTCATTTCTGTCATACCACCTGATTATTTAGGTAATGCAATCTTCTGCTGGGAAGAAAGGAAAAGACAATATATTAACCTCACAGTCATACACTACAATTATTGCTATAGAGGGTATACTAATGAGATGCAGTTGTGATGCACTAACTTCTCCATTCTATCAGCAGAGAACCCTAAATGGAGGCTCTCCTTGAAGACTACCTGAATGAATGGACAGACATGCCCTCTTCTATTTTGGTTGACTAGCCTAAAGCTGAAGTGTACCAAGATCTCCAAGAATTGACACTGCAGATATGAGACAAGCAAACAATGTAAACTTATCTAGGCATTCCTTGCGTGATAGATAAAGCTACACATATTTTAACCAGTTCCCTGACTTCAAGCATTCTCATCTTTTAAAATTGCTTTTTATTTGTGTATGTTATTTTGGGCAGCCAGGTAGCAGAGTGAATAAAGTGTGGGGCCCAGAGTCAGGAAGACTCGTCTTCATGAGTTCAAATCCTGCTTCAGACACTTACTAGCTGTGTGATCCTGGTCAAGTCACTTAAACCTTTTTGCCCCAGTTTCCTCACCCGTAAAATGAGCTGGAGGAGGAAATGGCAAATTATCCCAGTATCTTTGCCAGGAAAACCCTACATGGGTTCACAAAGAACTAGAGACAACTGCACAACAGCAACAAAGCAGATGCTAAGCACCGTGGAACATGCATAATCCAAAAGGGAGCCTATGATTCTGCCACTCTGAACCAACAGAGCGTTCCAGCTAGATGATAACAGTAGAATCACAGCAAGAGTCTACTCTTGGTTAGAACAAAACCCGGAACTTACAGATCTCAGACCAAGGAGGGCCAGGGATCAGACTTTGTCCTGGATCAGACCACTTTGGGAATGCTGAAAGCTTTCTGGTCCCCAGTCTGTCTCTGAGATTCTGGAATAGCACAGCTCTCAGTGCTCTAAGAAAGCAACAGGACCAGCTCAGACTTTCCCTCCAGAAGCACAGAAGAGTCCAACCCTAACATTTAATCTGAAGTCAGGAAGTAAGCTGGAAGAATGGGTGAACAAAAAAAGAACCCCACCATAATGAGCTATTGTGGTGGCAAAGATGCTCAAAACATAAATACAGAAGAAGAGAATGATTCCGAAACATCTACAAGCAATGCCTCGGAGAAAAACTCAGAGAAAAACAAACACAAAAGTAAAAATCTGCAATTACTAGATTTTGGTGTAGAGAAAGTGGTTTTCTGTATCAGAGAGAGAGATGAAGGATAGTGTCTCCTTTGAGTTACTTTACTCCAGCAGAATTCAAGGTATTTGCTTCATCTTCCTCTATTGTGGTGTAGAGAAAAATGGACTTGGAAGCAGAAGTCCTAGGGCTGAATCCCAGGTCTCCCACTTATTCTCTGTGTGACCCTGAGCAAATAAATACCTTAAGCAATCTGAGATTCAGGTTTCCTCATCTATAACGGGATGATACTCTCTGCCACGTGCTTCACGGGGTTGTTGTGAGAATCAAGTGAGATAATGTTCACTGAAACTTGTTTTGTAAACTGTTAAGCTTCACATAGCTCAGCAGTATTATTGTTGTTGCTGTTATTGTTATTATTATTATTTGTTGTTGTTATTTGGTCATTTCGGCTGTGTCTAACTCTTCGTGACCCCATTTGGGGTTTTCTTGGCAAAGATACTGGAGGGGTTTGCCATTTCCTTCTCTAGCTCATTTTACAAATGAGGAAACTGAGGCAAACAGGGTTAAGTGACTTGCCCAGGATCACACAGCTAGTGTCTGAGGCCAGGTTTGAATTCAGGTCTTCCCCACTCCAGGTCCAGCACTCTATCCATTGTGCTACCTAGCTGTTCCCATTATTATTATTATTATTAGCTTTATCTAATTATTATTATCCCAGTAGCAGCGTCTATTTGGCTGTTTCCAAACCACATCACCTGCACTCTAGCCCTCCTTCTCCTCCTGCCAGAACTTGGACTCTGTACCTGAGACCCTGGACTCCGATCAATGAATCTTCACCTTATCTGGGCACCAATGCACTGCCAAAGCCCTTTCCAACTCTAGCTCCTCTTTATGTATTATCTTCTCCTATTGGAGTGCAAGCTCCTTGAGATTAGGGCAGTAACTAGGATGGGGTGATCAGGGCTTTTCCAAGGATGCCAACATTTAGAAGGTACTGAAAGCACTGTGTGCATCTCCCAAACTGGCCTTACCCACAGAGACTATGGCCTTGCCAGCCTACCCTGCCCTACCTTCTTTCATTCAGTGGCCAGTCCTTTAACAGGGTAGAAATCTTGAGTATTCCAGGATGCACTTCTCCCCAGTCCCTAAACCATCCATCCTCTTTTCCTCCCACTTTGTCACAGGTGCAAAATTCACATAACAGCTCTGCAGCTAGGTGGCACAGTTAATATACCATGGACCTAGAGTCAGGAAGACCTGGGTTCAAATCTATCCTCTGACTGTTAGAACTCTAACTATCCTCTAACTTCACAGAACAAATCCCCTTAATAAAAGGATTTCTTCTGTAAAACTTGGACTCAGTCAAAAGGTCACACCCAAGGACCTACAGGGCCATATATGGCCTGCAGGTTGCAGGTTCCCCACCCCGAAATACCTTCTAGCTGCGTGACCCTAAGCAAACGACTTCACCTCTGTCTAGCTCAGCTTCTCCCATCTGCAAAATGAGGATAAATAACAGCACTTGCAAGAGGATTCTGGAAAGATAGTGGAGTAGGTCAGAAAATTTCAAGCTCTCAAGATTTTCCTCCACAAAAGAAGAGCACCTCAAGGCAAACATAGAGCAGTGAAAATAAATAAGAGTAGGGGTAGAACAGGAGTCCTCCTGAAACAATCAAAGAAAAATCTGAAGAAAAATCCCAGGACAAGCTTTTGTCTCTGTGGGGGCAGCTAGGTGGAGCAGTGGATAGAGCACCGGCCCCAGAGTCAGAAGGACCTGAGTTCAAATCCTGCCTCAGACACATAACACTCACAAGCTGTGTGACTCTAGGCAAGTCACTTAACCCCAATTGCCTCGCTAAAAAAAAAAAAAGTAAAAGAGTAAACACCTCTAGGCTAGGAACAGCTTAAACAACAAGCGGCTAGCCCTGGGGTTAGCTGGGTTGGGAGATGCCTCAGCTCCAGCCACAGGAACTTTTACTCCTGGAGTACTGAAGGGAGTTTGGTATCTGAGCTGGGGAAGATTGTGGGAACCTCTGCTAACAAGGAATGCCAGACCCAGCTCTGCTGTGGAGACATGGTAGGGGAAAGAAGAAACCAGCACATACCCAGGCACTGCAGAAGCCACTGGCTCTGGGCACTTATAGGAGGCTGCCGGTCTCCATTTGAGTTCAAGGTCAAAGGGGAAAACTGAGGAGGATCTGAGGTCAGAGGCACCATCCCTCATATGCCAGGAGTAGAGGTGATTATAAAACTAAACTATTACCAAAAAAGTGCACATGCAAAGCAGAAAAAACCCAACCACAGAAAGCTACTACAGGAATAGAGAAGACTGCGATTCATCTTCAGAGGAGGATACGGAAGTAAAGAAACCCTCTTCTAATCCAAAGAATAACATCAAATGGTCGCCTGCCCAAAAATAATTCATTGAAGAACTTAAAAAATACTTTTAAAATCAAATAAGAGAGACTGAGGAAAAACTAAAAAGAAAAATAAGAATAATCCAAGAAAAACAAGAAGATTATGAAAAGAAAGTCAACCAATTAGAAAAGGAGATGCAGAATCTTAAAGAAGAAAATGATTCCTTGAAAATCAGAATTGGGCAAGGGGAAGCTAGCAAAGTTATAAGAGATCAAGAAATTTAAAATACGTATATATGAAGAATGAAAAAATAGAAGAGAAAGTGAAACATCTCATAAGAAAAACAACTGATCTAGAGAAGAGATCAAGAAGAGAAAACATAAGAATAATCAGACTGCTTGAAAGTTATGATCAAAAAAAAGAATCCTGATACAGTAAAACAAGAAATAATTAAAGAAAATTGTCCTAAAGCATTAGAATAAGAAGGGAAAGTAGAAATAGAAAAAAGTCCACTGATCACCACCTGAAAGAGATCCCACGAGGAAAATCCACAGGAATATTATAGTCAAATTCCAAAACCCCTAGATCAAGGTCAAAACATTATGAGCAACAAGAACAAAACAATTTACATACATGGTACCACAATTAGAATCACACAAGACCTAGCAGTGGCAACACTAAAAGATCACAGGTCTTGGGACACTATATATCAAAGAGTAAAAGAACTGGGCTTCTGGCTGAAAATATCATACCCAGCAAAGTTAAGCATAATCCTGAATTTAAAAAAATGGATATTTAATGAATTGTCAGACTTTCAGGACTTTATTGGAAAAAAAAATCTGAACTTAATAGCAGATTGATTTGACATATAAGAGCCAAGAGAAATATAAGGTACATACCAATGACCAATTACAAGGAACTCAATAAGGACAGACTGTTTACCTTTTATGTATGTAAAATGTAAAACCTATGTCTAAGATTATTAGTAATTAAGTAGCTTATAAGAAAGATTTACTTCAGAAAGTAAAATCATTCAAGAACAGCTTAAAAGGATAATTATCTTATGCAAGAGGAATTACATGGGGAAAAGTGGCTGTTAATTCTGGAAACATACTTTTATCGGGAATGGATTCAAGAGAGAAAAATACATCTATACCTAGAAGAGTATAAAAGTCTTCTAAATTTAAAAAGAAATAAAACTCTAGAGGGATAGGGAAGGGGTAGCAGATAAAAAAAGATCTTTAGAGAAGAAGGTGAGGGAACAGGTCAAAGGGGTGTACAAAAGGGTGTTTTGATTTATGGGAAAAGGAGGGTAAGGGAGGGATTGTCGTAGGGCAGTAGGTTAAGTAATAGGAGGACAAGGTAGTGGGTAGAAGAAAAGCAGTAGGTCAAAGGGGCATATAATAGGGTATTTAGATTTATAAGAATGGGAAGATAAGGGAGGGATCTCTGGAGGGGTGTAGGTTAAGTAATAGGAGGGCAAGATAGCAGGTAGAAATAAAGTAGAGGAGTTAGGACAAATAGGAAAAAAATAGATATGCAAAAACATAAAGGAGTAGACTCTCTGAGGGTAAGTATACGCTTATGTATGTATGTATATATGTATATATGTACGTACGTGTATATATGTAGTGTAGGTACATATCAATATCTATATATAAATATATTCACTCTTAATTGTAGCCTGGTGGTGTGGAAATGGGGGAGGAAGGGAGAAAAAAGACCAAAGTAAAAAGTGCACAGCAGAGAACAAAAGAAAATCTACAAGGAAGCAAAGAAAAGATGGACAGTGTTCAACATAACACTCAGTATTTAATATATGGGCTTTCTTGAAATGGAAAGTTATTGTTATATATTCTGAATCCTCTCCTACATTCTGCTGTGTACAAGACATGGGTTTTTTTTCCCCTTATTTTATATTTAAGTTTAACATTTAGGTTTATAATGTTTCTTTTTCTTTTCTTATTATGTATTTAAGTTCCAGTATTTGTCTAAAAGCAAAAAAGAAAAAAGAATAATAGTACTTGCCTCTCAAGGTTATTGTGAGGTTCAAATGAGACAGTAGTTGTAATGTGCTTTGTGCTAAATAAATGTTAGATATTATTATTATTGTAGCAGTAGTAGCAGTGGTAGTGGTAGTGGTAGTAGACAACCAGAGTTCCCTCTTTTTCCTCAAACAGAGATCAGTTTTCCCTAAAAGGCAACAAAGCTGTCCTGGGGACCTGTTTGCCCCTGCTTTGATACAGATTCGTCTGAGGGCATAAGTCCCACTCACAAAGAGTCAGGGCCCCTTGGAGTCGACGGATGTCTGAAGGCCATGAAAAACACCAAACTGTCTCCTGCCAACCATATAAAATTCCATATAGAAATGAAGGGGTTCCAGATCTATAAAAGTTAAATGCTACTGTTTCCATGTTGCCTATCTTTACGGTGTTAGGGAAAAATAAACCTCCTTTTGTTAGCCGTTCAATGAAGTGCCACATTTTGGCCCCAAATCCAACATAAACTAGGAGAGTGCTAGCTTTTGGTTCATCCCAAAGACCCTGGGTTACTTTAGGCAGAATTCCAAAGCCATCTTGCTTTCAGACTTCTGCAGGATGAGGTCAATCTTTCTCATATCTCTGTACCACCTTTAACCCCAGCAATAGAGAGACAGAGCAATGAAGCACACTTAGAATCCAAAAAGACCATCCCTTCCCTTGCTCCATCTGGGTAAGTTTTTTTATCCATTATCCTCAGTCAAATATCATCTTCCTTTCCCATCTCTTAGCAGTCAGACTCTCAAGTAACCATCTGACATCCCTCCCCAACTACTCACACAATATTTGAGATGACTTCCTTCCCCACCCCACTCAGCTATTCAGTAATGACTGTGCCTTAAGGCTTTCCAGTGAGAAGGGTGAGGTTCATCGCTCAGAGTCAGTTTCCCTCCCCTCAGGGAGCCATGAGGACTTCCAGATCCAACTTGGGAAGCATGATGCTGTAACCTGAGCAGCAGCCTACCCTGAATTCACTCGATGGGTGCATTAATAGAAGCCTTTCTCACTGCCCTGACAGGACTTAGCAGCTGTGCTTTGCAGCCCAGCCTAAATGCTCCAGTCCCCTGGCTGGCCTGCTTTTGCTCCTTGGGGCTGACATTTGAAAGTGCTTAGGCTAAGACACCACTCCTACACCCCACACCCCTGCCTGGCGCAGCTGTCACCCCTCACCAACAGCCGCCTCGGCCCACTCTCAGCCAGCTGTAAGCCATTTGGACAGGAGGGAAGCAGCTCTCCTGAGTTCAGCCTGCCGAACCCCACTTTCAGTCGTCATGACTGAAGCCAAGGCACTGAAAGTCCGGTTGACTTTCAGCATCATCCTGGTGGGCGTCTGCTTATTGATGGCCGCAGTGGTGACAGATTACTGGGCGGTTCTGAGCCCCAAGGTGGAAAAATACAATGCCACCTGCGAGATAGCCCACTTTGGTCTCTGGAGGCTCTGCACCAAACGGATCTACGTGAGCAGCAGCGATGAAAAGAGCTGTGGACCTATCAACCTGCCAGGGGGTAATGTGTCTGTTTCCTTGCTTTCTTTCCCACCTCAACCCTGCCCCTCCAAAAAGTTGCATGTGGAAAATGGCGGGTGATACACCAATGATGTCTGGGTTTCTCAGCTCTCTAGAAAATTGCTTGTCTACTCCAGCCCTTAGATCTTGACTGCAACTGTTTGTGATGATGGTGCTGCCTGCCATGGCTACCAAGTATACATAGTGCATTTGTCTGTAGTTATTTTTGTCTTCCTAAGGCAGAGGTTATTAGCTCAGAAAAAAAGGATGGTCAGGACAGAGGACTGGAAAGCAAAAGAGTAAAGAGCAGAGATTTTCAGTCCTCAGTGGCTTTGCATCTGAAACTGCTATACCAGATCCAAACCAGGGATTCTTAACTTTCATTTGTGTCATGAATCCCCTTTGACAGTCTATAGATCCCTTCTCAGAATAATGATTTTTCAAAATCATAAAATAAAATATGTAGATTACAAAAGAAACCAATTTTATTAAAAGACAGCAAAAAAATTTTTTTTAAAAAACAAGTTCATGGAACCCAGGTTAAGAACCCCTGCCTTAGAATCACAGAACAATAGGATATGAGAGCCAAAAGAAATCAAAGTTCCAGTGGTTTCAAATTCAACAAGTTGTTTATTTGTTTTTAATTTATACCACTCAGCTATGTCCTACTACCTAAATCACAAATTAAGGAAATAAGCATTTATTAAGAACCTACTATGTGTTAGGCATGGTGTTAAATGCTTCACAAATTTCTCATTTGATCCTCATAACACTTGGGGGGGTGGAGAGACAGGTGCTATTATTAGCACCACTTTACTATGGAGGGAACTAAGATAGAGGTTAAGTGACCAAAGAACTGTAAATGACTCCAGAGGCCTGGGAGGCAAGTGGGATGGGAGGCAGGAAAGATGACTGGATTTGAAATCAGAAGACCTGGATTCAAACTCCAGCTCTACTTACCTAGCACCTGAGTAATCTTGAACAAATTACCAAACCCCTCTGGGCCTCAGTTTCCCCCACTGCAAATTGGAGGTCATACTAAATGACCTCTATAGGGCCCTTTGACCCCTAAGATTCAAAGATTCCATATTCCTGCAATTTCACTCCAAAACTGCAATGTGGCCTAGGTGCATCTTCATTCCTGAGACTGGTCAAGAGCAACATCTGCTTTCACAAATTGATCACTGGCGTTTGGAGTTTAGGAATCAGTCCTAGAAACAGAGCCCAGAGAAGAAAGAAAGAAAAGAAAGAGAGAGAGAGAGAGAGAGAGAGAGAGAGAGAGAGAGAGAGAGAGAGAAGAGAGAGAGAGAGAGAGAGAAAGGAGAGAGAGAGAGAGAAAGAAAGGAAAGAAAAGAAAGAAAGAAAGAAAGAAAGAAAGAAAGAAAGAAAAAGAAAGAAAGAAAGAAAGAAAGAAAGAAAGAAAGAAGGAAAGAAAGAAAGAAAGAAAAAAAGAAAACAGAGCCTTTGAGCTATATAAGATGTCAATATAGAATGCCAAGTCTCTCAGAGTACCATGTTTGGAAAAAAAAAAGTTAAAATCTTATCCTCCCATTTTCACCTCCAACCTCATTTACTTCAAGAAACCTCTGCCTTCTCTGACTCCTACTGAATACATTTAAGACTCAGGAATTTCATAGGAACACATATTCTCAAGACAGATAGTTCAGGGGCATGAGGAGGAATCCTGATAGACACCAGCATGTGGGTGTTTGGGTGTTGCATAGCAGAGATGCCCAGGCCTCCTTGGTTGCCTGCTAAATGTAGCCCCATAAACATATTGCTCGCTTTACCAACTCCCTTGGGCTGGGGAGGAACAGGGCAAGGCAGCTTCTCTGGAGCCTAAGTATAGGCAGAAAAAGTCTGGCCTTACCCACCTTACCCTGGGGAACCCACCTTTTAAAGTTCAATGATTTTTTCCAATGAGGGAATGGATCGGATAAGGAAGAAACAAGAAAACTTAGAGAGCTGAGCCACAGGGCAGTGGAATATGACTGTCCCAGGAGCAGTGCCTTGAATGTAGTCCATGTAGCTGGGCTATGTTCCTGGAACCTCTCCTCCCTTCCTGGTTTTGGCTTAGCATTGGTTATACTGGTGGCACTGAACACCTGCTCCTTTTTCCTTTTTTCTTTTTTCTTTTTCTTTTTCTTTTTTTTTTTTTTTTTGCCCCTTAGCCTTTGTACCAGCCCCTGGCAAAGCCTATGCTCATTAATAACCTCAGCATGGCTCCACTGAGTTCCCTGGCCTCTCTTTTCTTTTGGAAAAATGCTCCATTTCATTTTCAGGTTCTTATCCTTCTTGTCTCAGGGATGGCTCTCCCTGAATTTCTCTAACTCCAAGTGGGAGCAGCCTCAAGTCACCAACAAATAGCATCATTCATTTGTGGGTTGCCTTTGAAATCCAGAAACATCCTTCCTTTAACTCAACCTGATGTATGACCAGGCATTCCTAACTGGGAAGGACGAAATATCAGAATGGGATTTCAAACAGTCCTACCTGGGTGGCAAAGGGGGAGAGAAAGGAGGGGAAGGTGAAATAAACTTCTCAAGACTCCTTCCAGCTACAAAATTCTTAAGCCTGAGAAGATGGAAATTTCCTCAGGTGATTTTTCCCAAGGCCTTAAAAAAAAAGTATAAACATTCTAAAAACTACAGTAACAACATACATGAGATCAATTCAAATTTCCTTTGATCTGGTCTTCTATTGTCAAACACACATACCCTTTCACCATCATTCCCCATGCCCTGTGAAGATGCTGCTATTATTCCCCATGTGTTTCTTTCTGGTTGCAAAGTTCAGTAGATGTAGAGAAAAGAAGGAACTTATTCAATATCCCAATTTCCCTTGGAGAGCAATTCCACCTAGCCCATATGGAAATGCTGTTGTTCCATGTGTTTTTGCCCCCATTAATGTGACCTCCTTGAAAGCAGTGATTGTCTCTCTTTTTCAATTTGTAGCCCCATGCTTGGCACATACAAAGTATTTAATTAATTAATACTTCTCATCAATTCATTCACTTCCCTCTTAGCTTCTACTATCATCAACTGTGATTAATTGGAAAGGACTTCCTCGGAACACAATATTGACAAAACCAAGAGTTTCGAGGGCTAACCCAAGCCTAGTAGAAGGAGGCAGTGGCTGGGGTAGAAAAGCTCCTGAGTGGGGTTAGGAGGTTATGTGCCCAGGAGCTTGTACTATACCTGACTTGTTGACAAAGCTGGAAAACACTTCAATTAAATTTAACTCTACAAATTATTCACTAAGCTCCTACTGTGTGCAAGGCACTTTGCTAAGTGCTACCCAGATTTTTTTTTAATGGCACAGTCCTTGCCTCCAAAGGATTTAGAGTTTAGATACTGTATGTATACAGATAAACATAATACAAGGTAGATGGATATAAACCATGGTATGCTGTAGGCAAAGGAGAATTCCAGATAAAGTGCTCTCTGAAAATTGAAAAAGGAAGGAAATGTTTTCAACTGGAGGAATTTGCTCAGAGCCCTAGCAATTCTTCCCAGTGTAAACCATGCTTCCAACCTCCTAACAGAGTTGATGGATTTATGAAATAGAATAAAACCTACATTTTTTGAGATGGCCAATGTGGGAATTTCTTGACTATGATTATTTGTTACAAGGGTTTTGTTTGTCTTCTTTTTTCCTCATGGGGGATGTTCATGGTAGTGGGGGGAAGAACAAATAAGCACTTGTTAATTAAAATTTTTTTAAAAAATCCTAGTAGCTTGGCATCATGAGGGTTTACCTGAGTAAGTTAACAATAGTTCAACCATAGAGTTCAAACATTTTGGTATTCCAAAAAGAGCTGTGGTTTCACTGGGTTAGATTCATCAATGCAAATCACAACTCCTTCATACTTCAGTGGTCATCACCTTCTTAGGTTGCTATGTCCAATATTTGATGACCAGCCCTCTGCTGATGAGTGTCTCTGTAATCATCTAGGCTAATTTTTGGACAATCAACACGTTATCCTTCACCAGGCCAGTGTTCTACTGGCATAGCCCTTATAAACTCCACATCACCTCTGTACCATGAAGAGGCATCAGACCCTGCTATCTATGGAGTTAGAATATAAGTTAACACCTTCCCCTCTCCCTAAATCAGCATTCCCACCTTGCTTTACATAATTTGTAGTGTCATTTAGGTTATTTTTGAAATAAAATAATGCTTTTGCTAGCCAGCATTCTGTCAACCATAATTCTAGGAACCAGAATTTATTTGCATATGCAATTCAATGATAAGGTCATAGCCCCAAGGCATTGCCAGATCCTGGAATGTCCTTCTAAATCCTTAATTAACAAGCACTTACTATGTGGGGATACAAAGAAAGGGAAAAAGGTGGTCCCTGCCATTAAGGACCCCAGATTCTAATAGGGTTCAAACAACTATGCATATACAAGATATACAGAGTGCAAGTGGAAGGTAAGCTCAGAGGAAGGTACTAGCAGTATTTCCTGCAAAATGTGGGATTTGAGGTGTCTTGAATGAAGTCAAGAAGGCCAGTAGGTGCAGGCAAAGAAAGAATACATTCCAGACATGGGAGCATGCAGACCAATGCAAAGACTCTATCTAGGTGGGAGATAGAATATTTTGAGGAAGAGTAAGTTGGTCAATGTTTCTAGATCTTAGAGGGTATGAAAGGGAGCAAAGGGTAAGAATACTAGAAATGTAGGAAGGGACTGGGATAAAAGGAGTCTTAAATAAACAGATAATTTTTATCCTGGAAGCAATAGGGAGCCACTGGAATACACTATAGGACAGAAAATGGGGACAAGGAGGTAGCAGAGAAATGACAGGGTCAGGACTATGTTTAGGCAAACCATTTTGGCAGCGGAGTAGAGAATGGAGTGGAATGGGAAAGACTTGAGGAGGGGGACCAAATAAAATGCTACTGTAATAGTCCAGGAATGAGGTGATTGAGAGCCTGCACCAGATAGCAGGGAAGCAGCCAGTTGGAAAGATTAAAGATTTGAGAGTAAAAGTCTATCAGGGAGACAATCTACTTGAGAATACGGGAAGAGATGGGATCAAGTATGTATGTAGAACAGCTTGCCTTGGCTGGATGAAGGGTCCTATATTTATGGGAGACAGGTGTAAAGCAGGGCAGGGTGTGAGAAGACATCTGAGGTGATATGAGATGAAGATGGAAGAAGAGGAGGGAAGAAAAAGAAGATCTCATCAAAGTACCTCAATTTTTTAAGTTAAAATCTTGAGTTGTGGCCTTCAACTGAGAGTGTTAGAGGACAGGATGCTATGGGAGGCTTGGAGAGGGATGAAAAGATTTGGAGTACCTACTGTAGTGAGCAGGAAAGCAAATCAAATTAGGGATGTGTACTGGATTACATTGTAGTGAGGATCCCATTAAGATTCTGTAACATAAATGTGTAGCACAGTCACCACTTTCTTAGTGAAGGCAAGAGATGGTGGAAGTAATGTAAGATTGGGGTTTGGCAAAGGCATGATCAGATAGGACAAAAACATTAAGCTAAAGATGATGTTAGGAAAGGACCCTTTCAAAGTAACTCTCTGAGGACCCAATCTGTGAGTTTGAGTGAAAGTTAGAGGAAGCATAAAAAAGGGGATGCTGCACTGTAGGGGCTTCATCCGGGATATATACATTTAAGGACCCCTTATACATTTTCAGGAAACCATTGGAGAGGTTCTTAATATAGGACTCCTCTTGGTTTTGCCAGAATTTTAGAGACCCACTAGAGAAAAACTAGTATTTTTTAAAACTTTTCATTATTTACTATAATTGGACAATTAATTTTCCAGTGTATTTCCTTTATAGGTCAGGCCAATTTCTCTGAGATAATTTGAGATAATTTTTGCAAGGCTGAATGCTTACATACTAATATGTTGTATTGTTGTACCCATTATGAGTCTGGAAGCTGATATGAGTATATGTACATGGTGAGGGTTGTTCTGCCACAAGGAGCATGAAGGTGTCATTGTGTAGCTTGAAAAGAATCAAAATAGACATCTCTAGCTTCTTTTTTTTAAAAAAATAATATTTTATCTTTTCCCCAATTACATGTAAAAACACTTTTAAAAGATTTGTTCTTTAAAATTTTGAGTTCCAGATTATCTCTCTCCCTCTTTCTGTCCCCACCCCCTTCATTGAGAAGGCAAACAGCTTGATATTGGTTATACATGTGCAGTCATGCAAAATATTTCCATATTTGTCATGTTGTTAAAGAACACACAGACAAAAAAACAAAACAAAACAAAATAAGAAAAATTAAGAAAGTTGAAAAAAGTATGCTTTGATCTACATTCAGATTTCATCAGTTCTTTCTCTGGAGATGGATAACATTTTTCATCATAAGTCCTTTGGGATTGTCTTGGATCATTCTATTGCTGAGAACAGCTAAGTCACAGTTGATCATCATACAATACAGCTGTTACTGTGTACAATGTTCTCCTGGTTTTACTCATTTCACTTTGCATCAGTTCATGTGAGTCTTTTCAGGTTTTTCTGAGAGAATCCTGCTTATCATTTCTTAAAGCACAATAACATTCTATCACAATCATATACCACAATTTGTTTAGCCATTCCCCAACTGATTGGCATCACCTCAATTTCCAATTCTTTGCCACCACTAAAAGAGCTGCTATAAATATTTTTGTACATATAGGTCCTTTTCCTTTTTGTTTTTTATCTCTTTGGGATATAGACCTGGTAGTGGTATAGCTGGGTCAAAGGGTGTGCATGGTTTTATAGCCCTTTGGGCATATTCCAAATTGCTTCCCAGAATGGTTGGATTGGTTCACAACTCTACCAGCAGTGCATTAGTGTCTTAATTTTCCCATATTCCCTCCAACATTTGTTATTTTCTTTTTCTGTTTTATTAGCCAATTTGATAAATGTGGGGTGGTGCCTCAGAGTTTTTTTTTAATTTGCATTTCTCTAATCGATAGTAATTTGGAGTATTTTTTTATATGACTATAGATAGCTTTGATTATTTTGTGTGAAAACTACTTGTTCATATCCTTTGATCATTTATCAGCTGGGGAACGGTTATTTTTATAAATTTGACTCAGTCTCTATATAGTTGAGAAATGAATCCTTTGTCAGAGAAATTTGCTATAAAATTTTTTCAAAGTTGTGATTACCATTACTATGATTGTTATTAGCCATCCTATTTTCCCATTTATCTTTCTCTCTCTGTCTCTCTGTCTCTGTCTCTCTATCTCTATCTCTCTCTCCTATCTCTCTCCTCTCTCTTCTTTGCTTCTGACTACCACCTTCCCCAAGCCTTCCTCCTTCCTAATAGCACCACTCATCTTCACTTATTCCCTCCTTCCCCTACTTTTTTGTAGCTTAAGATAGATTTCTACACCCAACTGAGTGTGTATTTTACTCTCTCTTTGAACCAATTCTGATGAGAATAAGGTTCATGCACTCTCCCTGACCTCCCCATTTTCACCTTCACTATAAAAGCTCTTTTGTAGCTCTTTTATTTGAGATAATTTACCCCATTCTACCTCTCCTCTTCCTCTTCTCCCAGCATTCCTCTTTCTCACTCATTCATTTAATTTAATTTTTTTTAGATAATCATCCCATTATATTCAATTCACATCCATGCCCTCTATGTATACTCCTTCTATGCTTTAATAATGATAAATTTCTTAGGAGTTACAAGTATCATCTTCTTATGTAGGAATGTAAACAGTTTAACCTTATTGAATCACTTATGATTTCTCTTTCCTGTTTACCTTAGTCTTCTATTTGGAAGTTAAGTTTTCTATTCAGCTCTGGTCCCTTCATCAGGAAAGCTTCAAAGTCTTCTATTTCATTGAATAACCATTTTTCCCCTGAAGGATTATACTCAGTTTTTCTGGGTAGGTGGATTCTTGGTTGTAATCCTAGCTATTTAGCCCAATGGAATATTATATTCCAAGTCCTCTGATCCTTTAATGTAAACGTTGCTAAATCCCATGTTATCCTGACTGTAGCTCCATGATATGTGAATTGTTTCTTTCTGGCTGCTTGCAATATTTTCTCCTTCACCTGGGAGCTCTGGAACTTGGCTATAATATTCCTGGCAGTTTTCATTTTGGGATCTCTTTCAGGAAGTATTTGATGGATTCCCTCAATCTCTGTTTTACTCTCTGGTGCTAAAATATCTGGGCAGTTTTCCTTGATTTCCTTGAAACCGATTTCCACATTTCCTTGAAATGTGATGTCCAGGTTCTTTTTCTGATCATGGCTTTCAGGTAGGGCAATAATTTTAAAATTATACCTCCTGGATCTATTTTCCAGGTCAGTTGTTTTTCCAATGAGATATTTCACATTTTCTTCTGCTTTTTTATTCTTTTGATTTTGTTTTATGGTTTATTTCTTTCCTTTTCTTTTTGGCAAGGCAATTGGGGTTAAGTGACTTGCTCAGAGTCACATACTAGTGAATGTTATGTGTCTAGGGTGGATTTAAACTCAGGTCCTCCTGACTCCAGGGACAGTACTCTATTCAATGTGCCACCTAGCTGCCCCTGTTTTATGGTTCCTCATTTGCTCAATTCTAATTTTTAAGGAATTATTTTCTTCAGTAAGCTTTTGTACCTCCTTTTCCATTTGGCCAATTCTGCATTTTAAGGTGTTCTTATCTTTATTGCATTTTACCATCTTTTACCATCTGGCCTATTTTGTTTTTTAAGGTGTTATTTTCTTCAGTATTTTTGTGCCTCCTTTCCCAAGTTGTGGACTCTGTTTTTATTATTTTCTTGTATAACTCTCATTTCTTTTCCAATTTTTCTTCTACCCCTCTTAATTGATTTTTAAAGTCCTTTTTGAGCTCTTCTAGGAATTCTTTTTTTGGGCTGAAACCAATTCACATTTTTCTTTCAGGCTTTGGATGTAGCAGTTTTGACTTTGTTGTCTTCTTCTAAGTTTGTGTTTTGCTCTTCCCTGTCACCATAGTAATTTTCTAGGGTCAGGATCTTTTTTGTTGTTTGCCATTTTCCAGCCTATTTCTCGACTTTTAACTTTATGTTAAAATTGTGCTCTGCTCACGGGGTGGAGACACTGTCCCAAGGTTTGGGTTTTTTTATGTAGCTCATTGGGGGGGGGAGAGGGGGAGGTCTATAAACTTTCAGTTATTCCAAGGTGGTATGATCTAAGAAGAGATGGCCTGTTCTCTCCTGGCCTGTGCTCTGCTCTGTGAGTGACCACAAGCACTCTTTGCTGCTCTCAACCAAGAGAAGAGTTCCTGCTCCCCTGGGGCCACAGGCTCTGGTTTGCTAGTGCTCCTCCTCACCCTGGAACTATGACTTAGGACTGCAACTGGGCTCCATATGTGGGCAATGCAACAGAGCCCAGAACCCAGTGCCAACAAAAGGACTCTTTTAATCTCCTTCTGACTAGTTGTCTGACCCACTTACCATCTGTGGGCCGAGAGTTCCAGGTTGATACAGTTGCTCTCAAGGCCTGCTGCTGATTTGCGGGGGTGTGGCCTATACTGGCACAGCCAGTGCCAATCTTCTAAATTATCTTGAGCTGGAAAAATGTTTAACCCTGTCCTTTTGTGGGCTCTGATGCACCACAATTTGTCTGGAAGCATTATTTAAAGTGCTTTGGAGGGGAACTTGGTAGAGCTCAGGCAAGTCCCTGCCATCTTGGCTCTGCTTCCCCAGTCTCTTCTCCCTTATTCTTCTCCAAGGCAGATTTTAATTCTTACCAGGAGAGGAAACAAGAGTTTGGGACCAGAAGCTTGGCCACTTTGTCCTCCCCAGAGAGGAAGGTAGTAGACTCAAATTATATCTATCTGCTTCCTTAAGTATTGTTAGTCTAGGCTCTAGGGGATGTGGTTTTCAGATTCAGGCTAACTTTTGATTGTTACTCATTACTGAGGGAAGCAGGACCCCAAGCTTTATAACCAAGCCTTGACTCTCTTCCCACAAAATGCCAGTTACACAATGAATACACATAGCAATTAGCAAAGCAACCCCCTTATGCAAGTTGAATAGCAAAATAAAATAAATGGAAATCAAAGAAAGCATACATAAGAGAATATATACCACACAATGCAGAAGGAGAGAATTTTTCCATTGAGAACAAGGTAACTCAAGTCAAGCAAGAGAGGCAGAAGTGAATCTCATCCAAGAAGGAAATCCCTGAAAAAGCTAGGGGTGGGGATGTGATGGAGACTGCCCGTTCCTCTCACGTTGTCTTCTTCCCAGAAGTTTTTACTTCAGCAACCTGAAGTGGGGTTGGTGTCAACCATCTTCTCTTTCAAAGCTGGAAAACCAGAAGCACCTGAAGTGACTCAAAGACTGTCAAGAGATTTAAGAGAGCAAAGATTTCTCTTCTCTCAACTCTGCCCTTCATGCAGGCTCAGGGCATTGATCTCCACCAATAAGTAGAGAGTATTATACCAATGGGCTTTGGGACAGGGAGATAGATAGATAGATAGATAGATAGATAGATAGATAGATAGATAGATAGATAGATAGATAGATAGATAGATAGATAGATAGGTAGATAGATAGATACATACATACATACATACATACATACATACATAGACACATAGACACATAGACACATAGATAGACAGATAGATAGATAGATAGATAGATAGATAGATAGATAGATAGATAGATAGATAGATAGATGCATAATAGATAGATAGATAGATAGATAGATAGATAGATAGATAGATAGATACATACATAGATACATAGATACATAGATACATAGATAGATACATAGATAGACAGACAGATAGATACATAGATAGATAGATACATAGATAGACAGATAATTTTCCTTTTCATAGAGTCATCATACAACTGCCCTTGGGGACGGTATCTATCAAAATAGAGGTAGTGGTAGCAGTAGCAGGACATTGTAGACTGGTGTCCAATGTTTATTCACTAAGTCCCCAAGAAGACTTGAAATCTCCCATTCTCAAAGGAGAAAGAAGAGGTGATGCTGTTGAAAAGTTCCAAGGAACACAGGATGCAAGAGGGAGGTGAGCCCACACCACTGCTGTTACTACTGCTGTTTCCTTGACTTTGCATGCAGTGAGAGAGAAGGCAAGACTTCAAGGGAAAGACTGTAGCCAAACTATATAGAAGCCACATGGAACAGATACAGAGCAGTTATATCTGTCCCTGTTTCTGAGAACAAAAACTGGTGACTCTGTACTTTCCTGACATTTGGTTTCCTCATACTCTTGTGTTTTTCCAAGAGAGTGATGAGTCTATTTCTCCAATACTCATTTCCCTTAAGAGATTGTTTTGCTTTTTGTTTTGTCATTTATTTTAAAAGAACTAGTTTCTCTAAGATATCATTCATTGTTTGTGTGTATCCCCAGTGATTAAATGTATAGGGGACAGCAGTGGATGTTAAAGTATACAAGAGAAATAAATAGGAGATTTTATACTGCTATATATGTATGTATGCATATAAACATGTAAGTGTATGCATATACATTTATGTATGTGTACATATACACATTCATATGCATAAATACATTTAGATGCATATGAGAGATGGAGATAGATTTTCTCTCTAATTGCTGGGACTTTTCCCAGCTAGGGGTTCAAAGTGAACTAAAGAGATTTAATGATTCATATTTTATAACATTATTGTTGTTTGTCCTTTGTTCTCAGAGAGGGCCATGACACCAGGAAGGTGATGCCATGACATGCAAGTCAATTGGATTTAAGAGAGGGAGAGCTGTGCAAGGTCACCAGCTTCACTTTCTCTTCTGGAGCCATCTGAGTCCAGTGGCCAGATATAGATCGGGACAACTGGATATGGCCCCAGACATAGCAGAAGATCTTGGCCTTTTTAAGCTAAAGTCTTTCCCAGGTCTCAGTTTGACTGAGACAACACCCATTCAGTGATTAAGATGAGGCTGCATAGATAAAAGAGTCTTCCCTTCATGCACCCATCAGGGCAGCTTAGCTCCAGGTAAAAACTGAGTAGAGGAGAGAAAGAGGTGCATGGTCCACTTGAAGGCCACTGCTCCTTTTGGGAAGAAAGAAGAAATAGTAAGGAAGATGACAAGATGCCCACCACCCTGGGTAGCCCAGTGTCCTTTGAAGCTAGTCATTGAAACCACCATTAATTAATGAGCCTCCAGCTTTTCAATCTAGTACAGCTAGGTGGGTAGGAGGAGCTAGATGTTGCAGCAGATACAGTGCTGGGCTTGGAGTCAGGAAGACCTGAGTTCAAATCTGGCCTCAGACACTTACTAGCTGTGTGATCCTGGGCAAGTCACTTAACTTTGGTTGCCTTAGTTTCCTCATCTGTAAAATGAGCTAGAGAAAGAAATGGCAAACCACTCCAGTATCTTTACCAAGAAAACCCCAAATGGGATCATGAAGAGTTGGACACAGCTGATACAACTGAAAAACAACAGCTAGTTGGGCACAGTGAATAGAGCAGTATGCCTAGAATCAAGAAGCTCTGAGTACAAATCAAACCACAGATACTTCCTGGCTATGTAACCTGGGCAAGTTGCTTAACCTCTGTGTGCCTCAGTTTTTTCAACTATAAAATGGGAATAATAACAGCTCTCATCTTGTAGGGGTGTTGTGAGAATCAAACGAGATATTTGTTAAGTGCTTAGCACAGTGCCTGGCACAATAGTAAGCACAACATAAATGCTTATTCTCTTCCCCTAGTGAATCAAAATCTTAATGTGGGAGGACAGAAAATCCTTTGAGGATAAATAGTTTTAAACTGCTGGTTTCTAGCTCTTCAGTGGCTCTTATCAAGCCGAAGGAGGCTTTAGCTTAACTGTGGGGAGGTTATTCAGGGAGTCAAAGCATTGATAGCCTTTGAAATCAAGCTAAGAGCTATATGAAATTAGGCCAATGGTCACATTTGCTCTACATTGAGAGCCTAGATACCCCTGATCAGAGCTCTGTTCTAATTTTAAGGTTGTCTCAGAAGTGGGGAGGGGGGGCGGGGAAAGAGGGGAAGGCATTGCTGGCAGATTTGAAGCCCAACCAATTTTCAACGATTTTTAAAGGACTCTGGATTTTAGTTCTGCCACCCGCCATAACTATATTCACCCTTTGCTAGGATCATTTGAACTCTCTATGCCTCAGCTTCTCAGTCTAAACTTCCACTTTGCTCTGCCCTGGACAACAAATTCAGTCCTTATTTCCTGAAGATTTTCAAATGTTTTACTCAATATTATCAAGTCAACACGCATATATTAAGCACCTACTGTGTACCAGACACTGTATGAATCACTGGGGATACAACAAAAGGAAAAAATACAATTCCTGCTTACCCCACACCCCACCAAGGAGCTCACATTCTAAGAGGGAAGATGACATGCAAACAGCTATTCACAAACAAGATATATACAAAATAAATTGAAAATAATCACAGAGAGAAACCATTAGCATTAAGGGGAACTGAGAAAAGCTTCCTATACAATGTGGGATTTTAGCTGGAACTTGAAGGAAGCCAAGAGGCTATCAAATGAGATGATATATGTATAGTGCTTTGAAAAACTTAAGATTATATGTATGTACACACACACACATATACATACATATATATACATATATGCATATACCTCATATATGTAAGCATATGTTATATATACATTCTCCTCCTTAATAGTAAATAGTAAGTTTTGAAAACATTTTGGTCTGGTAATTATTTTATATACACATGTACATATATAATGTTTCAAATACATAATTATATATAGTTAAACTTATTTAATATTTTGTAATGATTAATATGTATGTGTGTGTATGTATATACACATGTAAAAATCATCATTATAAAATAACAGATCCAGATGGAGATATTTTTAGGAACAAGCTACTCTTGAGGGGTAGGATGAGATTCCTGGTCTCTTAAGCTCCCTAACAATATCCAAATAAGCGCCAGGCCTATTTTTCATTTCCCATTTCTCTGTTCAAGTTCTGAGTCCTTCCCAGAGCAACTTAATCTTCTCTCCCTTCTTTACAGAACAGAACTGTTCATACTTCAGGCATTTTAACCCAGGAGAGAGCTCAGAAATCTTTGAAGTCACCACCCAAAAAGGTAAGACCATGCTGGGGAAAGGGGTCTGGATATGTTTTCCAGATACACTTGGTGTTGGACAAAAATGCTAAGTCCTTTGCCTGAAAGGGCTGATTTTTCAATTGCTAATTAAGACAGACCAGTCAAAGTGCCTTTTCTCCCTTCATTCTTTGTTGTTGAAGCCCTGACAGGTGTCCCTTAAAGATAGAAGGTCTGGAGAGTTGTGGATAAAAGAAGTATTTCTTAGAATTCTAAGCCTGATGAAAGGATACACACACACACACACACACACACACACACACATATTCATGTATGTATGTATATATATATCTATATATCTATATGTGTACATGTAGTGTGTGTATATATGTGTATATATATGTGTGTATATATGTGTGTGAGTATAATTCTTACCAAATTATTAAAACAAATCAGGCTTCCTAAATCTCCCTTATGGTTCTCTGGCATGATGAGGGCCCAGAGCCTATTTGAGCTAGATTGTCCTCTTGGCATAAATGACTCCCTACAAGCAAGTGGTTTGTGAAAGTCCTTAGAAGGTTAGTATTTAGTTTCCTGAAATAGTAGTTTATAATAGTGGTCTTCAATAATGAGTGTGGGCAATTAGAATGCCAAGCCTGGAGTCAGAAAGATTCCTCTTCCTGAGTTCAAATCTGACCTGAGTCACTAGCTATGTGACCCTGGGCAAGCCACTTAATGCTGTTTGGATCAGTTTCCTTATCTGTAAAAAATGAGCCAAAGGAAATAGCAAACTACTCCAGTATCTTTGCCAAGAAATGGAGTCACGAAGAATTAGACACAACTGAATAACAACAAAGCAGATGCTGAGCATGGTGGAACATGCATAATCCTTGCTACTAGGGAGGCTGAGGCTGATGGATCACTTAAGCTCAAGAGTTCTGAGCTGCAGTAGGGCTTAAGCTGATTGGGTGTCCCCACTAAGTCTGGCATCAATATGGTAAGCCACAGGAGGCCTCCTGGCTGCCAAAGGAGGGGAGGATGGTCCCAAGTCAGAAACAGAGTGGGTCAAAGCTTTCATTTTGATCAGCAGTGGGATGAGGTCTATGAATGGTCACTGGGTAAGTTATGAAGACCCAGTGTCAAAACAAATAAACAAAAATAATATATGGTTAGCATAGAGCTACAGATACTATAGAGTAGTGTCTTATTCTGCGTGCTCATTCATGTGTCAAACTCTGGCTCCTTTCTCAGAGGATCTGCGCCTTCTACTCTTCCTCTTTAGGAACCACATTCCACTCAGTCATTCTAACCCAAGGGAAGTTCCCTCATCCTCTGGGAGCAAACACAAATTTTACCAGGTTGGTTTGGTGGCACAGACTAGATGCGACAAAACTTTTGGTGGCAGGGAGATTGTACTGTGCAGGTTGACCAGTCTCTGCCCTTATATGATATCTTGGTAGAATACAGCATCTCTGCAGCAGCCATCTCCATCTTCAGCATCGGTTTCATGATCATGGGGACCATCTTCATCCTTCTGTCCTTCAGGAAAAAGAAGGATTACCTTCTGAGACCAGCAGCTCTGTTCTACGCTTTTGCAGGTAGGATATTTGGGTAGGGAGCAGGGCAAAGTATGGTGGGGTAGAGAGACAGAGGACCTGCCTTATCCCCTGGAAATCATTGCTCAGTACGTCTTAAATTTAAGTGAAGCAGTGGGGATGACAGAAATTCTAAAAATAAATCCACAAATCAACCATGGGCCTCAGTTTCCTCATCAGTAAAATGAGGAATTTAGATTAAATGCCCTTTAAGGTCCCTTCCAGCTCCAAAACCATGAACATATTATTTTAGCGCAAGGAGATATTGAGGATAGGGACCATCTTTTTCCACCTTGGATTTGTTGGAGTATACAGAAAGACTTGTTTCTTTGGGAATCTTAGTTTCTTTTTTTTTTTAAGGAAAGAATTGTCAGTCTTATAGAGATCAGTGCTCAGGAGGAGCTAATAGTCTATCAGTCAATAAGCATTTTTTTTCAACAAGCATTTATTAAGTGCCTACTATATACCAGGTAGGCAGCTAGGTGGGAATCAAGAAGACTCTTCTTCCTGAGTTCAAATCCAGCCTCAGATACTTACTGGCTGTGTGACCTTGGGCAAATCACTTAACCTTGTTTGCCTCAGTTTCCTCATCTATAAAATGAGCTAGAGAAGGAAATAGCAAACCACTCCAATATCTTTGCCAAGAAAACTCCAAATGGGGTCATAAAGAGTCAGGCACGAGTAAACAACAATAACATACACCAGACCCTATGCTAAGCACTAGAGATACAAAAAAAAAAAGGCAAAAACACAGTTCTGGCCCTCAAGGAGCTCATATTCTAATGGTGGAAGACAGACCTGTACATACAAGATCTATTATACAGTATAAGTGGAAGGTAACCTGAGAGAAAAGGATCTAGCATTTGGGGGAGTAGGGAGGGGATCTGGAAGATTTCTTGTAGAAGGTGAGATTTGAGCTGTCTTTTTTTTTCCGCATAGATCTTGAATTTATTTCTGTAGACCTGCAAATTTGAATTTGAATTCTCTTACTCTAAATCCAGCAATCATTACACAGCAGCACACTCGCTCTGAATCTTCCTTAATTATAAAGGTGTGTTTCTAGAACTGAAGAGTTCTCATTTTTGTGAACCCTGAGCCCCATGAACCCCACAAACCTCAATCTGATTAGATTCTGCTCTAAGAGGCAAGTGAAATTGGGGTACATGTGTCCATGGTTTAATTTCTCAAAGTGGCTTGACCTGCATTGCATGAAAGTTCAGTCCAAAACCGGTCCCCCCTAAGAGGGCCAGTTCAGAACTGGCTTGGTTTGAGATTTTGGGGTATAGCATTATATGCCCTTTGAAGAGTAGGTGTTCCCAAGGGGGTGCCAATAAACCATGATTGGTCCACATACTAGGAGGTGGGTGGGTTCCTTAGATGACTCAGTCCACAGGGCCCGATACTACCCCTAGTCTTGGAAGTCTGTCTCCATCCAAACCTGAGTAGGATAAAATCAATTCAGGACTGGGTAGGATATTTGAGCTGAGTCTTGAAGGTAGTCTGGGAAACTAAGAGGCATGAGTAAGGAGAGAGAATATTCCAGTCATGGGGAACAGCCAGTGAAAAGCCAAAGGGCTGAGAGATGAAGTGTTTAGTAACACCAATAAGACAATCTTGGTGGATCATGGAGTATATAGAGTGGAGCAAAGTGTAAGAAGATTGGAAAGGGAGGAAGGGACCAAGTTGGGAAGGCTTTAAAAGCCAAATAGGATTTCATATTGGATTCTGGAGACAATATAAAACCACTAGAGTTGGTTGAATAGTGGGTGACATGACCAGGTTTGTATTTTAGGAGGATCAATTTGACAGCTGAATGGAGCAGGGGAGAGACTTGAGCAGGGAGATCAATTAAGAAGGCTATTTTCATAGTTTAGTCTTGTGGTGGTGAGGTTCTTCGAAGCTCTGGGAGTGGGGAGAAGGGCATACATATGAGAGATGTTGTGAAGGTAGAGATGGCAAGACTCAGTAACAAATCAGATACGCAGAGTTACTGTGAGATATGATGCTGAGGTTGTGATCATGGGTGACTGGGAGGATGGTGGGACTCCCAACAGTAATATAGAAATTGGGAATATGGAAGGGTTTGGGGAAAGAGATCATGAGTTTTGTTTTAGACATATAGAATTTGAGATGCCTACATAGCATCTAGTTTGAGATGATGAAGTTGGTAATGCAAAACTGGAGCTCAGGAGAAAGGTTAGAGCTAGAAACATAGATCTGGGAATTTGTGCATACAGGTGGTAATTAAATTCACATGAGCTGATAGGATCACCAACTCGACAGTATAGAGCAAGACTGGGGAACCTGCAGACTTTACATCCTCAAGGGCATCCCTTTGACTGAGTCTAAGTTTTACTTGGGGATTTGTTTTGTCAAGTTTGGATTCAGTCAAAGGGCCACACTTTGAGGACCAAGAGGGCCACATGTGGCCTCGAGGCTGCAGGTCCACCCCACCCCACCCACCGGAGAGCTAATCGCTCCAGAATTTGTCAGACAAATGCCTTTTTTTAGTTCATTTTTTAAAAATACTTAAGACTCTCAGGCTCAAGGAAATTTTCTCCAGGGTCTAGAATGCATCATCTACATTATACAAAGTTGCCTAGAATAGGTGTTGGTATAAGAGCTATGCCCCCTGAAGCTCCTTGATGTGGTGAGGTGGAGTCAGCAGAGCCAGGTTCAAGTTCTGGCTATTTTGGTTTAACTGTAGGATGTTGGGTGAGTAATTTTACCTCTCTAGGCCTCAGTTTCCCCATATTTAAAAGGAAGGAGTTGAACTGGATGATCTCTAAGGTCCCTGCCAGCTTAGAATTCAGCAGGACAGACTAGAACCTAAGAATGATGTCTCACTTGTCCTTCCAGGACTCTGTATCATCGTCTCTGTGGAAGTCATGCGGCAGTCAGTGAAGCGGATGATTGACAGTGAGGAGACGGTCTGGATAGAGTACTATTATTCTTGGTCCTTTGCCTGTGCCTGCACCTCCTTCGTCCTCCTCTTCATCTGTGGCATTGCTCTCCTACTCATCTCTCTGCCCCGTATGCCCCAGAATCCCTGGGAGTCTTGTATGGATGCTGAGCCCGAACATTAGCTTGATTTCATCCTTTTCTGATGACCTGGGCTGAGGACTAGGGAAATAGCAGCCTCCAAGGCTCTCTCTATGGAAGCCAAATGGCTGAGGCCAAGCAGAGGTAAAAAATGGAGACGAGGATGTGGTGGCATCACCCCCATCCCCATCTATAGTAACTGGTTATCCTTTCAAAGGGATCATATTTTCCCTTATCTGAGGCATCTTTTCCATCTATTCCAGTTCCATTCTTTACCCTTCCTACATCCTACCTTCCCCCCTCCCCTCTACTCACCATGATATAGAATGGGGTCTGGATGTGTGACATCTTCCCCAATTCCTATCACTGCATTAGACCTACAAGCTGCTACAATTTTCTGTGCTCCTATTTGAGTGGTGATGGCCCTCTGCTCTAACCTGCTAGCAGAATGGGAGTCCAGAGCTGTATCAGCTTTAAATCAGAGGCCTGATTTTCTACACTCCAAGCAGTGCCTATAGGTAGGAATGTTGGGAGAGTGTGTGTTTCCCCTAGATGTGGCAGTTTTGGTTCATAATTGTTCTTGTACACAATTTCAAACTGGTTTCAGGTTCTCCTTTACAAATTACTCCATCCCTACGTCCCACCCCCACTACATCATTATGTCAGTTTTCTAATGCTCTGTGTGTGTAAGCCCCTGGGAGGAAGTCCCCAAAGCAATAGAGATTAACTTGTAGAAATAGACAACCCCTCCTCTACATAATGCCAAGGCACATAGTGGAGCTTCTTGGAATTCATTCCAAAGTGAATTCCTCCTGTTTGTCCTACTGTTAATCACAATCCCCAAGGAGCATTTCGGACTGGGAAGAAATGAAGTGTGGATTAAAATAAAATTTCTGCAAAAATGTATTTCTTCCGTGCCCTTCCCTGAAAATGCACTTGAATTTCTGGCCATAACCATGGATCCATAAGCACGGCTCTCGACCAAGTCACCTCTTATGGGGTGAAACTATGGAAACAGGGGGATGTCCCAAGGGTGGTGCTGAGGACATTTCTGGGGGGCAGCAAAGGATCTCCCTTACAGAAATTGCTTGGGAGTCCAAAATTTCCATTTAAACTCCTCATTTGAGGAACATTCTTTGGGAGAAACCAGGAATCAGTTTTTGTCTGGCTAGACAGGGTGTTAAAAATAAGAATCAGGCTATTTCTAGGCTTAAGGTCTGTCTTTGCCCAAGAGCGATGTGTCTCTCAGTGCTAAGCCAAAATTTAAACAGCTAGGTCATAGGCTTCTGATGGTTGACATTGGACTTCTGCTATTCCTGACAACAAAGGAAGGATAGCAACCTCTCTCTATTCTCCAGCCCCGTAAATAGCCCTCTGGCTAACAATCTGACTTGAAAATGACTTTTCTGTCCAAGAGAAAAGGGCCTAATTTGAATAAGCAAATCAGGAATCCACTAACTAGAGTACTAGTATGGGAAGCAGAGGTCCTTCTCAGAGCTCCCAATTGGCATATAACAATGCATCAGGCCTCTCTGCCTCAGTTTATCCATTTGTAAAATGGAAAGAATATTTGTTCTCTTCCACCACCACCACCACCACCACCACCAAACACACCCCTCTTACCTAATGCAGCTATGAGTAAGACACTTTTCCATGGATTTTGGGACTTGGTTGTAGGATAGATTTTTAAGACTGTCAAACTTAGAGGCAGACTTGGAGTCATGAATGCCTGGATGCAAACACTGCCTCAGAAACTCCTAGCCATATGACTGTGGACAAGTCACATAACTTCTGTGAACCTCAGTTTCCTCATCTGTAAATGAGACTAATAACATCTGTAGTATCTTCCTCGCAAAGACATCGTACGGTTCAAATGAGTTAATATAGGGTGTCCCAAAAGTCTTAGTGCACCTTTAAGTGCTTGAGGTTTTACAATTGTACTAAGACTTTTGGGATATACCATATATGTTAAAAAAAAAAACTTGCAAAATTTAAAGCAGTACATAGATATTGGGGGGGGGTTTCATTGTTATTGTTATTCTTCAGTTGTTTCATTGTTTCTGACTCTTTGTTGACCCCATTTGGTATATTCTTCGCAAAGATACTAGAGTGGTTTGTCACTCCCTTCTCCAGCTCATTTTTATAAATGAGGAGCTGAGGCAAACAGGGTTAAGTGACTTGCCCAGGGTCACACAACCAGTAAGTGCCTAAGGCCAGATTTGAACTCAAGAAGTTGAGTCTTCCTGACTACAGGCCCAGCAGCTCTATCCACTGTGCCACCTGGCCACCCCACAGATGTTGGTTACTACTAAGTAATCAACAAGCATTTATTAAGCACTTACTATATACTAAGTGCTAACCACCCTGCTAAGTGCTGAGGATACAAAGGGGAAAGAAAGGAGAGGACTAAGCCTTTTGATGGATATGTTCTGGTACCCACTACATGTCAGGCCGCTAAGTAGCACAGTGATACACTGTCAGGTATGCCAGTCAGGAAGACTCATCTTTCTGCATTCAAATGTGGCCTCGGACACTTACCAGCTGCATGACCCTGGGCAAGTCATTTAACCCTGCTTACTTTAGTTTCCTCATTTGTAAAACGAGCTAAAGAAGAAAATGGCAAACCACTCCAGTATCTTTGCCAAGAAAACCTTCAAAGGAATCATGAAGAGTCAAGCACAACTGGAAACAACTAAAACACAATACTATGTGACAGGCACTGTGTTGAAGCACTTTACAATTGTTACTTCATTTGATCTCATAACAACCCTGGAAAGTAGGTGCTATTATTATCCCCATTTTACAATTGAGCAAACAGAGGTTAAGTGACTTGCCCAGGGTGACATAGCTTGTTAAGGTATGAGGCTACTGTCTGACCGTGGGCAAGTCACTTAACCAAAAAGTTAAAAAAAAAAATGAGGCTAAATTTGAACTCAGGTCTTCCTGAATCCAGGTCCCGTGCTCTATACATTCTACTACCTAGCTGCTAAAAAAAGAAAGGCAAAAATATAGAAACAGTCCCTGCTGTCAAGGAGCTTACATACTAATGGAAGAGACAACATGTAAATAATCAGTTACGTTCATGTCTTAGAAAGGGATAGTGAGAACATTGGCTGGTATATGTGGGAGGCATAAGGAATAAAATCTATTTTACCTTAGCAACACAAATAAGTACTTTGGAGGTAGATAAAATGATTTAAACATTGTACGTTGCAGTGAGCCTGAAAACATTTGAGCCGATGAGGTATTTCCTACAACTGATTGAAATTTCACCTGAACAGAAATAAACAAGAGTAATTCAAATCCAGGCTTATACCCTTCACCAACAGGAAATCTGTCTCTGGGGTGTTAAAGGCCTCATAAAGTTGGGGAGCTTTAGTTGACTGATGCTACCAGATCAGACCTCTCTGCCAAGAAGAATTCATTCATACAGCATATTGAAAAAGAAAAAGAATGTTACAAAAATAATGACATGCTAGAAAATGAACACGACAATGCCCATATAAGCATTCACATGTTTTGTTTTGTTTTTCCCAAAATGTCAGTGACCAGTTTACCAGGGAGGATGTTGTTTAATTACTGGATCCAAATAAAGAAGTGCTTACCTAAATGCAGAACTTCATTGACGATGTATCTAGTTTTTTGGTTTTTTGCTTTTTATCATATGGCCAGACAGATGTGTATTTAGTAATAAAACAGTTGTGCCTTTTTCCTTAAGGTACAGGACTGGGGTTTGACACAGATTCTAATCTGCCCCACCCCACCCTACCCCATACAAACCTTGTCTTACATAGCACCATTACTTCCAAAATATGTTTATGTCTATGGTGTTTTTTATCATCACCAAAACAAAAACAAATAAACAAAAAAAGACCCCAAACCCTAAGGTCCAAAGAAGCAAATGATTTGCCTGAGGATAGATAGTGGATTAGAATCCTAGGTATTCTGATTTTTACTGTAAGCATCTTCCACTAAACTAGTTTACCTCTATGGGCCTTTCTCTATTTACATTTGCTTCTCCCTAAAAAACAAACAAACAAACAAACAAACAAAAACATTCTGGGGACATGCAAATGATATTATAAAAGGTAAGGCACTCTTTGGATAAGAAATACAAAGAATCACTAAGTGATGCTAGATTCCTCCTTGAAATTTGAACAACTGTATAAAGTTATTTTTTTTTTACTTTCACAATATCTTTTTTTTTGTAAATTAAAAAAATTTTTAACTGCCAAAGCAAGGAATTTTTTGATCATTGGCTATTGAAATAGTATGCATTTCATACTCAAGTGCACCAACATAGTCTGTTTTCTTTTGCCAAAATGTTAGTAAAATCCGTGAAGAACTTGTCTATTAAAACATGTTTGATTTCCAAATGACAATGCAGCTGCCTCTTCCTGTCCCCTCCCACCTCCATAGTCTTTACATTTTTTAAACTAATTTTTTAAAATTATCAAGCATTTTCTCCCACCCTCACACTCCACTCGGGGAAGGAAAAAAAAAAGAAATACAAAACTCTTAAAACAAATAAATGTAGTTGAGCAAAAGAAGCTCCCATATTGGCCACATCTAAAACTGTATGCCTCATTCTTCATATTGTGTCCATTACGTCCCAGTCAGGAGGTAGGCAGCATTCTTCATTATTTATCCACTGAAATCATGGTTGATCAACGCTTTGATCAGGAAGTAGTTGTCTCTTGCTACTGAAGACTCACTAAATGGTAGTTACAGACACAAAGACGATTAAGTAGTCACATCACAGAGGACTGCTACTACATTGCAAAAAAAGTTAATTAAGGTGATTGTCATGAGGAAAGTTACTTTCTGTACTCTAGACTTAGATCCTAATATGAATTTCACTCAAACGTAACAAGATTGCCCCAATGTTTTTAATGACCTGGGCCCAGCCCTGCACGTTAATAAGACCAAATGAGCTAGGGATGAATATAAAGTCTTGCATTTAGAGCATTATATGGAGGAGGCCTGATTAGAGAGCAGTCGGTCTGAAAAATATCTGGACTCTAACTTCGATATATGGCAGCCAAAAATAATATAAGTACTGTTATCTGTGGCTTCATTAAGAAGGGCTACTTTTAGGAATGAGGAGGTAATGTCCCCCCTGTCCTCTGCCACGGTCATATAATATCAGGGTATTGTGTTCCACTCTGGCCCCCCTGTCTAGGAAGGACACAGATGAGCCAAAGGTGTCCAAAAGAGGGTAGTCGGAAAGGTGAAGGGTCTCAAGTCCATACTACGTGAGGATCTGTTGAAGGAATGGGAATGTTTAACCCAGAGAAGGAAAGGCTCAGGGGGCCATGATAACTATCTTCAGGTATTTGAAAGGCTGTCACGTCGAAGAAGGGTTAGATTGGTTCTGTTTGATCCCAGAGAGGACCATGAGCAGAATTTACAAGAAGGTAAATTTAGATTTGAAAGAAAGAACTTCCTAACAATGACAGGCATCCAAAAGTGAAATGAGCTGCCTTGGAAGAGGTAGTATGTTCCTCCGAATTGGAGATCTTTAAGCAAAAGACAGCTAGGTGGTGCAGTGGATAGAGCACGGGGCCTGGAATTAGGGAGATTCATCTTCACAAATTCAAATCTGGCTTCAGAGACTTACCAGCTGTGTGACCCTGGCCAAGTCACTTAACCCTGTTTGCCTCAGTTCCATTTTCTGTAAAATGAACTGGAGAAGGAAATGGCAAATCACTCCAGTATTTTTGCCAAGAAAATCACTGAAAAACAACTGAACAACAACAACAAAGCAAAAGCTAGATGTTCACTTGTCTACACAGGTCACTTCAGTCTCTGAAATTCCAGGATTCTATTACTCCTCCAATACAAATCTATGTCTGGGACCCCACAGAAAAACATCAGCTTTTCCTGACAGCCCCTAAAACACTGCTTCTCCTTTGACTTTAATCATGGAAGGATATTCAGCTACGTTTCCCAATAAAAGGATTTCTAAATCATGGATTGCAGATCCAATCCTCTCCCTTGCAAATTCGAAAGCAAGCCCAGCCTGAGTCTAGGAAGGCAGCAGAAGTGGCCATCTGCTCATGCACACAGATCAAGAGCATATCTCAAAGTCTTCGTGTTGCTGATAGAAACAAGAACAGTGTTGACCCAGAAATACTGAAGAGGCAAGCAATCAAAAATTTTTAATAAAAATCTTTGGATACAGAAAAACGAGAAGAATGAAGGAAGCAAAGCAGAGAGATATAACACTAAGTGAAATAACCAGAATAACAGACGAAACAGAACATAAAATAAGAGAGAAATTTCCTACTTTGAGCAAGGCTGCCTTGTGCTGGTGATAAGCAAATTAAATAAGCTAGAGTCCATGCCCTCAAGGAGCTTATAATCTGATGACTTCCAGCCTTACATTATTATTATTAGTTTATGAATATAAAGACAAGATACTGATAAAGTTATGCAAGAAATTTGGAAATGAAGATCTCCGACCATCATCTCGAAAGGAGAGAAAATTGGCAGGCAGATCAAGAAAGGCATCATGGAAGAGGTTCTTTTTGAGCTGGGATGGGAGAAATTTCAGTAGGCAGAGATGAGGACAGGAAGAAGCCATTGCAGGCCCAAAGGATGACATGCACAAGCTCAAAGAGAATTTAGGTGATCAGTTTCAGAAGAGTGATAGGTGACTAACCCAGTTTAACCACAAGCATAGAGTAAGTTGAAAAGGGAGGGTGAAGCCAAATTGTGGAGGGCCTTGGATGCTGGGACAACTATACTTTAGCTGGGAAGCAATGAGGAGCCACTAGAAGTGGTATAATGCAATCAGATGGGTACATTAGAAATATAAATTAGGCAGAAATATAGATTGGAGAGAGGAGAGAGGAAGAAAGACCAGTTAGAAAGACTATTACAACAGATAGTGGAGTAAAGGTAGGGAATTCACCTGAGCTCTCCCAAACTGCCATCCAAACAACATTAAAACAATACCTCAAAATGAATTTTGGAACAGCAGAACCAACAAAAGAACAGGGAGAAACATTTTCCAGTCCAAGACAACTTAAAAGGTTGGCAAGTAAAGTCCATCTCACTGGGGTGACAGTCAAACATACCCTGACAAGCTAGCAGAAGTTCTTGGGTGCAACTGAATTAGAGGCAGTGGCTTCAGGAGTTCAGACAACTGATTAGAAGGAGACTACAGAGGACCCTTTGCTAGCACTAGAAGCATTGCTGCATTGCCCATATGCAGTTCAGGATCATAGTCCCAGGGCGAGGAGGGGCAGGAACCCGTCTCATAGTTCCAGAGTGGAAAAGAGTGTTCATGGTCACTCACAGACCAGAGCACAGGCCAGGAGAGCAGTGATCACACCTCTCCTTAGATCATACCACCTTGGAAGAACTGAAAATTTACAGACCCCCAGAGCTAGCTCTGAAAACAGCAGCAGGAAAAAGCCTAAAGCTTGGGGTGTCTCCAACCCCAGTTAAGCAGAAGCCAACTTTAATATGAAGTTCAAAGTCAAGAAGTAGGCTGGAAAATGAGTAAACAACAACAAAAAAGAATCTGACCCTAGGAAGATACTATGGTGACAGGGAAGATCAAAATACAAACTCAGAAGAAGACAACAATGTCAAAACAGATATATCCAAAGCCTCAAAGGGAAATGTGATTTGGTCTCAGACCCAAAAAGAATTCCAAGAATATTGAACTTTTTGAAAAAAGGATTTTAAAACTCAAATGAAAGAGGTAGATGAAAAATAGAGGAAAGAAATGATAGCAAAGAAATAAAATCATGAAAAATGAGTCAGCAACTTGGTAAAAGACACACACATATGAAAAAAAAACCCTGAAGAAAACACCTTAAAAAAAAACCTTAAAAAAATATGCCATATCATAAAAGAAGCACAAAATTCCAATAAGGAGAAGAATGCCTTAAAATGAAGAATTGGACAAATGGAGAAAGACGTACAAAAATCCACTGAAGAAAAGAATTAGCCAAATGGAAAAGGAGGTACAAAAGCTCACTGAAGGAAATTATTCCTTAAAAATTAGAATTGGGCAAGTGGAAGCTAATGACTCAATGAGACATCAAGAAGCAATAAAAACAAAATCAGAAGAATGGGGGGAAATGAAGAAAATGTGAAATATTTCATTGGAAAAAAAACTGACCTGGAAAATGGAGAGAGAGTAAAAGGAGAGAGACAGAAGGATAAACAGGAGAAAAAGCAGGATAGAGAGAAATACATAGTTAGTAATCATAATTCTAAATGTGAATGGAATGAACTTGTCCATAAAATGGAAATGGATAGCATTGTGGATTTAAAAAACAAAATTCTAAAACATGTTGTTTACAAGAAACACCCTTGAAGCTGAGAGACACACAGAGTTAAAATAAGGGACTGGAACAGAATCTATTATGTTTCAGTTAAAGTAAAAAAACAGGGGTAGCAATCATTATCTCAGACAAAGCAAAAGCAAAAATAAATACAATTAAAAGAGATAAGCAGTGAAACTACATTTTGATAAAAGCTACCATAGACAGTAAAATTATATTAGTGGGGGACCTCAAGTTTCCCTAATAAGAACTAGATAAATTTAAACAACAAAAAAAAAATAAGAAAGAAATTAAGGAGATGAATAGAATTTTAGAAAAGTTAGACATACTAGATCTCTGGAGAAAACTGAATGGGAATAGAAATGAGCATACCTTTTTCTCTGGCCCCTTCACTAAAATTGATCATGTGTTAGGGCAAACTACCAAAAATATTTTATAAAGATAGGAAAAAAATAACAAAATTCATCAGGAAGGATAGGCAGAGAATATCAAGAGAATCAATGAAAAAAAAAAAGCAAAGGAATGTGGTCTAGTTGTACCAGATCTCATATTGTATTACAAAGCATCAATCATCAAAATGATCTGGTACTAGACAGGACCCAGGAATATCATAGCCAAAATCCAGAGACTCCATATCAAAGAAAAACATATTGCAAGCAACCATAAAGGACTGGAAGTCAAGAATAGTTCAAATACCTTAGTAGGGTACAGAATTTTTTTCTTTTATGAATGTCAGGAATTTGTTTTGCTTAGCAATGTATATTTGGAGAGGAAAAGTGCTTTTTTCCCCCCAAAAAACCCAAGCAGTATGGAATACAGATGCACAGTTTCATTCACATACAGTCAGTCACCTTTGGTGTTTTATATGTATTTGAAAATGCTTGCTTTTGGTGTTCATTAAATACAAAATTATTTTTAAAAATAAGATGACAGTGTATAATGGATTGGAGACAGGAAAGAGAATGAAGGAAGAGAAATTAGAAAGGAGGTTATTGTAGTAGTCCAGGAGAGAGGTAATGAGGGACTCAGCTAGGACAGTAGTAATGAAAATAGAAATTAAGAAATGAATTCACTTCAGATCTATCAATCAGTAAGTATTTACTAGGGATGAAAGATGAAACTATATACACAGTAAAGATATGTCTTGCTAACAAGAAGAACAGATCTAGAAAAAAACAAGACAGATAAGGGATGAACTTTGACTACCAGGTTTCAGCAATGAGCGTGGCTTGTCCATATGTTACCTGTATTTGCTACAGCAAAGCATATACTTGAATACTTATCAGATTAAATAATTTTTCAAGCTGAAGCATATTAGCAGTCTGCCATTTAGAAATTTTTTTTAAGGCAATTGGGGTTAAGTGACTTGGCCAGGGTCACACAGGTAGTAAGTGTCAAGTGTTTGGTCTGAGGCCAGATTTGAACTCCTCCTGACTTCAGGGCTGGTGCTCTATCCACTGTGCCACCAAGCTGCCCCAGAAAATTTTTTAAAAATCCAGAAATGTAATGTTCTTTGTTAGAAGGCACAAAGCACTTTTAATCTCCTTCTCTCTCTCCCTCTCCCTCCCTACCTCCTCCCTTTAGCTCTTTCTGTTTTCTTTCTTTCTCCTTTCTCTTCCCTCAAGCTCATCAATTCCCATGTGCTCAATTACCACCTTTCTTAAACATTTAAAAATTTAATAATCCTTCACAAGGGCTCCAAACCATTATAGCTGGTGGAGCTGGAGGGTCTTCTCATCCCTAAATGCTGTTGTTGAGTTATTTTTCAGTCATGTCCAACTCTTTATGACCCCATTTGGGGTTTTCTTGGCAAAGGTACTGAAGTGCTTTGCCACTTCCTTCTCCAGATCATTTTACAGAGGAGGAACTGAGGCAAACAGGGTTAAGTGATTGCCTAGGGTCACATAGCTAGTAAGTGTCTGAGGCTGGACTTGAACTCATGAAGAGGAATCTTCCTGACACCAGGCCCAGAGTTGTATCTGCTGTATTTCACCTAGCTGTCATTTCACCCCTAAATAAAATTATACAAATTCAACAAACGACACTATTCAAAGTTATCATAGGTTACACCCTCTCTTGGTACTTTGTTTTTGTTTGTTGTTGTTTGTTTGTTTTTTGCTTGTTTGTTCTCATGAGGCAATCAGGGTTAAGTGACTTGCCTAGGGTCACACAGTAAGTGTCAAGGGTCTGAGGCCACATTTGAATTCAGGTCCTCCTGACTCCAAGGCTGGAGCTCTATTCACTGCGCCACCTAGCTGCCTCCTGTCTTGGTATTTTAAAGTGCCTTCTTCAACCCCAAATAATTTGGAAAGAACAAAAGTAAAATAAGACAACAACAAAAACAGATAAATTTAAAAAAGGGGGGGGGGAAAGAAACTTTCCCCCTCAAAGAAACAAAATTAATCTCAGATGAGCTTCTATGATGCAAGGGTTTGTTTGTTTGTTTGTTTTTCACAGTAGTATTGAGGACCTGGCATCAAATGGAAGTCATTCCTTCACTATTAAGCAGAAAACCAAATCATTCTCGATAAAATTTCTCCAGGGGAGCCCTATGAAATATTGGACATATTAAATGGAGGTCTGGATGAAAGTTCCTTCCTGAGGGTCCCTATAAGCATACCAAATGATCAAAAATCCCTTCAGTAGATCCCTGCAGTACACAGGGGATGCCAAATGAAAGTCTGTACTCATATCCATGCTAAGAAAAGTAGACCACCTCAAATTAGATAAATCATTAGGTAACCTGATTTTTTTTTAAATAAGAAACTGAAATTATCAGTATTAAAAATGAAAGGGGTCAATTCACAACCAATGAAGAAGTAAAATTATCAAAAACTACTTCACTGACTTATATGGCAGTAACATTGACAATTCAATTGAAATGGATGAACAGTTACAAAAATATAAAATGACTAGATTAGCAGAACAAGAAATAGAGAACTTAAATAACCCAATTTTAGAAAAAATAAATTGAACAAGCTATATATGAACTCTCAAAGAAAAAAAAAACCAGGACCAGGTGGATTTATAATCAAATTCTGTCAAACTCTTAAAAAACAATTAAATTTAATATAAACTAAATGGGAGAAGATGGGTTCCTACAAAATTTCTTCTATGATCCAAATATGACCTTGATATCTAAATCAGATAAAATCAAAACAGAAAAAGAAAACTATAGATAAATATCCCTAATGAAAATGATGAACAATTTTAAATAAAATTTTAGCAAGGAGACTACAGCAATATATCAAAAGATTATCTACTATGACTAGGCTAGGAATGTGGAGCTAGTTAGACATTAAGAAAACTATAAACATAATTGACCATATTAATAACAAGAGCAACAAAATTAAGAGATACAAAATAAGCTTTTGACAAGATATAACACTGATTCCTGTTAAAAATATAACACTGATTCCTGTTAAAAATTCTAAAAAGCATAGGAATAAATTGCTTTTTCCTTAATATGGTAAATAGTATGTACCTAAAATCAAGAACTAGCATTATCTGTAATTGGAATCATAAGATTGGGATAAAGCAAGGATGTCCATTATCACCATTACTTCTTAAATTTTAATATTGAATATTTATTTTTAATATTCTTTTTTTAAAAATTGAGTTCCAAATGCTCTTCCTCCCTCAGATCCCTCCCCCATCCACTGAGAAGGCAAGCAATATGATATCAATTAGAAAATAAAGTGAAAAAACTATAATTCAATTTGCACTCAGAGTTCATCAGTTCTTTTTCTGGAGGTAGAAAGCATTTTTTCATCATGAGTCCTTTGGAATTGTCTTGAATCATTGTATTGAGCACAATAGCTAAGTCTTTCATAGTTGATCATCATTACAATATTGCTGCCCTGTGTACAATGATCTTTCAGTTCTGCTCACTTCAATTTGCTTCAGTTCATATAGGTCTTCCCATGTTTTTCTGAAACCATCCTCCTCATTTCTTTTAGCACAATAATATCCCATAACAATCATACACCCCAACTTATGCAGCCACTTCCCCAATTGATGGGCATCCCTTCAATTTCTAATTCTTTGCCACTAAATAAAGATTTGCTATAAATGTTTTTATACATATAGGTCCTTTTCCTTTTCCTTTTCCTTTGATCTTTTTGGAATACAGACCTACTAGTGTATTGCTGGATCAAAGGGTATGCACAGTTGTATAGTCCATTGGCCATAATTCCAAATTATTCTCCAGAATGGCTGGATTGCTTACAACTGCAACAGTTCATTACCATATCAATTTTCTACTCAGCTCTGGTCTTTTTATCAGGAATGCGTGAAAGTCCCTTATTTCATTAAATATCCATTTTTCCCCCTGAAGGATTATACTCCATTTTGCTGGGTAGGTGATTGTTGGTTTTAATCCTAGTTCCTTTGCCTTCCAGAATATTATATTCAAAGTCCTCTATTTCTTTAACATGGAAGCTGCTAAATCTTATGTGACTCCACAATACTTGAATTGTTTCTTTCTGGATGCTTGCAATATTTCGTAGGAGCTCTGTAATTTGACTATAGTATTCCTGGCATTTTGGGATTTCTTTCAGGAAGTGATCAGTGGACTCTTAATTTCTATATTTCCCTCTGGATCTAAGATACTGGGGCAACTTTCTTTATAATATATTGAAATCTGATGTCTACACTCTTTTTTTGATCATGGCTTTCAGATAGTCCTATAATTCTTAAATTATCTCTCTTTGATTTACTTTCCAGGTCAGTTACTTTTCCAATGAAATACTGCACGTTTCCTTCCACTTCTTCATTCTTTTAACTTTGTCGTATTGTTTCTTGATGCCTTATGGAGTCATCAGTTTCCACTTGCCCAATTCTAATTTTTAAGGAATTATTTTCTTCAGTGAGCTTTTGTACCTCTTTTTCCATTTGGCCTATTCTGCTTTTTAAAAATTCTTTTCTTCAGTGAATTTTTGTGCTTCTTTTACCATTAGCCCAATTCTGTTTTTCAAGGTGTTATTTTCTCAGGATATTTTTGTACCTCTTTTACCAGGCTTTTAATTCTCTTTTCATAATTTTCTTGCATCACTCTCTCATTTCTTTTCCCAAAATTTCCTCTTCCACCCATCTCTTTAACTCTCCCAGGAATTCCAGTTTGGTTTGCATCCAATTAGCACTTTTCTTTGAGGCTTTGGTTTTAGGGATTTTCATATTGTTGTCTTCTTTGGAGTTTATGGCTTGGTTTTCCCTGCCTGGTGAGCTTTTGTACCTCTTTTTCCACTTGGCAAAGCATACTTTTTAATAAGTTCTTCTCTTCAGTGAATTTTTGTACATGTTTTTTCCATTTGGTCAATTCTGCCTTCTAAGAAGTTCTGCTCTTCAGTGGATTTTTGTTCTTCTTTTACTATTTGGCTTATTTCATTTTTAAGGTGTGTTTTCTTCAGTATTTTGTTTTTGTGCCTCCTTTACCACCAAACCATTGACTTTTTTCCATGATTTTCTTTCATCACTCTATTTATTTTCCCATTTTTTCCTCTACTTCTTATTTGATTTTTAAAATTCTTTTTGAGCTCTTCCAGGAATTGTTTTTGGATCTGAAACAATTCACATTTTTCTTTGAGGCTTTGGATAGAGCAGTTTTGACTTTATTGTCTTCTGAGTTTGTATTTTGATCTTCCCTGTCACCATAGTATCTCCTCAGGGTCAGATTCTTTTTTGTTGTTGTTTGCTCATTTTCACAGACTGTTTCTTGACTTTTAACTTTATGTGTAAGTTGGCGTCTTCTGCCAAGGAGGAGGGGGCACAGTTCTAACCTTCAGTTTTTTTGTGCTGCCATCTTCAGAGGCAGTTCTGTGAGGTCCGTAAGTTTTCAGTTCTTCCAAGGTGGTATAATCCAAGGAGAAATGTGGTCACTTGGCCTGTGCTCTGTCTGTGAGCAGCCACAAGCACTCTTCTCTACCCTGGAACTGTGACCAGGGCCTCTGTACCCCTGTGGCTGCAAGCTTTAGCGTGTCAGTGCTTTTCCTCCTTGCCCTGTGACTGCGACCTGGAACTGCATATGAGCAATGCAGCAGAGTTCTGCAAAGGACCAGCAAAGGGCTCCCTGTAATCTCCTTCTGACCAGTTATCCAATCCCCTTACAGTCTGTGGTCTGAGAACACCAGAATCTGCTGCCACTGATTCAGTTGCCTTTGATGATTCAGTTATCCCCAAGGCCTGCTGCTGGCTTGCTGGGGCGTGGCCTGCACTGGCATGGCCTGCACTGGACTGTGCTCCACTCTCACCCCAATGAGACAGACCTTTTCTGCCAACCTCCTGTTTCTTGGGCTATAAAATTGTTTCACCCCATCCTTTTATTGGTTCTGCCACTCTAGAATTCATTTTGAGGCATTATTTTAAATGTGTTTGGAGGGGAATTTGAAAGAGTTCAGGCAGGTCCCTGCCTTTATTTCATCATCTTGGCTCCACCATCTAACATTTATGTAATGACAAAAATCTTCAAAAGACTTGGGAACTCTGATCAACACAATGACCAACCACAATTTCCAGAAGACTCAATGAAACATGTTACCCACCTCAAGATAGGTAATGTACTCAAAAGTTCAGATTGAGACATATTTTGTTGGACCTGGCCAATTTGGGAATTTGTTTTACTTGACTATACATGTTTGTAACAGGGTTTTTTTTTTTTTTAAACTGCTTTATCAATGTAGGGGTTAGATAATGGGAGAGAAAATAAGATACATCTTCTTTTGAAAACAGAAGTTAATAAAAATCCAAGTAATCATAAAGCACTCAGTCCTTTACATTATCTTCCCCCAAGCCACAAACTTAGAAACCTTTTGTGAGACTGCTGAATAGATATTCCATACTCACCTCAGACCTGTACCAGGAAACTCACATTATTATGGAAGATCAGTAACATCCAGATCTCCTGGATCCTCACCAAATTAATTTTCTATTCTACTTTCAAGGTGCTCCTGTTGACTGTCTTCTTCCCTAAAGAGCATGCTGTTAAGAGAAATCTTTTCTAGGTGGCCAGCACCCAACCCTGGGACTTAGGAATTACCTATGAGGTAACTGCTAAGACTGGAAATGTTAATTTCTCAGTATACTTAGTTGTTGGCCTGTGCTCAGAAAAGTCAACAGAATGGCAGAAGGCAACCAGTACTGCAAGGTCTAAGGCACTCCAGTCTCAGTCCCAGGTTTACAAGATAATATATCCCAGTAAAATGTACTTCTGCTTTATGTCACCATCACTGCTAGGTAGGGGGAAGACAATCCTTTTCTCTACCTTCAATCCTTTGTTGGAAGTCTAAAGTAGAAAGAGCTTATGGAGATGTGTCCAAAAAAAAGGAGAGAGGTAGAGCTATTTGCATACCTCACTCTTACAGACCAAAGAAAATAGGTTCCTCTGACCAGAGTCCATCCTGCTTCCATTCTCAGTCAACTACCATCTTCAACATAGCACCAGTCACAGGGAACCAGTGAGGAGTTCACTGCATCCTCCTAGGAAAGTGCTAGCTAACTAGGGCATATGTCTAGCTCCATGGTTGGCAGCCCTTTCTTGCAAAGGGGCATTCCTTGTCCCATTAAAATGAGTAGGGCCCTCATCAAACTGAACAAGGATTTTCCTAATTCTTCCTACCATAATTAGAACCCAGATACAGAAAGCATTTCATTTATGTATATTTCATTTAGTTTTTCATGTATGTCACCCCCCCCCCACTACAGAACACATAAACTCCTTGAGGTCAGGTTATGTCACATTTTTATCTTTATACCCCCAGTAAGTAGCACAATGTTGGACACATATTAAATTCTTAATACTTGCTGGCTGATTATCAGAGCTCTCAATTTTTCTTCTGGCAAATGCCACCAGTGTATAAATTGGACTACCGTGCTTTCTTGTAGGCTTTTTCAATCTAACATATCTTATTGAGACATAAATGTAAATCACTTTGCAAGTCTTAAAGTACCATTTAAATGTTAGTCATTATTACTGTTGATAAACTACAACATACATGTGAATTTTTAAATTCTAGGAAACAGAGTATATAGCTATTAAAGAAATTAAGACAATGCTACAAGACTTAAGCATCATAAATCTCAGACTGCTTATATCATCATGAATTAGTGGTAAGTTTTCATGTAGTTTTGATGTATTTGAGATATTCCTGTTTTAGGAATTTAAATGCATTCCACCTTTAATTCCAGACCTCTTTTCCACTGAGCCAAGCCCCTTATTCATTCTCATGCTTGTCCTGAACATCATTATACAAATATTATATTATAGTATTTCTGACAAATGGTGATTGTTTTATCAATTATTTTGTTTGTTGATTAGTTTTATTAATTATTTTTCCATTAATACCATTCTTACAAAGAAGCTCCCAAGGGCACCAAAGTACCTGAGTATATCAAATTTGGATCTTCCCTCTGAAAACGGGAATTTCTAGAATTTGTTTCTTCATTCTAGGGCCAATTCTTGCAGTCCTCCAAATCACCCCATTTTATATATAAAGTGGTTTTCTTCCTTAAATTCATAGATTTATGTCATCTGATGCCAAGTGACAGACCTTGTTTAAAAGATCCTAATTCACTGCAAAGAATGAGAGTTATTGTCCTGATCAAAAACAGACTATTCTGTCTATAGAATTCAAGCCTATTACATTCAAGTTTGATTTAGGGTGCCAGCTTAATCAGACATTAAAAATAAAATAGCCAGAACACATAAAGCATTCTATAACTTGCTACAGCTCTTCAAAATTGCATCACAGCAGACTCAGATAATTATCTCTTCAACAAAAACAAGATGTCTTAACTCTGAGCCATTTTGTGCATAGATTGCATCATTTTCTTAGTCAACAAAGAATGCCTGTCACATTCCAATGTCAAGTACTACACATACACACACACACACACACACACATCTCTGAATGTATGTCAGTTTGAGTTATGGAAGAAATCCTAGTCCACAAAAACAAGCTATTGATAAGTGATTTCTCATTCATAGCAATTCATTCTCACATTCAAAACATCTATGTTAAATGACTTACTATTTGAAAGATGCTTATTGTCTACTGGTCACTAATACATTTTTCAAGCTTTCACATTTCCCAGTATTTAGAAGGTCAACAAGACTTTTTGATATTGCTGTATTCCAAGGTTTTAAGGAAAATCACAAATCTGTAAAAACTTTCCAAATACAGCATCTTGGCTAAATTTTCTGCTCAATTTTATTAAAAAGGATTTTTACCTAAAAATACTTTATTTAAATCCAAGGACTTGCCTTGATTTCTGGGAAAACCCTAAATCCTGAGCAATCTGAGAGGCAGTAGAAACAGGAAATTTGTTCACACATAATACACAGATAATCATGACATTATTAAAAAGGTATTTTATTATAAATACATTTGAAATGTAGCAGGAAAATACATTTTGTGTTATCATTAAACTTTAAAAATAAAACAAAAAAGACTGCACCAAGACAATGATTACACTGTAGGTACTGTAAGCCCCATTATCTGAAAGCATTTCATGAGGAATCGAAGTGGCTGAAATTAATCAATCTAAAAATTAAGCTTAAAAAATTTCTACAGAGTAGCTTTAGGGTCAGGTCACTATTATGGAACATCAAAGTTGCTTTCACTTTTAAAGATAAATTCTTTTGGGTCTTGGAGCCTTTCAAATGAAGTACCAGTTAACCTCAGGGGTAAAACAAAATTATTTAGATGCTGTTTCGTTACGAGTAAAGCATGATTAGATACCTTCAAAACTAGTAAACGTTTTCCTTTTAGGAGACAGGAACTTACCACTTTTGTTTTCATACAATCACTCACAAAGCTATATTGTTCCTTTTCTACACACCACCCAATAAACTTGCTATGCAAAAAAGTAGCATGAATTGGGCTAAACAATTCTGGATAAGAATGATATTTTTGCATGGCGTTGGTTTTTTAAGTTGCCACGTTTGATAACATACTGGCTTGGGGATCAGAAGAATAATGAACGCCCTATTATACAATCTACTACCTTCATGATTTTGACAAGAGGTATTTCAAGCACCCTATTTGCCCAGGATACTATAAATACTTAAGGGATAATAGGTCTCCAAAAAAACCAAGTCAGACAGATGCTCAACACTAAAAGAAAATACAGTACAACTTCATAATCTGGATTTATTAGAAGCAAGTGAGTATTGGACTCCACTTGCATATTTTCAAATCCAGCTAATCTAGGGAGACCCTTGCAATACACAGGAAAGTGGCTCTAGGGGTTAGACATATTGGAGAACACCTTCAGCACAGATAAAATAATTTAACAATCATTCCATTTCCAATTTCCTATAGAGGTTCCTTATGCAAGACATTTTGTACAGCAAAGCAGTACAGATAAACTGTAAATCCACATTGGTGGGCCAAGATAAACAAAGCATTAAATAGGTAAGAATTTCACACTGAAGATTACTAATCTTGCTCTTAAAGGACTACAGTGATAGGCATTCTACATTGCTCACTGTTTGCCTTTTCATAAGCCTTTTACCTTAAAACAATCTTCTTAGTGCTTCAGGAACTCTAAAGTCAAACTAAAAACTTGAAGATGCACCTAATACCACCAAAATTTCACTGCAGGGTGAATGTTAGTAAAAACAACAACAAAATCTTAAAACAGGTAAGGCACCTCATTTGATTACATTACAGTTTCCCTCTCATCACACCTTAACTTATCCAAGGTGTGTGGATGGCATGCTCCCTAAATCTGTGTATGTATGAAAACATTATTTAGTAATCAAAGTCAATACTAAACTATCTGCCACATTTTGTTGATTTTATGGATGACCCACATCTAGGATCACCTATCCCAATACTTCTTGGTGTGTGTCCAGGGAGTGTAAAACATTTTAATATTAGCCTGAGAAAAACATAAAAACTGAACTCTAAAAAGTAATTTATCTAATTATCTGTTATTTGGGATAATCCATTTGTATAGTGCCAAGTATATTTAGGAACTTAAAATGCTTTTCTGTTGATGCTTCTCCTCTATTATAGACAAATCAGGATCTAATCATATTTTAGCACCAGGCAACAATATCTACACTGCACCTCTCCTTTTCCCTCCCCTACTCCAGAAAAATGCACTGATAATAGTGTGCAATAAACCAGAGTCACCCTGAAATTGTAAGAGCTTACAACTATTGTCTCTCTGAGAGCCAAGTATACACAGTGGCACCACGCCAGAAAGTACAATCAATCAGTTTAAAGATCTCTGTGTCAATATTCTGTTCATAGTATGAGAGTTACTGAAACAACTGTGGTCCAATAGCTTTGTCTTGCCATACTCTGAAAATGCAATGTGGAAAATAAGATATTCAATATTCTCTTTAGGTTTAATAATTTTCTCTTCAAGATAGATAGATTTATAAACAAGGGCTTAGTTTTTACTAGATTTTCTATCCTATCAACTTTATCATGTGGTCTTTATTCTTGATTTTTCAGAAACATGGGCAATACGATTATTTTGGTCTGTTTTTTTTTTAATTTTTGAAAGGAATGAAGACATAATTTATTTTAAAAATCAATCCATCTTGAGACAAGAATTTAAACTGGCTCGCTTTTTTCCTGCTCCTATTAGGTACTTCCGGGTTAGAATACATGGCCAATGAGGTCTCTTTCAACTCTGAAATTCTGTGATGCCTGCCCAGTCAAATGCATATGAAGAAACAGAAGAGATAATGGATCATACTTTATATAGGAGGTAGAAAGTCTCAAGGAGTGTTCCAAATACTTAACAAAAAATGTCACTTGGGTGAATGAATGAACTCATAGATTGGGACTTACTGACTTTATGCCAGTTTTTGTACCAAAACAAACCCTGTTCAGAAAACTATAAATGAAGATGCGTCTGATGGTCTAACAACTTTCAGACACCTGAAACTATTGAAATATGCATAGTTCTAGTTATCATAATTCTTTCATATATGACAGTGTCAACACCAATTTACTTTTCTAAGTTCAGTGTCATTTCTGACAAAGAAAATTCTGTCACCCCAGCATGAATCTGCCTCTTTAAATTTCACGTTCAGATTAGTGTCAAAATGTTTAAATGTCTCAATGGGTAAAAAACAAACATTCAATTTGGCATTCTGATTTAGAAAGGATGTGTATCATTTTTTGAATGTTATTTATCTCTTATTTAATAAGAGACAATATTAGTAAATTTCACTGAATTGAATGAGAGCTTCAGAATTGCATATGAAGCAGGGATGAAGGCAGCAAATGGAAGCTTAGCAGCATGCAGTAGAATCACAGCAAATGTGCATCTAATCTTGATTAAAGAAGAAATAGGAGAATTCTACTAAAAGGAACATTTTTCTAAGTTAGCGTTATTCTTCCTCTTCTCTCTTTAATGCAGACATTTGAGATGTCACTAGAGGTGAATCTACCGGTGATTTTTTAAAATAAAAATTGTGGCTAGTTCATTTTCATTACTCTTGGTTTCCAGAGATGGTTCATATCTTGATCATATAAGATAACGGAAGGTAAAAACTGGACTCTGAAATTTTTCTTTAAGGCGCAGGAGGGGAATATATAAGATGGTAGTAGATATGTAAGTTTTCTGCATATCAAAGGTCAACTCAGGAAGAACCAAATGTCCAAAAGAAGAGGACAAAATGTGTTCTAAGGATTAAAAGAGGGAACTGATAAGTGTACCGGATACCCTTTTAAGGCAGAAAATTACATTCTTTGATTCATTAAAATTTTTCACTTTGTCTATTTTTTTCTCAGCGTCTCCTTTCTATCAACTCCAATATGAAACAATGTTATGTAATGGGTGTCTATCCTTTAAAGTATTATTTAGTAAGTTGTTTACTTAACAGTAATAAAAATACAAGAATTCACCCTGAAATCTTCTGTCCACTCCCTGACAAGCCTCCACTATAGAATACAAAAGAAAATTCACATAAGCCTATAATTTTGCTCCTGAGATACATAGAAAGTATTAAAATAGGAAGTCAACTTGGCTATAATAATTCAATATTAAGGCTGAGATACTAATTATACCCAAAGCTAGGAAATTCCAATAACTTTCTCAGCAAATCTAGCAGGGAAATGTTCCCATAAATAGGTCTTTGAGTTTATGATGTAATTGATTATGTGTATACAGTAGGATTTTTTATTATTTTATTAAATCTGCAATTCTTTGAGAAAAGCAGTTAATGCTTACATTGAATCTGAATGTGTTCTAGATCCTCTGATGCAAAAGCTGCACAAAGCACTTTGTTATACAAACACAAAAAGGGATAGAATAAAGTATATCTGTGAGGGAAAAAAAATAAGGTCAAATAAGTTTAAATAGTTATGAACTATTTCATTAATTACCTCTCCCCCCCAAAGAAAGTCCTCCTGCAACAATCTGAAAAAGGAAGGACACGGAAAAAGCAAAGCCTTAAGAGATATTGAAAAAATATATATGTATACATATACGTATATACGTATATGTATACATATATACATATATGTATATACATATATACATATATATACATATACGTATATATGTATACATTTACATATATATATGCAAGAGTGACAGAATGAACTTCATACTTGCTAAAATTCATGTTTAGATTAGGAAAAAAAATTCTACATGAAAATTTTATTTCACAAAAGTAATTGAAAAAAAGACATTTGAATTTTAAATTTTCATGTAGAAGTAAAATTAAAAAGTAAAATGAATAAAAATTCTTCTTGGCAAGAAATATTAGAAACTTCAGAGTGCTACAAAGAGCAGAAGTACAAAGACAAATGAACACTTTACCTCATTTGAGAAAAATCTGCCCTGGAAAGACAATGAACTGGTAGCACTTGGTACTACTGAAGGGCTATTATCAAGGATATCTTTGCCCTTAATTTAAGTCTAAGAGCTAAAAGACTGAACCTGACAATATTTATATCTCCAGATTTTATTTTATTCACAGGTGTTTGTACTACTTCTCAAACACCAGACAAACAGAATCAATATTTAGAGAATACAGCCACACATCACCTCCAAAACTGTCTGAGGCTATTTGTTTTTTGCTTATTAAAAACATTTGTTCAAATTTTTTAGAAGCTACTTTGTACTCAATAACAATCTACTGAAGAGTGTGGTATGAAAGCAGGCATTAAATAGTGATGATAAAGGTTAAAGAGTAAGCTTGTTAAAGGTTAAAATAAATTTTTAGTGCAGATCCCTGAAAAAAAAAAAACAAACACTAGATGGAAACAGCATCCTTGGCTATGAAAACAAACTGAAAATCAAGTATCTGCTACTGAAAAACATTTGCACTGCTGGAATGTTGTATTATATGTGCTTTAGATACATACATACATATGTGTATATATATATGTATACACATACATATATACATACATATTGCAAAATTTCTGAAATAGCACTTTGAATGGATCTGTCACCTCAACTTTCACAATAGCTTCTTTATCACAAGCTTTGATTATCAGTATATTTGCATAAGTTGGTAGGCCATGCATGTGGTCTCTTCCAGGGAACTAGTTAACTAAGTCACAAATAAACAAAAATTAGCAACTGATTCTTTTTAATGTTCAAGTATGGTAAACAGAATAAAGAGATTACTCCAAGAGCTGAAAACCCTGAAGTTACAGTGCTATCTTAGTATTATGGAAATGCATTTGAAATCTAACGCATTGTAGTCTTGCACATTTTATAAGGACATCATCACAGGCTAGAAAATTCACATTCACAAATAACTGTAGACCAGGAACATAAAAATTCCACATTTTAAAATTCTTACTATATTCTGGAAATGCTCATCATATTTGAAAAGGGTTGTTTTTATTCTTTTACTTTTGGTTACATTATTGTTCATAAGAAATAAATTATATGGCTATGTCTGCTCAGTTTGGCTCACAAATGGAAAATGTGTTGTACCTCACTGGCCTGCTATTCCAAATGTGATTTATACCAATCCTTCAAAATTGTGCAGGCCACTGAGTATGAGTTGATTACCCATTATTTGCAAGGTGAAACTGCACTCACTGCTCATTTTTTCTGTAGCTTACTGACTTTCAACCAAAGGAACTCTCCAACTCTAAAAATAGGCAGAGATCACACAGACTTTTAGTTAAACTCAAGTCCACTCAAATGAGAGAAATCAAAGGAGAGAAATTATTTTGACCCTTGCTTCTTGCCAGTTCAACTTTATAAATGTGTTTCTACAACAAAGGATTGTCAATTCAAAAACAGTCCTTGGATAAGCAAATGTTTTTTGAATACTTTGCCATGTGGGCTAAGTTGACTTGCAATACTTCCCATTCTCATTAGACAAAAAACATTAAAATTTAGGGTATCACTTCTAAAGGATGGACAGTGTACAAGACCACAATGTCTAAAGGTTAAACTTTTCTTTGGATTTTGTCCAAAGTTCATTTAAAATGTTTTATAGGCTGTGAAATACTTAAGATATCTATTTCAATTTAATCTTTAAGGATAAATCCATGGAGTGTTTATGAATAACTAATTCACATGAAAACACAAGGATCATTTTTTGTCATAATGAAGATTTAGCCAAATTTGGATACAACTTTGGCAAACATTATACCTCTTCTTCAATAATGTTCCTCAAATAAAATAGTTAGCAAATATTTGAATTCCATATATAATGTCAAATTTTAATGTAAACATCAAATAATGTACCAAAAATTTCACTGGAGAAGAAAAAAAAACCCAAAGTGGCATAACTCTTTATACCACTGGGAAGGGGAAAAGGGGAAGCCAAATTACAAACATTTATACAAGCAGAGTGGGGGGAAAGACCCACATATTTTTCTAAGCTCACGCAGTTTTTTTTTAAAATAATTATTAATTCTACTAAGCACCAATATCTAAAAATTATTTTCAGCTTCATGATTCATTTTTAAAAATCTATCAAATTAACATTAAAAACAAGCCTGAAATAGTAGCTTGCCCAAAAATAAAAGAGGGCATTAAGTACACCAATGCTTTTTTGCATATTTAAAAAACAGTGGTATACTCAATGTGTCTGCAAAGAATACCTTTAACTCTATCCTACAGTGGATGGAGATTACAATACCACATCATACAGAATCTAAAACTATAAAAGTCTTAGAATGCAGCATCCTTTCACAAAAAAACTGATAAAACTGAAAGTATTTAGAAGATGCTGCCCCTTTATTTAAAAAAATTAAAATGAATTTAAGCAAAAGTAACATACATTTGTACATCAACTGGCCATTTCTGGTACAGAAACCCAGCATTGTATACTAATGTTATTGAATAAATGTAAATGCTACTTACAATTTTTTTTCTTTTTAAATACAATTTAGATAATTTTTTTCTTTTTTTTTAATAGTTGCACAATTAACCTTTTAGCTGCTAGCTTAACGCAACATATATGTAACATTACACAAATTTAAAAATATTTGTTGTTCTACATAAAAGCTGTCAAAATTCTGACCCACATTGAAAATGCAAAATAATGGGATAAAGTTAAAAAATTAGTTTCAAGTCTAGCAGCAAAAGCATTAAGTAAGGATATATTTACTAATATAAACAAAGGAATAGTTGCAACTACAGGTGAAGCCCAACTATATTAATCCTACTGACACAAACAAAAAAGGAAACATTCTCTCTTTTAAAAAACTGATTATTTAAAATAGGAATAAAAGCCATTGCTACCTGATGAACTACCTAAGCTAAGCTCCTGAAACAGAGACAAAGGGTCACTCTTCTTTTTCGTCTGTTCAGGTGGAGGTTTGGGCTTTGGAGGTGCCCGTAGAGCACTTGCGTAGGACATAGTAGGCTTGTTCCCCCCAGAACTTGGCTGGCTGTTGCTATTTGATCCCACAATCTGCTTGTTGGGCATGAGGGGTGGGAACTGGCCTAAATGCTGCAACATGCTGTAGTTGAAGGAATTGGACAGCTGAAGGTTTTCAGATTTCAGATGATCCTCAGAGGATTTCAAGGGCTTTGATGGAGCTAAAATCAAAGAAGAAACAAAAGCTGATTTAATGATAGGTCCTCAAGTTATAAACCATCTGATTATCTCAAGTATGTGACAATTAATTTTCACATATTCTTGGACTTCTGTAACAATATAAAAGATAGAGACTTTTATTACATAACGTAAGACATTGATAAAGATGGAAAAAACATAAACAGCGTTGAAGGGGCTATGCAAAAAACAGGCACATTAATATACTGTTGTTAGAGCTGTGAACTGGTCCATCTATGGAATTATGCTAAAAAAAAAAAGGTGAAAAAAACAGCTATATCCTTAGACTCAGAGATACCACTGCTAGGAGTATACCCTAATGAGCTCAAAGAAAAAAAAAACATCAAAATATGAATAGCAGCACCTTTTGTAGTAGCAAAGAGCTGGGAAAAAAGAACTAAACCTAGATGTCCATCAAATAAGGACAGTACCTGAGTATAATTTGTGTAATACTGAATTACATGTAATATTAAATTATTATAATAATGTAACTGTAATATTCCTGGGCCACAAGAAACAAAGAATACAAGGAATTCAGAAAAGCATAGGAAGACATGTAAACTGATGCAAATTCAGAAAAGCATAGGAAGACATATAAACTGGTATAAAACCAGGAAAACAATATATATCTCCTGGATTTCATGAAGTTCAGAAATTCATCATTCTCCAAGATAAAATCTATTCTAAAACTCACACCTCCTCATCAGCATACCCTGCTCCTGGGGTCCCTTCCTCTCTCTGATCAAAGAGGGTGGCAGTTGGACATTGGAGAGGGCATTAACCTCATTATTTCCTACCCAGTTGCCCTCCTGGGTCTCATGATCTCCAGAAACTCATCATTCTGCAAGATGAAATCAGTCCTGAAATTCACAACTCCTTAGATCACTTCCCACTCTCTCTGTGCTCCAGTATCGCCCTCCCCATCAGCTTCTTTTTATATGTTATCCTTCTCCATTAGATAGCTTTCTTTGTGTCCCCAATTTTAGCACAGTGTTTGGCACATAGTAGGCACCTAATAAATGTCTACTGACTATACACAATGACTACAATGTAATGGAAAGGACAAAAGAAAAACGAATGTCACAGAACTGTAATGACTAAGTGGAGACAGGAAAACATATCTCCCTTCCTTTACAAAGTTATGGATGATGAGTGTGAAATGTTGCATGTCAATTCAGACATGGAGAATGTGCTGGTTGGTCTGGCTAAGCTGCACTTTTTTTTCCTATTAAAATCTTTGTCATAAGGATAGCTTATTGTACAGGTAGTTTTATCTCTGATGGTAGAAAGGGTATATCTGGAAATAAAGGCATTCCTAGGGCCTGGCATATGATAAGAGCTTAAAAAGTACGTAATGAATTGAATGCCAAAAACCACTACTAAACCATTTCAAAATTTCTAACACTCCTGAGGCTGACTAGTCTACCTTCTTCCCCCTCACATCCCCAACACATGCCCTCTAATTCCAACAAAGTCACTTTCCTTATAGTATGAGTTGCAGGTGTGTTCATTCCCTGATTCCCTTGCTCATGTCTCATGTTACTATCCTCACCTGGGATACCTACAGCTCCCTCCTCCACCTATCCAAATTCTTCAAGTTCCATTTTCTCCATAACATAATAGAGGTAGCATAGCTTAGTGGGTAGGGCACTGAATTTGGAACCAGGAAAACCTAATTATAAATCCAACTCCTTCCTCAGACACTTACTTACTATGTGACCCTGGGAAAATCACAAACTCTCTGGGCCTCTGTTTTCTCATCTAGAAAATAAGGGGGTTGGACTCTTTTGTGAGCCACATTGCTGATGAATTAACTCCTCACATTTCCACAATATCAGCCAGGATTCTTGTGAACAAAGAAGCTATGTCGTAGACGTGGGGTAGTTTGAGTTAATTTTACTCCCACATGGACTGATCTAAGAACTCGCTATGGGCCCTTCAGACAAGAAAGCTCTAGGCTTCTGAGAGGGGAGCTCTTGAGCCCCTGAACAACGTTACTGCTCATTGTTTTTAACTTCCTTGCTGATGGCTTTCACATGTTTTTATCTTTCTATGAATTGTTTTTTAACTGCTTTGGGAACTGCTTTCACCTGAATATATATGAATAGTTTGGTTTTTTTTTAATGGATTGTTTATTTGACCCTCAAGCTCTGAATGATCCATTCTACCAGACACAGAACCAAGGTGGCAACAGACTTTAAGGTCCCTTCCACCTCCAAATGGTCCTCCTATGATTTAGCCTGAAAGGGGCATTTAAAATTATCTAGTCTGGGGGCAGCTAGGTGGCGCAGTGGATAGGGCACCAGCCCTGAAGTCAGGAGGACTTGAGTTCAAATCCAGCCTCAGACCAAACATTGACACTTACTAGCTGGTGACCCTGGGCAAATCACTTAACCCCAATTGCCTAAAAACAAACAAATAAATAAATAAAATAAAATCATCCAGTCCAACCTCATCATTTTATAATGGAGGAAATCAAGGCTCAGAGCCTGAGGTCACAGAGATGTAGGAGGACTGTGAATTTGTATCCTCTGACTCCAAATCCAGTTTTCTTTCTAAATACCACAATATTTCCTGCCTGATTACTCCAACTCTTATTGCTCCCCCACTCCACAGAATTCTTTGTTGGTGAGTCAGGAAGAGGTAGGAGAGTTATATTCTGTACCAACTAATTTATACCCTCTTATTACTCACTGCTCTTTCATGGATGTTAGTCTTATCAACTAGACTGTCAGTTTAAAGAGGAGGAGAAACCTACAGTATTGAGCATGTTATGTGTTCAATATATACTTGAATGGCTGGTTGGGGAAATGATTATCAATTAGCTTATTAAATATTTGTTATTCAGAATTCAAACTATTATTTTGAAAGAACAAAGAGGACAGAATTACTCTTCTAATAAATACTGCTTGCTAACTTAATAATACTGTTTAATATTCAGATATTCAAATGGATCTGTGATCTCATCAATTCAGGTGTCTCTTCTAAAGACGCAAATCACAATCTATTCATGCCTACTCATCTTGTGCAAATGAATGTTCATGTCTTCCTAAGAGTTCACCACCAAGAGTCCACCTAATATGCTCTAGAAAGACCTTAATTTAGAAAGGCCAACCTCATCTGTTGCATCCTGGGCTGTCACCAGCCAAGAAGACTGCCTGACTACATGTCTTGCCACTGGATTTTAATGACTCTGGAGGAGTAAGGCTAAGGACTTTGCACAGCTCTGCCTCACTTAAATCCAATTCACACAGGAATCAAGACATCACCCTCATGAAGTCATTAGTCCTCATCAAGAACAAAGGACAAGGGGCATGTAGGTGGTGCAGTGGAGAGACCACTGGCCTCAGGAGGACCTGAGTTCAAATCTGGCTTCAGACATTTGACATTTATTAGCTGTGTGACCCTGGGCAAGTCACATAACCTCTACTGCCTAGCCAAAAAAAAAAGAAGAAACTTGGAAAAAAAAAGAGAGAGAACAAATGATAAACAGAACAGAACAGGCCTTCCTCACTTTCTCCCAACATCAAGAAGGTACTAGTGAAGAACTCTGGTTGTATACTTGTTATCCCTCACTTTTGTAAAATGACTAGTCCTTCTTCTTCTCCTATGATAAAATTCTCTGATGAAGTCTTTTACTCCTCTACTTCTTTGGAATTTCTTGTTGGTTTCATGTTGCAGCCTGCTCACAACTGTCATATGGTTTACATTGTCCAATGTTGGGTACTCATTCTTAGTTTTTCAGAGACAGTAGTATTCCATGTTCCAATTTCTTTTGTTCACGAGTAAAATTTTTCAGTAAAAGAGCTTGGCAATTTCATGAAATCAATATAAACCACTTTCCTCTTGCACCATCATCCTGGGAAGCAACCCCTAGATAAGCCTGGAAGGTGCTCCTACAGGTGCTATAGCCACATCTCTAGAAGACGCAGAAAAGAAAGTTCTTGTCACCAAAGTCCTTGGCACTGTCAAATGGATAACCTTCAGAAACCAATGTTACTTTATCAGTGGAAATGACATTAAAGAATAGGCATTACCATCTGTTTTGCTGCTATACTCTAAGGACCAAGGGACCTTTCCATCTGACTTTCAGGTAAAACCTTCCATCAATATTGTCTTTCCTCATTAGAATATGAGCTCCTTGAGGGCAGGGGCTGTCCTACTTTTCTATTTGCATCCCCAGCACTTAGTAAAGTGCTTTGCAAATATTAAGCACTTAGTAAGTGCTTCATTCATTCATTCCTCTTTCTCTTCAACTCTGGGCCAAACTCTATCCATCTATACTGTCTGTCCTAGACATACTATTGGGTTGGATGTTGAAATTTAGCTAATAGGCATTCTTCATCTACTTGGTCTTTCTTGTGTGGTTATGACAGATACAAACTCTTTTAAGTGTTTACAGATCTCTCCTAGAAGGCTCTGTTAGATAGTAGAATTTAACCTTAGCACTGGCATTATCCATGTACAGATACAAGGATTAGGGTTCTCCGTTCATATTCTCAGAATCTATTTCATTTGCCTACACAGCAACAGTAAGTTACCAAATATCTCCTGTATCCAGCACTCCCACTGGCAATTCAGAGGTTCAAAAGAAAAAGAAGATATGTGGACGTGAAACAAAATATATATGAAACAATTATGTCATAACATAGTCCCTGCCAGGTCAGTTCACTCCTCTTAGCCTGTTTCCTCATCTATAAAATGAAGGTGCTGGATTACATGGTTTCTAAGACCCTTCCCCTCTAAGATTCTATGGTTCTATAATTTAACACAGTCATAGTTCAAATGGCTAAGTATGGAATCTTGAATCCAGGCTTCTCCTGCTTTCAAGCTGAGTATACTTTTCACTATACCAACCTGCCTTTCATATGTAAATGGCTCCATTCACCTTTAAAAGCTTAATTTTAGACTTTACAAGGCACAACTCCAAGCAGTTATTAATATTTTCATTCTATTGCATTCCTATTCATTTATGTGTTCCTCTCAACAATGATTCCAATAGAAAACTATGCTTTAGGACATGCCTGACTGAATTAATAATACATTTAATGAAGTATTTATAACTAAGGAATTTTGTGACTGTCTTCTGACAATGAAAATAAGAATTTTATCAGACAGGGCAATAAAATGAAATGAAATAAGTCTGCGTGCTTGTTTTCTTTTTAACTTATCAAGTCAAATCAGAATCTTAAAGTTTCTGTCCAAAGGTCACTACAACATATATTGAGAAGAGAATAGCTACAACGACAAAAAATTTTAAACAAATTTTAAGTCATCAAAACGCATCTTAAAACAATAACCTAAAACAATAGCATACACACTCACATATTCATACACACACACACATTACACTTGCCTCTCCAGATACATATAAAGCATTATATTTTAATGTGTACTGACTGAGTCATTTCATACAACAATTCTGGAAAACCTGCCTACTGAATAGTTAAGTATTCTGAGTAATTAATGAAATTGCCTTACTACTTCCAATGCAGTATAAATCTGTTACACATTTTCACAAAGAGGTCAGTGATAATAACAATATCTTATTTTCAGATAAACAAAATTAAATTTTTATACAAATGCTAAAACAATTCAGCACTGAAATTCGCTTGAAAGATCACAGACTTTTTATAAGTGTCTCTATGTTATAAGTAATAAAACAACAGGACGCTCAAACAAATCAATTACTTTTTCTTTTACAGTGAATATTTAAAAGAAAGAAAAAAGAACACTGATTTCAAAGCTCATGGAAAAGTGCCAAATAATTTTTGGATTGCCATGTCCAGTTGTTGTTGTTGTTTGTCCTTCTCGAAGAGAACCATGACTGCAGGGAGGTGCTGCTATGACACGCAGGTGACCTGGATTTAAGTGAGGGTGGGCTGTGTAAAGTCACCAGCCTCACTCTCTCCTCTGGAGTCATCTGGGTTCAGCGGCAAGATACAGAACAGAATGACGAGAGGTGGCCTGGATGCAGTGGGAGATCTTGGTCTTTTTCAGCTGAGATCTTTCACAGGTCTCAGTCTGACTAATGCAGTGATTAACAGATTATAGGCATATGGAAAACATTCACATGCCAGGTTTTTCTGGGTCCCAAACTTGTTACCTTGCTGTTATTGTTGCTTCAACTGTGTCCAACACTTTTAGGGTTTTCTTGGCAAAGACACTGGAGTGGTTCGCCATTTCCTTCTCTAGCTCATTTTATAAGGAACTGAGGCAAATAGGGTTCAATGGCATTCCTAGGGTCACACAGCTATTAAGTATTTGAAGTCAGATTTGAAAGCAGGAAGATGATTCCAGGACTGGCACTTTATCTGCTGCCCCATCTTTCTGCTATAAAACTATTGTTCTATATAATAACAGAATCTACTATTTTCTCGTTAACTAATTTTTATCATTTATTTGTATTATGTTTTACTGAGTTCTGAAGGGCAGGTAATTTTCTCTTCCTTCCAAATACTTGCCTGGGACTCAGCCACTTGATCCATTCGGTAATAGGGCAGAAACCAACTGGTTTGGCATGTTTTGTTTTTATCCCATGCATGTAAAGTATAAGCCTGACTCAAGCAGATGCTCTACTTCTCTCAAGCATAACTAACCAGACTAGATACTGTCCAAAAGCAAACACTGGGAGAGGAGATAAAAAGAGAGAAGATGAGGGAAGCCAAGGAAATATGGAAGTCTAAGGGAAGCTAAAGAGTTTTGTCTTACCTAACAATTCTCTGGGTGGGGCTGTTCTGCTGGATCCATTGCATGGGATGTTCTGATGTGGAGCAGATGAGGTGGTATTTACCCACAACTCCGGTGATGAATAGTTGAAAGAAGATTGGTTATTATGGTCCTGATGCTCTTTACACTGAGCAAGACTGTCTTGAGGAGTATTTAACTCTTCAGAACAAGGCGGTACTGAACTAGATGAAATTCTTCTTTGGTACAATGGCCTGCCTGGTCCTCGTGGTTCATACTGCATGAAGAAGGACATTTTATAAATTAAAACAATGCATTTCCCTCATTTTTTTTCTTTTAAGTTCACTACTTTCTTTTCAGCACACAACAATATTTTTCTATACGGTGTGTCCCAAAAATCTTAGTGAATTTTTGGGATATCCTGATTTAGGAAGAAATTCTTTAAGAATATTCTTTTTCAATACTCTTTTTCAGGAATACACAAAGTCAAAGGCAATGTTGTGAAATAAAAAGAACACTTAGCTATCAAAATACATGGGTTCAATTACAGGTTCTAAGCTTGCCACCTTCTGTGATCTTGGTTACATTAGTTAACTTTTGGGACCATAATTTCTTCACCTACAAAATGGGGGGGGCTGGATGTGTAAGGTTCTCTAAGACTTCTTCTAGCTCTAAAAATCTTACGATTCTATGTAAAACCAAAGAGTGAAAGAATAAAGGAACACACCTGCTCATTTCTCCTGGAGACATTTCAACTCAATATGCCCAATCAGTTGTTAAATCTTGTTGACTCTATCTCCATAAAATCTCACTGATAAATCACTTTCTGTCCATTCAAATGGTTACTGTCTCAGTTCAGGTTCTCATCATCTCTAGCCTGGACTATCACTTCTTTGTCAAATCTTAACTGGTTTTCCAGCCTCAAGCCTCTCCCTCTCCCTCTAATCCAACATAACTGCCAGTATGATATTCCTAATTGACCAAGTCACTCCCCTCCTCAGTAGTTTCAATGGAAACCTTTTTCATGAGACATCTGTAAAGCTCTTATAAACCTTAAAAGTGCTATATAAATGCTAACTACTACCACTACCACTATTACAACAGGAATCACAGGCCTGGTCCAAAAATGATAAATAAATATGCCACCTTGAACAACTCCCTGATTTCATCTTGCTTTATATGACAATTTCTCCCAAAGTCCTCATTCTTCTTGACAACTAAACTCACTTAATTTAGTATAATTTAAAATTAGCTATTTTTAATTCCTTTGTCCAGGTCATTAATAAAATTATTGAACTTCATGAAATAGTCTGACCCAACTCAAAGATAATCACAAAATGATTAAGCACCAGGAAAATTTGTGATATAATGTATAATATACAATATAATACACATACATATGTGTGACCACATTAAATATACAAATAGAAAGATATACACATATATACACATTTTACCAAAGCTTCTCAAAATAAACCATTAAGTCCCAAAATAAAAATGAAGTTTTCCTTTTTATCACCAATATTTTAAAAATCCACCAGGTGCTAGGCTATCATTGCCCACTAGGGATTCATATTATAAAATCGACCTATGGATTCCAGAAAACAAACCCTCATCATTCTCTTACTGAGGGCAGATTATAAAAATAAAAAATTCAAAGAAATAATCAATATAAAATGCTCCAGGTAGTAGTGTCAACAAGCAAATACCAACTTTTTGTAGCTACTAGTCAAATGTATCCACTTGTCTCAAGGCCTTTTATAGACAGGAAATGTTATAAATCAAGATGTGAAGGTTGGCATAAGAACAAGTAACAATACTAATCAACTATGGCATAAAAAAAAATCCAACACATCTTCTAAATTAAAAGAAAATACATTCAGACAACAGGGAATCTGGTGATATTTAGCAAGCCCCATAGAAGATGGCCTCTAATAATGAAGATACTAATAAAGATAAGTGCTTCAATGAAGCATGAAATTTGCTTTAACAAAATGTCCTGTGAACTGCTTTCATCAATGTCTTTCCAGTTGTCGGTGTCCTTGTTCCTGTTGTTGTTTTTATATGAAATGCACAATACTAGCTAATATAATGCTTTAAAGCAGGAGTTCTTAACCTTTTTCCTGTGTCATGAACTTCTTCAGTAGCCTGGTCAAATCAAATCAAATCAAGAAGCATTTATTAAGCTCTATTATGCACCACACACTGTGTTAAACACTGGGGATACAAAGAAAAGCAACATCTGATGAAACCTATGGACCCCTTCTCAGAATAATGTTTCTCAATGCAAAAAAAAAAAAAATTAATGCACTCATGGACCCCAGGCTAAGAATCCCTGCTTTAAAGTTTCAGTAACTGGATAGATATGACATTGAAGGTCAGCAAAAGAGGTCAGAGTTAGAGTACAGCTTAGCTGATGTAAGCGGCATGAAGAAATGCATCTTTTCAGGAAATAACCTTTCCTGAGAGTAATTTCATTTTTTAAATTTTAAATTTTTTTTTTAGGCAATTGGGGTTAAGTGACTTGCCCAGGGTCACACAGCTAGTTAAGTGTCAAGTGTTTGGTCTGAGGCCAGATTGGAACTGAGGTTCTCCTGACTTCAGGGCCGGTGCCCTATCCACTGCGCCACCTAACTGCCCCCCCCCGAGAGTAATTTCAGTAGAGGGGCTGCATTATGACAGTCTAGTAAGCATATTTTCATCACCTCTTCAGTGATAAAAATTTCATCACCTCTCTACTGATAGCTTCCTAACTGTTTTCCCTGCTTCCAGTCTTTCTCCTTTCCAATCCACACAGATGTATTCTTAAAGTACAGGTCTGACCATGTCCCTCCCCTTTTCAAGAAGCTCCAGTGTCCCCGAGATACAATATGGACTCCTTTATTTAGTAAAAGCCCTCTACAATGTGACTCCAGCTTGCTTCTCCAGTCCTTTTGCACACGACTCTTCCTCACTCACTCTATCTTCCAGTCAAACAGGCTTACTCACATGACCTTTCATTTCCCTTTTCTATTGTCTTTCTTTAATTTCATCTCTCAGTATCAACAACTTCCTTTGAGAACCAACCTAAGAGCTACCTCCTAGGTGAGATCTTCTAACTGGAAATTACATTGTATCTACTTTGTATATATCTTGTATTTACCTACTTAAGTACAGGCTGTTTTCCCCAAGTGAAATGTAAGCCCAGTGAGGAAAGGGTCTACCTCTGTGTTTTTGTATCCCTAGCACATAGTAGACACATAATAAATGCTTGTTGAAGATAAGGTCAAAATGGGTACATGATTTAGACATAAGGGATGATATCATAAGCAAATTAGGAGAGTAAGGAATAGTTTACCTGTCAGATCTATGGAGAAGGGAAGAATTTATTACCAAACAAGAGATAAAGAATATTATGAAACACAAAACGGATCATTTTGATTACATTAAGTTTAAAAGTTTTGCACAAACAAAACCAATGCAACCAAGATTAGAAGGAAAACAGAAAGGTGGGAAACAATTTTTACAGCCAGTATTTCTGATAATGGCCTCATTTTTAAAATATATAGAGAACTGAATCAAATTAATAAGAATATAAGTAATTCCCAAAGTGATAAATGGTCAAAGGATATGAAAAGGCAGTTTACAGAGAAAGAAATTAAAGCTATCTATAATCACATGAAAAAAATGCTCTAAATCACTATTAATGAGAGAAATGCAAATTAAAACAACTCTGAGGTACCACCTCATACCTATCAGATTGGCTAATTTGACAGAAAATGAAAACAATAAATGTTGGAGAAGTTGCAAGAAAATTGGAACATTAATGTTGTGAGTTGTTGAACTGATCCAACTATTCTGGAGAACAATTTGGAACTAGGCCCAAAGGGCAATCAAACTGTGCATTCGCTTTGATCCAGCAATACCACTACTAGGTCTATATTCCAAAGAGATCACAAAAAAGGGAAAAGAACCCTTATGTACAAAAATATTTATAGCCGCTCTTTTTGTGATGGCAAAGAATTAGAAATTGAAGAGATGCCCATCACTGGGAGAATGGCTGAACTAGTTGTGGTATATGAATGTAATAGAATACTATTGTGCTATAAGAAATTATGCGCAAGCTGATTTCAGAAAAACCTGGAAAGACTTACATGAATTGATGCTAAGTGAAATGAGCAAAACCAGGAGACCACTGTACACATCAACACCGTGCAATGATTAACTACAATAGACTTAACTCTTCGCAGTAATACAATGATCCAAGACAATTCCAAAAGACTTATGATGGAAAATGCTAACCACATCCAGAGAAAGAATTATGGAGTCTGAATGCAGATTGAAGCATACCATTTTCACCTTTTTTGTTTCTTCTTTCTTGTGGTTTTTCCCTTTTGTTCTGATTCTTCTTCCACAACATGACTAATGTAGAAATATGTATAACATGACTGTACGGCCTATGTCAGATTGCTTACTGTCTTAAGAAAGGCTGAGAGGAGGGAAGGAGTATGGAGGGAGGGTGCAAGGGAGAAAAATTTGGAACTCAAAATTTTTACAAAAGCAAATGTTGAAAACTATCTTTACATGTAACTGGAAAAAATAAATAATGCTTGTTGAATGAATACAAAGTAATAAGTTACATTTACATAGCTTCTTTTTCATAATTAGCTTAATATCTCATATTCATTTGTTTTTAATTCATAGAATGACAGGCCCATAGATATAGAGAGAGCTGGAATCCTCAGAGCATACTGATGAAGCATATCCAGACTATGTACTGTATCCTTTCTCCATTACTTCAAGTATCTGTGCCATACTTCCTCCGGGTTTTTTTTGTTGTTGTTGTTTTTAAGAAGAAATATTCTTTGTACAAGATTCATGGTTCTTTCATTTTAAAATGTATGTTTTCAACATTTTATGTAGTGCTGTAACTGTTACCAGAACTCTGATATTAATTAAGGTGTATCAAATATGCCCATCAATTAATAAAAGTAATTCACGAGCTGAACCAGGAGAACATTGTACACAATAATAGTCACATTGTGCAATAACTAATATTGATAAACTTAACCCTTCTCAGCAATACAGGGATCTAAGACATCTCCAAAGGCTTCATGATGGAAAATGCTATCCACAAAGAAAAAAGAACTATGGAGTTTGAATGCAAATCGAAGCATACTATTTGCTATTTTTTTTCTTCTGTTGTGTTTTGTTTCCTCTTTCTGGTGGTTCCTCCTATTGGTTCTAATTCTTACTTACAACATCACTAATGTGAAAATATGTTTAATAGGAATGTATATGTATAGCCTATATCAGATTGCATCCCGTCTAGGGTAGAAAGATGGGGAGGGAGGGGGAGAAAAATTTTAAATTCAAAAATTTATGGAAGTGATGGTTGATAATTCAAAAATAAATTAATAAAAAATAAAAATAATTCACAAATATCACAATAATTGTTATCTAAATCTTTAAAGATCCAAAGAAGAAACCTTTAGTCATTTTAAATATTAAATCTTTATATCTGAAATTTAATAGTGATGAGCTATGGGCTATAGACGGGTAGAGTTAAATGAAGAGACTAAGTAGAAAAATAATCTTTTACCAAAACAATAGAGAAATGTTCAATATTAACAATACTGACAATATGTTATGCGTAATTATAGCTTATAACAGCAGTAGCTAGGGGTTTTCTTAACAGAATCTAAAAAGCAATGTAAAATTATACAGCAATCTTAATTGACTAAGAGCTCAATAAAATGCTGAAGTCAAAACTTCTTTCACCCATTCCAAAACTATAGCATAGTTTTGTTCAAGACGACATATTCTTGAAAAGAACAACTATTTGATGGCAATATTATTTTTTAACTTAAACAGGCATATAAAAATTATTTGGTTTATCCACGTGCACAGAAGCTTAAAATTTATAAAGAACACTGTTTTCAACAAACCTGAAGAGAAGGGAAGAAAATAACATTCAAATAAGAGGTAATAAAGTACAGTGTTAGCTATTATTATTATCATCATGAAAAAACATATTATATTAGAGGGGAAATATGTCAGGCCCATTGCTATGACATTTTGAGCTATTACAAACTGATTTGCTCTTATTCTCCTTCAAATATAAAATAGCTCTGTTCTTAAATACAGACTCTCTCTAGAAAGCATCCCTTAAAAAGAAAAAAGTCAGTTTCGACAGTTCAAAAGAGTAGTTCACAGTAGTTCTATCCACAGCTATTTAAAAGTTACCTCTAAAGAATCATAATTCAGTTCCCCAAAAGAAAACTGGCTTTTATCAATCTGATGGTAGGAATTTAAAATTTTATTTTTAAAGTACTTTAAAGAATAAAGCATTGATTATATTTATTTTATATTATACTTCATTTTTTCTGTTCAAATCTCTGACGTAATCTAGAAATCAAGATCTTGAATGATCTAGAAGAGTGAAGCTTTTTACTAAAATTGGTTTTCTCATTAGAAAAAATAATTTGGAAATTAATAATTATTTTCAACTAAAATTATATTTATATACAACAGTACAGTACAAAGGATCCAATCCTAGAGGTAAAATTAGTATAATATTCACATTTATTCTGGGTTCTAGTCTTGGCTCTATCATTAATTGTTTGTGACTTCGGGCAAATCTTTTCTTTGGGATGCAGTCAAGAAGTAAACTGGAAGAAAGAGCAAATTAAAACAAGAAGAAGAAGAAGAAGAAGCTGACCATGAAGAGCTACTATGGCAACAGGGAAGCTCAAGACAAAACGCAGGAGAAAATTACTTTACATCATCTACAAGCAAAGCCTCAAAGAGAAATGCAGCTCAGACACAAGTCCAACGAGAATTCCTAGAAAAGTTAAAGCAGAATTAAATGAGCTAAAAAATTATTTAAAAAACCAAGTGAAAGCAGTGGAGGAAAGAATGAAAAAAAAAAGAAAAAAAAGAGCTATGGAAGACAGATGAAAAGAGAATTAAATGCTTGGGGGAAAAAAGGCACAAAACTTTACTGAAGAAAATAACTCACTGAAAATTAGAATTGGCCAAATTGAAGTTAATTATTCCCTAAGATGACAAGAAATAATAAAACTAAAGTCAAAAGATTGAAAAAAATAGAAGAAAACATGAAATATCTTAAAAGGGAAACGACTGACTTGTAAAACAGATCAAGAAGAGACAATTTGAGAATCACTGGACTAAATGAAAGTCATGAACAACAAAAACAAACAAAAAGAACCCAGACATCATATTTCAAGAAATCATAAAAGAAAACCCATCTAGATATCAAAAAAAACAGAAGGAAAAGCAGAAATCAAAAGAATCTACCAGTCACCTCCTAAAAGAAACCACAAGATGAAAATTCTGGGAATATTATAGCCAAAATTCCAGAGCTCCTAGTTCAAGGAAAAAATTCTTCAAATAGGCAGAAGAAAGGATTCAAGTCCTGACTGTGGATCATGTAAGTAAGGATCATATGAGATTTAGCAGCACCATTAAAAAGGAGCGAAAAACTTAGAATATGATATTCCAGAAAGGCAAAGGATTTAGGCTCACAACCAAGAATAACTTACCCAACAAAACTTAGTATAATCCTATAAAGGAAAAAAAATGAATCTTTAATAAAATAGAGAACTCCTAAGCTTTCCTGAAGAAAAGACAGGAACTGAGTAGAAAATCTAATATACAAACATAGGAGTCAAAAGAAGCACAAGGTAAACGAGTGAGAAATCATAAGGGACTAAACAAGGTTAAACTGTTTACATTCTTATGTAGGAAAAAGATACAAATACCCTTCAGAATTTTATCATCACCAGGGGTCACAGAGGGAGTCTAATTAAACAGAAAACCTCAGTGTTGTATTTAGACTATCTTAACACAAAAATAAAATGGGCAGGGAAGAGGAATGCATTGGGAGAGGAGAGAAGAGGAAGAATAGGGGAAATTACCTCACATAAAGAAGTTAATACAACAAAGAGGGGGCAGTTGCTTGGGGTGGGGGAGGAGCTGATGGTATTTGAACCTCACTCATATGAATTGATTAAAAGTGGGAAGAATATACCTACACACAGTTGGGTACAGTATCACATCTTACCCAAAAAGAAAAAATAAGAAGGAAAGGGGTTAAGGAAAAGGAGAAAAATCAGAGAGAAGACAGATTAAGGGAAGCATTAATCAGAGGCAAAACATACTATTAAGAAGAGAGAGGAGATAAAAAGAGAAAGATAAGAGAACAGGACAGAAGGAAATATGTAGTAATCATAACTCTGAATGGGATGAACTCACTCATATAATGGAAGAGGATAGCAGGATGTCTTAGAAACCAGAATCCAACAATGTGTTGGTTTCAAGAAACATACTTGAAACAGAAAGATACACTCAGTTAAAATAAAGGGCTGGAATAGAATACAATACGCTATTATGCTTGAAGTAAAAAAGGCAGGGGTAGAAATCATGATCTCGGCAAAAGCAAAAACAGACCTAATTAAAAGAGATAAACTGGGAAACTATATTTTGCTAAAAAGTTACCACAGACAGTGAATTAATTAAGAGTCAACTCTAAGCATAAATGTAGCAAATGGCATGGTACCTAAACTCTTGAAGGAAAAGTTAAATAAGTTACAAGAAAAAAACAATAGTAAAAATATAATAGTAGGAGATCACAATTTACCCCCTTTGAGAACATGATATATTAATTCAAAAAATAAACAAGAACTTAATGACCTGAATAGAAATTTAGAAAAGTTACATACACCAAACCTCTGGAGAACACTGAACATTGAATGGGACTAGAAAGGAGTTTACCTATTTCTAAGCTGTGTACAATAGCACATTCACAAAATTGGCCATGTATTTAGGAAATAAAAACCACACAAATGTAGAAAAGCAGCCATATTAAATGCATCTTTTTCTCAACCATAATGCAATAAAAATTACACTTAAAAAAAGGACCTTTGAGGTAAATTACAAATTAATTGGAAACTAAATAATCTAATCCTAAAGAATAGATGGGTCAAAGAACAAACTCTAGAAACACACAATAATTTCATTAAAGATAATGACAACATAATTAGACAACATACAAAAATGTGTGGGATGCAGCCAAAGCAGGCATCAGGGAAAATTTTATCACTAAACTTTTATCAATAAAAGAGAAAAAGAGCAGATCAATAAATTGGTCACAAATTAAAAAAAAAACCTAGGACACCAACAAATTAAAATCCCCAATAAACATCAAAATAGAAATCCTGAAAATCAAAATAAATTCCTTCAAGAGTTTAGGTACCATGCCATTTGCTACATTTATGCTTAGAGTTGACTCTTAATTAATTCACTGTCTGTGGTAACTTTTTAGCAAAATATAGTTTCCCAGTTTATCTCTTTTAATTAGGTCTGTTTTTGCTTTTGCCGAGATCATGATTTCTACCCCTGCCTTTTTTACTTCAAGCATAATAGCGTATTGTATTCTATTCCAGCCCTTTATTTTAACTGAGTGTATCTTTCTGTTTCAAGTATCAAAAATGAAAATAAAGACTGTTGAGTTAATAAATAAAATTAGAAGCAGTTTAAAAAAAATAAAAAGATAAGCCACTAGCAAATCTGATTAAGAGAAAAAAATTACCAATATAAAAATGGAAAAAAAAAGGAGAATTCAGAATCAATGAGGAAGAAATAAAACCAATTATTAGGTACTGTTTTACCCAACCATATGCCAATAAAATTTATCATTTAAATGAAATGGGTGAATATTTATACATATCAGTTCCTCAGGTTAACAGAAAAGGGTATAGAACATTTAAATAACCTTATCTTAGAAAACAAAATTTAGCAAGACTCAAACGAACTCCCAAAAGAAAAAGAAAAAAAAAACAAGGATCAGATGGATTTACAACTGAATTCTACCAAACATTTTTAAAAAATCACTTCTAATACTATATAAACTGTTTGGGAAAAAAATACATAAAGGAGGGATCCTACAAAATTCCTTCTACAACACAAATATGGTCTTGATATCTAAACCAGAAGGAGTCAAAACAGAGAAAGGAAACTACTGATCACTTTCCTAAATGAATATTGATGCAAAAAATTTTAAATAAAATATCAGTGAAGAGACCATAGCAATATATCACAAAGATCATACACTATGACCAGGTGAGATTTATACTATGAATGCAAGGCTGGTTCAATATCAGGAAAACCATCAGCATAATTGCTCACATAAATAACAAAACCAACAAAAACCATATGATTATTTCAACAGATGCAGACAAAGCTTTTGACAAGATATCGCACTCTTGTTGGAAAAAAAAACACTAAAAAGCAGTGGAATAAATAGAGCTTTCCTTAAAACAATAAGTAGTATCTACTTAAAACCAAGAGCAAGCAGATTCCGTGATAGGCATAAGCCTTCTGAAGAAGATCAAGGTTGAAGCAAGAAAGCCTATTATCACCACTGCTATTCAATATTGTACTAGGAATGTTAACTATAGCAATAAGACAAAAAGAAATTGAAGGAATTAGCATTTTTACAGGTGATATGTGAACTAAAAATGAATTAAAAATTTAACAACTTCATCAAAGTTGAAGGATACAAAATAAATTCATAAATATCGTCAGCATTTCTGAATATTACAAACAAGAACATTAGGAAGAGAAAGAGAAATCCTATTTAAAACAACTTTGGACAGTATAGAATACTTGAGAGTCTACCTGCCAAGACACATACAGTAACTATATATACACAATTATAAAATACTTTACACAAATAAGACAGAGCTAAATATCTGGAGAAATATTAAGTTCTCATAGGTATGAGTCAATACAATAAAAATTACAATGTTACCTAAGTTAATTTGCTTATTTATTGCCATATCAACCAAATTACCAAAGAATTACTTTACAGAGCTAGAAAAAAATAACAAAATGTATCTGGAAGAACAAAAGGTCAAGAATACCAAATGGAAAGGAATGGTCCCTTAGCAGTACCAGATCTCAAACTGTACTAAAAAGACATAATCAACAAAACAATGTGTTACTGGGTAGAAATAAAGGTTGATCAGTGGAATAGATTAGGCACACAGAAGCATATGAGCATAATAATGTAGTGTTTAATAAGCCCAAAGTATCCAGCTACTGGGACAAGAACTCTCTACTCAATAAAAACTACTGGGAAAACGGGAGAGTAGTCTAGCAAAAACTAGGGATAAAGCAACATCTCACACCATATATCAAGATAAACAAAACCGATGCAGGAAACTATAGGGAAAAAAATCTTTGGAATAAGAAAAGACCTGGCCAAGGTCTTATTTCTAAGATACATAGGGAACTAAGGCAAATTTACAGGAAAAAGAGCCATTTCCCAATTGATACATGCTCAAAGGATACAGGTAGACAGTTTTCAGAAAACGAAAATTAAAGCTACTAATAGCCATATGAAAAAATACTCTAATTAAAAATTACAAAAATGCAAATTAAAACAACTCTGAGGTGCCACTTCAAATCCATCAGAACGTCTGAGATGACAAAAAAAAGAAAAATAACAAATGCTGGACAGAATATGGGAAAACAGATACACTAATTTAATGCATTGTTGATACAGCTGTGAACTACTCTAACCATTCTAGAAAGCAATTTGGAACTATTTCCCAAAAGCTATAAAACTGAGCATACTCTCTGACCCACTCATACCATTACTAGGTCTATAACCCAAAGAGATCGAAGAAAGAGGAAAAGAACTCACATGTACAAAAAAATATCTATAGCAGCTCTTTTTGGAATTGGAAACTAAGGTGACACCCATAAATTGGGGAATAGCTGAACAAGTTATGGCATATGAATGTGATAGTACAGTATTGTGCAGTAAGAAATGAAGAAGAGGATAATTTCAGAAAAAATTTGGAAGACTTGTTTGAAAAGCAAAATAAGCAGAATAATTCAGGAGAATAATTCATATACCAGCAATATTGCAATGATAATGAACTTTGATTTTAGTAACTCAGATAAACACAATGAGCAATCACAATTCCAAAGACGTAATGAAAGCCTTCCCAGGGTGGTGGTCGTAAGTGGAGATAAGGTGTCATATATGAGAGATGTCATGAAAGCAGAAACAAGATCTGGCAATAGATTAGATATACAGGGTGAGTGAGAGTGAGATAAGGATGACATCAAATGACCCTGTATTAGGAATTTTGGGGAGAGGGGAGGGCTTGAGGGGAAAGCTAATGATTTCTGCTTTGGACATTTCAGGTTTTAAATGCCTATGTCACATCCTGTTAAGAGATAACCCACAGGCAGTTATTGACACAGGACTAGATCTCAGGAAGGATACTGGACTAAAGCTGGAAAGATAGATGTCAGAATCATTCATATAGAGGTGATAACAGAACTCACAAGAGTTCACAAGATCACCAAGTGAGAGAATGTACAGAAAGAAAAGGACAGAGCACATGGCTTTGGGGGGTCATTCACAGTTGGGAATGACATGGATATAGATCTAACAAAGAAGACTGAAAATGAGCAGTTAGTTGAGCAGGAGAACTGAGAGGACAAAGTTATGAAATATGAAAGGAGAGAATGTCCATGAGAAGGTGATTAACAAAGTCAAATGCTTCAGAGAGGTCAAGAAAGACTGGGATTAAGAAAAAGTCATTTTGCAGGCTCCATCTCCCCCTCAGGGTAATAGGGATACCCCTGGAGAATTGGAAATGTCTTTAATATTATTGGCTTAACCCCTTGTTCCAAGATGTCCCCCAGTTAGTATCTCCCCTATGCCATTTTTTGCCCCAGTGATGAGTGTCCCAATATTATTTAAGCAATTAATATCAGTTAGCTTTTATCAAAGGATATTTACTGAGAAGATATATTGGTCAGAAATACAAACACCCCCTCCACACTGGGGTCTGTACCACCTCAGTCCCTGAGGAGAGTGGGCTCCAGCTTAAAGTCATTGCCAGGAAACATTAGTCCCAGCAACTCTACTTATGAATGTGGCCTAGCTGCTGGAAGAGTTGCTCCTTTATGAGTCTACCCACTGTTGGACTAGGTCAAGCAGCTCTCTCCTCATAGCAGTGTTGATGCCTCCCCACTGCTGCTGCTGCTGTTGCTGATGATAATGACAAATTCTGGTATGGACTCCAGATTCCGGACCACTTGTGGCTCCTCTGATCTTTCAAAGCTTACAAGGTCACAGCCTAGTCCATTTCTAATACATCACCTAAAAGTAGGAAAGAATAAACAAATAGACAAAAAAAAAAGAGAGAGAGAGAGAAAGAGAGAGAGACATCATATATTCAGAGCCACATGTAGGAATGGGTTGTTGGCCCTGGTGCTCCTTCTCCCACCTAGAGGCTAAGAGCAGGTACTGCCTTGCTCACAAGGAAAGAAAAACAAGCGTGACCAGTTGATGCATTGTTGGCTCAGCAACCAACCAAAAAGCCTTTTCTTTTCACTGAGTAAACAAGCATAAAATGCCAGAGTATTCTGAGTAGTAGAGCAGTCCCTTCCATTCCTCCTTAGCTGACACTGAGAAGCAGGCTCACCAAACAGGCAACTGATCTCAGTCAGGAAGACAGCCCTCTTTGGACAGTGTCCTATTACAATTATAGGGGAAGTTTCTCTGGGAGGCAAAATTGGGAAATAGTAGGTGATATGAAAATGATATAAATAAAACTTTATTTAAAAAAAAACAGGAAAAAAAGAAAAGGTCATTTTGGCAATTAAAAGAAAATTGGTAACTTTGGAAAGATCAGTTTCAGTTGAATAATGAGACCAGAAGGTGGAATGCAGAGGATTTAGAAGACAACGAGAGGAGAGGAATGAAGGCAAAGGATTGGAAGAAAGTGAAAGGAGAAAAGAAGAGGCAATGAGTACAGCGGATTTTTTAAAGAAGTTTAGCTGAAAAGGAGCATTGTACAATAATGGCTAGCAGGAATGGTAGGATCAAGTGAAGAATTTTTAAGGATGAAGGAGACAGGTAAGGATTTAGTAGATAAGGAGAGGTTGAAGGTTAGAAAGTGTAAATGATAACTGAGGCGATCTGCTGGAGAATATGGGAGGAAATGGGACATAGGTACATGCATGTAGAGAGGCTGGCATTGGCCAGTAGAAAGTCACCTCTTCATCAGAGACTGGAATCAGGAGGACATAATGGACCAGTGATCTTAGGGGGTTGTCAGATAAGAAGAGAAAGCAGAGCTCTTGGCAAATAATCTATTTTTTTTTTGTTTGGTGAAGTATTTGGTGAAGTATGAAGTACTGAATTAGGAAGGGTGAGGGAGCAGGTGTTATGAGAGTTTTGAGAAGATTTGGAACATATGCTGAGGTAAACTAGATAGAGAATTAGAAAAAGATAGGATTGCATTATTGCAGTGAAGGCCTAGGTGAAATCAGATAACACAAATTTATATGGGACCCAATCAGCAGTTGCATATTTCCTCCAGCATCAAATAGCAGTACTTAAATGGGAATGAAAGAAACCGATGTTGGGAGTAATCTAGGGTTAGATACACTCTATATTACTTTCCTTTCCTCAAGTCTCCCATCTCACCTCTCCTCTACCCTTTTCAGTTGAGGTCTATATACTATACTACATAAATACTATAATTAAGTAATATATATGTAAATATAACTAATACTATATTATATTCTCTTTCTCAGCCAAATTCCTAGAAAAAGTTGTCTATTCTCATTGCCTCCACTTCCTCACTCTCTTAAATCTTCTGCTATCTGGCTTCCCAACCTCACTTAACTGAAACTGTTCTTTCCAAAGTCACTAATGTCTCTAAACAGTCAAATTTAATGACCTTTCTTTAATCTTTATTTTTCTTGACCTTCCTGCATAATTTGACAAAAAAGACCACTATCTCTCTCTGCTGGACTTTTCTCCTCTCTACATTTTCATAACACTACTGTCTTATGCTTCTCCTCTTAACTTATCTGACTGTTCTTCAGTTTCCTTCACTGGATCACCATCTACTATCACATAACTTAATTCTATGTGTACATCAAATCTCTGTCTTAAGCCCTTCTCTCTCTCTACATTCTCACTTGGTGACTTCATCATTTCTCATTAACTCAAGTACTCAATTTTACCAGTCTGATTAAAGCGGTATTATGCTAATGGGTGACTATACTGCTCAGGTGATGGCTGCAGTGGTACAGAACATGAGGAAGTATTTCATGCAGGGCAACTAACATCAGCACTTGTCTCCAGAGCCAAATCTCTCCCCACCCCCCCCTTTCAAAGTACTATAACCTAACCTGGCTGTTTTATTCACAGAAATAAAATGCCAGTCTGCAGACTAGGTTGAGGATCTTTGCCTTTCACAAAAAGTTTGACGCCAAGGCTATAGGGATGACTAAAAAACATCTTAACCTTATCTGTTTATTTGTTTATTTTCTTTTGTTTTTTTAAACTAGCTATTGATTTTAAAACTGATGGAGACCTGGCTTCAAAAGAAGTTCTAAACTGGCTCTCCCAGGAGCCAATGGACAATTGCTGAGCCATAAAGAGGGATATCTACACTGATTAATTTTGCTCCAACCAATTTTTATCTTAGCGGCCAAATGAGAGGTTAAACATAACTGAGTGCATATATTAGATTCACCCTCACTGCCAAACTCTTCTTCTATTAAGCCATTTAAATATGTGACAAAGTTCTCTGGCTGAAGGTCACACTTTATTCTTTTCCTCAAAACATCATCAAAGAAATGGTGAGAAAGCTGACGCACATCCACTGAAGCAAGCAATCTAACCTGTCCAATATCCACTGCTACAGCCAAAAGCAGCAAGTTCATCCCTCCCATTTTATAGAGGGTGGTACAAAGGTTCAATACTGACCCTTTGGGGAATATTCAGCTATCTCTTGCTGCTTTTTAAAATTGCTCTATCCAAGAAGTTAGTGGTATTCTTAGGAACCATATCATTCTTAAAATGCAAAAGACGTAGAATAAAAATAAAGATACTGATTATCTAATTTTGGCCAATGTGTTAGACTCAATCAATCTACTAGATCTAAGTCCAATATGGTATCACTAGTTGAGTTTGCAGTATGGTACCCAGAGGGATTCCTAGACAGAAGTATGTGTTTCTCTCCATCATCCCATTAATCCTTTCGATTTGGACTTTAAACTTAGTAGGAAGTACTCTCTTCTTTTTGACTGTCAATAGTTAAAGACATACCTTTTGTTCCATTAAATGTGGCTCATTTTTATATAATTAAATAGATGGACTACAGTGCCAACATTCACACAAGTGACTCTGAGATTATTCTTATGTGCCAGGATATCAGTTTCGCTATCACAGCCATACATTACAAGTTCCAAAGTTAAATTAAAAACAACTGGGCTTAAGGGGCAATTCTTGTCTTTCATCTGCACAAATACTCAGAGTAAAGCCATCATTATGGAAGTTTTGTTGCCCAGATACAGCCTATGAATAATATTAATATGCTCATCATGTAAACCAGCCCATGTAAACTGTGTGGCACTGAACTGTACACAAATCAGATACAACTGGGACACCAAACACATTCTTTTTCTATGTTTTGTATCACCTGCAGTGCTCTGCAATTTTTTTCTAAAGTGTTCATAGCAGCCATCCACAGGCATAAAATCCTTCTGACACACTCTGGTGCATTCATTCCTAATATTCCAGGTTCTTGACCTAACATAGCTAAAACTGGGGCATAGACTTTGTCCATCTCATTGCCTAAAGAAATGAGTCTCCATTTGCAGGACAATTTCTTATAAATCTAGATATTAGTATAAATGTGCTGTTCCTTCAGGACAAAACTATATTTATGAGATGTTAAAAATTATTATAAAAACATATCCCCTGGATCAATATTTCTCTACATCCAGTACTCAATGCCATCTGGTCTGGGATCTGTATTGTTAAAATGCCTGACACCAATCTAGACCTGAGTACAGATGTATAAGGGTCTAAGACTGAGTTCTCTTCATCAGCTGGGGTGTTATATTTACATTCTAGTACCAGTGGATATAGAATTGTGGGAAAGTATCAATGGAACCAAATACACCCTGACAATAATTACATTAATCAGTTGTTTGTACCTGGCAATACAGGGAAGCTGTTTTTGTTATTTCATGGAAAGCAAGAGAGGATGCAAGTCCTACTTGGTATGTGAATCCAGGCAGCTTCTTGTATATTTTTGATGTTTCATACCTGTTCTTAAAATTCCTATGGTTACCTATAAGGTTAAAAACCTCCTGGATCAGTTTAATAAAACCAGACATTACTATTTGAAAGTCTGGTTCATTTAATAAATGTTAAAATTTGCAATCTACTCCTTCTAAAATCTAATAAATGGTGATTGATATGAGTATGGATTCTTTATTTAATGATATCTGTAATGATGTTCTAAGATGTGCCACCTCGGCTGAAAACATCAGAGAAATCAGGACACATATGAGAATTGATGAAATCATAATTAACATTGCTAGATCCTTTTACTTACTGGGGACCTGCTCTGTGCTAAACTGGTCAACTATCTGACTCTGACTAACCTTGACCCTAACTGACCTAGACAACCACCAAAAGGGGGTTCATGTTGTTGAGTGCTCCTCTTAAGAGCCTGATATGGGTTTAAGATCCAGGACAGAGTTTGACCTTTGCCCAGGCTTTTACCCAAAGGGCTCAATAATTAAGAAGCTGGGCTCTCCAAATCTCTCCCTGCTAGGAGGCTCCTGAGACATTCCTTCTCACTCTTTGAACCTTAGATTTACATATTCACTCCTCTATACGCGCCAGGAAAAAGCCTTGGAATTTACAACCCTATCTAGGAACTCTGATAAGGAGGAAATGTATGTTATCACATCCTTAGCAGATGTTTCGGGGAGTGTCTCACAGGGAGGACTCTTTGAAGTTAGGATGGATTTTCTCTATATATCCTGTACCCTCAGAAGAATAAACTGAGTCAGTTTTTCTGCTCCTCCTGGCCCACGTCTTCACGTCTTATTTCGCACCTTTCTGTTAGGTGCACTATCTGGTTGCGGGCAACATCATGTAAAATGTTGTCTAGAGAAAGCTCAAGGTGTGCGGAAAGGGGCATCTGAAACCTCTTGAGCAGAAGAAGTCCTTCAAAAGGTGTCAGTATTACTGGAATCACTAACTCCAATTTCAGTGGCATAGTGAAACATCAATTGTCCCTTGTTGATGTTCTTTACCTTCTCTAGTAGTGCCAAAGTTTACATGAAATCCTATAAAATTAAATCAAACTTCCATCTATGACATTTTCTAAGATATCTTCCAAACCTTTATGTTCACCATTAGTATTTCCACCAAGGAGAGGACGAGACATATGCCGGGGCTAGGAACAGACACACAGTACCTGAGCGCAGACAGACAGAATGCAAATGTGCAAGGGCTAGATACAAGAGCAGGAACGCCATTTCCTTTCTTCTCACTCTCTTCTTAACTCTCGGCAATCTGGCTTTTAACTTCATTGTTTGCCTGAAACTACTCTTTCCAATTATCAAAAAGTTATCAACAATTCCTTAATTACCTAACCCAATTGCCTTTTCTCAGAAGCCTCAGAAATACTGAGTTCTCTGCAGCCTTTAACATCGTTAGTCATCTCTTCTTCTGATTTCCAATCTCATATTTCCAACAGTCTATCAGGCATCTTAAACTGGATGTTTTGTAGACATCTTAAACTTAATAATATTCAAAACTGAACTCATTTTTACCCCTAAGGAACCTCGCTCTCCATAACTTCCTTAATACTGTCAAAAGGTACCATCATCCTCCCAGTCACTCAAACTCACAGCCTATACATCGTACTCAACTCCTCATTCTCATTCCCCATATCCAATCTTTAGTCAAGTCCTGCCATTTCTACCTTTGCAACATAACCTATATACTTTCTCTTCTCTCCTCTGACACTGTCACCATGCTGGTTTAGGCCTTCTTCACCTTACTCCTAGAACACTGCAGTAGACTTCTGATTGGTCTCCCCACCTTAAGTCTTTCCCCACTTTAGTCCATCCTCTCCTCAGCTATCAAAACTGATCTTTCTAAAGCAGGGGCAAAGGTCTTTTCTCTCGGTGCCAGAGGTCTCAAGCTAATCCATCAACCCAGCAGTGGTGCTGGCAGTCTATCTGTATGTCCATTCTTCTGCTTTCATGTTGAAAGGTTTTTTTAGGGGATTTTTTTGTTGTTGTTGTTGCTTTGTTTTGTTTGGTGTGGGGGAAGGAGGCCCTGAAGCACCAAACTAAGGGATTGGAGAGGGGAGAGGGAGAGAGGGAGGGAGAGGGAGCCAGGGAAAGACAGGGAGAGAGAACGTACACAGTACTATACGGTAAACATAGGTATTTTTTTGGAATGCTGATTTCTTCCAGAATTCTTTATGTGAAGTCAGATTTATATAATGCAAATTTATGTAAAGTGAAAACTGTGTGTACAAAATATTAAACATAAAGCAGTTCAGTAAAAAAGTGACTAGCAATCATGGTGGATTAGGAAAGGCTTCATGAAGAAGATGGTGCTTGAGCTGCTTCTTAAAGGAAGAGAAGGACTTTATAAAGCAAGGGAAAGGAAGAACTGCACTTTGGGTATAGGGAACCACACTGAAAACACATGGGGAAGCAGACGGAGTGTCATGTGTGAGGAACACAGAGAAGGCCAGTTTGGTTGGATTGCAGAGTATGGGGTGGGGAGTAATACCCAATGAAGCTAGAAAGACAAGTTGAGAATAGGTTATATACAAAATGTATAAAGTACTTTGTAAATTTTAAATAGCTATAGAAATTATATTAAAATTAACATTATTAAATTGGAGACTAGTATATGTGTGTATGTATGTATGTGTGTGTGTGTATATATATATATATATACATACATATTTTATACTCAACAGCACAAATATTTTAAGAAAGAAATTTTGTTTATCTCAAAAATTTTCATTTCACTTATCATTAAACACCTGAAAAAGCTGAACATAGAATTAGATCATCAGAGTCCATAACTCATTGATACAAGGTGGAAATAGATGAGTCTTAAGTAAAGAAATGGTTAGCAAAATGAATAAAACACCATGGAACCAACCACTACCAAAAAATTCCAAAAGTTTTAGAAAGCTCAAATTTCTTCAGATTTAAGAGCTGTGATATGAATTGAAAAAAAATCAAACAGTAAAAAATGTTTTTCCACACTAGAAAAGTCAGAAGCACTCAAAAGGACAGCAACTACACATCATCTAATGCCCTTCCAGAGAAGCAATAAAAGGCTTTGGGAGGCTTCATGTTTCAAATATAATGATCACATCACAATTCTGAAGGATCATAAGGAGAGAGAACAGAAAATTAGAGAAGTCTAATAATAACTAGCAAAAGTTACTTAATACCTTCTACTAAAAAATCATATGCCTATGAACCTGTATTAATCCAATAGTAGCTGCCTAACACCAGTCATGAAATCATTAAGTATTTACTTTTCCACAATCAAATAAACAAGTGAATGATGAGGGGGTGGGGTAGGGGATAGAATGTAACTATACCTCTTCTAAGCTGTGGAGCGAAGAAGTAGATATCACACGAGATGACAGTGGGTGAAATGGCTCCTGACCAACCACATGTTGATTCTGAATTTGTATAAAAGGGTTCTGTTGTGGTCTGTGTGGTAATGGTGGTAGGCCATAGTGAAAGCCCTGTCCCATTAAGTGATTTTGATGTAAATTAGCAAAGGTCCAGGATCCATCAGGTGGCAAGTATTTCAAGGGAGGAGGGGTAAGATTTTCAGATGGTATTGAGAATGAGGGATTATACAGTTGGGGTGGCAGATGTTGCTGAAATGCTGGATTGTTGGCCATTTCAATGTCTCTGACGTTGTCACTTAAGTTAGAAAAGTGGCCACTATGGTTTGAATTTGATGAAGAAGGGTTTGCTGGTGGGCTTCTAGTTTGAACTTGTCTGTATTGCAAAAGTCTTGACTGAGGTGGTGGCATTTCAGTTAGCTCCCGTGTTTCACTTTGATCATGATGAGCCAGCTCTCTGAGTAAGTCTTGAAACCTGGTAAAAAGAATAAGTTATACCAAGGGAGAAACAAAAACTCTTTGGCATATTAAATATTTTAAGCATTAAACAGTACATATACGATCTCATAGGCATAATAATACACATAAGCAAATGAAATTTTGGTATTCAATTTAGATTTAAATCTATGCAATAAATTATATATTAATTGAGGGAAAAAATCAACTGTACTTCAAATGAAAGTTTTGAGTCAAATACACTAAAAATGATCCTAAACCTGAAAAGAGACAGGCCCTTCTCCCTAATATTTTTCATAACTGCTGCAGAAAATGTGGTTAGGAATGTTGCTTCTGCATATCACTCATCAGAGAGTGGTTAAGTCATCAAAATCCCTTGGTGAGTAGTTGCTGGGGTACTGACAGCTATAGGCTGCTGACAAGTAAATGTGGGGAGTGGGAGATGAAATTAGGGGCAAAGACTTACATGGGGAAATTAGGTGCTCCGGATAGGTTGTAAACCCTATATTACCCAGCCAATGGGGAAGCAGGGAAGGGAACTGTGATTCGGGCCTAGGAATAAAAAGCTGTGCTCCCTCTTCTGTAAGGCATGCCACACATGGGACACCTGGCCTTGCTAGGCCGTTAATTTAAAAAGTTTTTCTGGTTCACCAATGGCTTTTTGGAACTTTTGTTGCTAACAACTGCCTTTTTTTTTTTTTGAGTCATTACTCCAGTAGATAGAGGCAGCATTTTGCACTAGAGTGAGTAGTGAGCTTAAGGTCAGGGAGACACACATTCAAATACACCACTAGTTATAGGACCCTGGGCAAGTCATTTAATTTTTATATGTCGCAGGTTAACTCCTTAGTACATATAAACTAAATCAACAAATAAGCTGCTGGAGAGAGTTCCACACTAGGCACTCTCTTCTCTGAAGAAAATGTATGGTACATCAGACCCAAGGGAGAGGAGGAAAAACTGCCTATCATTCAAGTGACTCTGACACAAAAACCATCCAGTTCAAAAAGCACTTTTTAAGCTCCTTTCATTAGGCAGCTAAGTGGCACAGTGGGGCCAATTGTGGGCCTAGGGTTAGGAAGACTCATCCTCCTAAGTTCAAATCTGGCCTCCTGGACAAGTTACTTAACCCCATTTGCCTCAGTTTTCCGATCCATAAAATGATCTGGAGAAGAAAATGGCAAACCACTCCAGTATCTTTGCCAAGAAAACCCCAAATGGGATCATGAAGAGTTGGACACAAGAGAAAAATGACTGAAAATGTTAAAGGATTATAGGAAATATAGGAAATATATATATATATATATATATAGGAAATAACACCAAAGTTATCTATAGTCATTTTTCTAGCCCAGGGCAGCTTAGGAAGATAGACAAAGGGATCTGTGGACACTGGGGTAGCAGCTAGTCAGAAGTGCAAGGCAGACACTGTGGTGGAAATGAGGAGCATTTTAGCACCAGAAGATGGAAAGGAAGCCAAGACAGAGCTCCACAGCAGGAAGTACTTGGCCAGAAAGAGAACTCAGGAGACCTCTGTACCAGCACTGGGAGAAAGAATGGGTGCTCTGACATACTTTACTCAGTTCCAGACCCAAGGGGAAAGTAGTGAACAAAGAACAAATTCCAGAAAATCATCTGTGTGGCTGTAAACCCAGGAGCAGAGAGGTACTTCAGTTATAACTTTTAGCTGCATACATAAGCCTGCAGTAAAATAAGCAGGGCAGGAGATTGTGCCCAAAAGGGAGCCACCAGTTCAGTACCTCTGAAGCTGCAGAACCTCTCAGTGGGTTAGCTGAGACTAACTCTAGCAGCAGTCTCCTGAAATTCAACTATATACAATCTAACAGACCCAACTTCCAGAGCTCACACCAGAAAGGAGGCAATGAATAGACATCTTCCTGAATGATACAGCTTTGGAAGCAATGAAAACTTACATGTCTCCAAAGGCCAAGACCTTTGCCCCTTATCCCAAAAAGAATTTGGGTCCCATTTTTTTGAGGGGGGAATGATGGGGATGGGATCTGAACCCCTAAAGGGAAAAGACTATGTCTTTGCAATCTGGACCCCAAAAAGAAAATCCCTGGACTTTTCCCAAATCTCTGGTTGTTGCTATGCCCAATCTCCCAATTCTGTTCTGCTACCTCCCAATTGCCCCGGACCACTTCTCATCCTTAATCCTATCTAGACTCTATCCTCCACATGGTCCAGGTCCCTGGCTTTCTGTTCACCCCAGCTTACTGGCCACTCCCATCCAGATTCTCCTTCAGGCACCCCAGACCACTTGGCCACTACCGGATCCCTCCCACAGTCTTTCTGTATGTAAGATTCGTCTTGTCTCCACTAAGGTGCTCAGATCCTTAAGCTCTGACCCGCTTGCATTAGCAACACAAATGTTTAGATTCCTTAAGAGTCTGGCCAATATGGTAGATGTTCTACCAATCTTGTCTTTGGCTGAAAAAAAGAAAAAGAAATTATAAAGGAAAACTGCCCAGATATATTAGAAGCAAAGAGCAAAATAGATACTTTAAAAAATTCACTATTAACCCCCTAAAGAAACTCCAAAATGAAAACTCAAAGTAATATAACATCCAAAATCCAAAACTGTCAGGTGAAGAAGAAAATGCCAAGTAGTCCCATTTCACAGAAATGTAGAGCCTGCAAAGGGAAGTACTATGAAATAAACCTAGAAACATAGGCTAGAGTCAGATATTTAAAAGGCTTAAATACCAAGCTAAACAGTTTTTATTTTATCCCAGAGGCAATAAGGACAATTGGAGATTTTAAGCAAATGAATGACATGCTAAGACTTGTGCTCTATGGAATATTATTTAGGCAGATGTGTGGAGAATGGATTATAGCAGAAAGAATGAAAGCTGGGAGTCTAATTAGGAAGTTATTATAAAAATGAGGGACTCTAGTGGCCATGTGAGTGGAAAGAAGGGGATATATGAGAGAGATATTGCAGAAGTGAATCAAGACTTGGAAACTCATTGGATCTAATCAGGTACAGGAGAAACAGCCTGCCTCTTGAGTTAAAAGACCTAGATTCTAAACCCTGATCTGAAACCTAATGTTTGTGAAATCCTTTTTTTTTTTTTTGGAGGCAATCAGGGTTAAGTGACTTGCCCAGGCTCATGACAACTAGTAAGTATCTAGTGTCAGATTTGAATTCAGGTCTTCCTGATTCCAGGGCTGGTGCTCTACCTAATGTGCCACCTTACTACTCCATGTTTGTGTAATGTTGAAGTCACTTAATGTGATCATCACTTTGGTCACCTATAGAATAGGGCACTGGACTTGATGGCTTCAGAGGTCTCTTCTATCTCTAACATGGATTTAAGTTTTGCCTCTGACACATATTGACTGTGACTTTGGCCAAATCACCTAAACTTTCAGTACCCTAGATATATGATCCCAGGTACCTGTTATAATGAAGAGATGGCGTTCCATATTTTTAGACAACATTTAAAGTTACAAATTAATAACTTTTAATCACTGATTTCACTTCTGTTTCCATCTACCCTTTATAATTCAACAAATGATTATTGTAAACAAGGAGACTGTTATATTTCCCTAGAAGTGAGGGGATAAGGAAACAGGAATACATGTAGTTGTCAGACTACATAATCCATACCTGGAAAATAGTGTTTTAGCTAACTGAAATCTCTAGGAGTTTCAACCAAATTAATCCTAAAAAATATATTCTTGTATATCCTTGTAAACCACAGGTCAAAATTTTTTCACAGAAATGTTGTTCAGTCATTTTTCAGTCCTGTCTAACTCTTCATGACCCCATTTGGGGTTTTCTTGGCAAAGATATTAGAATGGTTTGTCATTTCCTTCTCCAGTTAATTTTATAGATGAGGAAACTGAGGCAAACAGGGTTAAGTGACTTGCCTGGGGTCACACAGCTAGTAAGTGTCTAAGGCCAGATATGAACTCAAGAAGATGAGTCTTCCCAACTCTAGGCTGGGTGTTCTGTCCACTGCGCCACTTAGCTGACCTTTCACAAGAATACTCCTATTCAAAACAAAAGGACTAGATTTTCAAGAAAATCTGGGTAGAATTTTTATTTCAGAAGCTACTTTTAAGAATGTTCAAATACCTTGAATGCATTGCTTCTGCTTCATCTTCTACATTATTGGCAAGCTTCCAGTTTGCCCTAACTGGTTGTTGATGTAATCCTGCTGGTTGCTGGGGAAGATGCTGCAGGTGGGGGTGGTGATAGTGTGGATATGGAAGACTGCCTTGACTGAGATAGGCATTATGCTCACTCCACTGCTGCATTCTTGCTTGCTGTTGCCTTAATGTTTCTAAGGCCACATTTCCATGCATACGTTCTGTTAAAAAAAAAATTGTAAAAAAAAAAAATGTAAACCATACCCATTGTTGGTTGGAGGGGGATTTTTTTTAAAAGCTTTTACTGCCAACAATCAGAATTTCCCCACAAAGATCCAGCAATAACTACCATTAATTCTGGGAAGAATACAAAAAATCCCTAGACTTATCAACAAGTAAGAGAATTTTAGTGAATGAAATCACTCATCTAAATTTTTCATCTGGCACAAACTGTATATACTCTAATATTCCAGACTATGTAAAACTAATTATTAACACAATCCTGGTTATTATGGCAAGTAAACTATTCTTAGTGGGATTACTCCAAGAACTGAATAAATCCTGCCCTTAAAGTAATATGCTGTAGTACATGTGCTATTAGGTAAAGAATCACTTTTCACTTTCAGTAGTGAAACTTAAGAGATATTGGAGGAAAATAAAAATAAAACTTACCTAAAGCTTCCCCTAGTGGTAATCCTGGAGGATTTTCTTCAATGAAATTATTCAAGTGAGAGGGGGGAATTACTGGGTTGTGTTGTGCAATGGATCTCAGAGGGTTAACTTCTTGCAACATAGGAGGAGGGTGCTGTTCAGATATCACTGTATCTACAGCAGGAGAATGTGGTCGATGAGAGGCTGCATTATTAAAGAAGGAATGGTTGGGGCCTGCTTGATACGTAGGAGAAAGTTGAGAGGGCTGCTGCTGAGTTTGTTGATTCAAGTGGTTATGTTGCTGGACTGCTTGGTTTGGTTGATGTGGTATTTGAGTCGGTTGCTCAGGGAAATGATTCTGCTGCTGACTTATATTTGGGGGCTGCTGAACTGGAAATGGTTGTCTTGACAGCTGGGATAAGTGCTGATAGTGGCGATGAGGGACTGCATACTGTGCATGGGGAGCAGTGAGATGAAGATTTAGGTGTCTTGGGTTGAGATTATCTTTGCGATGAAACTTGGAATTAGGATAAGTAACTCCAGGGCGAGCTTCTGGACTTCGGTTCTGTGGATTTGAATCTAAATCATTCTAGACAGAATGAAAAGAAATATTTTAATTACAGAAGTAACAATACCTTGAGGTCTTGAGGACAAACCATTCACTACTTTAAGACAATTAGACATAGTGATAACTTTCAAAAAAAAATTGGAGTAAAATAATAGAGGGAAAAAAGCCATAATGAGTTCTAATGCAAAATATATGAGATGTTCTTGTTCTTCTCTCATATACTGCATATGTATTAATAATTAACATGATAGCATGGCTTATCAGCAGATTCAATCTTTTAACATTCAAAATCTAAGTTCTCTCATTTGCAGTGCCTTGATACCAAACATGAGTTTTGTTTTCAATTTCTGTGTTATATATTAGAATAATTCATTCTGGTACACTTAGACTAATCAGATTATTTTTACACATTCACTTAGAAAGTTAAACCTACTAATGAAAAGCAAAGAGTATTTTAAATAAAATATTACCATTACATAAACTAGTACTTGCTAGGATTGGCCAAATACTTTTAATGTAATTCAAGAAAGTATATATTCCTTTAGTGGCTTAATTTGTCAACTGTAGAAATTAGACAGAAGTTATATTAGGTAAAGAGAATACTACTGGCAAGAAATACATTTTGCTATCACATTTTTATTTTCACTTTTAATTCACAACATAACCCATTATAAAAAATTCTACACACTGAAGAAACGTGACAGACCACTTTGCCAGCCCTCCAAGTCTTAAAAACATGAATTCCATAACCAAACAAGGCATATAAGAGAAAGATAAAATAGGTCATTTCAATTACACAAATAAAATCAATGTTACTAGCCTAAGAAGAAAAGCTTCCAACTGGGAAAAAATACTTACATCAAGTATCTCAGATAGAATCCTGCTACCTAGGGGCAGCTAGGTGTTCCAGTGATTAGAACACCTGCCCTGGAGTCAGGAGGTCCTGAGTTTAAATCAGTCATCAGACACTTGACACTTACTAGCTGCATGACCCTGGGCAAGTCACTTAATGCTGATTGCCTCACCCTAAAAAAAAACCCCTACTATCTAAAATTTTATACACTTACACATTCACAAACACACACCAATAGACCAAGAAACATTCCCCAATGATGATCAAAGACTAGAAACAAATAGTTTTCAAAAGAATTGCAAAATATTGATAAACATACATGAAAGATTGCTCAATATCACTAATAAGAGAAATTAAAATCAAAACAAGACTCTGAGACTTCACTTTGCACCCAGAAAATTAGTAAATATGACAAAAGATGGGAATGATCAATGTCTGATAGGTACAGTCAACAAATATTTATTAAGTGCCTACTATAAGCTAAGTACTATGCTGAGTACTGGAAATATAAAGAAAGGCAAAAGACATAGTCTTTGGTCTCAAGGAGCTCTCAGTACAATATCAAGAAAGTCCTAATCTAATGAGGCACACTAATATAGTATTAGTAGAGCTGTGAACTGTTTTAACCATTCTGGGAAGTAATTTGCAATTATGCTTTCAAAAAAAGAAAAAGTGACTTAAAATGTCTACATCCTTTAAGCCATATTCCACTACTAAGGAGGGGAAAGGAAGGCAAAGCCAGAAAGAAAAATCCCATATAATACATCAAAATATTTAGAGCAGTACTTTTTATAGTTGCAAAGAAATAGGGAGAAAAGTTGAGTTCCCCAATGACTGGGGAATAACTAAAGAAGTCATGATATATTAATATTATGGAATATTACTGCATTGTTAAAAACATGAATACAGAAAAGCATAGGAGGACATAGGAAGCGATGAAAAGTGAAAGAAAGCAAAAACAGGCAAACATACAGAACTATAACAATGTCAACAGAAAAATAATAAAACCCTCAACTCAAATACTATATAATTACAATGATAAAGCTTGTACACTGGCTTGTGCCACCTAGCTGCCCCTACTCCCTCCTTTCTTATGAGAGGTGGGAGATTATAGGTGTGGAAGATTACATACCCTGTCAGACTTTGGTTCATGTGTTGGTTAATTTTACTTTTTTTTTCCTTCTCAAAAAAAATTTATTGTTAGAAAGGACAGCTGAAATGAAGATGATCTAAAAACAAAAGATATTGATAAAATTTAAAATGAAAATATAGGTTCTGTAAAATACAGTACATGCTCTGAAAGGAGTATAAAAACAAAAACTATCCAGAAAAAAGCTTAGTATTGGCATCCTGAAATTCACATCTTCTTATTTCTCACCCAGGTGTACTCATTTTGGACTTCTTTGGCTTTTCCACCATGCCGCTAAGCCTGGTACTCCCTCCCACCCCACCCCACCCCACCCCACAAAACTTTTCAACTTTCTTTTTGTGTGTTGTCTTCCTCCATCAGACTGTAAGCTCCTTGAAAGCAGGGACTTTCTTTTTCATATTTGTATCCCCAATGCGAAGCACAGTGTCTGGCACATAGTACATTCTTAATAAATGTTTGTTGAATATAGACATGCAAAGAATATGAACAGGCAGTTTTCAGAAAAAGAAGTCAAAGCTATCTACAGTCATATGAAAAAATACTCTAAGTCACTACTGATTAGATAAATGCAAATCAGAACAACTCTGTGGTAATACCTCATACCTATTAGATTGGCTAACATTACAGAAAAGGAAAACGACAAATGTTGGCGAGGATGCGGAAAAATTGGGACACTAACACACTGCTGGTGGAGTTGTGAACTGATCCAACCATTCTGAAAAACAATTTGGAACTATGCACAAAGTGCTCCAAAATTGTGTGTACTCTTTGACCCAGCAAGACCACTACTAGGTCTGTACCTCAAAGAGATCAAAGAAAAAAAGAACCTATTTGTACAAATTTATAGCAGCTCTTTTTGTGATGGCAAAGAACCAGAATTTGAGGATATGCACATCAATTAAACTGGGAAATGACTGAACAAGTTGTGGCATATGATTATGATGGAAAACCACTGCATTACAAGAAACAGTGAACGGGGCAGCTAGAAGTGGATAGAGCACTGGCCCTGGAGTCAGGAGGACTTGAGTTCAAATCCAGTCTCAGAACAAACACTCGACACTTACTAGCTGTGTGATCCTGGGCAAGTCACTTAACCCCAATTGCCTTATATAAAAAGAAAGGAAGGAAAAAAAAGGAAGAAAAAGGAGGGAAGGAAGGAAGGAAGGAAGGAAGGAAGGAAGGAAGGAAGGAAGGGAGGGAGGCAGGGAGGGAGGGAGGGAGGGAGGGAAGAATGTTTTCAGAAAAGCCTGGGAAGACTTATATGACCTGACATAGTAACAGCAATTTTGAACAATGATCAACTGTGAGTGACTTAGCTATTCTGAAATAAGACAATTCGGAAGAACTTATGATGAAAAATGCTATCCACCTCCAGAGAGAAAATTAATAGAGTCTGAGTGCAGATTGAAGCATAATTTCTTCATTTTAGTTTTCTTACTTTCTTTTTGAGCAACATAGCTAATACGAAAATATGTTTTGCATCATTTCACATGTGTAATTGTTATTACATTTTTTGCCTTCTCAATAGGTAGGAAACGGTTCTGAAGGAGGAAGAGAATTTGGAATTCAAGAATTTTTTAAAAGAACATTAAAAATAAAAAATAAATTTACTGTAAACTTTTTTAAGTTAAAAAAAATTAAAGAGAGTACAACTCTCAATTATTCAAGGACTATTACTGCCACTTATAAATTACTCAGTACCCTTGCTTTTTTTTTTTCTTTTTTCTTCGTGATTATGACTTCTGGCCATGCCACTGCTGATTAGCAATAAAGACAATGTAAAGGCAGGGAGAAAAGAAATGAAACTAGTTCATTTTGTAAATAATACTCAAAATTAGATAGTACTTTAAGGTTTGTAAAGCACTTTACATATACTATATCATTTGATCTTTTTTTTTTTACTATTTATTACCCTTCTACAAGGCACTTAAAAAATTACTCAAGTGAGACTTAAAGATTATTAGTGAGTTTTCAGCTTAACTCTACTTTGGTCCTCAATGAGCACAGAAAATCAAAATCTGGAGCTTCACTGAAAAGTAATGAATCATCAGTATGTTTTCTACTGACCTCCAGGACACTTCCCTTATTTCCTCAGTGAATTTAGTCCCTGCATCAGTCTTTCTCTCCTCCTCAATTACTACCACCATACAAAGGTACTTCAATCTACCTATTAATACTCATTAAAACACACTAACCTCCCAGCTCCTCAACTTACTCATTTCATACAGCTTATTCCACTCCATCTCAGGCACAAAGATACTGCCATCATCCACATATGCACAACTTCCATGTTCGTGAACTCTGAAATTCCCTTATCTGATCAGAATCTACTGTCATTCTACCTCTCCCTCTGCTTTGAAACCCCAAATACTGTTCTTCTTCCATATTGTGCCCTCCAATGCTTTGAACCTTCAGTTTTTTCCCAGGCTATCACCCCTGCACTAGCTATACTTTCCTCTTTTTCCGATCTTGAACTCCCTTTGGTGAACCAGTTCCATGTTATAGTGTTCTTTTTCTTGAGTCTTTTACCCCCTTATCATATCACTGATATTGCCCTTCCAAACTTTGGCCTTGGCTCACTGTCACTATCTGGTATATATGCTGCTGCCTAAAGCTGAAGAAAATCACAAAACTGCTTATCGGGACCACTACAAATTTATGTCACACAACCTCAATGGGGCCCTCACTGCTGCCAGGCAATTCTAACGAGCTCATTATCCTACTCAATACAGCTGTTCTTTCCAAAACTTTTCACCCTCCTCAAAACTCTCCCCCTACTCTCTCAGTTGAGTAGTTTGCCTCACATTTTACAGAAAAAATTGAGGCCATTAGCCATGAGCTCAGTCTTCTCATATCACCCATATGCCTTTGACCACTATTTGTTCCTTTACCCTTATCTCACATTAAGCAGCAGCCCTTCTCCTTGCCAAGGAAAACCTTCTACCTGTACAAGTGATCTCATTCCATCCTGCTTTCTCCACCTCTATCATTTCCACTCCCACTTATCTTCAATATCTATCTAATGGCTGCTTCATTACTGCTTCTACACATACCCATATCTCCTTTACCCTCAAAAAATCTTCAAATGACTTGTCCATTCCCAACTAACTACTGTCCTATCTAACTCCTTCTTTCTTTGGCTAAACTCCTTAAGAAGGCCTTAAACAGACAGTACCTTCACTTCCTTTCTTCTCATTCTCTGCCATTTGGCTTCCAATTTCATCATTTGACTGATATTGCTCTTTCCAAAGTTGCCAACAACTTTTTAATTGTCAAATCTAATGGCCTTTTCTCAATCTTCAAAATTTTGAGTTCTCTGTAGCCTTTGACACTGTTAATCACCTTCTTCTCCAGTGATTTTCATGACTAATTTCCTGGTTCTTCTCCTAACTCTCTGAGTGCTCCTCTGAGTGTCTCCTTTACTGGATCTTCATCTAGGTCATGCCAACTAATATAAAGGGTCCTGCAAGACTCTGTCCTGGGCATTCTTCTCTTCTCCTTCTATACTATTTTGCTTAGTGACTGCAACCCCTCCTATGGATTCAGTTCTCACCTTTATGCAGATGATTCTCAAATCCAATTATCCAACCCTAACTTCTCTCCTGATCTCCCAATCCCACATCTCCAACAGCTTAATCTACTCTAATAAGACACCTCAAAGTGAATATCCTATAGACATCTTAAATGCAACATGTCCAAAACTGAAGTCATCAACTTACTTTAAAATCTTACCTTAATATTCTGCCCCATACCCTTTCTGACTTCCCTATTACTGTGGAGGGTACTACCATACTCCTACTGATCCAGACCTAAGCATCATACTCTACTTCTCATTCTCCCTCACGCCCTTTAGCTAATCTTTGGCCAAGTCTTGTCATTTCTACCTTTATGACATCTACAATATATTCCTCCTTCTCTCTTCTGACACTGCCACCACTCTGGTGCAAAACCCATTTGCAAAATAAACCACCTCTCAACTAGACTATTAGGCTACTGGCTGACCTCCCAATTTCAAGTTTTTCCCCACTTCACTCTATCCATCCACTTGCCTGCCCAAGTTATTTTCCTCAAGTGTAGGTCTGGCTATATCTCCTTCCCTCTTATCACTATTAAATAAATTCCAATTACTTACTGTTATCTCCTGTATTAAATACAAAATCCTGTTTGGCACTGAAAGATCTTCATAACATGGCCCCTTCCTATATTTTCAATCTTCTTACATTTCACTCCCTCCCACATACTCTATGGTCCAGATACATGCCCTAATTGCTATTCTTTATACATAAAACTCCAACTACTGTCCCCATGTCTTTGCACTGTTATCTCCCATCTCTGGAATTCTCTCCCTCCTCATCTCAGCTTTTTAGTTCCTCTGGCTTCTCTCAAAACTCAGCTCCAATCCGATCTTCTGTAGGAGGCCTTTCCCAGTTCTCCTAGCTTTTAGTTCCTTGCCCTCTGGGATTACCATCGTACTTACTTAGAAGATGTAGAATGTGAGCTTAGTGAGCTCCTTGAGGACAGGGAGTATTTTTCCTATCCTCATCCCTCAGCCCTTAGCTTGTCATATAGTAAGCACTTAATACATGATTTTTGATTGCCTAAAATGTGTTATCTTCAAAGGATTATCTTTCCACTCTCTCCATTAGAATTGTCCTCCATTCCCCAAAATGATTCTCAGCAATGATCACGCTTGGCTATAATCAAAGAAGTAAAAAATTAACAATGTAACTAGGGATAATCTTGATCAGATTTTTTATACTAAGAATACTATACCCTCATGCTTTATGTTGCCATGGCAAATCCTGATATTTACAAGTGCAACCCTAAAGGATAAAAGATGAAAAGACTACAATAGCCAACCAAAAATATTAAAAAATATATATATCAAGGGTGACACCCTCTAGAATAGAGCCTACTAAGTAGTTCTAATGTAACAAAGATATGAAAATGCTTGGGAATAAGAGTAAATGAACGTTCACACAAGATAGTATGATAGTCAAAAGCAAAATTCATTTATTAAATGTATACAGCATACCTGTTTGGATTCTAGAGGCTTTTTCTCTGGAGTACGAATTTTATTTACTTCAGGTCCCAGATTAGGATCACTTTTACCTTTTAAAAAAAAGACAATGAAACCACTGTTTTCATTTATATGTAAAATTAAACTACTTGTAATTACTCATAAGTTCCAGGATTATTCTCACTTCCTACTTCAATTTGGTTCTTTTGATTTTTTTTTGAAGTTGTACTTTCTTGGCTAAATTACAAAACAATGTAAATCTTTAATTAAAGCAAATCCCATTATCAAAGTCTGAATCATAAAGAAGTATAACATTAAAGCATAAAACTGTACTAGGTAAAACAGCAAATTTCCCCAAACCTACAGCACATTCATTACCTTGATTCCATTTGAACAGAATTTTAGTTCCTTCGCAAATGCTTAGTGTTTTAAAAATGTATTATTATATTTCATTAATTCCAAAGAATGGGTTCAATTGACAACAAAGTATCTATTATATCTTAAAGTGAATACAATTTATATTAAGGAGTAATGATTATAAATCTATAAATAAATGGATACTAATAAATGAAATAAGTAAACTAATTTTAAATTACAAATCTCAAAAAGCCCAAATTTCATGAGTATCCCAAACACCAAAGTCCTTTAATAGGTGAGCCTTACCTGAAGGTCATTTTAAGTCCATTAAAAAATCTTGAACTTATTAATGGTTTTCTTAGTATCTAGAAAACTTTCTAGATTATAAGGCAGTATTTTAAGTATTATTATCACCATTTAACAGAAAAAAGCAAGGCATTAAGAGATTTAGTGCCTTGTACAAAGTCACAGTCAATAAGTGGCAGAGCCATGACAACCTTAGATTTTTGAAGCACGGAAAACTCTACTGATTTTAATCTGAATTTTCCTCTTTCAATATCCTAAAATTCTGTAGGAGAAATTATTTTGTACTTTTTACATAATAAAAGTCATACTTCTCATGACTAGATTATTTCAAATTTCATATTAGAGAACACTACAGTAAAGAAGTTTTACTGTTCAATTTTTATTTTTTGTTAATTCAAAGTGCTTGGTCATGTTTTCTCCTTAAAACTTTAAACAATGACTTAGCTCAAAGAGAATCAAATTTGCATGTGTTTGGGCATTACAAATGAGCACAAAATTATACAATTTCAGAACTGCAAAGAATTTGAAAGATCATCTAATCCAATTCCCTTGTTTTACAGATAAGAAACTGAGGCACAAAGAACTTAAATGACTGTAAGCCAGGTCTTTTTCAGTTCAAGGAAAATATATTTTGAGGGAGATGGAAACCCTTTTGACACCTTCCATTCCTGTTTTACTTCTGACTCAGCAGGAATCTTCTAAACAAAAACTTCCTGTCAAGTTGTCAATGAGTCAAACTTACATTGGTTTATTATGCTTTATCCCTCCAGGTCTAGGGGAATTCCGGCATTATTTGTGGTAACCTAAAATTTCTTTCAGCATTTTTTGATAGACCAGAATCACTTATATGATGAAAAGTTCCCTTCTGTCTTCCTGACTCAATTGAATAATTTTGCAAGGATCAAGCAACAAAAAGATGAATATCAAGTATGGTTCTAAGACAACATACCACTTAAACAAAATAATAAGAAATCAATTCCCCCAAACTTTTTAAATTCTTAAAAGAAACATAATCTTTATGTAAACTTGGCCTTGAACTTTGTCTTCTTAAATACATTTCTTCATAACTCAATTTTTAATTAAAAACAATAACCTTAGAAAAATAACTATATAACAAAGTTAATGAATCCCTAATGGCTAAGGTTTTTTTTTTGAAGGGTGGGGAGATTTCTTTTGAGTCCACTATAGATACTCTAATAGTTACTAATGTATTCTTAAATTAATGTTACATATGACATTATTAGATAGCAACTATAATAAAGCAATGCAGAGTTCCTGACTTTTAAAAGAACAAGGAACTTTTGTTTTATATTTCAAAAACTGTTCTAGATATCACTATAAAAACAGGGCTTTTTGGTAGAGCAAGGCATTTTATAATGGAATTTAATGTAATTTCAAAAATCAGGGTAAAAAATAAAATGGATGTTTTCTTCTTCCTTAAAATTCTCAGATGCGACCATGACCTGATTAAAATAACTATCTTAAATCAGTTACTGTTATGTAACTCTAAAAATATCTAAAAGAAGAATTTGGTTTTTCTGCCTCAAATTTTAAATGCTGAATACTGTAAGCATTTAAAATGTAAATGTTAAATACCATATCCGAGGACACCCCCTATCTAGCATAACTAATGGGTTCTCTAAAGGAATTTTCTAGTTGGTAGTTATTGACATGCTCAGCCCATATCCTACTTATGATTTGAGTATGGGAAAAACAACTCACCATTTCGATTTTGTTCATGTTGATCCTTTTCCTGATGCTGAATTTGCTGTTGCCCTATACTAACTGGTGAATGATGTCCAAGGCCATATGGTATAGGAGACCCCCGTCCATGCGACTGCAACAGGTTCATATTATATGCCATCGCTGCCTGATGTGTAATGATTCGAGGGTCAACTGCAAACCTACCCTGGTACCCTGTCCATGGTACCTATGCAATTAGAAGAATTAAAATGATTAAATCTATTTCAAAAGATTGCAGAAGACAAACTATTCCAGTGGTATTGGTAATGGGAAGAAATATCAGGGGTAAGTATCAATTCTAACAGAGAGAATAACTACAAACTTCTCATGACTAGGCAGAATTTGCTGAATGACTAGCATACATTGCATCATAAAGAATAGCCTAATACATTTATTGGCCAAGAAATTATATGGCTGACACACCATTAATGCATAAATAAAATCTGGAATTGTATAAACTTAGAGAACGGAAATGTTTCAAATTCACCTTCATTATCATTCTATATTTTGGAGTCATTTCTTCTCATCAGATTATATGCAAAGATTACCTTGAAAAATGTTGTATCATAATCGTAGCTGGTCATTGGGCTGTGTGTCACTTACGTGAAAAAAGAAAATTTAGTCTGGTGGATCCCTAACCATCTTCAAAGTAATCATCTAATTTATACATGAATTTATATGTAAATAAAATTAAAAACTCATTTCCAGTAGGTAAAACTCAAAACCATTATTCCTCCTACAAGTATTACTGATTTTGCCAACTGTAATACATGTTAGATTACAAAATCTGAAAACTTATTTTAATAGATGGACAAATTATCCCTGCGTATTAACTCAGAATGAATGAGAAACCTACAAAACAACTGCTCATTTTATTAAACCTAACTGTTAAACGTAGACTACTATTAACAAAAGCTTCTTTGGCCTAGTAAAATAAATCTTAGTCCTAAGGGACTTACTATTTAACACAGATGATGTTTACTGCTGCCAGACTGTGATAAGAAACAACTCCGGTGAATTCTAAAGTATATAGTTACTGTGTATGAACTGCATACTTCATGACAGTTATTCTCATTAGATACCTGAAGTATGACATCTGGCCAACTTGACAAAAATGTTTGTATCTGAGCAGCTTTATTTTTTTCAGGGAGAAGTAGAGGGATGGAGAGCAACAGAAGAGAAATTTGGCAATACTTTCTCATGATGAATTACAGCAACTACTTGAACTTATAGGTACTTGCTATAAATGAAAGAAAATATATCATCTTGGCTAAATCCCTAGATCTGGCCATATGGCAGCTGGAACAGCAAATCAACTAAAATTACTAAAATATGCTAAGTCTCAAAGGAAATTGAAATGGTTTAAAATGTATTAGGAAGGGCTGATATATCCTACCAAATCTCCTTAAGTATCCTTCAGGTATGGCATTGAGATCTCAAAAGTCTATACCCATAGAAAAGGTAGAGCTATGCTTTCAAATAGCTGTAAGACATAATAAAGTATGGTATTCCTCAAATAAATTTGAGTCCAAGGTAGAATCTGAAGCCTCTTTGGAAGGTAAAGCCTTCTCAAATGACCTTTATTCCTTAGGAGTTTTTAGTATATAAAAAAGATAAATCTCCACCTGTGAAGTTCTATAGAAGCAAACAAAAGCACCACTTTCCAAAACAGGAGACTAAATCACAGGTTTCACTAGCCTCTAGTCAAATCAACCATGGTAAGAAATGTTTTACAAGGACCTCTTCTTCAGAAATGACTCATTCCTCTCTTTCCTCCAAATATGCTAATGACAAATTGTGAACAACGAACAATATCTTTTATGCCATGTTAAATGACTAAAAGCTCAAAGCTTTATCCCAATACCTCATTCTGGCGAGAAGACAACCCTGGATTCTCCAAGTACAATCCAGCAGTGAGAACTCTGGCATTTCCTGAAAAGGTGGAAAACCTTGGGAGTACCAGGTGGGCAGCCTATTAATCAAATGACTAGCTTAGCTAACTTCATAGAGCTTTATCACCAGAATTTTGTCTATGAGATGTGGAATTGTTTTGGCCACAACAATTCCTGAAGACCATAAACTAAGGCAACTAAGATTAGCAATCTGTGTGGTAGAGTGAATTCCTACATGGATGAAATCATGGCTCTTCTGTAGTAAAGATAACAAAATAACTAGAGTTTGAACCTGAATAAGCATGGTTCAGGCCCTGTTCCTACTTTGATATTAATTAGTATTTATTTTAATAAATAGCAAATATCTAAAATCTATACTTACAGGTAAAGGCACAGACATAACCACATTTCCTCCATAGACAGCAGGTACATAAAGAATACTAGTCCCAGTGTGAGGATCTATCCTTTGAACAGGACTAGGAGACTTTCCCACATTTGGGTGAGGTCCAAGAGGGGAAGGAGGAGTATATGCTCTAATAGGATTGCCGATGAGTACTGATGGATTGGGTTGAACTAAAAATAAAGGGACAAGAAAAAAACACTAATTTAAAAAAAATTATTCCTCATTAATTAAAAAAATATTCATCCTAGAAGAGAGCTATTCAGCAATAATGCATTTTAAACATTGCATATTATATCTATGATTTGTCAGTTTGCCACTACAAGTTCTATATACATGCTATGTACGTTATAATGTTCATTATAACCATCTTAAGACAGGAGTAGCATATCAGTTACTATTCCCATTTGGGGAAAAGAGTTCTTTGAGAGAAATAACTATTAAGGAAAACGTTTTTCTTCAACCAGGTTAAAAAATTTTTCTAAGCAAACTTTAACTTATAAAAATAAACCTCATATAGAAATGAAATTTAGCAATTTATTATCTAAGTAACTTGCCCCCAGTATGCTTTGTTGTAATTTTAATTAAGTATATTTTGAAAACTGGTAAAACATGAAACATGGAGGACACAAAATACTTCAGAAAAAAACAAACAAAACCCTCTAAAGTGAAGGAAAAAAAGGAAGCTGAATGAATTGATTTCTAATTTTTCAAAACACTCATCTTTCCTGGCTCTGACACTTCATTAGTGGTTTCCCTCAAAACTCATGGTAAGTCTTCTTTTTAAAAATTTTCCTCTTTTTATATAACTGAAAAATACAAGTACACAAAAGGTCAAGCATGCTGCTCAAAGCAACTGGCATGTTTAATCCTAAGGTCTGTTTTCAACAGCCTGAAATTCAAAACACAAATACTCATATGAACAAAAGAAATTTTTAAAAATATCATAATGTTCACTTACCAATTCCTTCATTCTGGAAATGTTCACTCTGGTTATGATGGTGGCCTTTTCCCTTTAAAAAAAATTGTGCTTTGAAACTTGCTTAATTTTGGCAAAAATGTATCATTTCCTTCCCTATTCATGTACAAATTGAATGGAGGTAGCTATCATTAAATAACTAAAAGACATGAGAGTATCTTAAAAGATTGAGATTTCTCTAAGCTAGCTTTTTTTAATCTGTTTTAAACATTATGCCTAGTGAAAGTCACTTCTTGTCTTGGGGCCTCAGTTTCCTCATTTGTGAAATGAAGGCAATGGACTTCTAAGATAGCTCCTTAGCTATAATATTGTAAGTATATGTGAGTGTGTCTATAAAAGCAGAGATAACTAACATGGTGATATGAAAAAAATATTTAGTTTCTTCATAATTTCTGTATAAGTTCTGCAGGGATAAGATGGCACATCAAAAGATTCTTTTGCTGCAAAATGTCACCCTCTAATATTTCATAATGAGAACCTCAAAAATAATACAAACTAAGCAGTTTATGTTTATGATCTTCTGATAGTACTTCATGGTGTTTTAAAGTGTAAACTCTACAAGGTTAAGGACCATATCCGTTTTTTGTTGTTATTGTTGTTCAGTCATTTCAATTGTGTCCAACTCTTTGTGACCCCACTTTGGGGTTTTCTTGGCAAAAATACTGGAGTGCGGGGGCAGCTAGGTGGCACAGTGGATACAGCACCGGCCCTGAAGTCAGGAGGACCTGAGTTCAAATCTGGCCTCAGACCAAACACTTGACACTTACTAGCTGTGTGACCCTGGGCAAGTCACTCAACCCCAATTGCCTAAAAAAAAAAATACTGGAGTGGTTTAACATTTCTTTCTACAGCTCATTTTTACAAATAAGGAACTGAGGCAAACATGGTGAAGTGACCTGCCAGGGGTCACACACCTAGTAAGTGTCTGGGGCCAGATTTGAACTCATGAGGATGAGTCTTTCTGACTCTAAGCCTAATGCTCAATCCACTGAACCACCTAGATGCCCATATCTACTTGATCTATAATTAGTGTTTTCCAGTTAACATCTAAGAAGAACTGAAAGAAAAAACTCTAGCAATCACTCAAAATGGAAAAGAGTTCAACCACATAAGAAACAGACTTCATTGTAATCTCCCATTTCAAAACAGATGCCAATATAGCCTGGAAAAACCAGGATGGTAGGGGAAAAAGCTCTAAATAGTGACAAAATATATATACACATAATGAATACATTAAGAACATTATAATTATGAATAATTATTATAAATCAGATGATCTAGTAAGAAGGTGACTTGGGTGACATTTTCAGGTCACCTTAAAAACAAATACAACAACAATATTTTATGGTATTATACTTTTAATCTTTCTTTTTTTTCTGGTCTTATAAGTTTCCAAACCTACAAAAATCCTTGTTTAGAAAAAAACTTTAAAACATGATGGGGCAAAGGGTTAAGGGAAAGGACAATAACAGATTAGGAAACTATTTTATTCTGACTTTTTATTTTTTTTCCTGGTCTTTCAAGTCTCTAAAATAATCCAAAGATGATCATTTTATAAGTGAATGAGCTACATATACTCAATCAACAAGCATTTATTAAATACTTTATGTCCAACTCTGCGTTAGTTGCTAGAGATTTAAAGACATAAATGAAAATCCTTGCCCCTAAGGAGTTTAATTTTAATTAAAGAGATGACACATATAAGAACATACAAAATAAGGAAATACATAGTAATTTTAGTGGAAAGGCACTAGTAGCTGGAGGAATAAGGAAAGTCCTCATGTAGGAGATAGTGTTTGAAGTTTGAACAGAGTTTTGACAAAAGCTAGGGGACTCTAAGAGGCAGAGGTGAGGACTACAAAATCCTAGAAATAGAAGAAGAGCAAGGAGGAAAATTTGGCTTGACAGTTCAGTAGATGAATGGAAAGTAAAACATGATAAACCATTACTTAATATTAAGTTGAAGCCAGGGTGTTAAGGGCTTTAAATATCAAAAAATCAATTATAAAAAAGAAGAATTTATATTTGACCTTACAGGCAACTGAGAAACACTGGAACTTACTGAGCAGGGGAGCTACATGGTCAGACCTATGTTTTATGAATATCACTCTGGCAACTTGGTATAGAGGATGGATTACATAGGGGAGAGACCTGAGGCAAGAAGAACCATCAACAAGGTAAAGGCAATAAAGGACAGGAATTAGAATAGTGATTATGTGAGTGAAGAAAAGAGGACGGATGCAAGAGATTTTATGGAGACAGAAATGACAATATCTATCAGCTGATATGTGGTAAGGAAGTGTGAGGAGACAATGACAACTCCAAGGTTATAAACCTGGGCTGACTGTTTAAGATTGGTGATACTCTTGAAAGAAACAGAGAAGTTTGAAGAGGGGAAGGATTTTGGGAGAAAGACAGTTGAGTTCTGTTTTGGAAGTGCTGAGTTTGTGATACCCTTCAGTTAAAAAGTTGGTGATTCAGGACTGGAATTCAAAAGAGAAATTTAGGTCGGATATACAGAAGTGGGAGTCATTTGCATGGAGAGGATAATTGAATTAAGGGGAACTAATAAGAGCACCAAGTGAGAAAGTGAAGACAGAGGAAAGGGACTAGGACAGAACCTTAGGGGATACCTATAGTTAGTCAGAATAACAGGAATGAAGAAATATCATCATAACATGATGAAGAAAAGGAGACTAAGAACAACCAAACAAGTAGGAGAAAAATTAAAACATGTCCAAAAAAACCTAGAAAGGAGAGGGTATCCAGGAAGAAAAGGTGGTCAATAGTGTCAAATACAATAGAGAGGTCAAGAAGCAGCATGACTGAGACAAAGGTATTAGATATGACAGTCAAGAAATCATTGTTAACTTTTGAGAGAGCAATTTCGGTTGTTAATACATGACTAAATGAACAAGGTGAGAGTGTTTGAGAAAAGTACTAAAAATAAGCACTACAAATAATCATTCTCCCTCAAATTTTGTTCCTATAATCCCCAGCTCCCCCAAAACATTTCCTCCTGTAGCTTCAAAACTCATATACGGTACAAATAAAGGAGATAGGAAGATTTATAAGAATTGATGCACAGTGAACAAGCTAGGACTACGTACTAGTACACAGTAACAGAAATATTGTAAAGACAGTCAAATGTGCAAGATTTACCTATTCTGATCAAAACAATGATCTATGACAATTCCAGAGGACTCATGATGAAAAAATGCTATTAACCTCCAGAAAGAGAACTAATGAATTCTGAGTATACTAAATACTATACTATACTAAATACTAAAGTTTTTTTCACTTTCATTTTTTTTGCAACATTGCTAATGTAGAAATATGTTTTACATTACTTCATATATGAAAAAAATAGATAAATGTTAAAAATCAACAACAAGAAATTAAGGAGAAATGGTATATGTCCAATATTTATACATTAATGTGCTATATATTTATATTGGCTAAAGACCCAAGAAGGGCTATTCTTCAATAAGAAAGTACAATTAACTTTTAGCCAAAATACCATAATGCTTCAATTGTGCAAAAATCAAACTTTCAAAAATCTGAAGCATCTTGAGTAGAGCTGAACTCAAAAGTTGGTAAAAGAAGAAATCACCTTTGGCAAGAAAGATGCAAACCCCTGAGTAACAAATAACCAAAGATAAAAAGCACTGAAGAGACAAAGACTACATCTGATGTGCTATAAGTGATCTTTTTTTTTAACAACAAAAGCAAAGATGCGCTTATTGTTTATCAGTGCCTACAAAAGTCAAGTTGCTTGGTTTAAAAAAAAAAGCTGAGAAAAACAGAAAAAGGATCAGGGGAAGGAAAGAGAAAACAGAAAATCAGAAAAGAAAGGCATCCAAGAACAAATATGGTAACGATTCAAAGCGGTGACAATAATTAGAACTGTTTATGGGAATAGTGAATCAAAGGCCTATTTTAAAATATGTTCTAGTAATATTGTGTAACTTTGAGTTGTGGAACTGAGTATCTGAGGACCTCAAGTTGAAGATCACTCAAAGGTCAATGAAATCACAGAATGTAAGGGCTGGTCAGGACCTTGGAAGTCATAAAATCTAACCTACAGAGGAAAGGAATTCTCACTATATATAGGTCCTCATTAGTGAGAATAATGAATCCCATGAAATGATCACATTATATTAATTTTCTTTACATATTTCCATTAGGCTGAAACCAAGTGCCATGTTTTACATGTTATGATAGCTCAAATAATGCAAATTTGAGTAACAAAAACATTTCACAGGATATAACACAGGTATGACATACCCGACAAATGATTATTCAAACCCCACTTAAAGACCTTGAAGGAAGGGAAACTTAACAACTCTCACTTTGAGATAGCTTTCACTGTTAGGAAGTTTTTCCTGATATCAAGCCTAAACTGGCCAGTACAGACACCATTCATTACTCCTGGTTCTGCCCTCTGGGACAAAAGAGAATAAATCTAGCTCCTCTTCCATGTGATAGCCCTTCGAATACTTAAAGACAGTTGTCACGTCACCCCAGAATGTGTTCTACGCTAAATATCCCCAACTCCTTCAACAAGTCCTTGTAAATAAGTCATGGGCTCAAGGCCTTTCACCACTGCAGCTGCCCTCCTCTGGATGTACTTCAGTTTACTAATGTCCTTCTTAAACTGTAGCATCCAGAGCTGAATGCAATATTCCAAATGAAGTCTGACCAGAGTGGAGTACAGTGGGATTATCACCTCCCTACTCTCAGAAGCTATACCTTGCTTAATGCAGCCCAGGAACACACGAGTGTTTTTGGTTACCACATCACATTGCTGACTCATGTTGAGCATGCAATCCACTAAAACCCTGATGTGCTTTTCTGAATAACTGTTCTATCCATGCTTCCCACCAGTTAGACTCGTGAAGTTAATTTTCTGTACCCAAGGGCAAAACTTAACGTTTATTTCTACTGAATGTTTTATTAAATTTATCCCAATGCTCATTTGGGCTGTCGAGATCCTTTTGGATCCTGACTCTGTCATCCAGTATGTATGATACTCGTTCCAGCTTTGTGACATCTACAAATTCAAGGAGCACACCATATACACTTTTATCCAAGTAACTGATTTTAAAAAAGTTAAATAGCACAAAGCTAAGCATAGATCCCTGGGGTACTCCATTGGAGACCACTTACTATACTGATAATGAATCATGAACTGGCCATCCAAACAGTTTTAAATCTGATTGTATTAGTCCCTAATGCAAATTTCTCCATTTTCTACATAATAAGATATTTTCCCTGTTATCCTTTCTGAATAATTCTGGAAGGCCAGAATTTTGCCAGGAATTTAAGTCAAACTTACTGACCTATAGTTGGCAGGCTCTTTTTTGAAAATCAGTACATTTGACTTTTTCCAATCTTATGGTAATTCTCCCATTTTCATGATCTTTCAAATATCAGTGACAGTGACTCAGTAATCACTTCAGCTCTGTGGGAATTGAATGAATCATACTGACTCCATCTTGTGACGCAGTTCTAAAGCTAGCTCATTCCTTTGTACTCAATTATGGGTCTAGTTCAATTTCTATCTTGTGAGAAAATTTTAATAAATTATGGGAATTGTGAGAAAACTTTATTCCATTATTTGAACCTAGCCCTGCATGGCTGGGTAGCTGGACCACCTCTACTTGTTGCTTAAAGACCCTTAACTAAGGACCATGTTATACTGACCAAAAACCCAATTAGATCCAAAACTTAATGTAAGAAGTTTTCTCACAGTTGAAGCAACCAATATGTGTTACCTGAAAACTGGCCCTGTACTGGTCAATTAATTACTGTGTTTCCTTGCTTCTTTGATTGAATACAGACAGCTGGGAAGGAGTAGGATACCCTGATATCAGGGAATTGCACCTGTTCACTTTCCCCCTCACAACTCATAAAGCCCCAAATCTTTGCTCCAATTAGAAATCAGACTGCCTAATCTTGTATCCTGTTTATATCCTGTTTTGTTTTGTTTTTTTAATGCATAAAAATTTGTCTCCCCCTGTATTCATGGTCCATTGCTAAGCTGAGGACACCTGGTCCTGATTTGTTATGCAATTAGAATGCACTGCTTAATAAACTGATATGCTCGGAAGCTCAAACATTTGTTTCCTCAGTTACTTCACATTTCACCCATCATCGCTAGTTCCTTCAGGACCCAAAGATGCTGTTCATCTGGGCCAGGTAACTTTAATTTACTAAGGGCATTTAGGCACTTTCTGACTTTGTCCTTAGTTATCTTGGGTATTAATTCTCTGTTAGTCATTTTTGTTCTGCCATTTTTATTACAAAGCTCATTCTCTTTTGCAGACAGAAACAAAATAATAATTAAGCAACTCTGCCTTCTCTATGTCATCAGTTGTCATTGTCAATCCATCCTAAACAAAGGTTGTATCCCTTCTGGGAGCCTCCTTTTTCTCCCAATATAGCTAAAACAAACAAATTTTAATCTCTGCCTCAGTTTCCTTAATTATAAAATGAGGATAATAACAGCACCTGCTTCTCACAGTTGCTGTGAGGATCAAACGAGATATTTGAAAAGTGCTTAGCACAGTCCATGAAGGCACTTAATAAATGCTTGTTCCCTTCTTTTCATCACTTTAGCCCATTCTAAGTTTTTATACTCCTTAAATATTATTTTACAGAACCACAAAATACTCTTAAATTCATCTTCTATTACCTGGCCTTGCTTCCAACTTCCATATATTTCTTTTTTTAAATCTAAGAGAGATGCAGAGTAGATATGAGCAGTTTGTAACACATTACAAATAAGAAATTACACAGGAAAAGTAGCATAAAGGATGTGATCAGAGAAATATATGACTGAAAAAACAAAGATGGGCTAGTCATGTAGTGAGAAGGAGAAATAACCAATTGACAGTGAGTGTGCTCCACTCCTACCTGTGCCATGTCAAAAGAATGAGAGAAAGAATACCAGAATACTGGGCAGATCTCCTGTGGCAGGTATAGATAGGTTATGATGGACAAGCCAGGTATAGATAGGTTATGATCTTCATCTCTGCAAGTAGTACCCAAATTGATGACTGGGTTACTGGAGCACGAAAATAATTACTAACAGAGAAGAAACTAAGATGGAATAGCTTTGCAGCTTGGGAGGGAAGATATTTAAATCTCAATACCTCCATGGTCTCATAATAAAGATGCATCAATGAGAAGAAATTTCTGAAGTCTTTAAGTGGGGAAGATGAGCAAATAGTCATTTGGATCTCAGGAAATAACGTGTAAAAGACATATTTGCCACAGTACACCTACGTAGTGTGAATATGGGGGAAAAGGAGGAAAGGGCAGAGGAATTAAATGAAAGGACAAGATACAAATAATGCCCTGTTGAAGGCATTTCAACAATTACAGTTCAGTAACCTGGGGGTATATTAACTGTTTTACAGTATCTAACTAAACCAGTAGTGGGTGAAGAATTATGTACTACACATAAATCACAGAATACTGTGACTTAAGGATAATACATATGTATGTATTACAGATATATTGGGTATCTATTACAGAAGCCCTCCTATAACATGGATTTCAAACTTTCTCTAGTGAAAAAGGATCATAGGCTGCCCCTGGCAAAATATTTTTATAAACAACTTGCAGTTTATTAAGTTGTAGAAATTTGATAAGTATACAACATTCAGCTTTGTTGTTGTTCTTTCCTTTTACAATGATGTAGTCTTTATATATATATATATATATATATATATATATAATATATATATACATATATTCTCCTTCTAGTTCTGTTTACTTTACTCTGTATTAGTTCATAAGTTTTCCATTATTTTCTGAATTTTTCGGATTCCTTGTACACTACAGCACAGTATTCCTTTACATTTATGTGCCAACATTTGTTTAGATTAGAAAATGTCACTACCTGCTTTCAATTCCTTACTACCACAAAAAAGTATTGCTCTGAACATTTTGAATTATATAAAACCTTTCCTTCCTTCTTTGACTCCCTCACTTGGAATTTTGGACCAAAGGGTTATGAACATTTTAGCTGATTTCTTAGCATAATTCCATATTGCTCTCCAGAATTTTTATTGCCCAAGTCACAGCTCTAACACTGTATTAATGTGCATGTTTTTCTATAGCCCCCACAAAACTGGCTCTCTCATCTTTGACAATTTTGGGGGGTGTGAAATAAAATTTCAGGGTTGATTTGATTATTTAACATTGCTTAATATTAGTGATTTAGAGCAATCTTCCATATAATTTTAATAGTTCAGAAACCTGTTGAGAACTGTTTGTTTTTATCCTTTGACCACTTATCCATTGCAAAAAAGTTCTTAGTCTTTAATATATATATATATATATATATATATATATATATATATATATGAATTCTCTTATCAAAGATATTTGATACAAAGATTTTTTTTCTCAAATGACAGATATATTGGTTGTTTCTCATGCAAAATCTTTTCAATTTCATGTAACTGAAATCTTTTGTTGATGAACTCTAGCCCTGTTAAGAATTCTACCCCCAACCACAACTGTTAAAGGTACCTAATCTAGTTCTCTTCTAATTTTTATCACGTTTCCTTTTATATGCAGAATGTGTATCCACTTTGAGTAAAGAACCCTTGCTCAAGATGACCTCATAATTCCTATGAATTCAATTATCACCTCCATGAAGATGACTCCCAAATCTATACATCTAGTCCTAATCTCTCTCCTCAACCTCAGTCCTGCATCATAGGATCATAGATTTAGACCTGGAAGGGACCTCAGAGATCATCTAGTCTAATGTCCATAAAGTGAAGTGACCTACCCAAATTCAGTGCTCCATCCACTACACCATGCTGCCAACCAGTCTGACGGGAAACTCTATCTGAATGTCCCAAAGGTACTTTAAGCTCAATATATCCAAAACCAGAATTCATTATCTTCTCCCCCCAAAGCTGCCCCCTCACAAATTTCACTATAGCTTTAAAATGTTCTATTTAAGCAAGCTGTATTAATGTGTGCGTGTGTGTGTGTGTGTGTGAGCGAGTGAGTGAGTGAGAGAGAGAGAGAGAGAGAGAGAGAAATGAGTAACTGAATAGATATCAATGCATTATGTCTCTAATTTTATGAGGTCAGAAAAATGAAGAAACTGCCTCAGCCAACAAATACTTGATCTACTCAGTGAGTATAGCAATAAGGCACCCAATAGCAACACACATGTAGGCTATAATTTCATTTACAAATCTTGCATAAGAGAGGAGCAAAGATTACAACAAAAACCATTAGAGGAGAAAATAAATTTTTAAATGGTTTCTTGTGAAACGCAATTAAGCCACATCACCAGAAGGACTTTTAAAGATGAAACTGGAAAGACAAACTAATGACAAACTGAAAAAAAATCAATATTTCTATAACAATATTTTCTTAATAAATTAGAAGGGAGCCTCCACATATGGCATCTACTATCACTGTCCTAGATATGCTTCATGAGGAAGGTGAAATGGCAAAATGAAAACAAATGAAGGAAAAACATATGGACCAGGCCATGCTTGAGGCTACAAAACTGAAGTCAGTAAGGATTTGATTCTCAAGATATCTGAAAGGAGGGAAGATACTGAATGACTAGAAAAGGAGAAACTTACTACTAAACAGACAGAATTAAGAGGATATTGATAACTACCAATCCACAAGCTTACCTTCCTATCTCCACAAAATTTTTATAAAAATGATCAGACAGTTGATAGCTTGCATTTCTTCACTGTAGAAAATATTCACAAATTACATCCTATCTTAACAGACCACAATTTTACAATCACATAATTGCCTGAAATGTGCAGAGACAATCTAATCAATCAAAAAGCATTTATTTAGGGCATATGATGTATTAGGCATTGTGCTAGGCACTAGAGATACAAAGACAAAAAGGAAACAGTAAGCATAATCACATATAAATAGATACAAAATAAATGTAAGGCAATTTTTTTTTTGTAGGGAGGTGCTAGCATTTGGAGCAATCAAGACAGGGACAATATAGGAAATAGCACTTGATCTGAGCTTTGAAGGACCCTAGGGATTCTAAGAGGCTGAAGGAAGTGCACAGGCTTGAAGGAGAACCTATATGAAGGCACTGAGATTGGAGATGGAATGTCATGTGTGAACAGGAGTGTGCTGGCAAATGTTTAACAATCGATTCCTGCCCCTCCCCCAAAAAGAGGACATATGACATACTTTTGTTTAATTTGTCTTATCTGACCACAATCTATTGGTTTTTTTACCTCTCCCTCTGTCTTCCAGTACCAAACCCTGGTTCTTCATCCACACTGTGACCTCCAATCTCTTCACCGTACAGTTCTGTTCCAGACTATCACCATGCACTAGCCACACTCATCTTTCCCTCCCAAACCTTCTGCCTTTTCAAACTTCTCTACTATTTTCAAGGGCACCACCATGCTCCTAGTCCTCCAGCCTCAAAATCTAGATGTCATCCATGACTCCTCACTATCATTCACTGTACACTGCTCCCATCCAATCTGTTGCCAAAGCTTGCAGATTTCACCTCTCTAACAACTCTTAAATAGGTCTCTTTCTCTCCTCTACCTCCCGGGATCGTTGGGAGAATAAAACGAAATATTTATAAAGTGCTTTGCAAATCTTAAAGTGCTATATAAATGCTATCACTATTATTATCATTATTAACCATTTATTAAGTGCCTATTATCTGCCAGACACTATGCTAGAAGGGGACCAAAAAATGGAAACAATTCCTTTTCTCAAGGAGCTCATATCTTAAAGCACTAAACGTGCTTTAAGAGGGCAAAGTGAAAACAGAAAGAATCCACTGATCACCTCCTGAAAGAAATTCCAATTTGAAAAGAATAAAAGGAGCTAAAATCGAGAGATTAAAAAATGAATGCCTGGAACAAGAATAAACAGCTTTAAACAAAAAGTAAGCAATTTATCTCAGTAAACTGAAGGAAAAAACTAGAAGAACAGAATTTAATTAATTCAATAAGACAACAATAAAAAAAAAGTTAAAACATTGAAAAATTAGAACAAATGAAATATTACCAAAAACAAGTGTTCTTAAAAATAAGAGATCATTTCAGAATCATTGGTCTCCCTTAAAATTGTGACCTAACCAAAAAAACCTAGATAGTTCAAGAAATCATGAGAGAAATGCCAAAAGTATTAGAGCCAGAGGGCAAAGTGAAAATAGAAAGAATCCACTGATCACCTCCTGAAAGAAATTCCAATTTGAAAAGAATAAAAAATGCCATAGCCATAGTTTTCAGTTTAAAGAACAAATACCACAAGCACTCAAATATCCAAGGACCACAAAAGTCTTAACAACTAGTACACAGAAAGAAAAGGAAATCTTGGAATGATATTCTCAAAGGCAAAAAGGCTTACAATTATACAATAACTTATCTTGCAAAACTGAGTATAAATATATGAGAGTAAAAATGGATTTTCGACAAAACACTTCTTAAAAGCATTCCTGTTAAGAAAATCAGAGATGGGCACAATCTTTGAAAAACAAACACAAGAAGTCAAGAGAAATTTAGAAACAGACCAATATTTGAGCAATTTCTGAGGCCAGAATGATGATCAAGTATTTATATCCTGAGGGGAGGAAAAAGATCATTGTTCCTTTAAAATTCTTCTGCTTCCTAGAGCCAAAAAGGAAACAAAGAAAGACAAAATTTAGGATCTGGGTAGAGTTTTGTGATGTTTAGTTTGATTAATTCAATTTTGCTTTAAGTTTCAATTTCTTTCCCTTTTACCTCTTCCTCCATCACACACTACAAAAGAAAGAAAAGCAAAGCCTGTCACAAATATGTATACTCAAGCAAAAACAAACTCCCTCATTGGCCATGGTTTGTTGTTGTTGTTGTTTCATGCTTCAGTCTGCATTCTGAGGCCATCACTTCTCCATCTAGAAGTGGGCCCATTTGTTTGATTGACTGACTGAACCTTCCATCCATTCCTAGAATCTTTGTGGCCAAACCATTCCTTTTTTCTAAGGTCCCAGTTATGATTATTTTAGAGTTAACTCTTTCTAAGAGGATTTTATCTAACTCAAAGCATTCACTGTAGTAGGAGATTTTTCTTTTTGCTTATATCTACAGCTTCAGTTCTTACATTAAGACTGTACCAGGGCCAAGCTTTGTCTATACATTTTCATCTGTTCCAGCAGAAATCATCCTTTCATAATCATCCTTTCTCTAACTCTTAATATCTCCTTTATTTACTCATTCATTTCAGATGGCCTATAAACATACTTATGCTGCCTATAAACATACTCACTAGGTCCTAAACTCCCTTCAAGTTTTCTTCCTACATCCCTTCTCCTTTGTACACCAAACTCCTATACAAAGCTCACTGCCTCCACTTCCCTTCTCACTAGACTCTCAATACTTTACAATCTGGCTTTCAACTTCATCACTCAACTGAAACAACTTCTTGTAATAATTGACAAATAAAATGGTCTCCTAATCCTTCTTGATCTCCCTGCAGCATTTGATGCTTCTAATGAGCCTATCCACCGGGATATTATCTACTCTCTCAGGTTTTGTGATCTTTTTTCTTGATTCTCCTCCAAATTTCTGACCATTAATTCACAGTCTCCTTTGTCAGACCATCATCTATGTCATGACCCCTACAATAATATTCCAAAGTTATACTAGACCCTCTTTTCTTCTTTTGCCTCACTACACATGAATCACTATATCTATACACAAATGACTGCTATATCTGTATATCCAGCTCTAGTCTCTCTCCTGAGCTCTAGTTCTGCTTCACTAACTGTTTACTAGACACTCCAGGTCCCATAGGCTTCTCAAATTCAATATGTTCACAACAGAACTCATTATCTTTCCCCTAACACCCACAGGTCTTCTGAATTTCCCTGTGTCTGTCAAGGGTACCATCATCTTTATAAACATTCAGGTTTCCAACTATATCATTATCCTTGACTACTTACTCTTCTTCCTCACAGGCAATCAACTTACAAATCTTACACCTACTTCCACTACATCTCTCAAATTTCTTCCCTTTTCTCTGTTCACAGAGCTACCACACTAGTTCAGGTCCTCAGCACCTCTTGCCTAGACTATTTCAGTAGCCTCCTAATTGACCTCCCTTCTCCCCACTCCAATTCATTCTCCACATAGCTATTAAAGTGGTATTCTTAAAGCACAAGTCTGACCACATCACATCCTTACCCAATAAATTCTAGTGGCTTGGGTTTTTGTTATCTCTAGGATCAATTACAATCTCCTGTTTTTCACTTAAAGCCTTCCACAACCTGGCTCAGTTTACATTTCCAACCTGATCCTACTTTACTACCCTTCATGCATTCTACAATCCACTCAAACTGATCTTGCTGGCCTTGCCACATAACATTTCATCCCCTATCTCCATGTCTTTCTAATGGCTGTCTCCCAAGCTTGAAATATATTCCCTCTTGATCTCTGCCTCTCAGAATGCCTAGAGTCCTTCAAAACTCAGGTTAAGTGTCACTTCTTCTATGAGGCCTTTTCTAATTCTATAGGATTCCCCAAAGTAGGTGCTGTCCTTCAGATACTCCTGTTTGCAGGTAGTACTGTGGGGATTACATTAAATGAACTTCCTAAATGTGATCCATAATCAACCCCAAGAGTGTGGTCTATTTGCACCAGAAAAACTTAATAGATTATGATGTGTGGTTACAAGAACAGATCACTGAGCTGGTCCACCAATACAATATCTGGAATATACACAATAAATGGATAATGATCTGGCCCAGAATTATATAACAAGAAGAGAATGGGCTGAAATGTGTTTTGCAAAATTATACACTGCTTTCTATAGTCCAATGTTTCTCCCTGAAACAATAACTCATCTCTTTTCTACCAATATTTTTCTGGTTATGCTCCATGACTGCATCATAGAATACCACAACTTCTGAAAAAAAAGTCAAAATTACACATTACCTAAAAAATAACAAAAAAAATTTTGTAGGTACAAAATACTGCAACAAATTATCAACAAGGAATTGAGTGTAAGAAGAATAGCAAATGACAAAAATGCCTTCAAAGAGACAAATGACCAAAAGAGAGGGTTGGCTTATCACACAGCAAGAACGTGAAATAAGAAATAGACAGTCTACATGCTGTATTAGTACACTTATAATATTGAGAGACCAAGAGAATAGTACCCAGGATGTTGGAAGAGTCCCATATGGACATATCAAATTGTCATAAGAAGATAAATCCTAAAAGATGGGAAAATGTGGATAGTCTACAGCCTGCACTTGAGGTGAAAGTACTAACATCAATGCAATCACAAATCCACGTAAGTACAATAGAACCATGAAGAGAAAGAGAAGGAAAAGGTATTTTTATTAGGTAACATGTTAGAAGACTAGATGTATAACTGAAGAAAAACAACTGGAATACCCTTAAGGTAAAGAAATATATCTTTCTTTTTTTTCAGAAAGCTGAATTGTAAAGTTATCTTACTTACCACAGCAGGGGTTTCAAGACTACTCTTACTTCCTGAATCCTTCTATACCACCTCTTCCCTCTCTCTCTCAACTAAAGATCTTTGCTCATATGTTGCACACACAGAAAAAAATCCATGTTGTTCACCAACTTATGCTCTTCACCTCTCATTCTTCTAACATCACTCTCCACTATTTGTACTTTCACTCCACTCTGATAATGAGGCAGTCCTTTTGCTTGTCCCTCTACATGGAATCTCGATCTAGTCCTCTCTTGTCTTCTCCAGTGGAAGCCCCCCCAAACCATCATCCTCATTCTCCTAATCATTAGTCACTCCCTATATACTTATTCTTTTTCTACCTCATACAAACATGCCTAAATCTCCATCCTTAAAAAAAAAATTCACTCTATTCTACCATGCTCTCCACTTATCTATCATCCTATATCTTTTCTCCCCTTCTCAGTTAAACTCCTTGAAAAAGCCATCTACATTCATTACCTCTACTTCTTGTTCTCTCACTCTTTTTAATTCTTTGTAATCTGGCTTCTGACTCCTTTGAACTAAAACCACTCTCTCTAAAGTTACCAGTGACTTCTTAAATGCCAAATTTAATAGCCTTTACTCAATCTTCATCCTTCTTGACTGACATCACTATAGCTTCTCACACTGTTGATCATCTCCTCCTCTTTGCCTTTGTGTGATTGTTCTCTCTTGATTCTCCTCCTACTTATCTAACCACTCCTCAACTTTCCTGGATCTTTATCCTCATCATGCCCACTAACATGGGTCCCCCAAGGCTCTGTCCTAGGCCCTCTATTTTTCTCCCTTGATACTTTTTCAACTGGTGATCTGATTAGGTCCTGAATTTTATGAATAAAACAATTAATTGTTCTCATCAATATTAAGGCTCTCCAAAAATATAACTTTTGGTAATTAGAAAATTTGATGATCCTAGTAGCTTCAAAGGAAGTCAAGCCATTATTTTTACTTAAGGTTCTATCATTTTTTAATCTTCAATGAAAAATCATTTCAGAATAATATACTTACTTGAAGATAGATACTAAAGCTATTCAACTTCTAAACAATTCTATTCTCATGAATCAGCATTAATGCATGATGATCTTTTTTTCCATATTCCAACTAGTGATACATCACTGACTGCCAGTAAGCTGAAAGGTGACTAGTATGATGTGTATCCACAACTACAGCGGCACAATACTCCTTGGATTAGCATCATTGTTCAGAATGTAAAAAATTATTACAAAAAATTAAAAGAATGTCCTTTAAACACTACAATGTAATAAAAATAATGACTATAAGAACCATAACTAAAAGATACAGACTTAATAGAAGACTTAACAATGAAACCTAAATAATGAATGGGTCAAAGAATAAATCTTAAAAATGATTAAAATCTATGTGAAAGAAAATAATAGGATTTAGCAGCTTCTACATTAAGGGACCATAGGGCTTGAAATATGATATTCCAGAGGTCAAAGGAGACAGGATTAAAACCAAGAATCATCTACCCAGCAACACTAAGTATAATCCTTCAAGGGGAAAAATGGGTATTCAGTGAAATAGAGGACTTTCAAGCTTTTTTAATGAAAAGACCAGAGCTGAATAGAAAATTTGACTTTCAAATACAAGACTCAAGAGAAAGATGAAAAGGTAAATAGGAAAGAGAAATAATAAGGGACTTATTAAAGTTGAACTCTTTACATTACTAGATGGAAAGATGATATCTGTAACTCATGAGACCTATCTTAGTATTAGAGTAGTTGGAGGGAATATATACAGACAGAGGGCACAAGGTGAGTTGAATATGAAGGGGTGATATATAAAAAATAAAACTGAGGAGTGAGAGAGGATTGTACTGGGAGAAGGAGAAAGGGAGGGGTGGAATGCAGTAAATGGTCTCAATAAAAGAGGCAAGAAAAAGCTTTTGCGGCAGAGGGGAAGAGGGTAAGGTGAGAGGAAATGAATGAATCTTACTCTCATCGGATTTGGCTTAAGGAGGAAATAACATACATACTCAAATGGGTATGGAAAGCTATCTTACCTTACAGCAAAATAGCAGGGAAGGGGATTGGGGGCGGGGTGGAATGACTGAAGAGAGGGCAGATTGTGGGAAGTGGTAATCAAAAGCAAATACTTTTGAGGAGGGACAGGGTCAAAGGAGAGAATAGAATAAATGGGGAGTGGGATAGAATGAAGGGAAATACAGTTAGTTTTTCATGACAAGGCCATTATAGAAGTGTTTTGCATGAATACACATGTATAACCTGTATCAAGTTGCTTGCCTTGTCAATGAGGGTGGGTGGGCAGGGAGGAAGGGAGAGAATTTGGAACCCAAAGTTTTAAAAATACACGTTGAAAATTGTTTTTACATGCAACTGGGAAATAAGATAATAAATACAGGCAATGGGGTATAGAAATCTATCCTGCCCTACAAGAAAATAGAAGGAGAAGGGGATAAGAGAAGGAGGGGGTGATAGAAGGAAGGGCAGATCAAGGGAAGGAGTATTCAGAATGCACACCATCTTGGGGTGGGAGGAGAGGAGAGATAGGGAGAAAGTTTGGAACACAAGCTCTTGTGGAAGTGAATGTTGAAAACTAAAAATAAACAAATGAATTTTTTTTAAAAAGAGAGATTAAAAAATTAAAAATAAATTAAAAAGAAGAAAATAAAAGAAAATAATAACAATTAAACAAGTTACCTAAATTTCTGGGATGCAGTTAAAAGTCCTCAGAGTATATATTTACAAAGTTGGGGAAGGGGAAGAGGATTAATGAACTGAATATGAAATTTAAAAATTAGATAATGAACAAAACCAAAATAAGCACAAAGGAGGAAATCTTGAAAATTAAAAGAAAAAAAGATAAAATGGAAAATAAAATAAAACTATATGGGTAGGAGGGGGAAAGGAAAGGGATAGGCATTTATTAAGCACCTACTATGTGGCAGGCACTGTGCTAAGTGCTTTCTAAATATAATCTTCTTTGAGATACACAACAACCCTGAGAGATAGGTGCTATTATTATCCTCATTTACAATAGAAAAAACAGAGGCAGATAGAGATTAAGTGGCTTGTCTAGGATTATACAGGTATTAAGTGTCTAAGGCTATATTAGAACTCAGGCCTTCCAGATTCCAGGCCCAGCACTCTAGCCACTACATCACCTAGGCTCCGTAAATGATTAGGAAAGCAAACAAAAAGCTGAACTTTTTAAAAGACTAACAAAATCAGTAAATATTTAGCCAACCTGACTGAAAAGAAGGGGGATATCAAATTACTGAAATTAAAAAATAAACAAAGGAAAAGACACAACAAAGAGAAAATTAAAAGAATTACCATAACCTATATACAAAATGCCAGTGAAGTTGAGAATTTTTTAAAAAGGAGGGTTATCTAAAAAATATAAACTACTCAAATTTAAAAAAAGATCTTAATCAAATTTCAGAAATCGAATATAGCCATAAATAAACTATGAAAGGGGGGAAAGTGCCCAAAACAGAAAGATTTACAGGTAAATTCTATCAAAAAACTAAACTACAATTAATATCTAAACTACATAGTCATTTACTAAATGCTTACTATGTGCTAGACACTGTGCTAGGCATTGGAGATGCAAAGAAAGAATAAAACAGTCTCTAGTCTCCCAAGTTTACATTCTAATGAGAGAGACAAAAATGTAAGTAAGAACGTATGAGATATATACAGTGAAAACAACTGGGAGAACCAGGAAGACCTGCCGAAGATGCTAAAAGCATATCTAATTTGAAATGTCCAACAGGAAGTTTGTAATGTGGGGCTGGAACTCATGAGAGAAATTAGGCCTGGATATATAAATCTAGGACTTATCTGCATAGAGATAAGTGAATTCATGTAAGCTGATGAAAGTACCAAATAATATAATACAGAGGAAAAAAAGTAACCAGCACAGAGCTTGGGCATAACTCACAGTTAGTGGGAATGACATAAATGATGATCTAGCAAAGGTGATTGAAAAGGAGCAGACATTCAGGTGGAAGGAGAACCAAGACAGCAGTCATGAAAATAAAGGAACAGAAGGTGTTTCTAGTACAATATGAATCTTTAAATCTCATTTAAATCTCATTATAACATTAAAGATGAAAATTTTAATATTTTATGTGGAATGCTGTCAAAAGCAAAATATTACAGAAAATACTGGGAAAACTGGCTTGGTGTCATTTGGTGTCATTTCTGCTAACCATTTTCTCTTAGTGATTAAAATTTGGGGGCTGTGGGAGTAAGTACCCCTCAAATTCTGTACCATAAAATCTTGAAAGGGTAAAGAATATCCTTTTACATCCTGTCAACTTGAAAATTAGGTGCATGTCTCTAATTCAGGATGTGAGCAATAAAAAAAAATGTTCTGAATGCTATTTACAGTCAGAAATCAATGGTAGGTAGCAATAAGAAACAGAGTAATGAATTTCTAGAAGGTAAAGAAATAATTTTAGAGGAAGCTGCTTTGGCTTTTGTTGTCTATGAAACAGTGAACCATGTTGTGGAACAAAGGAAGCCATGCTATTAATCACCCTTCAACAATTTATGGATTCAGCAAATGTGAGTGTCTACTATGTAAAAGGTACTGTATTATGTGCTGTGGAAATTACAAATCTGTAGAATATATACTCCTTGGCCCTAGGAACTTGCATTCTAATTGCAACAAATGGATTCAAAACATGGTTTCCTTCATTTTATGAGAAAGGTACAAATTACTGAAGAGCAAGCTTACATCATAGGTGTAACTGATGAAAACAAGTTCTAGATCATAATTTGGGATGAATGTCTAATTTATGCCTAAGTCTCACATCATCTGCACCTATTAATTATTGTACACAGTACAATAATAGATGTTTATTCACATGGCTATCCAAAAATCACAAAATTATATTACACTTATTTGGTTTAAGAAGGCAAACATTAATGTTTTAGACAGATTTTCATAAAAATAAAATTGTGAAACTATAAAAAGTCTGTGATTATGTGAATACACAGATAATGTCTGATGTCATAAGGCATAAGGAGTTGTCAAAGGCACACAGAGGTTAAGTGACTTGCCCTGGGTCACACTGCTAAGAATCAGTATTTGAACCCTATTTTTTTCTAACTCAAAGACCAACGTATTCTCCATTATTCTTTACTACCCCTATTTCTATGGTTAAAGGTTTAAAACAAAATTATCTAGAAAATTCACTTAATTAGAACATATCATTCTCTAACACCAGAAAAGTAAAGCATTATTATAACTCAAATAGTTTCCTCATCATCAAGAAAACACAGTATTCTATAAGCACACACATTAGTTCTCTATTCAATCTTCTACCTATTTAACTGAGAATTAAATAATATACTTTGTTTCTTTGAAAGATCTGTGATTCTGTTAGCTTGAGCATGCCCTCCCCAACGATGCAGTAGAAATGCCTTCTGAGTTACTGTGGCCAGAAAAAATATTTAGTAGATAGTCCTTTAGTGACTCCAATTTCAGCTAGACTCAGTTAATAGCACATAATTTATCTTTGGGCCAATTACTCAGAACTACTCCAATGGCAGAACATGCTACAGTTTTCATTCTACTGCCTTAGCCTTTGTAATCTCCAAGTGACTTCCATAATTCTCTGTGAAGTATCAAAACAGGACTTCAACAGAAAACTAAACAAGAAATATTTTATTAAACATCTAGCAACTCGTGTGTGTATGTAGTATATCTTTCAAAGCTAATATGCAAACAAAATCAATTGCTATTCAATCAGATAAAAGTGAATTAGAAATACTTCACATTAAATCTTTATAAATAATATTTTCTATGACTGTTTTATATCAATACTTTTTATCTTTTTTAATAAACAATAACATCATTTTAAAAAACCTAGAGTAAATGTTAAAGATGCCATTCCTATAACTTCCTTATTCAGTTGATAATTGCAGGTATTTTATTAACAGGAGTCCTCTAAATATATCAACTGCATAATTCCAGGCAGTTAATAAAAACAGCTATAAGCAGACTATCTACAAAGGTCCTGAATTTCCTCCTTTAAATAGATTAATTTCTGTTGAAACAAATATAGGTCAAGCGTTATTGCAACAATCTTTAAAAAGACACGATCCTTTAAAAAGACATGGAGGCAACCTGGGATACTGCAGTGTGTGCTAGGTTTGGACTCAAAACCCTGATTTCTTGTCCTGCCTCTGCCATATCCTGCCTGGGTGACTGTGTAGAAGTCATACAGCCTCTCTGCCACTCAGTTTTCTCCTCTGTAAAATAAGGGGGTTAGTTTCAATGACTTCTAATGTTCTTACTAGCTTTAAATCTATGATCCTGTGATATCCAAGTTCTAAGACTGCATGAAGTGTTCTTTGAAATAATGGCCCATCAACAAAGACCTGTAAACATATTTATTATACTAAGACTGCTATTATTATAAGTCTGCTACAAGAAGAATATTTTAAATAAGCTTGACAAGACATTAAAATTACATTATGTATGCAAAACTCACTAACATGGAAACCTATTAGACAGTAGAATGGGAGATTTAATTTAACTATCACAAGGACACCACAAGGAGTTAGCACTTAATTACTTCTAATGTAGTTGCATTTAAAAGGCACCAATAAAATAATAATAATAACAATAATAATAATAATAATAATAATAAATACTGCTAAGCAGCATCATGTTGCTATTATCTAATGGTATACAAATTCCAAAAGGACTGTGCTTACTAGAAATTTTGAACTTAAATTCCTACACAAGCTACTGAATATGGTTACTAACTAATCTAATAAAACTTTCTTATTTTTCAAGAGCCATGTTTTTTCAATTCCACCTCTTGATTTTTATTAACAAAAATTTTACCTTGGGTGGTGATTGCTGCTGTTTGCTGGCATTTCCCAAATGTTGCTGTCTTAGAGCCCGAGGGATAAATTCAGGAGCAAGTGGATTCAACACATATGTTTTCTTTAGCTCCAAAGCCTCTAACTGAGTTTTGATCTGTTCAAAAGTGATACCATGTAGGCTTTTGTTGTCATGACACAAGGCAATAAACCGCTCCCAAAATTTCCTATAGAAAAGATTTTTAAAAATCAGTTTATCACTGGAAAAGAAGAGATCATGAATATGAACAAAAGAAACTAAATGGACTTTAGAATTGTTTTCCTTGAAAATACAATTAAGTATCTCAAAATTTTAGCTTTGTAATGAACTGCTTCTTGCAATAGGTTTACTTTCTCGTGTATGTCTAGCCTCACTTGCATTAAAGGGCAGAGTTGGTCAACCTTAAATGTGAGAATGAATAATCAACCTAGAATTCAAAATTGGCTCAGATAAGCCATATTGGGATTATAAGAAATGACTAAAGATTCTATTTGATTTTTCCTTTGTTTTAAAGATTTTTTCCAGCATACCAGCTTTTGAAAAATTTAATTTCTTAATTCTTAACTATCTAAAATGAGAATTAATAAATATCATACATGTAAAACAGACAAAGGAATTAAATTAATAATCTTCAAAGGCAAAAGAAATTAAAGTAAGGAACTTACATGGGAAAAGTCCTAAAGAAGGTATTTAGAATAATCTGTCAATCTCATGAATCAGAAAAGTGAACCCAAAAAGTTTAAAAAATTTATTTTATATCCTTCAATCAACTAAATGTTACAAAACATAAAAGATGGCAATTTAAAAAAAAAATTTTTTTGGGGGGAGGGGCTAGGCAATGGGGTTAAGAGACTTGCCCAGGGTCACACACAGCTAGTAAGTGTTATGTGTCTGAGGCCGGATTTGAACTCAGGTCCTCCTGACTCCAGGGCCAGTGTTCTATCCACTGTGCCACCTAGCTGCTCCAACAAATTTTTTTTTTAATTTTTAAAAAATCTATGTGATCATTGCTAAAAATATTTACTGAGTTTCAAAAAAGATTTTAATTGTGCTAACAAAGGAATATGAAAATGGTTTCTTCCATAAACGTGATAGCTTGAGGCAACAAATACAGAAAAGTACATCATAACAGAACAGGAGTAGAGATGGCCAACCCAAATAAATTTTGCAGAGTTTAATCCTCATTTTGAACTAACTATAAGGTATATATACATATTCTTCCATGTTCCTTATTGTCAAAAAATTTATCAGTATAAGTAATGTTCAAATAAGTAAAAATAATCCTATATGCAAATAATTTAAAAATACATTGCTAAAGAAATAAAAATTTAATAAAATACATTTCATTAATCTTAAGATTGCTTTATGTATTGCTAGGAAATAAAGGCTGAATGGCTAAACTAAAATATTATACAAAAAATAAAATTACTTTCCTATTCTTATTGCTTATAGTCTGAAATTAGAGATATGATTATCCTTAATTTAGCATTCAAGAGCTAACAATGCATAAGTTGCTCTACCAGGCCTTGAGGCTGCAGGTTTCCTATACCTGCTACCCTTTTAAACAGTATTCAACTATGATCTCTTATGACCATAAATTCCAATGTGCATCTATACACATATATTGTATATATATGTATATGTAGAAATATTTCTTTTTACTTTTTCCTAAATTAACCAGGTATTAATTTCACTGTCATTTCTTATTCTATGAAATAAGGATGGAGAACATGTTTAGCTTTTATTTCATTCACTTTAGATATGAGTATTAAACGCCTATATTTTGTTTACCTTTCCAATTTAAATAAACCAAATGTTTGAACTCATTTGGTTTTTAAACTACTTTTTAAAATGTTATATACTACTCTACTTATACTCACTATTCATTTGCCCTAGTGTCACCAGCCCAGACACGCACAGTTAACCAGCAACTCTTTATCTCACAAAAAAGCCAGTAGGCCAGAAGATCTTTTGTTTACAATATGGGAAGATCTACACTCATTGGCTGTATTCAAGCTAATGAATACTTATGAAATAACTTTGAAAGATTCAGCAGGTTAAGTTAAGCATTTCAGAGACAACTTTAAATTTACATTTCTCTCATAGACTAATTTAATGAATACCTTCTAGTTACTATATTGTTTTTCCCTATTTTATGTACTTCTGATCAAACTTTATGCCATTTTAGCCTCGAAAGCATCCTGCTTTCTAATGGTGTGAAGTGCTGAGAAAATGTTTTACTTTTTTCCTCTATGTTTATTGTGCTTAGCTAGAATAGCTATAGAAAATTTAGCTTCGTATTCTTATGAGGTTTCTTATGGAATATGTTGATAATAATCTCAATCTCCCCATCACTAAATGAAAGAATTATTGTTGATAAAGTGCTATATTTCTTTGAAGGAAAAAAAAAAGATATGTAAAATAAAAGGCCAGCCAATGTAATGAGGCACACCTGAAAGAGTTTCAGAGGCAAATCTCTGAAGTATATACAGGGGCATCTGGATACTGCACAAAGGTGGTTAACTTGATGAAAGATGAACACCAAAACTATGCTTTTTCAAAATCAAATAAACTGCTATAAAATCAACTTAATCTATTACTAGTTACTTTCATGTGTTTCTACGTTGCTTATTTTAAATCTTTAAAAAAAGGACAAAATCTTATTAATCATAATATCCAATAATTTACAATGCAAATTCTGTTCCCCAAGATAAGAAACTACAAAGAATCACATATGGGTCTGAGGCAGTAACTGTTTGACCATTTTTGCACTGGACAACCTCACTGCATGAATAAGTTCATTGTTAGTTTAAAACACTCACATTCTGGAAAATCATGCCAGCTTATTAAAATGTTACCGTATTATTCCTTTCCTCACTCTACACAATTCTTGTGACTACCTACTATAGACCTGATTTCCCAAACTATTCAACTTTTATATTTTTAAGGGGGTAGAAGGGTGGAACTTGAAGGGAAGTCCATTATGCTATAGCCCTCTATGAGTATTCCAATTTCAGAGTAAAAAAGAAAATTACCTAACAATAACAACAACAAAACACATAGGATACTGTTTAAACTAAGTGCTCATTAAATATATGATTGATATTTATAAATGCTATATCAATTAGTACTAGATATTGGGGGTGAGGGAAACTGATAAGTTCAAGTAAATAAATCATTTTCCAAATCTCATTTTAAAGTGCTTAAGTTAATATGATGACAATGAGACCTTACATTTATGTATAATATTTTATGGTTACAAAGTACTCCTGTATTCAACACTACTTGCAGCTTGCAAGAATCAGAGAGAAGAAAGAGGACTTCAGCTGATTAAGAAGGAGAAGGAAAATGTGTAGGTGATTTGGAGTGGGGTTGAGGCTCATGAAGAATGGAAGAGGAATTCAGAGAGAAGAAATTTGGAGACATTTGGATAAATTTAAAGGAGATAAATCTCAGTCCAGATTCTATTTATAACCTCAGTAAGAGAAGATTATAGGAAAAGGAGCAAGAGAAGCAATAGGATTAAGGAGTAAGAACTTGAAAAGAACTCAAGGAGAAGGAAAAGAAAAAAGAAGTTGCAAGTCAACCTAAGTAAAACAAACTAATAACAAAAACAAATTAGTAAACTGGTAGGTAATAAGAAATTGGTGAAATAAGACATTAGTGCTAAGTGGAAAGGAAGTAGGGAATGACTGTAAAATTGCTGAAACAAAGGAAGAAACCTGGATATGGTTATTGAGTTGTCAGCTGCAAAAAGGTAACAAAGGATTTTTTTCTGAGGTAAACACCTGCAAGTAGTTAAAAAAAAAAAAGGCTGAGAATTTCAACCAGCATAAAAAGATCAAATCTTGTAGTAACTTAAAATGGGTGTACAAAGTTTATATTTCTGCCACAGCCAAATGACTGCCAAGTTCTAAACACAGGAAACAAAGTGATGGGACTAGAAGAATACCTTTCCAGAGGTTAGTTAGCAGAAACAATACAAATGCTACTTTGAAACACTAAATCATGAAAAATAGCTAAAATGGTACCCATTAATTGGAAAAAGGCTGGATAAATTGTAACATATAAAGGTAATGGAATATCATCGTGCTGTAAGAAATGATGGATTCAGAGAAATCTGGGAGGACTCACTGAACTGAAGCAAAAGTGAAGTAAACACCCAGAGAATAATTTATATAGTTGTTGGAACACTGTAAAAGAAAATAACTTTAAAAGATCTAGAAACTCTAATCAAAGCAGTGACCAACCATGAGAAGGACTGATGAAAAAGCACTGCTTGACAGAGGTAGGAGACTTAAGGTATAGAATGAGATAGACATTTTTGGACAAGGCAAAAATGCAAATTTCTTTTGCTTGTTCATGATTATTTGTTATAAGGGTACTATAAAAAATGAAGGACTATCAATAGTGATCTCTCCCCCAAAAATAAAAAATAAAGAGGGTCACTGTAGTATTTTTTAAAATCCACAAAACAGAAAGAGAAAGAAAAGCAGGGCAGCTTCAAAACTAATAAGTTGAATTTGGTATAATCTGTTAAAAATACAAGCTATATTTGAGGTTTCATGTACAATCCTCTTTTTCTGTTTTGTGTACAGTACATTGATTATGTTATTTAACATTTTTCAAGTTCAGAATAACAAAACAAAATTAATTTAAAAATGGAAGCAGGAGCTGCTTGGAGGAGAAACTTGACCTTGTCAGAACATTGATGAGTGGAAAAATAGTAAGAGGAGTAAGGGAAGAAAAACATCAACTGTATACTTGGAGCTAAAAAAAAAAAAATTAAGCCCCTTCCTGAAGAAAATTGAAATAGATCCTTTCGGGAGGCTTTTGTACTTCTGCTATATCATTCCTTGGAGCATAAGTAGCTATTTCCTTCTGAAAGTGTCCAGAAAGTGTACTGAGGCAACTTTGATCAACAAAAGAAATTTGTTGTCTTTCTGGGGCTGGGGCACATTTCCAAGATACAATATAAAACCTCCCAAGATATGCCAAAAATGGATAATTACTAGTCACTTCTGGAGATTGCCAGGAAGAATTTTGATATTTTGAGAAGTATCACCAAGGATTATGAAGTCTTATGCAAGAAACTGAGGATCATAGGAACACAGGTTGTATTTTCCTCACTGTTGCCCACTGAAGGCAAAGATCTAGAAGAGATAAAAAAAAAGTTTGGAAAGTAAACAGCTGTATATGAAAGTGGTGTTTGAAAATGGGATTTGTATTCCTAAATCACAGCTTTAAAAAAAGGTATGACTTTTTGCCAAAAGTTGAAATAAACCTAACAGAGGCTTGTAAGTATGTATTTGCTGGTTATCTTACAAATCTAATCAAAAGGTCTTTAAAATAAAATTAAAGGATGGGAGAGTGATATCTATGTATATCCACCAAGCCACATAACATAAAGAGTAGCTACAAGGAAAAATAGCAGTTGAGACATCCAGAAGTTCATAGAAAAAAATACCAGAAAGGTGCAATAGTATCATCTGAAATATCTAAACATAAATGTCCATTGAGTAAGTAACATAAAAGACCTACAGGTCCGAATGCAAGAAAGTGATATCTGATAGATATCACTGAAATTTGGTGGGATGAAATGATGGAATTAAGCTCATGAGTGGAATATGGCCCTAGAAGACTACACCTTATTTAAAAGGTACAGGATAGGTAAAAGGTGGGCATTATGGTAACGGTATAATCATGCAAGGAAACTCTAACAACCTAAGGGGGGAAGGGGGAAGTATGATGGAGAGCACCTGCATAAAGATCTACTGAGGGGGAAACAAGCAATTTTGTCACTGACACATACTACAGACCTTCTGGACAGAACAAGTAAGTAAATGAAGAGTTTCTGAACAGAACACAAGCCTGACACAGTTATGATATAATAATTCTAGACAACTTAAACTACTTAGAAATCTGAGAGAGCTCTTTCTGCCAAGATTAAAACACCTAAAAACTTCTTTGCTTGCTTTAACAATAATTTCAACCTTCAAAAGGTGAAGGAGCTAACAAGATATTCTAATACTGAATCCGACTCTCACTAACAAGAAAGAACTGGTAGCTAGAGTGGTAATAATGAGGATCTTTTGGACAAATGACCAATTCCTCTAAAAATTTATCACAGAGAAGAAAGTGAAGCATATTCTGACATGCACCCGTGACTTTGGGAAAGCAGATTCAAAGATTTCAAAGGAAGCCAAGGTAGGATTGTATGGACTACAATTTCACAGAAGTCAGCCTAAAAGGGATGGTAAATCCTCAAGAATATAATTCCAAAGATTCAGAGGGAAACAAGTCTGATGAAAAATAAAACTGAAAGTTGTCTGAAGAGACTGGTGGGGATTGCACAGGGAACTTATCAACTAATGTGGATTTAGAAAACTCATACTAAAGATGTAAGTGAAGGCAGGTAACAAAGGATGAATATAAGAATATTACAGTCTTAAGGGGCAATGAGGTGGTACAGTGGATAAAGCTCTGTCCTTGGAGTCAGGAGGACCTGAGTTCAAATCTAACCTCAGACACATGACATGCACTAGCCATGTGACCCTGGGCAAGTCATTTAACCCCAATTGCCTCACTCCCCCCCCAAAAAAAAGAATATTACAGTCCTGTAAAGATAGATTCAGGCGCGCTAAAGGTCAGAATGAGCAGAGGCTAGCACAGGATATGAAAGACAACAAAAAAGGATTTGTTTCCTTGTTTTTGTGGGAAAGAGGAAGATCAAAGAAGAGGTAGGACTACCATTTAGGGAGAAGGAGTTTATGATAACTAACAAAAGGGAGAACACATAGATGGCTGATTCTTATTTTGCTACTGTTTTCTCTGAAAATGACATTTTCAGCCTTAAATTAGAAAGGGCAGAACAAAAATTACAAATAGAGAGTTGATACCCAAGATAAATAAGGTGAGAGTAAGAAAGCACCCAGACAGCCATAATAAATTCACTCTCAAATAAATTATATCTTAAGGTACTGAAAGAACTGGCAAGTGAAATTTCTGAGTGTCAGTGACATTTCAAAAGACTGTGGAGAATGGGAGAAGGAGCACAAGACTGATAATGGTCAAATGTCTTGACTTTTAAAAATTGGAGGAGTGGGCAAGAATAGTCTCCCAATTATAGACCAGGGACCCTGACTTTGATTTCTGGAAAAAGTCCAGAATGAATCATTAAAGAGGAATTTAATATACATCTAATAAAAGAAGCAGAAATTAGAAAGAAGCAGCACAGCTTCATTAAGCATATGTTATGACAGACTAACCTCAATCATCATCATCATCATCATCATCAATATCATTAATTTAGTATGTTATGGTTTGCAAAGCACTTTACGTATGTTGTCATTTGATCTTCATAACAATCCTACGAGATAGGTATTATTATCCCAATTTTACAGTGAGGAAACAAAACTAAAAGAGGTTAAGTGACTTACTCAGGGTCACAAAGCTAGGTGTCTGAGGCAGAATTTGAACTTGGGTCTTCCTGATCAGTGGTATACCTAGAGCCCTAGTACACCACTATTTTGATGAGGTTACTAAACAAGAGTGGTACTGTACATATAGTCTATCTAGATTTTAGCAAAGTATTGATACTGTAATTCATACCATTCTTCTGGAAAAGATGGAGACATATGGACTAGATGGTAATCAAATCATCAACCCTCAAGAATTCTTAAGCACCAACTATGAGCCAAATACTACCATGCTAAGAAATAGGGATGCAAAAAAAAAAAGATTTCCTTACCTTTACATAGTTTACAATGAAGCCAAGGGAGATAACATGTACGTACATATTTATATATAAAATAGACACAATGCAATATAGAAGTGAAGACACTAAAAGGAAAGGTATCATAAAGAAAGTGGCTTTTGAGCTGAACCTTGAAGGAAACTAAGGATTTTAAGAGTAAAGGGGAATAGCATTCTTGACGTGGGGGATAGTCAATACAAACACATGAGAACAAGATATGTAGTGTTGTATATAAAAGAACGGCAAACTTGACCATTTGAATTGACCACAGTATATGTGAAGAGGACTAATGTGAAAACATAGGTCAGGTTCACATTGTGAAGAATTTAAAATATAAGCTGAAAGGAAAAAATTATATTTGAACCTGAAATTATTAGAAGCCAATGGAGTTCATTTTTAAAAAAAAAATTAAATAGATTTGGAAACGGTTGAATGATTGAACAGAAGAGTAGTTAATGACTCAATGCCATTTGGCAAGAGGTCTCCAGTTGAATGCCTCAGGGATTGCTGCTTTGTCTACCAGAACACCAATAAATTATCTGTAGATGGAACAGAGCCACATATAAATAAATTCAAATTTTTTTGTATTTGATTATATATGGTTTTTTTCTGTAATACATTTTACTTCCTAATTATGTTTTGAGTTAAACTAGTTGGGTAATAGCCTTGGAGGTGTTTGTTGACAAGATAGAAGAGATGACTACCACAATAGAAGATGGAGTCACCATCCAAAAAGATCTTGACAGGCTAAAGTACTGGCTGAATTTAATAAGATGAAATTCAATAGTAATAGATGTAAAGTCTTAGAGCTAGCCAAAGCAATGATGATATAACGTCCTAATATTAAAAACTGGGCCTAGATGATTGTGACTATATAATTTTAGGAAGAGTCATTCATCTTCCTCTGAGCAAAAAATATCTAGTGCATGGAACAAAATGAGAAATTAAACCAAGATGAATGAAAACACCATTATAGGAAAGGGTAACTATTAGAAAATGTGGGGTACAGTAAATTGCTGAAAATCATTTAAGGCTATCCATATTCTTAATAATTATTCCTAAATATTGTTTATGAATGTTTTATTGCTCCTGATGCATGATGCTCTACTCTATACATGAGCTTGAATATGTTTTATCATAAATCAAATGGCAAGTACTCTGTAAGCTCTAAGTAACAAGTACAAATTAACCAATTCATTAAGTAGAGTCTTGTCTACATTTCTATAGTTAATTCTAATCATTTACTTTCAATTCACTTTTGTCCCTAGAGGATGAAAAGGAATGATAACCTAAATTTCACAAAATATATCAAAATTTGAAACAGTGTCTATGGCAATATTTTCATTTATTGATACCTGTAATCCAACTTTAAGCTAAAAGAACAAAGTGGCATAGTGGATAGACAGCAGACTTTGAAACCAGGAAGATTTGAGTTCAAGTTCTGTCTCAGATACATGTTGGCTGTGTGACACTGAGCAAGTCACTTAACCTCTCAGCACCTTAGGCAACAAACTCTCTCAGACTATCAGTGGTAGTCCTATCACTGCATTGGTAAAAATTTCCTTACCTAGGAATCCTGCATACCAATGAAATCATACGTGTAATCTGCTTTCCTTTAATTAACACATCCATAAACAGAATCTCTAAATCATGAATCGGCTAGTGGCGTATTCTTTCTTTTTTTTGTTTGTTTGTTTTTGGTTTTGGGGTTTTTTTTAGGCAATTGGGGTTAAGTGACTTGCCCAGGGTCACACAGCTAATAAGTGTCAAGTGTTTGGTCTGAGGCCACATTTGAACTCAGATCCTCCTGACTTCAAAGCCAGTGCTCTATCCACTGTGCCACCTAGCTGCCCCCCCCTTCTTTAGGCAATTGGGGTTAAATAACTTGCCTAGGGTCACACAGCTAGTAAGTGTCAAGTGTTTGGTCTGAGGCTGGATTTGAACTCAGGTCCTCCTGACTTCAGGGCCAGGACTCTATCCACTGCGCCACCTAGCTGCCCCTATGGTATATTCTTTCTAAGGATATCTCTATCTGTTTGAGTTTTAAGCCGTCGTGTGAAGGGCATTAACTGGGCTTGGATAAAAGGTCAGGGAGCTAACAAGAAAGAGTGGGAAGAGAATATATGCTACTTCCTCAGGAGGAAATGCTTCCTCCCTAGAGCTACCCCCATTCCTGCACTTACCAGTCAACTGAAAACAAAATCTCCTCTACATCTCATTGCTGTATCACCCTCTTCTAGGGTGAGAAAAGCACCTTCTATGAGACACTCCTGGCATGACTACCCTCCAGATGGGACTGCCTTCTGTGCTACCCACTCCTCTTTCTCTCACAAAAATTTTCTAGGGACTATGAGAAGCCATGTGACATAGTACAGTCATCCTCAAAGTCGGGAAGACCTGAGCTTATGTCTTGCATATGACATATATGGAGCTATGTTACTTAATTTCTTATTGCCCAAAGGCAACTTTCTTAAAACTTTAAATTGCAAAATAATTGTGCATAGGATCATAGATTTAGAGCCAGAAGGGACTCAATCAAAGACAAGTGACTTATCTACAATTGTACAGTTAGTGAGTATCTGGAGCAGGATTTCAACCCAGGTCTTTCTGATTCAAAGTACTAGACCCTATCCATTATCCCTCCATGCTGTCTTTAGATTGGCATTGGCAGGGGTTTCTTCACATAACCAGCCAACTAACATTTATTAAGTACCTACTATGTGCTGTTCCCTGTACTAAGCACTGGAGATACAAAGAAAGGCAAAATCAAAAATAACCATCTGTCTACCCTCAGGGAGCTCATAGTCTAATGGGAAAGACAATATACAAACAACTATATAAACAAACTATATACAAGGTAAACTGTAGATAATATCAGAGGCAAAGCACTATGATTAAGAACTGGGAAAGTCTTCTCAAAGAAGATGGGACTTTAGCGGAGTCTCAAGGGAAGTGAGGAAAACCAGGATGTAGAGAGATGAAGAGGGAAAGAATTCCAGGCATGGAGAAACAGAGGGATTGTTATGTGTAAAGAATAGCAGGGAGGCCAGTGTAACTGGATAGCAGAGTAAGGCCAATATCACTGGAAGGGAGTAGGGTATAAGAAGACTGAAAAGGCAGCAAAGGGCCAGGTTACAAAGGGTTTTGAAAGCCAAACAGGATTCCATATTTGATCCTAAGGGTTATATGGAGCCACTGGAGGTTACTGAATTGGGTGGAGGGGGAGGGATCTCGGTCAGACCTCAGCTTTATGAAGATCAATTTGACAGCTGAATGGAGGATGGATTAGAGTGGGGAAAGACTTAAGGCAGGGAAACCAATTAGCAGGCTATTGCAATAGTCCAAGAACAAAGTGGTGAGGGCCTGCACCAGAGTAGTGGCAATGTCAGAGGAGGGAAGAGGATGTACATGAAAGATGTTACAAAGGTATCAAAGACAGGACTTGACTAGTGGATTGAATATGGAGGGTAGGAGGGTCAGGACTTGAGGATGTGACACCTAGATGGTGAGCCTGGATGACTAGAAAGATGGTGGTACCCTCAACAGAAATAAGGAAATTAAGAAGAGGAAAAAATTTAAGAGGGAAAGATAATAAGTTCTGTTTTGAACATGTTGAGTTTAAAATGTCTATAGGATATCCAGTTTGAGACGTTTAAAAGACAGCTAGAGAAGTGGGCTTGGAGGTGAGGAGAGAGATTTGGGCTGGACAAGTAGATCTGAGAATCATCTTCATAGAGATGATAACTGAATCTATGAGAGAAGATAAGATCACCAAGCGAAATAGTATACAGGGAGAAGAGAAGGCAGCTTAGAACACAACTTTATGTGCCCCCACTGCGAGTGAGCACGACAGGGATACAGATCAAAGGAGAAGGAGATGTATTGGTCAGACAGGTAGGGGAGAGAACCAGGAAAAAACAGTGTCATGAAAATGTAGAGAAAAGAGAATATCAAGGTGAAGAGGGTGATCAACAGAGAGGTCAAGAAGAATAAGGATCGAGAAAAGGCCATCAGATTCAGCAATTAAGCAGTAACTTTATACAAAAAAAGTTTCAGCTGAATGATGAGATCAGAAGCTAGACTGCAAAGAGTAAAGAAGAGAATGAGATGAAAGAAAACGGCAGCACCTGTTGTAGACAGCCTTCTTAAGGAATTAACACATAAAAGGCAGGAGAAATAAATAATAATTAGCAGAGATAGAAGGATCAAGTGACAATTCAGAAGACACAGACATGTTTGTAGAAAGCTGGAAAGAAGTCAGTAGATAGGGAAGAACTGAAGATTAGTGAAAAGGGGACAATTATTAGATGATATAGGGGACAATGTGCTGGAAAAGATGGGATAGAATGGGATCACCTGAGCAGGCAGGGGAGTTATAATTAAAGGCCCAAACAAACAAATAACAGGTAGGGCTAGCTATAGCTCTGCCAAAATAAAGATTTTATTTTTAAATAGCCCAAGTAGATTTCCTTTATATAAAACATTTATGTCTCCTGGGACATATGAAAAAGAAAATGTTGCCACATTTACTTCACAATGCATTCTTGACTTTACAGGGGGCTCCATCCAAACAGATCTATCTTAACAGTACTATACAACAACAATATCATACAATAGGCAGATAGTGGTATAATGGATAGAGAACTAGGACTGGAGTCAAAAAGACAAGTTCAAATATGGCATCACTCATTTGCTAGTTATGTGACCCCTGCAAAGTCACAGCCTCAGTTTTCTTGGCTATAAAATGGGGATAATAACAGCATCTTCCTCTCAGGGTTTTTGTGAGGATAAAATAAGAAATGATTCACAAATCAAAATATATAATATAAAATATCAGCTACTAGTATTATTATTATTGACAATAATAATGAAATAGTTATCCATGGAACATTTCAAAGCTACTTAGACCATGTTTCTGATCCTGAATTCACTTTGATAGGTAGTATAAGATTTGTAAAAATTTTATGTAAATCTTAGCACATTTTTCTTGCATAAAAAGTAAACTTTTCATAATTCTTTCTGTTCGAGCTATACACACATAAACAGATATGCCGTTTCAAGAGTCAAAAGTTCAAACCCAATACCATTAAATTCAGAATTTTAACATTCAGATAAATGGTATAAGGCATATTAAAAAAAACATTTAGTGTCTGTTTTGATAATGTTCTTATATTAAGACAAAAAGCTTCTTACAATTTATGTCTGACCAAGGCACTGATAATAATGTTTAAAGAGCCATAAGCAGAAATAGAAAGATGACAGACCATTTTAGTCTGGAAAGATGACAGGAGCTTTTGAAGGAGTACAAATAACGAATGCAAAGAAAAGGCATGGCAGAAAATGCCTAAGAAAAGAAATTCATCATATCCATTATTTATACTGCTAGAGGTTACTTAAAACTATTTAAGGACTATATTCACAGACAGGTATAAAATTGTTAAGATACTGAATAAGTCAAGGAAATAAAATTTATATGCTTATATTGCTCAAAATTTATTAAAATGGATCAATCAAATGCTAGGAGGTCATAACATAAAGGCATCCTTGCATTTCTTCCCAATGTTTTCAGTCAACAATATATACACACATACTCAAAATACCTGCATCTTCCAATAGAGCACAACGCAATAGGATCACCCACCACAGCTACCAAGGACTGTGCTCTTGTTATGGCGGTGTTGAGAAGTTTGTAGTTGGACAAAAAACCATAATCCAAATCCTCTGTTGAATCTTCTAATAGTTGCTCTTTCCTTTTAATTGGGGTTTGTTTATGTTTGCAAGTGTGCCGGGTACGTACTGTACTCAGAAACAAAACCCTAAACTGCTTTCCTAAAGAAATTAAGAACATTTTACATTTAATGTTATTAATCAGTAACAAAACGAAAGGATCACATTTTCACAAAATCCAGGAAACTTAGGAATTGAAACCAGCCCCAAAGATCACCTCATACAATCTTCTGTCCAAGGCAAGATTGTGCCCAATACTACAGCAACCCTGACAGCTGGTCATCCAGCTTCAGCTTAAATACTTTATTACCCCATAAGGCAATTCTTTCTACAGTTGTAGAGTTCTAGTTGTTAGCCAAAGCTAGCAAAAAGTTCTTTTGCATGTTTAGTCAAAACCTCTTCCCAATAATTTAAAATTCAGCATCTTAAAATTTGAAAGGTATCTCAGAAACCAATCTGGAGAACCTGTGGCCTCAAGGCCACATGTGGCACTCTAGGTCCTCAAATGCAGCCCTTTACTTAATAATTAATAACTTCCCCTATTTGTTCTATAAAACTTGGACTCAGTCAAAGGGGCACAGTTAAGAAGCCAGAAGGTTACATGTGGCCTCAAGACAGCAGGTTCTCCACCCCCAAAGTCTATTTCTTCCCTTTTAGTCAACAACTTTCAAATATTTGAAGGTATCTATCAAGTCCCTAATTTTTTTCTTCTCCAAGCTAAACATTCTCAGTCCCTTTAAGAATTCCTAAGTTAGAGTCCTGATTCCTCACCATCCCTCCTGCCTTCTAGATATTCTGTAGTCAGTCCCTCCTAAAATACTGTGCCTAAAATTGAAAAAAATACTATGATGTGGTGTGAACAGCACAGAAAGCAATGAGACTTTCAATAATCACTTTATTATTATCACAATTAGCAACCACATCATGCTGATCATTTTCTTTTAATAACACCCATAATATGAGGCAGCATGGTATAGGGGGTAGAATGCCAGTCTTGAAGCGAGGAAGACATGGATTCAAGTCCTTCTGCTGATACATACTGTCTGACACTGGACAAATGTATTATCTTCTTGGTATTTTGGGCAATTCTCTAAGACTATAAATTGTCGAGAATGTGATAATCTTTTCAATAGTGAAATCACAGGTTCATTTCCTAGCTCTATGCTAAATCTCAAAGAACAATAAAATGAAACTGAACACATAATTATAATGGACAACTTTGGCCCCAGAGAAGATTGAGAATATATACCTTCACTACAGAAGTGGGAGATTATGAATATAAAATATTACATATATTCTCAAAGTCTGACAACCAAGTTTTTTTTTCCTGAATTATTTCTTCCTCTTTCTTTTTAAATATTTCTTACTAGGAATGATTCAATAGGTAGGCAAAGAGAGAGGACTATATTTGTAAATGAATGTGATGAAAAGTAAACAGTATGAATACAAATAAAATGTAAAATAAATAAATATCAAAATGGTATCACATAAACAGTTCTAATGAATTCCTACTATAAAGAAAACAAACAAATCACTTAAAATGCATTGAAGTGTCATTTCTTAGGTACAAGAAATTCTTGCTAATCCTGTTTTATGAGTATTTGTCTTCCCAGAATTAGCACTCTCACTATTGGTCAGAAATGTAGCCAAAGATTTTTCACTACGATATGCTTGGGATCTTGAAAATGAAGCAGAAACTAATCACAAAATATCATAAAATAAAGATTAATATCATTATTGCCTTTTATGGATGTAAAGAGGAAGCCAAACATCCTACTAATTCAATATCAGACACAAAGACACAAAAAAAATAATTCCCAAAACATCTCAAATAGAATGTAAATATTACTAGTGTCTTGAAGTAACAAGTTTTTAAATGAAAAATCTCACATTCTAATAGCCAAAAAGAAACTAGCTATAGCAACATTTTATGCTGTACTTTTTTTTTGGGGGGGGGGCTATCTTTTGTCAACATACAGAAAATCAGACACATTGAAATATTTTACTTATACTTCTTTCATTCAGGCAATTGTGATGAGCACTTCTGCACAATTTCATAAAGTATTTAAATTAATCTGGGACCAATCTTTAATATATAGAATAGGCATGAAAATGCTTATGTAATTGCCTATGCATACACACACACACACACACACACACACACACACACACACACACACACACACACACACACATTTAGTTTTTTTGGACCAAGACTCGTGATTTTACTGTGTTAGGGAACTCCTGATAAGGAGCTTCCCCTAAAAATAGGTATCTGTACTTTCTCTGCCTCTTACAGTCTTAGAGAGCTGTCTCAGGCACTGAGAGTTTAATCCCTTCACTCAGAATCCCACAGCCCTGATGTGGGAGAGGCAGCACTTGAACAGAGGTCTAACACCAAAGCCAGCTCTCTATCCACTGCACCATATGCTTCTCTACTTCAAAAATTATGAAGGTGTGAATACAAAGTTTTCAAAAGGCATTTCTAAATATTTACATTTGAGTGACTTCAGAAAACTTAATTGTTACTTACCCTGAACGTTGAGCACTCTTTCCACATTGACATCAGATAATCTCTTTTTTCGAAGTTCTGCACGGATCCTGAACACCTGATCAGCATAAGGAGTGACCACACCTATACTTCCATCATCTAACTTTCCCCAAGCTACAGGCCACTTTCTCCTTAATTCTTCCACACGTTCCACCACTTCAAATACCTTTAAAATAAAAACTGGTTTTTACCACTGCACCTGAAATATCATCTTAATGAAAGCTATTTAAAAACTCAGTTTTAAGTCACAAGATCATTTCACATCTTGGCCAGCACCCCACATTAAAACAGTTTGCTGATATGAATAAAATGGTTTAAAGGATAAATCCCTTATAAAAGGTACTTTTAAAATTTCCAGTTAATTTAGTAGTATAATTAATGAAGATGTCTTTTTGGTCAAGCATTTATATACAGAGTAACACCTAAAGGTACATTATATTTTATTTTATTAATTAAATTTGGTTATAATTTTGGAGATCTGATACGAGTTTATAAATGCTCTGGCTCAAGTGGTGTTACTACTTTCAGAAACAAATGTCATTTTTAAATGAATTTTTTTAAAAACATGAACATTTCCACATATAAAGAACAAAAAAAAGTATTATATATACTCCTGTGAATCTCCTTAAGAATAACTTGGTTTTTATTTTGGGGAGTTGTTTTTTTTTTAAAGTATACTAAGTTCAGCAGATGAATTCCTAAGCTATCCCACTTATCTATATCAAGTTATGTCAACAAACATTTACTAAGTACCTACTATGTAGCAAGCATTGTGCTAAGTCCCAGAGATACAATAAGAAGCAAAACACAACAAAAATTCACAGTTCCCAATCTCAAGGACTTCACATTCTAGTGGGGAGACAATGTACAAACAAGAATATAAATTGAAGAAAATGTCTGAGGGAAAGTACTAAGATTGAAGAGGTCTGGGAAAATCTTGTAGAAACTGCTTTCCAGAATGGCTAGAATTTGTTGTTTGTCCTTTTTTTTAAAGAGAACCAATGACATCATGGGGTGTTGTCTTGACTTGTGTATGAATTGCATTTAATTGAGGCAGAATTGTACAAAGTCATCAACCTCATTCTCTCTTTCTGAGTTATGTAAATCCAGTGGCAAAACGAAAGTCATGACTGGCAATGGTCTGGGATGCAGTGGATGACCTTTGATGTCTTTGATGCCTTGACCAAGCTCTAAGCACTCCAAAGTGCCTGCTTCAGCTGCCTTCATGGCCATTGGAACAAGTCGTTCTCATCCACCCATTCCACTTGGGAAAGCCTTCACATGTTTGGGTAGACATCCGCCTAACTCACCGATCAGTTTGAGGCACGTCAGTAACCCTCAACCTGCTGAGATGGTTTACCAGTGTGTAGCTGCTGTGCATGCTACAGCTTCTTGGAGCCACAGTTGAGAGTTGGGTGAATCTGGTGGACACCAAAGGCAAATGAGGAGCCCTGAAAAGCACTGGGCAAGCCCTCACATCAAGGTACTAGTCCTCCTAATGTCCCATATACCCCCAGAATTTACTAGCACTCTATTTACAATCAATTTACAACTCTACCAGTAGTACATTAGTGTGCCTATTCTTCTTTTTTCATCATCTTTACCAATCTGATGGGTGTGAGATGAAACTTCAGACTAAATATGTATTTTTCTTATTATCGGTGACTTGGTGCCTTTCTTCACATTGTTTTTGATAATCTGCTTTTCTTCTTTTGAGAGCTCCATTTCTACCCAAAGACTCTGTCTTGGAACTGCTTATTTTCTCTCTTTACTCTCTACTGGTAACCTCATCAGCTCTCATGAGCTCAGATGTCAAATCAAATGACTTCCAGACCTATAGAATCAACTTTAGTCTTTTTTCTGAGCTCCAGTCTCAGTATCATGAACTACCTACTAGACAATTCAACATGTCTAAAACAACTATATTTTTTTCTCTAAAACATACCTCTCTTCATAACTTCCATATTTCTGCTGAAGACACAATTATCACCCAAGGTTCATAACTTCAGTCATCCTCAACTTCTTACTTTCTCTTACCACATCCATCCACATAGATGTCGTCTTATGCATTCTATTTTCACAATGTCTCTCACATCAATTCCATTCTCTCCATTCCCATAACCACCACCTTAGTTTAGGTCCTTATCACTCCTCATCAGAACTATACAATAGCAATCTGCCCACTCTAGTCCATCATCCTGCTGCAAAAGCGGTATTTCTAAAGCATAGGTCTAATCATATCACTCATCTGTTCACAAGATTCCAGCATATACCTCTAGGTTAAAATAAAAAATCTTCATTTGGCATTTAAATCCTTTCACAACCTAACTGACTCCAGGCTTTCTGGCCTTAGAACTCTACACACACACACACACACTCTCTCTCTCTCTCTCTCTCTCTCTCTCTCTCTCTCTCTCTCTCTCTCTCTCTCTCTCCCCCCAATAAGCTTGCTGTTTCACATGATATTCTATTTCCCATCTTGATACACAGGCTGCATGTCCTCCATGCTTGGAATGCTCTTCCCTCTCCTCTTAGAACCCCTAGTTTGCTTCAAAGCTCAGCTCAAGTGCCACCTCTGACATGAAGCCTTTTCTAATTTCTCCTAACTACTAGTGCATTTTCCCCAAAATTATCTTGTATTTACTGTATATATCTCTATTTTACATATACTTATTCTATATTCTGTATATATTTACATGTTTGCTCTTCCAAAGGAATATAATTCGTTAAGGGCAAAGACAATTTCATTTTTGTCTTTGTGCTCCCAGCATACAGAATGTGGAATATAATAGGCCCTTAATAACTGCTTATTGTTTGATTAGCAAGTAGAAAAGTACCTTGGACCTTTCCTTTCAGTGAAATAGACTCTTGCTGCATCATTCTACATATGGTGGGCTTTATAGATTACGAGATCAGAGTCATACAAAGCTCTTCATAACCTGGCACCTTTCTACACTGGCCCACTTGCACACATCTCTTCATCACCCATCTCCATGCCTTAGGCACAGACTGGAAAGCTCCCTCAAGGCTGGAAAGCCCCTTGGCTTCCCTGGCTTCCTTCAAGACTACATTCAAATCCCATTGTATGCAGGAGGCCTTTCTTGATCCTCAATCTGCCTTCCCCTCTGAAATTACCTTCATCTTCTCTGTGTATAGCTTATATTGACCTAGGTACATGTTGTCTCCCTCATTACAATGCATGCTCCAAGAAGAAAGGGACTCAGGGAACTAGGTGGCGCATTGGATAGAGTACCAGCCCTGGAGTCAGGAGAACCTAAGTTCAAATCCAGCCTCAGACACATGATACTCACTAGCTGTGTGACTCTGGGCAAGTCCCTTAACCCTAATGGCCTCACAAAAAAGAAAAAAGACTCTTTTTGCCTTTCTTTGTATCCCCAGTGTCTGGTACATAGTACGCACTTCATAAATGCTTGCTGACTGACAAAAAAAGAATGGATCAGTGTTAATGTCTAATCAGTCATTCAAACAGAATTCTATCTGCAGTCACTTTTAAGAAAGTCAAGTCAACAAGCATATATGAAGCATTAAGTGCCAGCACAATACTAACCACTGGAGTTACAAAGAAAAGAAAAAAGCAAAATACAACTATGAATCTCTGCCTTCAAGGAGCTCATAGTCTAAAAAGAAGACAACATACAACTATATGGTTGTTGTCCATCACTCTTGAAGAGGACTATATGACATCACTATGCTAGAGTCAAGTTTCAGTGTATTCAACTGTGGCTGATCAGACCAATACGACCTCGGAATGTTCAACCACAAGTTGGGCACAAATAGTTTGTGTGAATATTTGGGATGGATTTTCCAAGTCTGTGCATCTTGCACTTCTCTTGAGCTATTTCAATTCTGCTTTGCTCATAGAGCATAGCACCTTTTCTGATGTGGATGCGCCACGCTGAGTGGTCCTGTGCCAGTGTCTCCCATGTCAAACAATCACTTCCAAACTTCTTAAGAGAGACCTTGAGAGTGGCCTTGTATCACTTCTTCTGACTACCATGTGGACATTTGCCCTGTGTGAGGTCTCCACAAAATAGTCTTTTTGGCAAGCATACATTTTGCATTCAAACAGCTCATCGGAGTTGTGCTCTCTGAGGCAGAGTTTGAATGGTTGGCACTGTAGTTCGAGAAAGGACCTTGGTGTCTGGTATCTTATATCTTAAGCGATCTTCAGAATCTTCCTAAGACAATTCAAATGGAAGCGATTCAGTTTCCTGACATGGTGCTGGTATACTGTCCAGGTTTCACAGGCATACAACAATGACATCAGCATAATGGCTCTGTAGACCTTCAGTTTGGTAGTCAGTCTAATACCTTTTCTCTCCCAAATTTTTCTTCGGAGTCTCCCAAACACTGAGCTACCTCTGGCAATGCATCAACCTCACTATCAATGTGTACATCCCTGGAAAGTACACTGTCAAGGTAAGTGAACTTATCCACAGCATTCAAAACCTCTACATTTGCTGCAACTGATGGTTCCATGTATGGGTGGTGTGGTGATGGCCGATGAAGCATCAGTGTTTTCTTGGTGTTAATTGTTAGACCAAAATTAGGACAAGCAGCAGAGAAACAATCCATACTTTGCTGCATCTCAGCCTCAGGTAAAGGAAACAGATTGTCCTGTGACAATCACGAGGGGAGGGGAGGGGGGCGGGTCTCTCATTGCCGGTAAGATTCTTACCAGAGTCCTCCTCAATAGGCTGATCCTTCATCTACCAGATGGTCATCTACCAGAGAGCCAGTACGGCTTCAGAAAGGGCTGAGGAATGGTTCATATGGTGTTTGCTGCTTAACAACTCCAAGAGAAATGCCAGGAAAAGAACAGAGGTCTGTACACATTTGTAGATTTGACCAAGGCCTTTGATACTGTCAGTTGTGAGGGCTTATGGAAACTTATGTTAAAATTTGGTTACCCAGAGAAATTCCTCAGCATCGTACATCAATTTCATGATGGCATGCTTGCCCGAGTTCTGGATAATGGACAATGCTCTCGTGCTTTCCCAGTAACCAATGAAGTAAACAAAGCTGTGCGCTTGCTCCCATGCTTTTTAGCATGATGTTTTCAGCCATATTGTCAAATGCTTTCAATAAGGATACACTGATAGTAAATTCTTCAACTTAAAAAGGCTATAAGCCAAGACCAAAATGGAGGGAGTGTTGGTGCATGATTTTCTGTTTGCAGATGATTGTGCATTCAATGCAGCCTCTAAGGCTGTGATGCAACAAAGTACAACTATGTGCAAACAAGGAATTCAAACAAAAATACTCAATAAAGAAACCACCGAATTTTCTGATACCATGAAACAGCAATACAATTAAGTATATGTGAGTATGAAATTTTTCAATATTAATCACTTGTCACTCAAAATAAATGATCATTTTATATTAAAATAACAAGATTTAATGAAGTTCCATTTCAGATGAAAGAATAAGCTGACATTTCCTTTTTTAATTAAGCTATAGCTTCCTATGTTACCATAAAACTAAGAGTAAATCAGAGTTTATTTTTGTTTTTATGCCATAGGTGATTCATAATAACAAATGAAATAACCAGATTGATTCTGTATCATTTTTAATTGATCCTATTTGAACTTGATCGATTTTTTCCTGTAACTACCTAAACCATTCTGTCTCTGAACTTAGTTAAGAAACTCAGCTCTCTTGTACTGAGTTAAATTTAGAAGCCCAGTTCTCTATTCTTGCATTAAGGAAATTTGTTACCCTTAAAAAATACAAGAAGACACCAGGAAGTCTGGTAGTATATTTACACCACCAAGTTATCCTTCAAGGATGTATGGTTTATTATCCAAATAAGTCTGGTTCACTATCTCTTAACCTTGCAGGTGAATGAACTCAAACAATGAGCATTTCTTCATCACAAAAGGGAAGGAGGTGGTTGCTGCTAGCACCGCATTCCAAATTACCAACCAATCATATTGTCCCTCATACATCAGCTCTGTAACCAGTCATGTTTTGCCATTTATGATGTCAAGCTCTTTTAACCAATCATAACCTGTTCCCCACTTATGAAGTCCTATTCTTTGTTCTGAACTTCCCTAAAAACTACACCCAACTAAGAGTCTTAGCTTTGCTGAGGAAGTTGAGATCCTATCTAATGGTAAATTCATGCTTTACTAATAAACTGATCATGCTTGGAACTCTGTACCTCAGTTTACCTCATTTTAACCATAATACAATGAATATAAATGCTGCATGCCAAGACAAGTTTTATATCTTATCTTTATGCCAATAAAGTTAATACTTAGGCCAATAAAAAGATTTAAGGAAAAAATATCATATCATCATATGAAGCCTTACAAATTAAATTTTCAAAAGAAATATGATATACAAAAATATGGAAATTACCTCTGCATTATTATAAAAAGCTGTACTATTTTTTTCCTGTACATCTTCCCCTCGTGCTGTAAAGAAGGTTAAAGGATAAAAATCTTTGTGTGCCGGCTGTTTTCCACTTGCCATCAGCTTCCCCTCATAGAAAAGCTCAGATGTGTAACTACAAAAAGACACAATGAAAACATAAACCACTAAAAAAACCTAGAGTCAATGGAAAAACTACATTCAAATCAATATATTACTCCATGTCCAAAACAAATTTTATTCAAAATATTGAACATAAAATTTTTGGAGAGGTTTTCCTTTAAAAAAAAAAAAGCAAAATCAACAACAACAACAACAAAAAAAAAAACCAACTATAGAGTAGGGATCTGTTATACTATAATTATTAGGTGGGTTCTTTTTGAAGGAAAATTAAGGAAAGGGGCTACAGAGAAAAGGCTAGAGAGGAATGTTTGATCAATAATACTTACACATTGCTCTTACTACACTTAGGGTACAACTACATATAAAGAGAGTAAGAGCGAGGAACAACTTGGTGTGTACTTTTCTAGCTAATCTACAGATATGAACTAAATTATTTCCCTTCAGAGCAATGTAATTTAAAGCAATATAATTTAAGGACAATAAATATGTCAACATTTCCCCCCACTTATTGAATGCCCTTTTATGGATGTAGGTACCTCCCAGTAAGGGCTTTGTATGCATCAAACAATTTTGGAAGAAGGAAAAAAAAAGTCACATTTTAAGATGCTGAAGAAAGCCACAGTGGAAACTAAGTTTTTTTTTGCTCTTTCCTGTCCTAATGACCTGCTCATATTACTGGCATCATTCACAGTACCTAAATGTATTATTGAACTTTTAAAAATTACTAATTTTTATATTCCTTCCCCCTATTTATTTTATTTCCAATTAGATTCCCTATATACACACAAACAAAAAATGCAAAACTGGGAAACCTTTGCTATTTTTGTGGTTCATTAACACACTTATTTTAGTATATGTGAATTTATGTATATGTATACATACACATACACAAACATAACACAGACCCAGTAGACGAAAAGTTCTGGTTTCCTGAATTTAATATCACCTATATCTCAATTTAGCACCCTCAGTCATTGACTACACTGTTTACATTCACTAATACCGCTTACAGGTACATTTGAAAAAGGTCACACCTACTTGATGATAGCTTCATGGGAACGATAGTTCTCACACAGTAAGATACGACATGGAAACTCTGCAGGATAATGCTCATAGAGCCGATCCAGTAATGAAACGTGAAGGTTTCTCTCCCTGGCAAATTCACTGTAGACAAAAGGACTGAGCTGCAACAGACAGCCATATAGCAAAAAAAAAAAAAAAAAAAAAAAAAAAACTTTAACAAAATTTGCAAGCATCTTCTGGAAATTACTTACATAAAATTCCTTATGCTAAAACTTTTTATGTATTAAATCTCTATATGTTCAACCTTGGGATATCTGTCCAGTCTAATAATTCTAGGCTGTTTGCAACTCTCTTTAATATTTGATAAACTTTATTTTCAATAATGGCTAAAATAACTTACCAATTTATAAAATCCCATTTATTCACTGAGGGATAGAAACTCAAACCCCTTAATTCTTTGACCCAATCAAGTGAATCAAGATGATTAGCTAGGAATCCTAGTAAAGATAGTTTATGCATAAAACATATACATAAATGTAAAAAAATACTTAGTGTTTAAGCATTTTAGAGCTAAGCAAAAATAATCTAATTTATACAATCCTACACCAAATGTAATTTGGCCCTATAGTTATAAACCTTTATCATAATTCTGACAGCAAGAATACCACAAAGGTACCATTCTAATCATGTGTCCCAGGAGAGACAGGACCTGAAGCTATAAATGTATAAGAAAGACAGAAAACATTAATAATAACAACTAGCATTTACATAGCACTTTAAAGTTTTACAAAGCACTTTACAAATATCATTTCAATTTATCTTTACAACAATTCTAGGAGTTAGGTGCTATTAATATCCCCATTTTACAGACAAGGAAACAGAGCTCAAGGTGACTCGCCCATAAGTCACACAGTTAATACATGAGGCTGGATATGAATTCAAGTCTTTATGACTCCAGATCTATCTCTCTATCTACTGTTCTGCCTCAAACGGAAAATGCAAATTCTCTTTTTTAACAGGTATGTATTTAAGTATATTAAGTTAGAAATATTACTGACTACTGTTTTCACTTTGTTTCCTTTAACTTAAAATTAATTAACCCTGCATGAAGACAAACATTACTTAGGAACAACAGCTGGGGAATTGAGGAAGAAACGGTGAAAAATAAAACTCAAATATTTGTACCATAAAGAAGAAAACCTCAAATAAACAAAAGTGAAAAGTGGCAAAGTTTTGCTCACTCTTTCTAACCAATCTAAAAGAAAAAGGATTAAAACTAGCATGTAAAATTCCTTTGTAAAAATATTTTGCCAAATTTGCTAAGCTTACAATATAACAAGAATTAACATTAAAGTCTCTTGCAATCATCAATTTATACACTTATAGTAACATCTAGTTCAGAAATATTCAAAGTAACTAAGTCTCAATACATACTATGATTTCACTTTACTTTCATTAAATATATACTATAATACTTCATTAACCAGAATTTCACTCTAGACTAAACACAAGGTAGAGCACTTACTTGCATATGGTCTCCAGCCAAAACAATCCGTGTGTTTTGATTCGCTAATGCCAGAGGCATAATGGTTTCACACTCCATGGCCTGTGCAGCTTCATCCAACAGAATGTGTGTAAAAAACCCTAGAAAGCACAGCACAAAAACTCAGGAAAATATATTTCAGAGGCAAAAAAGGGAATAGGCACTGCTTTCTTTTCTGATAAAGATTTTAGATAGTTTGAGACACTTTCATTTTGGGTCCTCAAAAACTAAATATCAAATCACAATCTTTTGCAAACAAAAGAGATTTTTAAAAAGAAAGCTACCTTATTAGGTATCATGTTAATTAGTAGCATCTCATAATAGAAACTAAACACACATCTCGAAATAGGACTCTAAATATGAGAAATTAAAATTAAGTTACATTCTGATTAGGGTCCAGAAAAGATTCAATTTGAATAATTATGAAAAGAAAGTAGTTTTTTACTTACTTGGGAAGTGATAACAACTAAATACTAACAGCTAAAGGTCTTTTCATATTTGCTAGGTAAGATACCATGAATAATTCTTAAACTGTGACTATTTTACACTTAAATGTTCTTAACACCAAAAATAAGACTTAATGGAACAAAAGTCTATGACCTAGGAAGAAATCCATATGCGTGCATATATACATATACATATATATATATATCTAATGTGTGTGTATGTATGTATGTGTATATGTATACATACATATGTGTATATGTGTCATATGCATATGTTATTTGAATGTTTCAAAAATTTTGTTTTCAACATATAAGACAATTGTTTAAAACTTCCTGCTCAGGTGCAGATCAGCAATTTATCTATAGCTTTACTGTCTGAGAGTTATACAAGGTACTGAGAGAGTAAGTGATATCCCCATGGCCTCAGAGCATGGGCAAGCAGTGAATTTGGGTTGTTCGCCTCTCATTTAATGTTTCCCATTAAAGCAGTGAGCAAAAGTAAACAGTCTTAGCCAGACACTTCAAAACTCAATACTTTAGCACTCCTCAAAAACATCCAAGGAAAAATACTTTGTGTGAAGGTCTGAGCCTTGCAACCTTTTCACATCAAGGCATTTTTCTTGGAAAGTTCTGGTTTTTCATCTATACAATAACTACAATATAATATAATGACAATTGCTTCCTTATATGATTTAAAACTATTTACTGTTAACTAATCTCCCTTTATCCTAGGCTTTTTCCTCATGCACAAATTACAACTTGTGCCACTCACAGAAACTGACTCCCCATGAAGATACTGCTTCTCTGCTTACCCTCTACTGTATCTGATACACCTTCTTCCTTCATTTCCCCTAATACACTGGCCCAGGAGCAGGAATAGGCATACTCCTTGCTCTCCACTCCCACTTCTAGATCTTCTCTTCCTCTGCCACCATCAATCAGCAACTTCTCTTCCTTTTAAGTTCCTTCTACCTAGCTCATCCTATTCTGGTGGCACACATATCAATTTACCTCAAGGTCACTGTCCCTCATTTCTTCTGTTAAGGAGTTCAGTATCTGGTTCACAGTCTTTCTTTCCACCCCAAAGACTTCAATATACATGCTGATATTCCTTCAAACACTCTGGCCTCCAGTTCATCAACATCTTAAACTCCTAGAGGGTCCACATAACTCTTCATCCAACCTTATGCCTATATATACATACACACACACACACACACACACACACACACACACACATATATATAAAATACCTTTGATCTCACTATCTCCCATAAGTATCCTATTTTCATGATCAAGAGTTATGAAATTCCTCTGACTTTAATTTCCTATTCTTCCATCTCTCCCTCACTTCTCTTGAATCTATTCTTTGCCTGTGCTGTAACCTTTACCCTTCAGTTCTCTTGGAGACCAATATTCCTGATCCGGTTTAATTTTCCTCCATCTTCAATTTAACCAATTTAACAGTTTATGTTACACTATCTTCAAATCTATTTGTCCATGTCCTATACACTCATGTCTTGCCAAAAATTCTAAACCTGAATTACTCCCACCACACCCGTTCCTCAGTCTTTTTAACAGTGCTAGAGGAAATAACACAACCATACTGACCAGGACAAGGACAACATTTATCTAAAGTAAGCTCAACTGAGCCCCATTACCGTGAAGCAATTGCTTCCTAAATGCACTGTTAAGAGCAGCAGCCTCACAACTTTTCTTCTTTCAAACCTTTTAGCAACAGACTTTACCTCACACTTTACTGAGAAAACAGGTCATTCTCCATGAGCTCCCTCATTTAATTTTATATTTAAAAATTATATTTAAAATATTATTTAAAAAACTCATAAAATTATCCTCGATCCTCTATTCCTTTGCTCCAGTCTCTGACGATGGGTAGAACACCTTGTCAAGGTCAACCACTCTCTTTGTGTTCTTACCCTCTTTCTCTCTCTCTTTCTGCAGATTGCCCTTCTTGAGAAAAACTTAGTCTCTCCCTACTTATCAATTACTTCTTTGCTGTCTGTCTATAAACATTCCCAAAGTCTTCTCCACCTGACATCAAGCTATGACACTATATCCTTCTTCCCTTTCACTGCCAAAGTCTGAGAAAAAGTTTTCTAGGCAAGTTCCCTCTATTTCCTCTCCCTCATTAACTTTTCAGAGCCTCCCGCTACTTGCTCTCTCCTAGCTTTTCTCCTGCCTGCTTGGCTGTTAATTTTCTCAGTATTCTTTACTAGATCATTATCCAAATCTCCTCCCCCAAGGGCTCTCTGTACTGGGGCTTCTTTTCTCTATATACCCTCTCCTGATGACCTCATCAGTTCCATGTATCTAATTTAGCATCTCTATGCAAATGGCTTCTAGATCTAGAGCATCAGTTCTGTATCCCTAACTGACTTAGATAGTTTCAACTACATATAATGTAGACATCTTAAACTTAACATGTCAAACCAAAATACATTAGCTTTCCTCAAACCTATCCTCTCTAATTCTGAACTCCTTCAATAAAGGACACCACTATCCTTTAGATCACTCAGATTTTAACTTCAGATACATCTTCAACTCTTAACTCTCCTTCACATCACTATTTTGTAACAGAAAGGCCTAACTCAGACCAATACAGTAAATTCCGACTCTGGACTGGAATGCCATGAAACAGCCATGGACCATTCAATAAAATGCAATTGAAAAATTACTGTACTAATGGAAAGTAATAAAAACAAATGCTACTTTCTTCTCTCTCCAAGTTATCAAGGTTGCAATTCTGGATCAGAAAGACATCTTGAAGAACAGTGGGAATTTTGCCAAACCTTAAGAACAATGCCCCCATAAGCTAGGTTTTTTATATCCACAGACTTCTGTACCAAGAAATCCCAGGGATAGCCTCTTTGCCTTCTTGAAGGGAAACTATGCATTTAAATAAAATAAATTCCAAGTACATCCCATTCTTGGAAGGAAAGGTCTTAAAAATCCTCTAGAGAACCTTCTATCATTTAAAAGACCTTAAAAGAACTCTAACCTCTGGAAGAAGTGTAGCAGAAACTGCATGAGAAAAGAAACTTAAAAAAATAATAAAACTACATTATCAAATAATATATAAAAGTCTCTTTAAAAGTATAGTCATGCAGTTGGGATACAGGGCAGTTCACAATAGCTCTCCTGATGTAAAACAGCAACAGTGAACAAGAACAAACCAGGAATATAGAGACCAAAGCATCAATGACAACACCTCCAGCAGTCACTGATCCCCAGCACAAATCAAGGTTATGCATGGCAAAGTAGCAAAGGGGTTATAAGCCTCTTGCATGCATACTGTCTTGGGCCCTAAGATGATACCAAGGTTTGCCCCATATCATCATTGACTCAGAGTTCCCTAGGTCACCAGCCAAAACTTCACTCTCTCTGGGATGGAAGATCCATCATGGGAATCATACTAAATTTTTGCCCCTTTGAGGCCTCTAACTGAGAAGTAACTCTTGTTTTGTGCAAGAGTTGAAGACTTACCTTTACCTTCACCCAGGGACTCAAGATTGCTACCAAGTCAGCTGACAGATCCCCTTTCTTCCATATAAATACAAATTTACCATGATTATGGAAAAAAAATTCATCTCCCCTCCATGTCATTGGATACCTCCCAACAATTCTAGCTCTTGATCCCCAAGCTCTTTCAAGGAAGGAGTTGTCCAAACCATCCCAGGGCAAAGGAGACCTATCAATTAAGGGGGACATGAATTAATTTTCCAGGATGAAGAGAACTTTCTGAAGCGGCAAAAAGCCCAAGGCCAAGCAATTGAGCAAGGACAAAAATAAGAAAGGTTGGAGAGAGTCAATTAGGACTATATCTAAAAGTACTACATCCTTTTTTTGGTAAATCTTCCTGGAGACCGGATCCATGAAACTGACAGAGTGGAGACCTCATCTCCTTCCTAGGGTAGCACCAATTCACTACAGATATACCTACTGGAAAGTGGGACAAATAACCTTAATAATCAGGGACATGATGAGATGAAGAAAAAGGTTGAATAAATCAACTGTCCTGACAAAGACAGATTATGAATCACACAGGATGGGGCAGTTAGATGGCACAGTGGATACAACTCTAGCCTTGGAGTCAGGAGGACCTGAATTCAAATCCGGCCTCAGACACTTGACACTTACTAGCTATGAAACCCTGGGTAAGTCACTTAACCCCAACTGCCTCACCCAAAAAAAAAAATCACACAGGGTCATGCCATACTGATCTTTCAAATGCAGATACTTTCACTGGCTAGAAGAGTATCACTGAGATGCAGCTAACCTCACCTATTATTTATTATCCCCATAAGGGGATCAAATGATCACACACGCACAGCAAGCTAGCATCACAACACCCACATGATCATGTAACCCATCTCTTCCATTCTCATAAGGGCATCAACCTGCTTATTCAGCTCTGTAGAAGATGTATGATGTTTCTGATTGGCACTAACACACCCTGCAAATAGCTGCATGCTGTGTGAGACACCAGCAAAAATTTCCCATCATTCTTGACCTCAAAGGTGAGAGATACTGGTCATCCAGTCCAGTTTTTTCTAGGCCCCAGAACATTCAATCAGAACCCAGGCCACCAATCAGCAATCAGTATAGATGAAGATTTATCTGACTAACCCCTCAAGGTTCTTTCAAATGCTAGCCATGAAGATTACAGCTTGACCTAGTGGAGTATCACTAATCTTCAGAGTTACCCTATTGCTAGATTAAAGGTTACCAAGGTCTAATTGCATGTGACTCTTTTATAGTGGGCAAAGCTATCAGTAAACCAAGTAAAATAACATTTCTCAAGAACCAAGTCCAGGTAGATGGGCCCAATGGCCTAGTGAAAGATGCAAAGCACCAGGGTCACTGAGACTTAAGGTCTCAACTTCCAGTAAAATCACAACCTGTTCATGAAATATACTAAGACTTGAGGCCCCCAGATAAGCACAATCCTGAATATACACACACACACACACACACACACACACATATATATATATATACCATTTCTATTTATAGAAGCCTCATGTCCCCTACCCATCTTATCACAGGAACCATTTTGCATCATTCAACTCATAATGAGCAATTCTAGAAGAAAGGTGATGGTAAGACCCTGTGTCATCTGTTCAGGAGCAACTAATGACTAACAACAGGCCAACAACTGCTTTTCAAAAGCAATAAAATGAGTGGTAGATTCAAGGAGTTTACAGATCAAGAAGCCTAAGAGTTGTTTAATCTGGCTACTCCTTTAGTTCCCACCAAAGACTCCTGCCTGGTTCATCATAGGTACTGTGGGATCAAAAGGACCCCTGTGAGAGATTGCTGTACAGACAGCTCATTTTAGTTCTACCACAGATATAGCCTAATCTGAGATCCATTTGAAAGAGCCAAACATAAGGGTAAATGAGGCTCATCAAAGTACCAACATGGGGAACATGAATTCTCCAGAACCCTAAGAGTCCCATAAGTCTCTGAGCTTTAGCTTATAAGGGATCAACTGTCAGTAGCTTAATATCGAATATATCCAGAATCACCAGAGTTTTTCCCATCTACAATGTATTCCCCAAATCTTGACTAAACAGGCCAAACCATGAATTTTCTTGGGGTTAATTTCCTACTCCATGTCATCTGAGCCATCAAATGATCTAAAGACTCTGATGTCATGGTCTCATCCCACCTAGTCAAAATAATGGTGAACATCAATGTTCTCAGGAAGTCTGCCCACCAAACTACAGCAACATGAATGAGAATTTTATTAACTCTGAGAAAGTATGGTAAAGGTATACTGAACTCCTTCCCAGGGAAAGGAAAAACTTCTTATGACATCTTAGCCACAGGAATATTGAAAAAGCAATTGGCAACATCAATAACCTCATACCACTCCGTCAGGGCTTGGACTACTTGGTCCACCATATTGACACAGGCAACAAAACCAAAGCTATTCCTTTTTTTCTTATTATTTCCTATAATCCACTGTTCAGTCTCCAGGTACCACCCTCTTTTTCACCAGCCACCAACAATTTTGAAACTTTTATATTTCTTGGCAGCCTACCAGGTTCCAGATCCAGTTGACAAAGGTACTGTGAAGTATTCAATGTAACAACTACTACTCGTTGTTTAAGAATATCTTCTTTCTGTGGCATCTGAAAGGTGGAATGTGTGCTTGAAATCAAACAGTACTGATGTACAACTGGGTGGACAGTCTTTACCCAGCGATTTCTGAAATATACCCTAGAAAACAAGAAAAGAGCTTATTTTCAATACAACCTTAATAATAATGGTGTCTGATTTATAAAGCATGAAGTCTATAAGATAAAATTTTCTCCTTGGAAGACAAAGCTTTCCTGAAATTGACAATTAAACTTTATAACCACAACAATTAACGTTAATTTCTTCACCATGCCTGTTTTTCTACTACTTGATTAGACCTTAAGTTCATTGCCACTAGTACCTTTTATAAAAAAAAAAAAGGAATACAAACAGAAAACAACTGAGCAGCTAGAAAGTACATGTCTAATCCTTTTAAATTGTTCAAATCCATTTTGCAACAGTATTGCAAAGAGATTAATATGTGGGTTGTAGGAGCAAGAGAGATGTTGCTACTTAAATTTCAATACATGGGCAAATATATCTTTTCCAGACAGCATACTATTAAAATATATTAAAAATCAACTGCCAAATATCCACACAAATAAAGAAAAATCGTGATCCAATCACTGTGTGTGTGTGTGGGGGGCATATACACACATAAATAAATTTTTATAATCTCACCTGTGATTTCACTGTTATGAGCAACTCCCACTGCAGAAACTTCCTCTTAACAAAGCAAGTTTACATCCACTCAGCAACTCACAGTCTTACAGAGTTTTGTGGGTACCAAGAGGTTAAGCAATTTGCCCAAGGTCTCACTAAGGCTTCATCTCTAACTAGTAAGCCATAGTTATAGGTAACTGCAAAGTCACTTATCTATGATATGAGAATACATTTAACAGCCATGCAATAGATTTGAAGTCACATTCTAGCTCCTCCCTTGACTAAGTTAAAGTTACTACTCTGACTTTTAGTTCCCTCATCTGTAAATAAGGAGTTTAGACTAAATGATCATTCAATATCCCTTCTGGCTCTAAATTTAGGATTTTGTGTTTTTGTACTTCAACATAAACACAAGTGAACCTAATATTCTAGGAATTTACATTTCTGTTAATTACCACTGCCACCCCCAAAAAACCCAGCCCCCTGTAATAAAGACTACTTGGGCAAGATGGTAACATTGCAGTTATTGGATACTTAGGAAACACAGAATTATATTAGAGTTATATTATAACTCTAATTATATATATGTACATCAATATATAATATATATTATAACCCTAATGTTACATTAGAATATATATTAGAGATGAAGAACACTAACTTGAATTTGATAAACCTTTATTAACTTTTAATAAACTGAAGAATTCATTTAACTAGACTCTCTTAACTGTGATGCTTGACTTATGTCCATGAACAATGATAAAAGACATGGTTAGGAGGAGCATCTTCTTTTGACCTGACTGCAGATTGCTTACCCTGATTTTTTTTTTTTACATATAGTAGGCATACATTGAACATGTTTAATGAACTGATTTTCTTTTCTATTTTATAACATATTAGAGGACCTCAATAAGCTGATCTTCAACACATGGATAATTCCTATGAATTAAAAGTTTTTAGCAATGTAGGTGCTGTATTTTAAAACTATGTTTTATACAGAACATTGCAAGTCTAATGAACTTGACTGCTATGGGGAGTCCTTAGCCTGCCTTAGGTCTATAAGGCTTATAGGGGTCTAAACTCAATAACATCACAATCAAGGCCCAATTCAAGAAGAATTTTAAAAAATTATCCAGGTTTTCCAACCTATCCCCTCATTCAAAATAGTCCGTTCTCTATAAGAGTTGTCAATGGACTTGATATCAGAAGACCTACTTTCGAGTAATGGCACTATTAGTTACTATTTATATAACTGGCCAAATCCCTTAGCTGCTCTGAGCTTCAGTTTCATCAGCTGTAAAATAAAGGTGTTATTTAGTCAAATAAACCTGAATATTCCTTCTAATTCTGAATCTATGAATATGAAAGGTGTCTCATAACCAGCCTAAAGTTACAATAAAATTTAAAATATTCTGCAAGAATCCACAATAATGCCACTTTGAATTTTTATGGAGGCTTTTTTACATCTATTATCTCATTTTCCTCATGACAGCAGTTATTGACCTAGAAAACACATTTGTGCGGAAGTAGAAATTTAGAGTCAGGATTTAGAGTCAGAAAACAGCCGTTTGAATCCTGATTCTGTAACCTACATGCTAGCTCTGTGACCTTGGGCAGATCCCTTAGCCTCATTGTGGTTTTCTCTTCCTATGTACAATGAGAATAACAGTCCCTGTGGCAATACTCTCCCATGACTGCTGTGAAACTCAAATGAGGTAATACAGGTAAACTACTCTGTAAATGTAAAGCACCATATAAATGTCAACTATTCTTATCTTCACATTATAGAGGAAGACACTAGTTAAGAGGAAGAGTAAGGACATAGACCCACGTTTTACTGATTCTTGATCTAGTCAGTGCTTTCCACCATACAGACACTCCTTGTTTTTCACCACTTTACACTTCACCATTCTGCTCTTACAGTATTGCTTAACAAACAACTAGAGCATAAATAGCCTCATATTTATGGAGAACAAATTTTCTAGCTCCCTCACACATTTGGAATGGGTCTAAAATCAGGTGAAAAAATCTTCAACAATGAAACAACAGTCTCTGAACATTCAGCAACAACTATAACAAACAAAATAAAATGAAGGTCTACAGATTACACACAATATATCACAATCTGCTGGTGCTGCAATCAAAAGGAAAAAATGGTTATGGTAGGTTGGCTGGCTTTGTAAAAAAGAACATTTTTTCATGCAAAAGCCAAGACATAGAAGAAACAACAGAGTAAGAAAGAAAAATGGAGGAAAAAAACCAAGGCAAAGAGAGTAAAAAAGCAGAATATCCAATAAAAGAATCGTTCAATTCACCAAATATTTATTCAACACCCACTACATTCAAGGTAATATGGAAAGGTACTAGATAGGAAGCAGCAGCTACAGCATTAGTGGTAGAAAGCAGGATGAGGGAGAAATAGCAATACTAAGCATCAGATACTCTTACAGCAGAACCAACAACAAAGAACCAAAAATGCAGAATACAGAATCGCTCTGTAAACTACAGGAACAAAAAGTCCCCTAAAGCTCAACACAGCAGTCACCGATTGTCATTTATAGACTTTCCTGCAGGTATACAGAAATTGTATTGAGTTATTCCAAGACACAACACCTCTAGTTAAGAATGGAGCTCCACTCAGGAAGATGTGGGGTTAAAGAAGGTGAAACCACTTTTGCTTTTAATCCTTTTTAAAAATATTATCTGTTCATTTTTATCATGAAAATCAAGGTGGTCACTGCATGTAAATTGTAAGCACAACAAAGCAATAGGTAATCCTTTTTCAGAAAAGAAAGGCTCGCTCTTTCTTTTTATGAGAAGATTGGAAAATTACTACCCTCAAGTAGAAAAGGGTGTCAAAAGGTTAACACTCCTAATACAAAAATGATCTACCTCATTACTATACTCTGTTTCAGGTGCATGGAAAAAAAAATAATGAAGTGAGTACTTAACCACAGAGAACTGATTAGGCATGTTGGAAAAAGCAAGCTCTAAAACCTAAAGATATCTTATCTAAAGAGTTTAACCCCTTCATTTTGCAAGTAAAGACACTGAGAGCCAGAGACATTAAATGACTTGCTCAAAGTGACATATGTACTAAGTAGCAGAGCCAGGATCTGAATCCAGTTCCTCTAACTCAAAATCCAGCATTCTTTTCACTATAATCAATGATACTCATAAACTCCAGCTTTGAAGAGATAGCAGGGATTCTAGCAGTTAAGGGAAAAAGACTTGAATCCGTATGGCTATAAATAGATCCCAGGAAAGTTTTGGCTCAAATTTAAGAAAAGTTGCTAAATTAATTTTTTTCAAGGCAATTGGGGTTAAGTAACTTGCCCCAGGGTCACACAGCTACTAAGTGTCAAGTGTTTGGTCTAAGGCCACATTTGAACTCAAGTCCTCCTGACTTCAGGACCAGTGCTCTATCTACTGTGCCACCTAGCTGCCCCTTGATAAATTAATTTTTCAAAAAACTATTCTAATGAAAAGTACCTATGAGAAAAGTTAGAATAGGAAATCTATCAGATAAGTATTAGTGAGCAACATACTTAATTATATTTAGATATCCTTTTAAAAACCTGTTAAGACCAATTACTTTATTGAAATGTTTTTGCTTAGCTGGTTTGGTAAAGGGTGGGTTATTTTTGTTGATAATTAATAATAGCTAGTATTTGATAACTCTGTTGATAATAATAGCTACATAATTTAAATAAATCAATTACTCTCGCAGAATAAAATACTCTTGCTCTTCAGACCATAAGAGAAAAAAACTAAGGTTTATCTACTGGAAATATATCTTAATTATAAACAGGGGAACATAATAAGAGAAATAGACACCTTGAATACAAAATTTATAAACTTAATTCTGTGAAGTGAATAACTTCATACTGTCTGATTACCCAAACAGTAAATTATGAAAATGAAATTTAGAGATAACATTTTGTTGTTATTGTTTTTTCATACAATTTTCCCTTGTATGAGGGAAGTAATAAGTAGATAAAGTCATTCTGTGAATAAGCATTCTACACATGTCACTATAAATTAGAAGATTCTGGTTCAAATCTCAAATACTAATTAGCCATGTGACCTTAGGAAAGCACTTAACCTTTCTGGGCTTCGTCTAAAAACTATAGGCTGGTGAGCTTGACTTCAATTACTGGAAAAATTCTAGATGGGTCATTAAAGAAATGATTTATGCAACAAGAAAGTAAAGCAATGACTACAAAGAGTCAGAATGGCTTCAAGACCAGGTCATGGCAAACCAACCTTATTTCCATTTTTGACAAGATTACAAAAACTGTAGATCGAAGGAATGCTGTAAATGTAGTTACTGAGATTTCAGCAATACTTTCAATAAAGTATATCATACTATTCTTATGGAGAATATGGAGAGATATTGACTAGATGATAACACAATGGAGATAGATTGGAAACTTGATTGGATGATTAAACTCAAAGAGCAGCTAGTTAATAGTTTAATGTCAACATGTGAGGAGGTCTTCAGTGGAGTACTTCAGAATATTTTGCTCTATGCTATTTAACATTTTTATGAAATGACTAGATAAAAGCTGGCATGCTAATCAGATCTATAGCTAACACGAAGCTAGGGACAAAGGGAGATAGCTAACAAACTGTACGACAAAGTCCGGATGCAAAAGTTTTTGCCAGGATAGAGAATAAGGCTGAAGCTAGTACGATGAAATTCAATAAGAATAAATGTAAAGTCCCACAGACTTGGGCACAAAAAATAACTTCACCAGTGCAGGATGGGTGAAACATGGTTAGAGAGCAGCTTGAAAAAGATCTAGGGACTTTCATGGACTACAAGGTCAAAATTCTAATGATTTCATCATTCAATTGAAATTATTGTCTCCAGAGTAACCAGTCATCTTTTAAATAACAAATCTTATGATCTTTTCCTCAATCCTCTTTTTTACTGAGCTCTCTGCACTGAGACTACTGATCACCTTCTCCTGGATATTCTTTCCTCTTTGGGTTTCCATGACTCTAAGATCTATGGATTGTCCTCCTAATCAACTATTCCTTTTCAAGTCTCCTTTTCTATGTCTTCATCTTTGTCATAACCCCTAACTGTAGAAGTCTCCCAAGTTTCTGTCTTGGGACCTCTTCTCTTTTTTTTTTCTCTACATCCTCTCACTTGATTTTATTAGCACTTAGTTCGGTTATCATCTCTATATAGATGATTCCCAGATCTATATATCTAACCCTAGTCTCTCTTCTGAACTCCAAGCCCAGTCTATTGGACACTGTGAACATCTCAAATGCTGCATGTTTAAAACAGAACTCATTATCTTTACCCACAAACCCTACCCTCTTCTGAAAGAACTTCCCTATTACTTCTGAGGTACGGTACCACTACCCTGCCTGTATCCCGGTCTTGGCATTCTCCTCCATGTCTACTTCATCATCAAATCTCATCATTATTACCTTCACATAATCTCTCATATATATTTCCATCTTTCCACTTAACACAACCACCAACTTTACAGAGACCTTCATCATCTCTGACCTATTACAATTGTCTTCTTTCCTCAAGTCTCTCCCTATTCCATCTTCCATTTAGGTACCAAAATAATTTTCTTTAAGCATATGTTTGCCCCATCACCCTCTATTCAGTAAACTCCAGGGGTTGTCCAATACTTCCAGGATCAATATAACATCCCCTGGACTTTTAAAGTTCTTTATAACTTGGTCCCTTATTATCTTTACAGCATCACATTTTGCTCACCTCCATGCACTCTACCCTCTAGCCATACTGGTCTACTTTTTTTTCCTTCAAACATGACACTTCATCTCCTTTCTACATGGCTCCACTGGCTCCACCCCTTAACTGTTACACTCTCTTGATCTCTATTGATGGGGCTATCTTCTTTCAAGAGTAAACTCAAACACCAATTTCTATAGGAGGCCTTCCCATTTCCCCCACCCACTCAGTCACTTAAGTCTCCCCATCTAAGGTTACTTACCAACCACAGAGTATCTATTTTGTATATGCTATTTGTTTACACATTGTCTCCCTAATTATTATGTAGCCTGAAGAGCAGGAGTTGGTTTTGTGTTTTGCCTTAGCAAGTGCCCAACAATTAGTAAGCACAGAAGACTATGGATTGACAGAAAGAATCAATAGCATGCTAGGGCAAAAAAACAACTCATACAATCTTGGGCTGCATTAAGAGGCATAACTTCATGGAATCAGAAGTAATAGTACTCTGTCCTCTGCCCTTGTCAAACCTCATCTCATGTATTATGTTCAGTACAGGGCATCACTGTTGAAGTGATAGAAACTGGAAAGCAAGTAGAGATGGGCAACTAGGATGACGAAGGGTAGTCTTAAATTCATGTCATATAAGGATCATTGAAGAAACTAGGGGTATTTAGCCTGGAGAAGAGGAGACTCAAGAGGGACATGATAACTATGTTCAAAGTAGCAAAGACTACTTTGTATAAGGAATTATATCTGGCCTGTTTGGCCCTAAAGGACTGAATCAGGAATAATGGTTTGAAGTAAAAAAGAGGCAAATTTGATATCAAGAAAACCTTCCTAACAACTAGAGCCATCCAAAAGTGGAACAGGATGACTGAAGAGATTCATCCTTCTTTGAGGTCTTCAAGCAGAGGCCAGATTTATCAAGCATGTTGTAATGTAAATTCCTTTCAGGTAGCAGTTGGACTAGATGACTACTGAGGTTACTTTCAACTTCCAAATTCTTTAATTCTAATTCCTCTGAAAAATGAGGCAGTTAGACAAGACAATCTCTGAGGTCTCTTCCAGCACTAAGATTCTATAAGGCATAATCTCTTACAATCAATGATATTTTAAGTTTACTTCTAATCATAAAAAAAATCATAAGATTTTAGAAAAAGAGAACATAACTCAAAATATATATTTCTTTAATAAATTTATAATATTTCTAAGTTTATAAATGCCACAAAAGTTCTACTTTAATACCTCATCTTAGTACAAAGGTGATTCTAGGTTCTCAAATGCTATGTCAATAGAGAACAAGATATCTCAAGAACTACCAGACTAGAAAAACTTCAAGTATGCCCCACCACCACAAAAAAAAAACAAAAAAAACCTATACCACTGAATAAGGCCAACTTAGAGTACGAAGAGACTTGCTATAAGCTGACTAGTTATTATGTGATTACTTAGCCATGGTGATTCATGAAAGAAAGAAATACATAAAGTAGTCATGTGCAACCCCTTTCCATTTCTGTAGTAATGCTGTGGTGTCAAATTGGAGGAAAAGGCAGGTAGAGGTCTAAGAATTTAAACCATCTACAAACATAATTTTACTACTAAAACTCAGAATGTGAGATCTCAGTGCAATGAGTATTGAACTAGAGGAACTGCTCCATACTGATAAACATTTTCATTATAAATGAAGTCAAAAGGCACAAGAACGTTGTCATTAAATGAAAAAAAATGGTTTATAGGTTCTCCTTGAAAAGACAGATAAAGGAGCTGACAGAATTAGTTTCATGAAGCACCCAAAGGCACAAGCACTGTGAAGATATTTGCATCTTTAGACTTCCTCAAGTTCAGAGAAAAAGAACTTAGAAAGAACTTATTAACAGCCCCTAAATTTAAACTGTTACTCAATGGGATGGTGGATACAGGTAAAAAAATGTTGAAAGATATGGTTTAGCATTGAGAAATCCTGTCTGTAGGATGTCGAGAAGCCTCATATCTATATGTCATGAATACTTACTTTCTTAAGGAGGAAGTCAGAAGGTGCTGGATAGGTTGAGTCAAAATATTGGCACACATTAGCTGTGTGACCCTGGGCAAGTCACTTAACTCCAAATGCCCTCACCCAAAAAAAAATTTGGCACAAAAAATGGAAAACAAAGGAAAAAACAATGGTATGGGTTTATTATCATTTCCTGTAGAAGATCAACTGATATAAATCAATCACCACAACAAGAAGGCCAAAAGAACTTAGAAACTGGCCCAGCCATCAAATAACTAGACATGGCAGCCAAGGGTGACACTGGTCTAGAATATCCATTTGTTTGCCAAATGTTACAGAAAAGGACGGTGAAAGATTATGAGCAGTATCACCTCACAAAACAGCGAAGAGTGGTGAAGGGAAAACCAAGTCTGCAGAAACCTTGGTGTGAAGCCCAACTAAGCCAGATCATCCCAAGGCATTCACAGATGAAACTGGAAGGAAGACAACAAACAGATGAAAAATGAAACAGATGTGCACTTTTATAATGAACTATTTTCACTGTCAAAGACAGTGAAACCTCCATACTTCTCCTGTAACACTTTAGTACGTGATCTGCTACATAAGGAAGGGAAAGTGGCACTAAAAGGCAACAAAGACAGAAAGAGTAGCTGGACGAAAATATCTTGAAAGCTTTGAGGGATCAATATACAAGACGGGAAGATATTAGACAACTGGAAAAAAATAATATGCAGTATTACAAAATATGACCAAAATATAAATAAATACCATCTGTCTACCTTCTCTCATCTTCATTAAATTCCTTTGAGAATAATCTATATAGGGGCAACTAGGTGGCACAGCGGATACAGCTCCAGCCTTGAAGTCAGGAGGACCAGAATTCAAATCCAGTCTCAGACGCACAACACACAACACGTCCTAGCTGTGTGACCCTGGGCAAGTCACTTAACCCCAACTGCCTAGCAAAAAGCAAAAAAAAAAAAAAAAAGAATAATCTATATAGGGGCAGCTAGGTGGCACAGTGGATAGAGCACTAACCCTGGATTCAGGAGGACCTGAGTTCAAATCTGGCCTCAGACACATAATGCTCACTATCTGTGTGACTCTAGGCAAGTCACTTAACTCCAATTGCCTCACCCCCCCGAAAATAAGAATAATCTATATACATATCAACAGTATCTTTGATGAAAACATAAGAAGTATTAGGCAAGTTTTTGAAAATAATTTTCCATATTAGACTATATCTCCACAGTCAGGTGTGACTAAAGTATAGCTAATATAAAACCCCAATACATTTGTTGCTTTTTAATTACAAAAAAAAATTATTTGATAATGCAAAACAAAACACAGCATTAAAGGCTTTCTCCAAAGAGGTGGTCCTTATACATTTATGATCATAATGCATTTCTTCACAGACACAATGATTCAATAATCCTCTAATCATCATTAACAAACTAAGGAATAAAACAGGGAAATATATACTAGCCAAAAGCATTCAGCACTATGATGGAGGAAATCTTGCACAAAGTCAAAATGAAAGAGGGATTTCCTACAGGTGGTACGGTCATCTAGAAGCTCCAATTTGTGGATGGTACCATGTGAACAGTTATCAAGTTCCAAAGTACTACAGAGATTCCTTAATGAAATCCACAACCACTCAAAATAGATTCGATTAGCAATTCAAAGAGGAAAAACCAAATTGAGGGGAAAATTCTTATTATGTAGACTATGACATGCAATTGGTCAGGCAGCCCATTAAGTTAATCCATCAGTATAAAAACCATAGAAAGGGAAAAGAGGAGAGGGGAGGGGAGGGAAAAGGTGGGAAGGAGAAGGAAAGAAGGAAGGAAGGAGAGAAGGAAGGAAGAAAGGGAGGGAGGAAGGCAGGGAGGGAAGAAGGGAGGGAAGGAAGGAAGGAAGGAAGGAAGGAAGGAAGGAAGGAAGGAAGGAAGGAAGGAAGGAAGGAAGGAAGGAAGGAAGGAAGGAAGGAAGGAAGGAAGGAAGGAAGGAAGGAAGGAGGGAAGGAAGGAAGGAGGGAAGGAAGGAAGGAAGGAAGGAGGGAGGGAAGGAGGGAGGGAAGGAAGGAGGGAGGAAGGAGGAGGGAAGGAGGGAAGGAAGGAAGGAGGGAAGGAAGGAAGGAAGGAAGGAAGGAAGGAAGAGGAAGGAAGGAAGGGAAGGAAGGAAGGAAGGAAGGAAGGGAAGGAAGGAAGGAAGGAAGGAAGGAAGGAAGGAAGGAAGGAAGGAAGGAGGGAAGGAAGGAGGGAAGGAAGGAGGGAGGGAAGGAGGAGGGAAGGAAGGGGAGGGAAGGAGGGAGGGAAGGAGGAGGGAAGGAGGGAGGGAAGGAGGGAGGGAAGGAAGGAAGGAAGGAAGGAAGGAAGGAAGGAGAAGGAAGGAAGGAAGGAAGGAAGGAAGGAAGGAGGAGGGAAGGAAGGAGAGAGGGAAGGAGGGAGGGAAGGAAGGAGGGAAGGAGGGAGGGAAGGAAGGAGGGAAGGAAGGAGGGAAGGAAAGGAAGGAAGGAGGGAAGGAAGGAGGGAAGGAAGGAAGGAGGAAGGAGGGAGGGAAGGAAGGAGGGAGGGAAGGAAGGAGGAGGAAGGAGGGGAAGGAAGGAGGGAGGGAAGAAGGAGGGAAGGAAGGAAGGAGGGAAGGAAGGAAGGAGGAAGGAGGGAGGGAAGGAAGGAAGGAGAGGAGGAAGGAAGGAAGGAGGGAAGGAGGAGGGAAGGAAGGAGTGAAGGAGGAAGGAAGGAAGGAAGGAAGGAGGAAGGAGGAGAAGGAAGGAGGAAGGAGGAGGGAAGGAAGGAAGGAGGGAAGGAGGGAAGGAAGGAAGGAGGGAAGGAGGGAAGGAGGGAAGGAGGGAAGAGGGAAGGAGGGAAGGAGGGAGGGAAGGAAGAGGAAGGAGGAGGGAAGGAAGGAAGGAAGGAGGGAGGGAAGGAAGGAAGGAGGGAAGGAAGGAAGGAAGGAAGGAGGGAAGGAGGGAAGGAAGGAAGGAGGGAAGGAGGGAAGGAAGGAAGGAGGGAAGGAGGGAAGGAAGGAAGGAAGGAAGGAGGGAAGGAAGGAAGGAAGGAGGGAAGGAGGGAAGGAAGGAAGGAGGGAAGGAAGGAAGGAAGGAAGGAGGGAAGGAGGAAGGAAGGAAGGAAGGAAGGAAGGAAGGAAGGAAGGAAGGAAGGAAGGAAGGAAGGAAGGAAGGAAGGAAGGAAGGAAGGAAGGAAGGAAGGAAGGAGGCGGAGGGAGGGAAGGAAGAAGAGGGAGGGAGGGAGGGAAGGAGAGAGGAAAGGAGAGAGGGGAGAGAGGGAGGGAGGAAGGATTATTAAATGCCTACTATGTGCTAGGCACTTTGCTAAGTACTTTACAAGTACTATCTTATCTGATAGGCACTGAAAGTGGATAATGAGCTGGGTCTAGAAATGAACAGGAAGAAGAGATGGCACTGGATCTGATTTAGAAAATTGCACAGCATTTTTCATTGATCTGAAGATGTTTCCTGTCACAAAAGCCCTTCTTTTTAATACTTATATTCTTCTGGTGATACTATATAGCTACAAATTATAGAATACCATGACCTGTGAAGATCCAAAACTCAATAATCCAAAGGACTTAGCTGCATGATCAGTATAAGTAGGCAATAGCATATTACCAACTGATAGAGATAAATTATGTGCAAGTGGTATAGAAGAATTCATCAAGGATGTATATGACTAGAAAATGACATGAGCTGATCAAACTGAAAGAAGATGAGGAATGAACAGGTGGAGAAGAAGTAGAGGCTGCAACTGGAAGCTATTTTTTCTAAGAGTTTCCCAGTGAAAGGTTAGAGAAATATAGGGTGATAGCTTGAGGAGACAAAAAGTTCAAAGGAATTATTTTTTCAAGGATAGGGAAGACCTGAGAATGTCTGTGAACTGGAGAAGGCGCCAACAGATAAGAAGAGATTGAAGAGAAAAAAAGACAAAAAAAGACAAATCAAAGATCAGCCTAAGTACACAAGTAGAGAGTTTATCCTTGACAAGGAGATGGGCTACCTCATTCTGAGACTGGAGTAAAGGAGAAGAGAATAGGTGAAGATGTGGAGAGTTCTGATGTCTGGAAGATGGAAAATGAGAACACTGACCAGGGATCCCCCATTTTCTCTGTAAAGTCGGGGTAAGGTTATCTGCCGAGAAAAGGGAGGAAAGATGGACTTGAGAGCTTAGGAGGACAGAAAAAGGCTTGCAACATCTGCTTTCAATGGAATGACAAACAGAATTGAAAAAAAGGATTTCCAAGTAACACTGAGGGCCTAGTTGTTAGATAACATTAATCATAATAATCCTAGTCTGCTGATGGTTTTTTTTCCCCGGGTTTTTTTTTTTGGTCTTATTTTGTTTTTTCTTCATCCAGTCAAAACAGCTTGAATAGGAATAAAGAAGGCAGATAGTAGGGGTAGGAGTCCGCTACTGAGGATAAGAAAAGTGTGCTTCCTATACCTGCAATGCTCTTCTTCCTTCATTATTCTTAAAGCCTACTCATTCTCTAAGACAACTCAAGTTCTACCTCTCCTCCATCAAGCCACTTCTAACTAGTCCAGCTTAGCTTTCCAGCCTACCTGAATGACTTTTCTTCTTTGAATTTTTATTGTATGATTGTATATCTTGTTGTATTAATAGTACCACTGTTTAAGATTTCCTCTGTTCTCCATCCCATATATGTTGATTCTGTTTTCTCAGCCAGTATACAAGCTTTTGGGAAGAGGAGAGGAAGAATGTCTTCTACTTCCTTCTACATCCTTTGCACTCCGTTCTCAACCCCCCAGACAATATCTAGCACAGCACAGCCCTAGGCACAGAGTAAGGATTCAACAGGTGCTTGATGATTGGCTACTAAAATAGCTTAGATTGACAGCAACATATGTGTGTTTATAATTGTTCTAATAGCCTAGTTCACTCACACACACACACACACACACGCACAAATTCTACGAATGAGAAAAGACAATTCTGGAATCACTCATCTATTTAGAGTGGAAAGAATGATGGCTATGGAGTCAGAGAGTCTGGGTTCCAATCCTGACTTTGATTCTTAATCCATATGTGATCTGGGGAGGGTCACTTGGTTTCTCTATGCCTCAATTTTCCTCATTTGTAGAGCTGGGTTGGGGGGGTGTTAGATTGGATGATTTCTAGGGTCTCTTCCTATGAATCTAGATCTATGATCCAATGACCTTATTTTTAAGCAATCTCTAAAACATAGCTTCAAATGGATTCTGGCAAATTACCATGAGTCTTCATATAGTAGGACAAATAAGCTGCATTCTATTTTCTTAAAGTCAAGAAAATGTATAGCCATTAAACTGTATCTCTCTTTTATATATTCAAACCTAATTCTTGGTGACCAAGTTGAGACATTTGTCAAATAATATATGGTAAGACACTAAGATGAGAGCTTAAATAAGGAACACATAAAGAGATGCAATCTGTAAAACAGATCCAATGAAGAAAGTCTATTACATAGTTAAATTTCATCATCTGTAAAAATGAGGGCCTCATAATAGAGGGCCTGTAAGGGTCTCTTTCAGTTATAAATCCTCTGATCCTATTCTTAGCTAATCTGATATCAGTGTCAGCTCAAAAAAAAGTTGAAGCTTGTACTCCACCAGATTACAGAAGATAATATAATACTTTGTACAGTGTGGTATAGTATGTATGGACATTATAAATAGAAGAAATAAACGTCTACCAAAAAGTAGACAGAAAATTTTAAAAAACCTTTAAAAAAAATCCACAGGTTCAATTGTGGCGAGAAGACAATGAATCACAACAAGTAAGTTTTCTACATTTCATATGGAACAGTTTTTTCCAACATTCCTATAATAATTTGATTACAATTCACAGATTTATGGAATCTAGAACTAGAAAGATCAGAGGCATCTAGCCCAAACTATTCCTGACTAGGAAACTTGTACAACATTCCCAAATGATCATCTAGTATTTACCTAACGGCCCACTATTTCCCAGGGCAGTTCATGCAATCTTCTAGATACTCCTAATGAATAGGATTTGTTTTCCTAACACCAAATCAAAATTCTCCTTCCTGCAAATTCCAATAATTCCTCTTCTTTCTGTCTTTTGCAGTCTCCCGTGGACCCCTAGCCTATAACAATATTTCAAATACCTGAAGACATCTATCATGTTCTCCACTAACTTGCCTCCACCAACAAGTTTTCTCTTACGAAGGCTAAATTTCATCAGTTACTTCAACTTCAACTTATGGTATACAGTCCAACCTTATTATCATGGTTGCTCTGCTGTAAACAAACTGTAGTTTGTTAATGTCCCTTCTAAAAGGGGTGATGCCCTGTATTCTTTTCACTAACCAAAGTTTCTCTGTTCTCATAGACTACTTCTTACTAACTTATGTCCTACATGTTAACAGCCTCAATTCTCTCCTTCTGACTAATTTCCAAAGGACTGAAAGCACATGTACACTGGCAGTAGCATCCTGTAAGGATCAGAGACATGCTTACTCAAAACACTCAGGACATTGAATAATAAGAATAAGGTTAAATTTCTGAGCTAGAAGGAAACTGTAAGAAAATGAGACCGTGTCTTCTTTTGGCTCTATGACATGAGAGCCACAAAAGGAACTAAAAAATGTTCTTATCTGTGAAACAAAGGAGTTTGGACTAGACAATACTAAAGTCTCTATCAGCTTTAAGGTTATCCAAATTTATGAAAGTAAATGAGCATATCTACAGCTTATGTTCTCAAGTATTCTTTATTTTGAATGCTTTTGACAAAATAGAAAAATGTGGATGACAGGATTCCTTAAAACTTACCATTTTACCTACATATTAATAACAAAAACTGAAAACATAAAAGAAGTAAATTTAACCAACATACTCCATCTTGAAACCATATTGGTGAACTATGAAGTGTTAGTATATCAGGAAACAGAAGGAACTAAGGTCAAGGGCAGGGTAGGGGGAGAAGAGGGAATAGAGCCATTAGGAAATGACAATGATGGGGGGAAAAAGCATCAATAAACATTATTTTAATCAGAAACAAGAGTAACCTTTTAGATGATTATATGTGTACTTCACTTTACACATTACAGATAGTTCTAAAAAATTGGACAGTCAGCTTTATGTTAAACACAATGTAGGAATTCATTATTTAATGGAATTCTATACTTAGTTTCTTAAAGCTGATAATACTTCTGATATGCAAATATATAACTGCCTAATTTACCTGTTTTATAAATTTGGATTTTTGAAAATCCAGTTTTCTTAAACTGGGGCCCACCTGCATTGGAAGCATAAAATATATAGACAAACAAAGCAACTCATTAGGAAATTTGAATTAATGTGATGTAACCATTTGTACTTTTTGTACCAAGATTTACAAGCAATACTTCAGGCAGAGAATATTAAATATTTAAAAACTTCCCTTTCTTACGAAGGGGTCCAAGGTATAAATAAAATGCTTTGATTTCTTTTTTCTTTTCTTTTTTTTTTTAATACATCTAAAATAAGTACTATTACTCTCTAGGAGAATATATCTAGAGAGAATGTCTTTAGCCAAGATTACCTTTAAATAAATTAAAATATCTTTGAAAAAAAATTAAATTTTAAATGTTAAATTCTACTCCAAATTTCCTGTACCAAAAAATGCCTTATTTCTCAATAATAATCAATTTAAATTTCTCAATCTCTATTTTCACATTTACTTTGGATATGAGAGTCAATTTTCTGATTAACTATGATTATTCAACTGACATTACAGCCAAATTGGATTATCCAGACTATTTCCTTTAAAACATAATATTCTTTTCATGAATAAAAATGAAGTCTTCTACACTTTCATTTTGTTCTGCATTTAAAGGGTATCCATATGATTGTTAAAAATGCTTCCAAAAACATTTTTAAGTAGTGTAAGGTTTACAGGTGACTTATTTTCCAAAAGTATATCTATTCACATGCCTCATAAAGATTTCACTTAATTTTAAAATGAGACGTGGCCTGGAAATATATATTTTTACTTCACTGTAAATAAAATACTACAAATCAGGAGAAATAAACCCAGACAAAAACTATAAAGCACATACCTACACCAAGCAAAGCAACAATTCAATGCATACAAACCTATCCAGAGTCATACCCAAAAAGTCATGCACACAAAAGCAAGAAATGCATATTTTTCTTAATATATATAAAACTCTACTACAAACTCTGCCACAATCAGATGCTGATCTCAAACATCACATGCAAGTAACCAAAATAATTTTTCTATATACTTCATTTTAAAAAAAATTCTCACACTAATGAAGTAAACTGACATCAAAAATAATATTTTTTTTCTAAAAAGGTCCATCCCAAAACATTTTGAACAGATTTTTTCCAATCTTCCTGTTTGCATTCTAACTACATTATTTATATTATTTCTAAAAGCCAACAGCAATTATTATATTGATGATGTGTTCAATCTACAAAGATCTGCCCCAAGCAAAACTGTGATATATACAGTCTTCAGCAGTCTCTTTCCTATTGTTTAGCACTTTTTGTCACAATGTCAACCACTTTCCAATTCAAACCCTAAGCACCCAGTACCCCTCCTGTTGTGTGTCTTCTCTAGGGCAACCTCTCTGTCCTCCATGTTCCTAACCTTTACCTATATTCACCTCCCCAAATAAAATTCTCTCCCAGTCATTTCCCAACAGTATCTTATCTATAAGGAAACTAATAAACAAACCCCAAACTAATGTGATAACATGCAACAATAAATCCTAATCACTTAATTTGTTATCCTTCCCGGGAAACAAATTTTAGGAGGAGCTTCCCAAACACAATTTAGGCCTTTGTTAAAGAATAACAGTAATGGCAGGAATTTGGGACACCATGAAGGAAATACTTTGGAAAAAATAGGCCTTCTGCCACCCTTTGAAATTATACCACAATACTAAGTTCTATTAACTTAAGTTCAAAAATAATTTTACAAATTTTTTCAAAGCCTTATATGTCATTTTATTTACTTTTTTTCATAACTGTATTTGCTTTCAGAGTAAGAGGTAAGATATTGGGTTTGTATTTGAATTTATTTAGATGCTTCTCCCAAAACATAGCAGAGTTTTTTAGGATTTTTTTTGTTTCATTTGGGGGGCAACTATTCAATTTTCCATGCAAATGCACAGGTTCCTATACATGGAATGTAATAGATATATAAACAGATGGACAACTGTTAGAGCTCTGTTCCCCATTTAACAGACTTGAATATAGTGTAAGTCTAATCATATCCCCTAATACTTAATGAAAGGACCAACAAATCATGGTCAGCCAAAATGTGAATTTAGGAAGTCACATTCCCCAGGACCATATGTGCTAAACAAAAACTGCCACACCTAGAAATGGACCTCAAAAGTCTCACATCCAAAGTCACTAGAACTTTGGAAATTCTAATATTATTTCTAGAAGCATGGCAATGGCTGATCTTCCGTGTTTCACAGAAAAACACATTTATTAAAGAAAAAAAATTCCCAGCAAAGATGGTGCCTACAAAAACTCATTTGACTTAAAGAAATGAAGTCATTATATTATCTCTCAAAGTAAGAAAAATATTCTCCCATCATAAATTCTGCTCCACTAAACAGTTTTCAATAAAATGTAAGCATGAGATATTTAAAGGCAATTATTTGTTTTATTGTATCTTTCAGAACTAGATTTAGGGAGAGCAATAAGAATCAATATAATTGATACCACCACTTCCACTGTTTATATGTGATCATAAAATAATTAAAAATAGTACCATAGTTACTAAATGAATAATTTTGCTTAATGTCATCTTTTTGCCCACTTTTCATCTAAAAATAAAAATTTCATGAATTATGGTTTAGAATTATGATTGGAAATCCATTTGTAACCAGTAATTTAATCCAAACAACACAAGGCATGGCATATTAGTATGTAAGATGATAAAACTAAACACTAATTTAGATATAATGAGAGCAAATGGTATAATAAATAGTTTGGTGATTCTATTTTACTTTCTGAAGAAAAGGATTATTTCATCTCTAATAAACTTATACCCAAATTTAAATATGTCTGGCATTTATATATATATTCAAAGGGCTTCCTGTCTCCACCTTAAATCCTCATGCCACTTTCTTTCCAAACCTTTGAATAAATCTTTCAAATAACAAAGTAAGTATATTTAATAACAAAAAACATTTTACTCTCCATGGTTCTCTAATGTGTAACCTCTATGACAATTTCTTTTAAAGTTCACCATTCTAATTTTATTTTCATAAAAATTACTGCATAACTGGTACATGCCAAATGTGTTACAATATTTTAAAATACAACTAATTAATACTTAATATATTTTATCATAGTAGCTTTTAGAGGAGCACATTAAACTTTCCTCAAATAGAAAAGACATTTTCACATAAGTAAAACTTAAAAAAGGATGTCTTTACTAGGTATAGAAATAAATTGTAAAATGTTTTTAAACTTTTCACTAAATTCAAATCCTTCCAAATTGTTCCTCCAAACTTTCAATTGCCAATATATATTTAAATGTTTAAATATTTTCAAAGTTATTGAAATTATCTTACAGACACCTTTTCTTAAGAATAATAAAGGTATGTTTATAGATACATAATAAGCCTTAAAAAATACCTGAGAGGTCTTGCCTGGGGATTGCCTGCTTCTACATATGGATGTAAATAATCCTTTATGTAGAGATCAGCAGCGCTATTAGAATGGGTGCAAATGAGAATCCTGCTGGAATAAATGGTGCAAATAAAAAGAATGATAAAACACAAAACAATTAAAGTAGTAAAATATCCAAAAAAAGCAGACAGTGGCCATCTTTCCATACAATTCTCTGAAACTGTTCACTAATCTCCATGATACATGATTTAATGAGGCTTTTATGAAGTTATGTTCATCTTCAAATCATAAAAAGAATTATATTTTATACAAATTACTTCTAAAATCTTTCAGGTAAGATAATAATATACTACAATATAATCAATATAAGCACATTCTGGAGATCTAACTGGTATCATAATTTTAAATGTATAATGGAGAGCTTTCTTAAACTATTTAAATGCAATTACTCTCTATATTGCAAATTCTTTTTAAAAATAGATAATTTTAAGAGTAATTAAATAAACATTAATGCCCCCAAAATACTGACAGAGAATTTTTTAAGCTCAATGAAAATTTTGTTCTACTTTCTACTGGCCTTCCCTTAGTATATAAGGGGGAAAATTAGCTATTTATATTGTTAACTAAATTTCAAAATCTCCATACCACCATCTCACCTAGTATCCTGTTGTTGGAGTATGTGCTTGACTGCCTGAGCTAGAGTGAAGGTTTTGCCTGTCCCATAGGGACCAATGATAAGAACAGGAGGCAGCTGTATTGAAAGTGGGGTGGTAATAGCCAGAACAGCCTCTTTCTGTTTTGCATTTAGTCGAGGATCCAACTGCTCATCCCATTGCCTATGTTAAAAAAAAAAATTCAAAAATTATTTTCAACACATCAGGTTACTTAACTAATGAACAATAAACAATAAACATTTCAAATATCTAGAAAACTAATGCTAACTTTGAAAATACATTTTTTTAAAACGCCATTCAATTTTATCATGGAACGATTTACAATTAAACAAAGTTTAAAAAAAGCTTAATTTACTTTAGGTAATAAAAGGTTTTAATAAATTACCTGAAGAAATCACAAACTACCTATTACCATTTTTTTATGCAGAGTGATATTAAATCTACCAAAAAAAACCCTTATAACTGTTAACGTTCAATACATAATTTTACTACATTTTACGAAAGCATCTGAGAAAAAATACATATATTTGTACAAATATATACAGAGACATAAAGAAATATACTGCAGAAATTGTAGAAATCCTGGCTCATTTCTTTACATGGTCAATATAACAAAATTGAGAGAGACAATCCATTGCCAATTCATCAAAAGATTTATTTTGGAAAGCTAAAAAATTTATACATTCTGGGTCTAGACACTGAAAACATACCTCAAAGATTAGCTTTATTTTCACACCAACACCATTTTCATTCAAAGACGTCAAGCATTTAGAAAATGGCAGCTTGATTCAAGAATACCTAAAAAGGTTGCAAGCTTTTCAATGATACAAATGTAAGTATATCGTGTAGTGAATACCTGCCACAGCAGCACAAAGGGTCATAATTTGGCTGGGCTTAGAAGACTTGCACTGGGGCAGCAGTGGCAGTGATAAAAATTAGCGGGGAATTAATTGTATGCTTTTCCATCAAGACTATAACAATTTAGACACATAATAACCTAAGTCTGATGAGGAAGATAATGGGTACAGGAAGTAAAAGATAACAACTAATTAGAACAAAATCCTAAGAAAATTGCAATCAAAATGTCTGCCAAAATATTAGTGCAACATGAGTAGATAGTTCTGATAGCAAAATGTGTTCTGCATGAAGACAAAGGGCTAATTTAATTATTCACAGAAAAAGCTATGGAAAATTTCCTTCATAAACACTGATGCTATGTTATAGGGTGTTATTTAAAACAAAACAAAAATGGGAAAGTTACAAAGGTTTTTACCTTGGACAAACTAATCTTGCATTTGGTAATACCTCTCTTATCTGGAGGTCACTTTTCTGGAAATCTTAATGATCCAGAACATGGCCAAGAACTCAGAAATAATTTTTTTAATAGGCTCCCAAGGAACTAAAATAAAGGTCACACAGTCCATGCCATAAATTTAATGCATTTTTCCTCAGAAACATTTTCTCAGACCTTCATTTAGACCTTATTTTATATACAGTTCTAATAAACTATAAAAAATTAAACACAAATCCAAATTGCAGGAATCTAGAGCCATTTAGTGTAGAAGCCAACTACTCTATCCACTCAATAGTCTTCAAGTTCATTATCATATTATGTGCACAAGTATATATCATGTGGTGTAAAGGAGAGAAAGCTGGCCTCAGAGCTGGAAAGAAATGGGTTTAAGCCCCATCTTTAACACTAACTAGCTGATCATCTAATCTTTCAGTACTCTAGGCAAACCTCTAGTACTTTAAGTTGTGGAGAAGGTGCCAACCTGCATTGGTAAAGGGAATTTTCTTACCCAGGAGTTTCCTAGACTCACAGTCACAGATCCATTTTCTACCCCTATGCCTATCTGCATTCACATTATAATAATTACTATTGAAAATGATGATGTTGGGTTTCTTTTGATATACTCTGTTTAAGGAATCAAGGAAGTAGAAAATGAATTTTTCAAGTATATCAATCATAACTTATACATCCAATAATTACTGAATAGTTTCAAAAAAGGTTTTCATACTTAAAGGAATAAGTTTTAATTAAATCATATATTCATAGCAAACAGGTCAGAGAGATTATCTCATCTGGCCCTCATTATATTATAACTGAGGAAAATGGGTTTGGTGTCAACTGGGCTGACCCATCTCATGATTCAGATTCACAACTGAGACAAAAATGAGACAGTCATAAAACCATCTTAACAAAAAGAGGCTTACTTAGGCATAGCATGGAAAGAAAACTAAGGATAGCAACAGATAGTTTCTGCCTTGTCTCTCCATAGAAACTTAACTATTCAGTAGATTGTACTGGGTAGGATGGCATTGAGTCTGAGAAGCACTGATTCCTCCTGCGCATGCCTTTTATGCCCTAAGCAATGGAAATTAATATCAATGGCTCTGACCTAAGCCACCTGGACTGATCAAGTCTCATGGACAGCTTCTGTGCTTTTCTAGGGAAACTAGCCCAGTCAACATGGCAGTGCCTTAGGCAACTAGAAAGCCATGTCAACAGGATCAAGCTTCAGCACTCAAACTTTACTGGTCCAAGAAACTAAAGCTCATCCCACTTATCCAATTTCCCAGCTAGTTTCTCTGCCTTTTAGGAAAAAAAAAATAGCCCAGACAGATATTGCCCATATCACAGGGTCTCAGAAAGGTGAAGTGATTTGCCCAAGGTCACTCTTCTATTAATCAATCAATCAATCAACAAACATTTAATAGGCACCTGCTATGTGCCAAGCACTATGCTAGGTACTGGGAATACAAGCCAAAAAAAAAAATGGAACAATCTCTACTCCCAAGGAGCTTACATTCTAGGGGGAGATAATAAGTACCAATATAAATATACCATAATTCAAATATATACAAAATAATTAAATGCAAGGTAGTTGAGGAGAAAGAGCACTAGTAGTTATTGGCATCAGGAAAGGTTTGATACAGAAAGTGGTGCTTAAACAGAATCTTAAAGAAAGTGAGAAACTCCATAAAGCAAAGAAAGGTAAGGAGGACATTACATTACATTCTAGGTATGCAGAACGGACAACACAAAAGGCCAAAGAAAAGAAATGGAATACAATAGGTAAGAAACAGGGTCAGTTTGGCTTAATTATGAAGTTCAGGAGGGGGAAAAAAAGAGGAGATGGAGGAAGACAGTGAAAAGATAGGTTGGGAGCAGGTTATGTACAGCTTTAAAAGCTAAACAAAGAAGCTTATGTTTCGTTCTAGAAGCAACAGGACACTACAGGAGTTGAATGAGTAGGAGAGTATCTGACATGATCAGATCTGAGCTTAAAGAAAATTATTTGGGCCACAGTGTATAGGATACATTGGAGTGGTGGGAAACTTGAAGGACAGAGACCAATTATAAGACTGCTCCAATAATCTGAGAGAAAAATGTATGGAGAGAAGTGATTATATAAATGAAATAAATGAGATGTTACTGCACTTATACATTTGCATAATATTACATTTTAAAAATAAACAGATCTCCAGTCTTTAAAATAGGTATTTCAATACACCAAAGAACATTAAAGGATATATAAAATGAATTGTACACACAGAGCATTATAATAGTATTTTAAGTGTGATACAAACTATACTTGTTCATTTTAGTTCTATATCTATTAATTGTTAAAGAGTAAATATTTTTTCAAATCAAATTAGAATTCCTAATACCAGCTTAAGATCAGTCACCTATAAAAACGACCATGGCTATTGGCAATTTATGGAAAACCAGTAAGTATAAAAAACATAAAATCAATTTCCCTATCTGTTTAATAGGATTATAGAGTCTTCAAGGTAGAAACGAAAGGCGCCTCAAAGGTCATCTATAACAACAATCTCATTTTATAGGCAAGAAAACAGGCTCAAAGAGGTGAAAGGACTTGCCCAGGGTTGCACAAGTGTAAGTGACAAAGCTGGAATCTGAACCCAGGTCCTTTGATTTCATCTCCAATGGGTATAGTCAGACTATGAACTACAGTTAAAAAGTATCTATTCTAATAAGTAGTAATCATTTTTAAATAGTATTTCAAAGTAGTAACTTTTTTGAAGAAAATGTTTGTTATTCATCAGTCATCAATGAGATAGACAGAATTCAAGGAAAATGTAATTTACATACTAATCTATTTGGAAGTAACTAGTACATGAAACAAAACTATCTTGTGAAAAATAATCTATGAGAACAAATTTAGAAAAGGTCTGAAAAGCCATATTTCCATAATTTGCAGAAAAGTATTTCTAGTATTAGATTTTGTTTCAATATCATCAAATTAATGCAATCAAAAAAGTACATACACCATGACTCTTTTATTTAAAGAAAGGCAGAAAACTGATTGTGAATCTCTGATGTTTTAACTTTGTTTTCATATTAACAACATTTTCATTTACTCCTGCTATATGACCATAACGCCAAATGAAGATTTCATGCAAAGTATACTTGTGTTTCAGAACATGCCTTAGGTAATATGAAAAAAACTAATATGGCATTAATTTGAGTTTCAAGTATTACATTTTTTACATTATTATACCTGTTGGGACTCCAAGGTATGGTGGGAGTCATGCTAACATCTGGAAACAGAATACTGTTGTCTTTGATCCTGTCCAAAGCATAATGCATTTCACAGAGTGGTAATCGATTTAATTGAAACTGAAGTTCAACCTGCAACAAAAAATATAAGAAAAGCTTTAAGTATAATGGTAAATATCTATATAGGAATGTATATATACAGATCTTCACATATGTTAGGGGAAAAAGACTATTTTTCTGCTTTGTCTTTTTATCCCTACTGCCTAGGACAATGCCTTATTTGTCCTACACTTTTCTTTGATTGGTCTCTGTGTAGGTCTCTTGGCAAGGAACTTCCTCTACCAGTACAAATCAATCAATCAATCAGTCAGTAAGCATTAAGTGCTTACTATGGAACAAGCACAGTGTTAAGCAGTGTGGATACAAAGCAAAAGTAAAAAGGGTCCCTGTCCTCAAAGAGCTAACATAATAACGTATAGCACTTTTTACCTTCACAATAACCATGGGAGATATTATTATTATTATTATTATTATTATTATTATTATTATTATTATTGTTATCCCTTTTTTACAAATGAAGAACCTGAGGTAGACAGAGGTTAAGTGACTTATCTAGGGTTATACAAGTAGTAAGTATATGTGGCAGGATTCAAACTCAGGTCTCCTTAATTCTGGAAGGTAACCTTAAATGGGAAGCTGGGAGGGCTGGAAAAGACCTGCTGTAAAAGATGGTACTTAAGCTGGGTCTAGAAGAAAGCCAAAGAGGCAGAGGTAAGAATGAAGAGCATTCTAGGTAGGGGGAACAGCCAATACAGAGGCTCAGAGACTAGAAATGGCCCTTATATATAAGGATCGGCATGTACTATGGCTGGACCATAGAGTGGACAGGAGGGGGAAAATGTGTAAGGCGGCTATAAAGGTGGGAACAACACAAGCTGTAAAGGGCTTTACAAGCCCAAAAGGTGATTTTATATTTGATCCTTACTAAATACTTTTTCAATTTAATTAGAGCTACCAAAAGGGAAATGCTTCCCAATTTTGTTCACCATGATTATGGTAACACTTGAGATCATGCTATTTTTCTGTTTATTATGTTAAAGAAAGAGGCCAGCTAGCTACTCAGATTTTAGCACGTGGTAGTATCTTGGTCAGTCACCTGGTATCCAGGGTTAGGTCCTCAAGTTTTAAAGGCTCAGGAACCAGAATTGATTACTTTGCATTATCTGTAGGTGATTAGACTCTGAGAAACTAACTCATTGTAGCCAAAATCAGAGGACTCAACAGGATCACAGAATGCCAGTACTTTTACAAGAAATATAACTGTAGAGTAGACTGAATATTAATATTAATTAGCCATCACATTTGCTTCCCACTAGGAAAATCTACATAGAAAATCAAATTAATACTACACAAGATCATACAGTCATAGATTTAAACTTGGAATAAACCTTGGAGGCCAAAAAAAAAAAAAAAGAAAATCAAATTAATCAGAAGGCTAGTCAGTAAGTACAGAGTCAAAGTAATTTTTTTAAATTCAATAATCCAAATAGATAGCAGTATAAGACCCGTCTCCACTACAGGAGAATACTTGCAAATAGTCTACAGCCTATAAATTGATCAGAGCACTCTTTCTCCTGTGTAACCATAGGCAATTTTTAAAAGTTTTTGGCTCTCCTTTTTCTAAGTCTCTATTCAGAACATTATGACATGTAAGCAATCAATTAAGGTATAATTTATTTTAGATTAATTTCTCCCTAATCTGATTTCAGAAGATACCCTACCAGTCCCTTGATAATCAGGTATGTGCCTTGATGTCCTCACAATTACATTTGAAAAATTGATCCTACTTACAAGTTTTCCTTTCTACTAAATGACAAATTGATTTCCCTACCCAAGTTTAAAGACAAATGCTAAGCATATCACTGAACTGGAAGAAAAAATGATGAGAAAATCTGAAAACAAAAAAAATGTCATAGGTTACTTCAAATAAAAAGATAATTATTAATTATTGCTGAATGTATTACATATTTTTACTCTAACCATACAGAGGAAAAAGGTACCTGTATTTTTTAAAAACAATTAAACTCATGCCAAGGAAAAAACAGTCAAATAAAGATGCTGAAAAAGCAAAATCTATGAGGTCAAGAGATTTTGTTCAAAACTGAATTAACTAGGCTATTCCTTTTTTTCAAACCAGAGGCTAAATCAGCTATTTTAAAACTGATTAATACCATACTGTAGAGCAATTAGCCATTGGGACTTAATGACTTAGATTATCTAAGTAACAATCTCCAACTAAAAGGGATTCCTTCCTCTATTTTAAGCTCCTAAAACAAAGCCATCTCAATAACCAATCTATTAATAATTATCATAAAAACAGCCCACTATGTCAGAAACAATATAAATTACCAGAAAACTTCCAGCCCTAGACCAATGATCTTATTATCCTATGAGGTCATCTAGTCTAACTCCTTTGTTTTACAAAGGTCCAGAGAGGCTAATAGACTTGCCCAAAACCACACAATGAATCCTATGACTTTCCATTATATTATGTTATGTTATGTTGTGTTGTGTTGTGTTGTGTTGTGTTGTGTTGTGTTGTGTTGTGTTGTGTTGTGTTGTGTTGTATTGTATTATATTATATTGTATTGTATTGTATTGTATTGTATTATATTATATTATATTATATTATATTATATTATATTATATTATATTATATTATATTATATTATATTATTTTAATTATATTATATTATATTATAATCTCCTATGGCTCATTAGAGCAGTCAAAGGCCCATACTTAGCATCTGAATCAGTCACCTAGGAGAATAAGGGATTCTTCCTATAAAAAAAACTAATTATACATGGATTATCAAAGAACTCTAATACATAAGAAGAAATGGTCATTAAATGATATGGAAATTTATTTGGTAAACATAAATTTCTATGCAATTGAAAATTAAGATGATATACATAGAGTACTCTGAATATGATTATACAGCTTGACTTTATAATTATAGGTTACCTTCAATCACACCATGGACAAGGAAGTCAATGTTAGGTGACATAAGCTACCTTTTCACTAAGTGTTATACTAAAGAAAAATGGTTAGACAAAATTTCCTGTGGAAAAGGTATGGGGATTTTATTGAATTATATACTCAACATATATTTCAGCTATTTTTCAATATTTCAATAGTTCTTGTGACCTGTTCACTGAAAGAATGAACAAAAAAGCATTTACTAAGCACTTACTAAAATATAGACTATTGTGCTAAACTTAGAAATACAAATGCCAGAGACATTTTCTCTACTGTTGCAGATGACATCTATCCATGTTTTCTCATCCTATGTAATTTTCCTCCATATTCTCCCCAAGTGTTAGAGGCCATCCTCTAGCCATACGTATGTTTCAGATGCTAATACACTCATTAGGCTACCTATTATCCTTCAGTATGGTTACATGAATGGCCATCCTATTTTCCAACCATACATTTCTTTGATGAATTCCCTTATGTCCTTCCCTGCACATAGTTTATCACTGGAAAATATGCTGCAGTTTATTTACACTGACATTCTTCATTTTATTGCTCTTTGGGTCATCTACAACTTTAATGCTTCAGAAGTAAATGTAATTATACAAATTCACATCATATAGCATCACAGAGGACATTTTTTAAGATAAATTTTTCTGCCACAGGATAGCTTGATAATTGAAAATACTGTACAATATACAAGTGAAATCCAGCCTGCTCTCTTCCTCTGAATGTGTCAGTCAAACATTTATTAAGCACCTAACACATGCCAAACGCTGTGCTTAGTGCTATAGGTACAAAAAGAGGGAAAAGACAGTTCATGCCCTCAAGAAGCTCACAATTTAATTGGGGAAGCAATAAACAAATATGTATAGAAATACAAAATATGAAATAATTAACAGAGAGAAGGCAGTAGGAATAAAAAGAGTTGGGAAAGGAGGCTTCCTGTAGAAAATAGCATTTTAGTTGTGACGTAAGAAAGCCAGGTAAGCCAGTAGGCAGAGATGAGGAGGGAGAATATTCCAGGCATGAAGGACAACAAGAGAAGACAGCCAAAGTTAAGAGATGGAGTATCATACTCATGCAAGAGCAAAGAATTCAGTGTCACTGGATCAAAGAGTACACAGTAGAGAGTAAGGTATAAAAAAACTGGAAAGGTAGGAGAGGGATAAGTTATTAAGGACTTTCAACACCAAACAGAGGACTCTGTATTTGATCTTGGAGGAAATAGGGAGCCACCAGAGTTCATTGAGGGGGGTTGGAGGGTTGACATGGTGGCACCTGCGTTTTAGGAAAATCACTTTAGTGGCTGAATGGAGGATGGATTGGAGGGAGGAAAAGGAGTCAGATCCACTAGCAAGCTATTGCAATAGTCCAGGCATGAGGTGATGAGAGTCTGAACCACAGTCCTGATAGTGTCAGAGGAAGGAAGGGAGCACATTTAGATATGTTGCAAAGGTAAAACTGACAGAACTTGTTAATAGATTGAATATGGTGGGTCAGAGATAGTGAGGAGTTGAGGATGATACCTAGCTTGCAAGCCAAAGGAACTGGGAGGATGGTGTTGCCCTCTACAGTAATAGGGAAGGTAGGAGGTAGGTAAGGTTTAACAGGAAAGACAGTCAAATTCAGTTGTAGACATGTTGTGTTTACTGGACATCCAGTCTGAGATATCTGAAAGGCATTTGGAAATGCAAGGCTGAAGGTCAGCACAGAACTTAAGGCAGGATAGGCAGAATTGAGAATCATCAGCAGAAACTCAAATCCATGTAAGTTGATGAGATCACCAAGTAAGGTAGTTTAGAGGGAGAAAAGAACGAGGACCAACACTGAACCCTGTGGGATGGCTGTGGTTAGAGGGCATAAGCTGGATAACGATTCAGCAAAGGAGACTGAGAAGGAGCAGTCAGATAGCTAGGAGAACCAAGAGAGAGTGGTGTCCTGAAAACTAAGAAAAAAAGAGAGCATCAAGGAGGATTGTGGGAGAGTGATCAACAGTGTCAAAGGCTATAGAAAGGTCACAGAGAGTGGGAATTAAAAGACTAATGGATTTGGAGATTATGAGATCAATATTAACTTTAATTCTCGGCCCAATCCACCAACCATCTGTCCCAGATATATTCCTTAATTCAATGCACTGGCCAGCCATTCCATACACTACATATTCTTCATCCAGTTAGTTTTTCTTGTATAAATCGGGTAAACAGGGAACTCACTGAAGGGGCCCTGTAATGTTCTCAGGCTTGATACAATCATTACATCATCTTTAAGAAGAAACATCTAGAGGAACTCACTCTCTACAGAAAATCTCTTCCACTTGGTCCTGTCGCTGGATATCCTCCCTTACGCTAATCAAATACCTTTTGATAAGCATTTGTCTCCATTTTTATGCTTTGATTGATATTATCAATCAGAGGTGGGTTGTTTTGATCAAGGACTTTTGTATAAGCTTAACATACATGCTACATCAGATATATACATAAGGACAAGGAGATAGTCCTCATCCAAGGAGAGTTTTTAATACTGTATTTTATTCTACAGGGTTAAATGCTTTTGAGTAGATTAAAAAAAAACCAGGAGGATCATTTATCCTTGCCACTTTTAAGTCAATTACATGACTGTAATAGTGTGATTTTTCCATACAGTATCATTTACAGAAAGTATTCCTATAATATCCATGTAACTACATTAAGCACACCATCAATACACATAAATATAATTTTCAAAAAAATTATAGAGATAAGAGACTAAAGCATATGGATAAGAAGTTGCTGATGTCCTCTCAAACACACTTTTTAAAGAGTAGTATCTTCCATGGTTTATTTTTCCATTCTTTTGGTATTATCCTTCATAGGATATCTTATAAAATAATTTCTCACTACATTTAAGAATGGGTCACTTCCAGCATGGACTACCTCCACTGTATACTTAGAACGATCAAACCCCCACTTTCCAACTTTATTGTTTCAGGAGCCACTTTAATTTCCTTCCCACCTCACTGGGAATCAATCATCCCAAGAGAATTCACATACAAAACTTGAAGGAAGACAACAAACTGAGGAAAAATAGAATTGATCTACAAGTATTTTTATTACATTCTTATTTTTCTAGAAATTACAGTAATCCAAATGCGATAGTTCCACTGTCATTGATGAAATATATAACAATAAATAATAATAATGATATTAATGTGAAAAATCTATTCCATTTTCTTCTCTTGGGATGATATGTTTTAATTAGTTCCCACCAAGTGTTCCGTAAATCATTTTTATTTTTGTTGCTCCCAAGAGATGATCTTGCTTTTATAATCTGCAATTCCTCCCTGTGCTTTACAAATGACTATTTCAAACTGGCACTTCTCTTGGCTGTGATGTCTTTGCACTTGGCAAGGAAATTAAAGCCTTTTGCTGGCTAAGGTAGTTTCTGGCTCTTCTGCCTTCTTATTGCAAAAACTGCTTCAACTAAGTTAAATTTTTGCCAGGAAGGGTGATGATGATTAAGGTCAAACAAAAGTGGTACTTGAAAAGATGAAGTTGAGAAGACTGGCTGAATCACTACAAGTGACTGATGTCTTGATTGAACAGGTTAGATTAAAGATTTTACAATTTTATACAATGTTTTCTTCTCATTTTCATTCTTAGTTATAACTGGATATTGATTCTGACCTGTGTTCTAACTAATAGATAGTCTGACTGTACAAAGAAGCTGATTCTGAAATGATTCCTGCATTAGTGACAAGTTTTTGTTAATAGTCAACTGTGACTATTTTGTTTGTTTGTTCCTCACCAAGTCATATTTTCTAACATACTTTTCACCATGCTCTCCTGCAGAAATGAATTCATATTGAATTCACCAAATATACATTGGATTGTTCTGGAAGGTCTTGACATGTTAAATTTCACTGTCTCTTCTTTTTCTGCAACAGATGTTATAAAAAAAACCTATGATCATCTTCATAGTGGTATTTTTGCTTATGTTTATTTTGACCATTGCAAGAGATGACAGAATATCCCCCAAAATCGTGTTTTTTATTTCCTTTGGGCATATAATGAAACAACCTCCATCAACTTTTTTTGTATGCAACATCAGTGAAAACCCAGTGAGCAATCCTTGCACTTAGCTGCAGGCTCATTTTGTCTTCTTTTTTCATTTAACATAAGAATAATGATATTGATGCAACTTAGTTTTTCCAAGAGTGTATCAACTGGGATAATCTCACATTTCAAGTACAAACAAGTTAATATTAAAAACAGTCAAAAAAATTTTGTGATTCTTAGTACCATCTAAATCCTTTCTAAGACCATCATCACAGGTGCAGAAAAGAGACACACAGGACTGATGGGCATTTTTTATTTTTATTTCTTATTCGTAGATTGCTACAGCCAATGACTTCATCAACTGTGGTTTGACATAAGTAAAAGAAAGTATCAAGGAATAAAGACCAATATTTTGGTTGGCAGGTCAATTTGCAGACAGTTTTTTATTAGACAAACTTGCCAGTTTGAGCAATATTCTTGGCTGCAATTAGATGGCATAGTATCCAGAATAAGAAATGTTAACAGTATTCTGACCTGGTCAAATAACAACTCTAATACTGTGTTCAGTTTTCAGCACTGTGTCTTAGGAAGGAGAAGCTGGAGTACATCAAAGAGTTGCAGACCAGGATGGTAAGTATTCTAGAGACTCAGTATCACCTGGTTTAAACAAAACTTTGAATGCAAGCAGCCAAGTTGACAAAAGATTAAGGTAGGACATTATAAGGTTGAAAGGAGAGGTCTGTGACACTGTGGTGGGGGCCAACTCAGTGTCCACATCACAGACCAGAAAAGAAGTGTCCACACCTCTCCCTAGTTCATACCACCTTGGAAACACCAAAAACTTCCAAATTCCCAGAAATAGCTTTGAAAACAGCAGTACAAAAAAAAAAAAAGCTTAGCGCTTGGGTCACTCTTCCCCCATTCCTTCCCCAGGAACAGAGGCAAATTTTAACATAAAAGTTTGAAGTCAAAAACAAAAGGCTGGAAAAATGAGCAAACAACAAAACCTGACCACAAAAAGCTACTGTAATGACAGGGAAGATCAAAACACAAACTCGGAAAAAGACAATGATGTCAAAAGAGCTATAAGCAAAGCCTCAAAGGAAAACAATTTGAACTGGACACAAATCCAACAAGAATTTCTGGAAAAAAGCCAAAAATTTATTCTAAAAATCAAATAAGAGAGGTAGAAGAAAAATAAGAAAAAGATATGAGTGATGCAAAAAACTTATGAAAAGATAATTAACAGCTTGGTAAAAGAGACACGCACAAAAAAAAAATGCTGAAAAAAATAACACTTTGAAAAACAGAATTGGCCAAATGGAAAAAGAAGTAAAAGACTTCATTGATGAAAATACCCCCTTAAAAAGCAGAAATGGTTAAATGGAAAAAGAGTTGCAAAAGTTCACTGAAGAAAATAATTCCTTAAAAATTAAAACTGAGCAAGTGGAAGCTAATGACTCCCTGAGACATCAAGAAACATTAAAACAAAGTCAAAGAATTTTAAAAACTCTTTTATTAAGATGTCTCATCAGAAAAACAACTGAAAACATATCAAGGAACAAAAAATATATCAAGGAAAAACAATCTAAAGATTATTATACTGCTTGAAAGCCACAATCAAAGAAAAAGCCTAAACATTATAATTTTAAGAAATTATAGAGAAAAGCTGCCCTAATATCCTACGAGCAAAGGGTAAAACAGAAATTGAAAGAATTCACCAATCACTTCCTGAAAGAGATCTCAAAATGAAAACTCCTGGAAATATGATACTCAAATTCCAGAGCTCCCACGTCAAAGAGAAAACATACCAAGCAGCCAGAAAGAAATCATTTAAATACTGTGGAGTCACACAAGGATCACACAAGATTTAGCAGCTATTGTTGTTCATCCTTCATTCTGAAGGGGACCAATGACATCACAGGGTGATGTCTTGACTTGCATGTGAACTTGATTTAAGTGAGGCAGAGTTTCACAAAGTCTTCAGCCTCACTCTCCTTTCCAGAGTCATCAAAGTCCAGTAGCAAAATGAAAATCAAGATGACGGGCAAAGGCCCAGTATGCAGTTGATGACCTTGGCACCTTCTATGCCTGACCAACCTCTAAGCCTACTTCATGGCCACTAGAATAAACTGTTCTCATCTGCCTGTTCGATCAGGGAGAGTTTTCACATGCTTGGAGTGGAAGTCCCCCACAACTAACTGAGAGGTTTGAGGCCTCTCAGTTAGCCTCAACCTGGTTTAGCCCTTCTGCTGAGATGTTTTTATTGAGGTGTGGCCGTTGCACATACTACAACTTCTCAAGCATTCCTGATGGACCATATCTGAATTTTTAAAAATTTCTTTTCAAATACAAGATATAAGAGAAGCAGTAAAAGGATAAACACGAAAGAGAAAGGATAAGGGACTCAGTAAGATTAAACTGTTTATTTTTCTATGTGAGAAAATGATACATATAACTCCTAAGAATTTTATCATTACGGCAATTAGAAGGACTCTATATAAATAAAGGGCATAGGAGTGGGTCAATTATGTTGGGATGATCTTTTTTAAAAAATGGATGGGTATGAAAGAATGATGTATAAAGAGATGGGGGAAGGGAGAGGAAGAATGTGGGAAAATTATCTCACATAAAAGATAAATAAAAGGAAAAGCTTTTACAATGAAAGGGAAAGGGACAGCACTTTCATCTGAATTGGTTCAAAGAGGGAATAATATATCTTACCGAACAGGGAATGAGATACGATGGGGTAGAGGAGAATGAAAGGGAAGGCAAATTAAGGGAGGCAGTGGTCAGAAACAAAACAAACTTTTAAGGATGGACAGGATAAAAGGAAAAAGAGAAAGATGAACAGAAGAAAACAGGATGGAGGGAAATACATATTTAGTAAACATAACTATGAATGGGAATGGAATGCATTCACCCATAAAATGGAAGCAGACAGCAAAATTGATTAGAAATCAGAACCAAACAAGATGTCTTTTACAAAAAATACACTTGAAACAAAGAAATATATATAGTGTTAAAATAGGGGGCTAAAGAAAAATCTATTATGCTTCATTCAAAATGAAACTGTAGCCTCAAGAGACACTATCAAACCCAAAAGTCTTAGATTACATCAGTGGAAAACTTCCCTTCAACTTTTATCTTTCAACTTTGTGGGCTTCATTCCTCCCCTCTTCTTAGTTTTCAGTTTGATCCTTCCCACTACCCACAATTATCATTAAGAACAGTTGAGCTCATTGACACTGTCTGGCCTCAGCCCCAGGTCAATATTAGTCCCTTGCTTGCTGGATAACTTCTTCCTTTCCAATGAAAATCTTCAAATACTTGTTGTATGTTCAGCAGAACATCTATGGAGCAACCCTAGTACCAATGAACAAGCAAATGGAAATGCAGGACCAGAGCTTAGAAAGTAGAGATAGAAGCTGGAAGCAGAGATGCATAAATTTGGAAATCAGTGTTACAGAGATGATAATTGAAGCCATGGGACTTAGATAAAATGTCCAAAAGAGATGTTATGCTGTAGAGAAAAGCAGGATGCTGAGAAAAAAGGCCTTGGGAGAATGTTCATATCTGGCCAATGCGAAGTGAAACTAGGAAAGGAGATTGAAAAGGTGTGAACAAAGAGACAGAAGAATTAGGTCCACATACTACCACAGAATAACAGGAGAGCCAAAGAAGAAAAGAGGAGTAGTCAACAGCGTTAAATCTGCAGAAAAGTCAAGGATAAGAAGTGGATTGACAAGAGGTTATTACTGGTCACAGACAAAACAAAACTTTAAAAAGCACTTTTTTAGCTTAATAAAAATCTAACACAGATTGAGAATACACAATACTAGTTGTGCCTACAATTTTAAAAGTTCAGAACTGCAAAATTACAATTTAGTTAATCAGCAAAACCTTAAGAAACAAAGGTTCAACTCACTAATACTATCTGACCATTAAGGTGACCACTGCCCATCATTAAGCTCCACTACAAGTCCAGCCCCATTCCAATAGCCACTCCTAACAATGAGAACAGTTATCCTGCACAGGTTGGGGACAAACAAAGAAGGAGAGAATGAGAATATCTTCCGGCCCCACTCTCCTCCTCTCCTTGCCCTGAGTGCCAAGCTCTAAGGAGGAGAGAAGAGATCCAAGTTGACAAGAGTCCCCTCTACAACACCCTTCAGTATATTGAGAGCTTCACTATTCATCTGTCACCTCCTATTACACCATGGGCCTCTCCTGTTTCTCTCCTTATGCCTGTACTAATCAAATACCAGTCATTTGTAAGAATCTAACCCCCTTATCTAATCCCTGTCTCATAATAATTCTGCACATCCCCATCCCTTTGCTCTCTGTTAATTCCTTCATTCTGGATATCTTACTCTCATATTCATTCCATTTTTTAAACCTGATATCTGACCCTACTTTGACAACATATTCTAATTACACTCTCCAGCACTGACTATATTTTCTCTCACAGCATTCCTCTCACCTCATATAAACCCATCATGGAGGTGTCAGAATACTCCTTACTCCTTAAATACAATGACCTATACCTTCACTCCATCTCAGTCACAAATATGAAAGGTAGCAATAAATTGATTCAAACATTCTAGCATGTAACTTGGAACTATGCTCAAAAAGTCACTGGAATTTTATATATCATTTGATATAGCATTACTACTATTAGGAAAATACTGCAAAGAAGTTAAGGACACAGGGAAAAGATCTATAGGTACAAGAATATTTATAGCAACACTTTCTGTTGTAGTAATGAATTGGAAACAAAATAAGAGCAACTGGGGAATGGCTGAACAAATCAAAGTATTACTGCCTATGTAAATCTCAGCAATTTACTTAATCCCTCAATGCTCTAGGTAACTTTTTTGTTTTCCAAAATTGTGTCTCCCCATCTTGCCCAGACTTGACCTCCAGCCATCACTGAAAGGCTGAAGTGGTACTGCTGATCACAACACTTTGATAAGCTCCACTTCTGGCGGGTCAGTTCCTCCTTCCTTAGGCAGCCTGGCATTCCTCTCCCCTCACCAGAGGCTCAACATATTGGTGCCAAAATTAATGGGAATACCTTTATCCCTACTATGGCACAGAACTCCTGAGTTCAAACAATCTACCAGCCTCAATCTCTCAGCAGAAGGGACTGCAAGCATTCATCACTATGCCCAGCCTCTAAATAACTCTTTAAGACTAATTTGCAAAGAGGAACTGACCTGCATTGGTAGAAAGAGCTTCCTAATCAGGGATATATATATATGTGTGTGTGTGTGTGTGTATGTACACACACACACACACATATACATATATATACGTGTGTGTGTGTGTGTGTGTGAGAGAGAGAATTAATTCGCAGCTCTAGTTCCTATCCCCAGTTCCCCTGCCACAATATGACAAAGAATGGAAAGAGAACCAGAAGAATTTAGACAACAAATGAATACTGCACCCTTCTTTTTTCAAATTCTCAAAATTCCTGTCTTCCTTCAAGGCTCAGTTCAGGTGCTACCTCCTCTGCAAAGTTTTCCTTTAAACCCTCAGTTGTTAATTTTCTTTTCTTTCTCAAGTATTATTATATCTAGATCACTTTGTCTGATTTCTCCCTTGTCTCCTGTGTAATATTTTAACCCCTTCAGGATGTAAGTTCCTTGAGGGCAGAGACCTTTTTATTTTTTATCTTTCAATCCCCATCAGCTAGCACACACACTGCCTAGAACAAACATGAATATACAAGCATCTTTGGGAACTCTAAATACCAATAGCAGATCAATCCATCTCTGACTAGAAGATAGGTCTTAGGGGAACTTCCCTGAAGGACACAGAGTTTAAGTAACTTGCCCAAGGAGTACTGAAAGGTAAGACTGAAAACATAAATTAGGCCAGATTATGAAGACCATAAAATGCCACGAAGTCAATAAATTATAATGAAATGACAGAACTAAAGGGGAAAAAATGTAAAAAGAACTGAGGTATGGAAGAAAAACTTGGAAAAATAATTAACAGCTTGAAAAAAGGTATAAAACTGTAGCCAGGAAAAAAAACTCCCTGAAACTTAGAACTGACCAAATAGAAGTTGATGATTCCACGAAACAAGAAGAAATATTAAAAATCAGCATAGAAGAATATATAAGCTATCACACAACAAAAACAACTAATGTGTAAAACACACTGAAAAGACATAATTTAAGAATCACTGGACTACCTGAAAGCCATGACCAAAAAAAGAACCTAGACATCATATCAGATTATATTCAAGAATAACTTACCTAGCAAAACTAAGTATAATCCTAAAAGAGGAAAAAAATAGACCCTTAATCAAAAAGACTTCCAAATATTCCTGATGAAAAGACCAAGCTACATAGCAATTTTAGAATGAAAACATAAGAGTCAAGAGAAACAACAAAAAATTAAAAATGAATGAACTATCATAAGAAACTAAAAAAGGATAAACTGCTTATATTCCTATTTGGGGAGATCAAAAGAATAAGAAATAGATTATACCATAGTCCAAGATCAGAAAAAGAAACTGAATGAGTCATAAATGAACTACCAAAGGGGGAAAAACCCCTGGAACAGATTGTTTTACAAATGAATTCTATCAAATGTTCAAAGAATAATTTACTCCAAAATTACATAAACTCTTTGTAAAAATAAGAAGTCCAGACAACAAGTAATTAAGCACTTACCAGGTGCTAGGAACTACATAGGTGTTTTAGATATAAAGAAAGACAAAAATATAGTTCCTGCTCTAAAGTACTTCACAGGCTAATGAGGGAGACAAAAAAATTGTACATAAAAGATATATACAGGGTAAATGAAAGATTATCTCAGACAGCAGGGACTATCAGTGGGGAACCTGGAAAGACCTAAGGCAGAATGTTGGTTTCAAGCCTAATCTTAAAGAAAGCCATAAAGTGGAGGTAAGGAAAGAAAGTAAAAAGACACAAAGTTGAGAGATTGAGTATCATATGAGGAACAGTAAATAGACCAGCATAGTAGATACAGAAAGACAGACTGTGAGGGAACAAGTATTTATTAGGTACCCACTATATGTCAGGCACTATGCTAAATGTTTTACATATATTATTTTATTTGATCCTCACAACACCCCTAGGAGGTAACTGCTATTATTATCTCCATTTTAAAGTTGAGGAAATTGAATGTAAGAAGCCTAGAAGGGCTTAGCCAGTGCTTAGCACAATGCCTGTTATGAAGCTGACACCTCACCAGTACTTGCAGACTTCACAAGACTTAGAAAAGGGCTTTAAATGCTAAACAGAAGACTTTTTACATTTGATCCTGGAGTTAACTGAGAACCACCAGAGTTTACTGAGTAGGGAGATGATATGGTCAAACCAGGGTGTAAACAAATTAGAAGAACAGAGAAGAAATTACCTTTCAGATCTGTGGATAAGGCAAGAGTTCACCTCCAATCAAAGAACAGAGAATGTTGAAACAAATGGATAACTAGGATAATATAAAATTGAAAAGCTTTTGCACAAACAAAATCAATGAAATTAGAATTATAAGGTAGCTACAGATTATAAAATAAACCCATGCAAATCATGGGCATTTCTATATATTACTAACAAAGCCCATCAGCAAGAGACAGAAAGAGAAATTCCATTTAAAGATACTGTAAACATTATAAAATATTTGGGACCCAAGAACTATACTAATACAGTTACAAAACATTTTTCATACAAATAAAGTCAGATCTAAATAACTGGAAAAATATCAGTTGCTCATGGGTAAGCCAAGCTAATATAATAAAAATGACAATTCTACCTAAATTAATCTACTTATTCAGTTGCACAGCAATGAAATTACCAAAAATTATCTTATATAGCTAGAAAAAACAATAACAAAATTCCTCTGGAAGAACAAAAGGTCCAGAATATCCTGGAAACTAATAAAAACAAATGCAAGGGAAGGTAGCTTAACTGTGCCGGATCTCAAATTGTATTATAAAGTAAGAAATACAGTGGTGGATCAGTGGAATAGGTTAGGTATGCAAGATACCACAGTCAATGTTTGAGAAATCCAAAGCTCTAGCTTCTGGGATAAAAAAATCACTATTTAACAAAAACTGCTGGGAAAACTGGAAAACAGTATGGCAAAAACTAGACATAGACCAACATCTTACATCCTATACCAAGATAAAGTCAAACTGGATACATGATTTAGATAGAAAGACTGATACTATAAGCAAACTGGGAGAGCAAGGAATAGTTTACCTGTCAGATTTATGGAGAATGGAAGAATTTATGACCAAACAAGAGACAGAGAACATTATGAAATGCAAAACGGATAATTTTGATTACATTAAATTGAAAAGTTCTTCCACAACCAAAGCCAATGCAACCAAGATTATGAGGGAAGCAGAAAACTGGGAAAGAAATTTTATAACCAGTGTCTCTAATAAAGGCCTCATTTATAAAATATATAAAGAACTGAGTTGAATTTACAAGAATACAAGTCATTCCCCAATTGATAAATGGTCAAAGGATATGAATAGTGAGTTTTTAGAGGAAGAAATTAAAGTTATCTATAGTCATATGAAAAAATTCTCTAAATCACTATTGATTAGAGAAATGCAAATCAAAACAACTCTGAGGTACCATATCACACCTATCAGGTTGGCCAATATGGCAAAACAGGAAAATGATAAATGTTGGAGAAGATGTGGAAAAATTGGAACAATGATGCATTGTTGGCGGAGTTGTGAAATGATCCAACCATTCTGAAGAGCAATTTGGAACTATGCCCAAAGGGCTATAAAAATGTGCAATACCACTTCTGACCCGGCAATAGCACTTCTGGGGCAGTATCCCAAAGAGATCATAACAATGGGAAAAGGACCCACATGCACAAAAATATTCATAGCAGCTCTTTCTGTGGTGGCAAAGAATTGAAAATTGAGGAGATGTCCATCATTTGGGGAATGGCTGAACAAGTTGTGGTATGTGAATGTAATGGAATACTATTGTGCTATAAGAAATGATGAGCAGGCAGACTTCATAAAAACCTGGAAAGACTCATATGCACTGTTGCTGAGTGAAATTAGCAGAACCAGAAGAATATTATATACAGAAACAGTCACACTGTACGATGACTGACTTTGATAGACTTGGCTCTTCTCAGCAATGCAAGAATCTTAGACAACTCCAAAAGACTCCCAATGGAAAATGCTATCCACCTCCAGAGAAAGAACTGTAGAGTCTGAATGCAGATGGAACCATACTACTTGCTCTCCTTTTCTTTTGTTGTTTTGTTTTATTGCTTCACTCTCGTGGTTCCCCCCTTTCGTTCTATTGTTCTTTATATCATGACCAATGGGAAAAATACGCTTAATATGAATGAATAAGTAGAGCCTATATCAGATTGCATGCTGTCTTGGGGAGGGGAAAGGAAAGGGACTGGGAGAAAATTTAAAATTCCAAATCTTATGGAAGTGAAGGTTGAAAACTAAAAATTAATTATTAAAAAAATAACTAAAAAGTTAACAGTGAACTGAAAAAAAAATCATTGCAGCATATTTTTCTGATAAAGGTCTGCTATGCAAGATAATAAAGAAATTACTCAAATATAAAAAAACAAAAACCAATATATAAAAGACGATCAAAAGATATAAATAGGCAGCTCTAAAAGGAAGAAATCCAAACAATCAAAATTCATTTTTAAAAAACGTTTCAATTTCAGAAATGCAAATTAAAACAACTCTCAGGTTCTAATTCATCATATAGGCAAATGTAACTAAAAAACGAAATTTACAGTCCTTGGATGGGCTTCAGGAAGACAGGAACATTAATGTACTGTTAGTGGACCTGTTCATTTGTATTGCAATTCTGAAAAGCAATCTAAAATTCGGCTTAAAAATTACTAAATCAAGAATACCCTTTGATCCACTTACAACCTACTAGGCTTATACTCCCAAGAACTCATGTATACCAAAAAACTTATGACACTAAAATTGAAGTGTTGCCTATCAATTGCAAAATGGCTTAACAAATTATGGTATACAAATAAAACAGAATATTTTTATGTCTTTAAAAAATGACAAAATGAATCACTTTAGAAAAGCCTAGGAAGATTTGTATGAACTGATCCAGAATGAAGTAAGTAGAATCAGGAAACAAAATATACAATAACAACTGCATACAATCTGTGAAGAAAACTTTGCAAGACATAGGAGCTCTGATCAATACAATGACAACATATGATTTCACAACAGAAAGATACCTACCTCCTGATAGAATGAGGAATATACTTTTGGACATGTCCAATGCAGAAATTTGTTCTGCTTAACCATGTCTATTTGTACAAGGATTTTGTATTCTTTTACCTTTTCCCTTTTTTTAAAATTCATTTTTGGGGGAAGGGATGTCGCACAGAGGGGAATTACTGACAGGAGAGCCAAAAGGGAGAGAAGAGAGGAGATGGAAAACAGTCATTTAAGTATTTTTGTATTTTTGTAATAGACAGAAAAGAACAAAAGGCCAAAAATCAAAACAAATAAGAGAGTTTTAAGAATCATTTTAAATTCTCTTTTTCTGTTCTACTTATTTGGAAATGTTCATTTTATTTGGTACTTATAAAGTTCAGAATAAAAAACTATCCTTAAAAAACCTTAAGTGGTCCACCAGTGCTAACAAAATAAAATCCAACTTCTTTAGCCTGATGTTCAAATTCCTACAAATTCTAGAAAGTATTATCTTTTCAGCTTCATCTCACATTATTCCTTTTGCATAGTCTATACTCTAAACCAAAGTAGACTACTCATTTTCTCTAAAAATATGCTGCACTAACTCTTTCCACTGAGATTTTGCTTATATTACTTATAGTTGTTAAAAGATAGGGAACTTTATCCACCCTTTCATGTCTGCCAGTTAACAACACTGCATCCATCTTCCAAAGGCCTAGTTTAAATATCACCTCCCTCATTTTGTCAGGGCTATGCTATCCTTGGGCATTTGTCTGCTAACCAATCTCATAGATGTAAGACACTAGAATATAAGAAGTGCTAAACAAAGGCCCTGAGGTACCCTACTGACTCTACATATAGTAAGCCTTTAGTGTCTGTAGAAGAATTAGGAGTTAAATCAGAAATTCAGGGCATAAATAAAATTTAGCACCTTTTCTCTGCACAAGTCCACAAAGAACAAACCAAGAGGGACTTCCAGGTCACATGAGGAAAAAGATGATGGACTAGACATTTTCCATGATTGCTCAAACTTATCCAAAACAGAAATTATACAACCAAAAATAAAGCAGCTTCAGCTGTCTCCATTGTCTAGGACATCCAGAATTCAAAAGAAGATTAAAACACACACACACCATGAACTAACACCAACTGACACTGAGCTCATTCAGCATTCCTCCCCCACCTCCTACACTATAGACAGTGAGGCAATAGTAACAGACCCAAAGACCTACAATAAAACCCAACTCCATACAATTTCCCTCTCCCTCTTTCCAGTGCTATGGAGACCCCAACTCTAGGTAGTAGAAGTTTGCTCAACCAGAATGGCAGGCAGCCTATCAGAAGCAAAAGCCTGAAAGGGGCCACAACCCTGTAATACTAGGGCTACAAAGCTCTGAACTGCTGGTCCTGATGCAGACAACCCTATAAAGCAACATGGGGGAAGACAACAGCTACAAAGCTCTGGTGCCAGTGCCAGGAAAGAAAATGCCATAGCACCAGCACAATAGTTCTCTGAACTTCTAGTGCTAGGCCAGAGAACTGAGGAAGAGAGAGAGCAGGACAGGAAACGGGGAGAGGTGGGGAAAGTGGCAGGTGGAGGGTTGTGAGCACTCCACCATGCCTGAGGGAAAGAACTCAGCATCCAGCTGAGGCCAATTTTGACCATACAGAAGTCACCTGGGGTAGAGACCTAGGCTGGTGAACTGTTGAATTGCTCAGCTTGGGCTGAGACATTTTGAGATCCAGACACCATTTAACGACTTCCCTTCTTCTCCTAAGGAACATTAATTTTGTCTCTGAGGAAGTTTTTCAGTTTCAAATAATCAGTGTTATCTGACTATATCTATTTTATCTTTTATAATTACCTGTATCTCTTGTTTGGTGAAGAATAAATCTCTTACCCATAGTTGTATATGTCACCTGTTTCTCTTCAAATTTTCTTTAATGTATGATCATTAATATTAAGATTGTGTATCCATTGAAAATGTACTATGGAATACAATATAAGGTATTAATCTAAACTTGATTTATGCCAGACTGTTTTCCAGTGTTCCCAACAGTTTTTATCAAATAAGGATTTTTTTCCTGGTTAATTTATGTTTTCCACTTTATCAAAGAATGGGTTATTGAATTCTACTGTTTATGATTCTCTCTTATCTAGTTTGTTCCACTGATCTAACTCTCTGTTTCAAACCAATACCAGATGCTTTTAAATGACTGCTACTTCATAATATAGTTTGTGGCCTGGAAGTGCTATTCTCCCTTCATTCCTACTTCCTTTTGTTTTCTTTTGTTTTTCCAAATTAATTTTATAATTATTTTATCAAGTCCTATAAAGTATGCCCTTGGTAATTTGATTAGTATAGCATTACAAATTAATTTTGATATTATAGTCATTTTAATTATACTAGTATGGCCTCACCATGAGCCCAGAATATTATTCCATCTATTTAATTTGTTCCTTATGTTTTTAAGGAGCAATTTGTGATTGAATCTATCTTTAGTAGATTAAATTGTTTATTAGCAATATCTCTATACCTCAATACATGGCAATTTTATGTAAAAGTTCCATGTGATTTTGAGAACATGCATATTCTTTTGTTTCTCCATTTAGAAGCCCAGAAAAGTAGTCCTTAAACGTCCCATATGTTCCTACATATTTCACAAAATCAGGAAAAAATATAAAATAAATTGTCAAAGATGTCAGGGAGGAATAACTCAAAAACCTTGAACGTTAGCAGATAAACTGACAGAAAAAAGTGAAAACAGAAGGAAATGTGGTCTTCAAATCTAGTAAATGAGTTCAGGAATCTATAAATAAATACTGCAAAAAAGGGGAAATAATCCAACATCTGTTAAGACAGAAGACCCTATGGAATATGAGGATAACATGAAACCACAACATGCTGTTGCAGAATTGTTCAAAAGAGGGGAAGAATATATAGCCTACACAGCAAAAATAATAGAAAGAATAAAAAACTGTAATTTATGATGGCATGTCTCACCAAAGAAACAAAAGAATAATAGATTGGGAAAGCAAATACAGAGAAGTGAAGGACAATTTAGGAGAAGAGAAGCAAAAAACAATTACATTAAAAGAAAATATGCTAACTATGAAAGCAAAGCATACTCATCTCATAGATGTCATAGACTGGATGCATAGGGACAACCTGAGCATCTTAGGTCTCCCAGAAGAACATGACAGGACAAAAAATCTTAGCACAATAATGCAGGAAATAATAGAAAAGCACATCCCAGAACTTCTGAGCATAGAAAATGAAATACCAATTGAAAGAATTCACAAATCACCTCCAGAAAAAAATACAAAGCTACAAATGCCAAGTGGTTAAATTTAACAATTCAATTCAGAAACGAGTTCTGTAAATGATCAAGAAAAACATGAAGGAAAAGAAATTCAAATAATGCAAGACTACTCTGCACCCTCCACAAAAGAAGGGAAGAGAACAACGTATTCCAGAGAACAATGTAGTTCAGAATGCATCCCAGGGGGGCCTAACCAGTAAATATAACCTTAACCATAAATTAAAAAGACGGGCATTCAAAAATAAAGAGGTCTTTGAAACATTTTTAGAAAGAAAACCAGAAGTGAAGAGATTATTTGCCTCTTGAACACCCCCAAACAACAGGAGGAGTGAATAAATGCAGAAGCCAAGGATAGCAAGGGATCATGAATCAGAGAATGGGGGTCTAGAATAAACAGAAAGAGAAGATGGATAATGAAGAGAATGAAAGAAATCTTTTTTAGAAAGAAACCCAAAAATATAATTTAAAAAACTAATGAACAAGAATAGTTAAGGGGAGGAGAAGGGGAAAATCTACTTGACTAAGATGAAAGAAGAGGGGAAATTATAGTATCAGAAAAAAGCAAGAGAGAAAAAGAAAGTAATAAGTAAAATCCTGAAGGGAAGAGGGTAACAAATAAGAGGAGGGGTGTCAGCAGTAAGAAGAAGAAAGCCAGTGGGAATAGGGTCACCGAAAATAATTAAAGTAACTAAAGGAGCATAGTACTGTATTTACAGTAGAAGGGGGTTAAAAACTCAATATTAAAAATAGAAGGAAATATAAACAACTTTCATAACTTTCAATGTGAACAGAATAAACAATCCAATAAAACTGTAAAAGAGTGACAGATTGGATAAGAAAATAAAAACCTACAATCTGTTGCTTACCAGAAATACATTTAAAAAAACAAAGACATACACAAAATAAAGTTGAAGGGATGGCAAAAAATTTACCATAAACCAAGTAAATAACAAAATGCGGGAGTTGCAATCATGATACTGATGAAGCAAAAACAAACATTCAAAAAATAAAAAGAGATAAACAAGGAAATTCTATTACAGTGAAAGGAAACCATAGACTACAAACCAACATCGATAATAAACTTACACACTCCAAATGCTTTAGCATTCAAATTCATAAAGGAAACATAACCTAAGCTACAAGAACACACAGGCATACCACAATAGCGATAGACTTCAATATCCCTTTATCAGTTTTGGATAAGTCTAACATAAAGATAAGCAAAAGGGAATATAAGGGACCACACAAATTCCTAAAGAAACCAGAGTAAAATTCTTAGGAATTATAAACAAAGTAGATGCCCACCAACTGGGAAATGGCTAAAGAAATCATGGTGCATGAATGTAATGAAATAGTACTGTGCTGTAAAAAAATTGTATTAATAAAAATTATTTTCAAAAAGGAAAAGCCAGTCAGATTTTTCTCCCTATTTCTTTTTCTCCCTCCTTTGTCCATTCAACCAATACCCAAAGATCTCAAAGCACAGAACTCAGAGTGGATGTATCAAATAGTACACCTTAATTCTGCATCAGAAAAGTAATCCCTAGAATTAGGAGCATCTTTAACACATATCAGAGATAGAACTCTTCAGGTACAAAAGGAGAAAGCTAGGAAGCCATCTCAGGATCTTAGAAGCTCTTATGTCACCATCCCAACATTTGCCCAGAGCTGGAAGACCATAGTATTTCTACCACCTCAGGGCCAGTTACAGATTAGCCCTTGATAGATCTCATCTGGATACTTAAGTTTTGCATGTAGATTTCCTTCTTTTACACACTGAATTACCTCATAATCATTCATTTAGAGAGACTTTTGCCACTAAATAAAAGAAATGAAATTAGGAGGAGAAACTGATCAAGTCTCCTTTTAAACCTCCTAGAACTCATGTGAATAACTCTCATTCAAATTGTTCTACTGACTGCTACTATGTCTCAAATTCCTCAAGACAGTGCTAAAATGAAAAAAATAATCACAAAGGGAGAGAAACGGCAAAATATTCTGACAGAAGGTAAGAGAAATGGTAGCTGTTCTTCTAAAACTTATAAATCACTGGAATAATGACAATATTTATAGTACATACATTAGTATGTATATGCCAATATACATACTATATATCTGCCAATAACGTACATAATACACAGTGCTTCAAATATCTCATTTGATCCTCATAAAATCACTATGAGGTACATACTATAGGTGCTGTTATTCCTTTTATAGATGAGGAAACTGAAGCTCAGAGAAAATTAGTGATCTGCCCACCATGATACAAGTTAGTATCAGAGATGGAATCTGAACCCAGTTCTCTTTGCAGATTCCAAGTTCAGTACTTGTTCCATTATAACATGTTTTCTCTTTTGGTATCTGTCTACAGATACCAAGGCCTCCTGTATCCCAGGCATATCCTTTCTGGAGAATTTACACAATATCACGTAGGGATATAATCCAGGACAAAAAGCAGTGGAGTAGTGTACTAACATCTATATCAGAGAAAGCACCCATAATGACAAAATCTCTAATTTATTAAAACATTATAAGGAGAACTCATATTTATGTAGTACCTTTAAAACACTTTATTCACAACAATCTCGAGCTATGTAATAAAAAACAGAACAATCAACATTTATTAAGTACCTACTATATAGAAAATACTATATTAAAAACTGGAGATACAAGGACAAAAATGAAACAGTTCCTACCCTCAAGAAGCTTACATTTTATCCAGAGAGACAACATGTATTTGTACAATAGAAATGGCTAGGTGGTACAATGGTTAGAATGCTGGGCCTAGAGTCAAGAAGAATGGAGTTCAAATCCAACCTCAGATACTTACTATCTATGTGAACTTGTGAACATCTCTCCCCACTCCCCAAACTCCTCCAATTTTACCTCCATCTACTGTGTAAACTCCTAACCTCCCCCATTCTGGACTGTCCTACACAGGCCCTTCAGTATAACCACTACCAAGGTACCCATAGTAGTAACTGGGTAAATATCATTGGGAAAATGCTACCCCTGTTCCCCCAGAATCCCCATTATCTCCTCTACAGATGACTTTGTGGCAGCGCGCCCCCCCCCAGAGGGCAGACTCTGCAATGAACAGTAAGTAAGAGCTCCATCTCCTTCCCCTTTTTTTGGCTGAGGCAGACAGGAAAAGCAGGAATGAACAGCTTGAGATCTACATGAATGATATTACATTATAGTCCTAAAACACACACACACACATACACACACAGAGCCTCCAACCCATTCTTCTTCCAAATTTCTATTTCGTTGAGGACACTACCATCCTAGCTTCAGAACCTCAGTGTCATCTCTGACTACTTACTGTCACTTTTCAATCAACAGAAATAGGGAAGTTTGAAAGAAGGGCAGGTTCTCAGGAAAGCTTGATGAATTCTGTTTTAGATGTTTAAGATGCCTAAAAGACACTCAATTTGAAGTAACAAGTTGGCAGTTGGTGATGCAGAACTGGAGCTTAAGAGAGTCTAGGGCTGTAAATACAGATCTGGGAGTCAATCATCTTCAAAGAGATGATAACTAAGCTCATGGGAGCTAATGAGGGCATCAAAAGAAAATACACACAGGGCAGCTAGGCAGTGCAGTAGACAGAGCACCGGCCCTGGAGTCATAGAAGGACCTGAGTCCAAATCTGGCTTCAGACCCTTTAGCTGTGTGACCTTAGGCAAGTCACTTAACCCCAACTGCTTCACAGAGACAGAGAGAGAGAGAGAGAGAGAGAGAGAGAGAGAGAGAGAGAGAGAGAGAGAGAGAGAGAACACAAAGAGAAGAGGGCTCAATATTGAGCCTTAAGATATGCCCAGTTAGGAGACAGAAATATGGATGATGAGCCAGAAAAAAAAACCATAAAGGGGAGAACAAAGAAAAAGCATTGTCATGAAACCCATCAAGTGAAGGTCAACAAGTGTCACATGCTATTGAGAAGTCAAGAAACATGAGGAATGAGAAAAGCCAAGAAAGCATTTAGAAAATAAACAAAAGAGAACAGAAAGAAGTCAGTGAGGGGATATAAACAAGTATGACTAGTGTATAAGACAGTTTCATGGTTTCACATAGAGGCCTCCTTTTCTGTTTTTAGTACATGTAAATTTCAATGTTCATGATTTTAAAAGAACACTTCTAAATAAAGTTCAAACTTTTGGTATTAGTATAAGATTAAAGTTTTCTAGAAGTTTTTTTGCTTCAAATATTGAACTCTGAATAAACTGGAAGATGCCTTATGTGTCATCTAGATAAACCATAATAGGAATTACAAATGTCCAAAATAGCATCCCAACAAGTGGTCATTGACTTGAAAGAAGAAACATGGTATAGCAGAAAGAACACTAAATTTAGAGTAAGGAGAAAAATGGTTTTAAATCACATCTCCCACATTTATCACCTGTAGTACCATGGATAGGTCATAACCTCCCTGAACATCAGGATCTTTCTCTGTAAAATTGTGATAATAGTGCCTGCTTCACAAGGTTATCATGAAAGATACATTTTATATGTGTTTGTGTGTGTAAAATACACACATACATATATGCATATACACGTATATACATACTCGTGTATATGCACACATACATGTTGAATGTATGTAACTTATTTTAATATATTAGATACCAATATATTTTATATTTGTACCAGTATAAATATATATACATATATGTAAGGATAAAGATGCTATGTATACAATAGAGTGTGTGTGTGTGTGTGTGTGTGTGTGTATGATATAACTTCCAACTGAAGCGCTGAAGTGAGGAGGCACTAACTACGCATTGAAAATCATTCCATTTTAGAACCGCTCTAACTCTTAGGAAGTTTCTGTCTCCAAAGAACCCACATCTTTTTAGGTTCTGTTCATGAATGCATGTCTTGTCATCAGAGCCAAGAAGAGCAACTTTTTCTCACATAACAATCCTTCAAATACTTGAAGATCATGATTATGAAGTCTTTAAGTTTTCTCAAGTCTTTCATACACAGTAATTTCACAATGATATGACATGTATTAAAATCCCTTCAACATTTTGGTTGCCCTTCTCTGGAAATACAACAGCTTTTAAATGTCACTCCTAAATTTTGGCAGCCAGAACTGAACATAAATCTATTTTGCCTCATTCATCCTAAACGCTATATACTCTCTTTAATGCAGCTGAAAAATCTAACTGTTGTCCAAAGGCAATAAGAATCATGGCATTAGACAACTGGGAATCTTGTTATTTCATTGTTCATGATAAGCATTCCTTAAAAAAAAAAAAACACCAGGATCTACTCTATCATTCCTACTTTCTCAATCTTCAATCTTTGTGGGTCTGCTGCCAGCTTCTCTACCACCAACAAACATGTTCATGTCTCCATCATCCTCAAAAACCCTCTGATCCATCCATCTCCACTATCATCTTGTCTCTCTTGCCTTTTGTGAATAAACTCCTTCAGAAGACTGTCTATATTAAGGGCCTCCACTTCTTTTCCTCTTCCTCTCTTTATAACTTTCTACAAGTCTGGATTCCAATCTCATCAATCAACTGAAATTGTTCTCTCTAAAGTCACTAACAATTTCTTAACTGTCAAATCTAATGGTCTTTTCTCAATCCTCATCATTCTTGAATAGCCTTTGACACTATTGATAACTTTTTCTCCCCTTGATAATCTCTTTTCTCTAGGTTTTCCAAACACTACTCTCTCCTAGTTCTCATCCTACCTATCTAACTGCTCCTTCAGAGTCTCCTTTACTGGATCTTCATTCAGGTCATGCCTGCTAACCATTCCTGTCCTGCAGGGCTTCTAGAGCCCTCTTCTCCCAGTATATTCTCTCACTTAATGATCTTATTAACTCCCATGGATTCTATTATCATCTCTATGTAGATGATTTTTCAAATCTATTTATCCAGCTCTGACCTGTCTGATGACCTCTGGTCTTGCATCTCCAACTGCCTATTAGACATCTCAAACTGGATATCCAGCAGACATCTTAAACTCAACATGTTCAAGCTGGAACTCATTATCTTTCCCTCCCAAACCTCTCCCTTTTCACACACCCCTATTATTGTCAAAGGAACCACCATCCTCCCATTCACCCAGGACAACAACCTAGGTGTCATCTTCGACTTATCTCTCTCTCTCACACAACCCCTGTAACCAGTCACCTTTGCAACATCACTCAAATATGCCCCTTTCCCTCCTCTGATCCTGCCACCACCCTAGTCCAGGCCCTCATCACCTCAGTCCTGGACTAATGCAATAGCCTTCTGGTTGATCTCCCTGCCTCAAGTATCTTCCCACTCAAGCTCATCCTCACTCAGCTGTCAGTATTTTCCTAAACAAGAGATCTAACTATGTAATCCTTCAATATTCAATAAGCCCCAGCGACTCCCTATCACCTCCAGAGTCAAATATAAAATCCTCTGTTTGGCTTTTAAAGCCTTTCATAACCTGGGTCTCTTCCTGCTTTTGAGTCTTCTTATATTTGACTTTCCCCTGTATACTCCTGAGATTCAGTGACACAAGCTTCCTGGTTATTCCTCACAGAAAACACTCCATCTCCTCACTCCATATATTTCACTGCAAGTATTCCTATGCCTAGAATTCTCTCCCTCCACATCTCAATCTCCTGGATTCTTTCAAGTATCAATGGCTATCCCACCTTCTACAAGAAGTTCCTTCATGCTGTTTATTACCTCCAATTTATCCTGTCTATATCTTGTTTTCACATAGTTGCTTACATGCTAACTCCCTTACATTAGACTGTGAGCTCTGTGAGAGAAGGGAGTTTTTACTGTTTTTTGTTTTCTAGTGTTTAGCACGGTGCCTGGTGCATAGTAGGTGCTTAATAAATTCTCGTTTACTAACTAATCACTGTGAAAATAAATATCACTCATGAACTAACATCTCTCGAAAAGGACGAGAAGCTAGAAAACTCAGTAAGACCCTCCATACTAAATTAATACATATACATACACAAAATATATATTTTAATGTATTACAATGTCAATGTAAAGGCAGGCACAGATAAGGGTAGATGAAAAAAAAAATAAATTGGAAAATATGGTTCAGGAATACACAACAAGAAAAGCCAATCATCATATTACAGACTACACAGAAACCTCGTCCCTATATATAACAAATATTTTCTTCACGAAGAGAGTGAGGAGTCATTGGCCCATGGATAGCACTCAGTCACATCACAAAAATAAAACTCATTCTGTTTTGAGAGATGGAAAACAACTGGTTACCAAATTGAAAGGCATTTTTGAATCTACTACTTTTCTGCAGTCTGACCATCAATTTGTTAGAGCAAAGAACAAAATCAATATTAAATTGGAAAAAAGAATAAAAATGAGATATGGTGTAAAATTAAAACTATAATCTAACCTATTTAACAAGTTTTTGATGTCTAAAAATGGGAAATGGACAAAATAAAAGATTGATGTAGATTAGAATTGCTTCCAAAGGAATTTCAATTAACACAAAATTAATTTATATAACAGGAAGACCAAAAGAGGATAGGAACCACCTTGGCCAGCAAACATTTGCTCTCCTTGCCAAGAAAGAATAATACTGGTTTAGACCTAAATCTTTTTATAAAATCCTAAAAAGATGAATAGTAAAGCATTATGGATATGGATAATATCATCAGTTAAAATAATGAGAGTTATTAGGTGGAAAAACAAGTTAACAGAAAGGTAGGCAAGACACCAATAAGCATTAAAGCTGAAACCGAACAGAGAACAATAAAGGCAAAAATAAATAAATAAATAAATGATTTGTCAAGATTATCCTAACAAAATATTTTCTTCACCACTATCAATACAAAATACAACAAAATATTCTCTTCATCATTGTTAACTACATTTGGACTCTAACATCAAGGTCAATGATGTACCATGTGACAAAGTGGAAATGGTACTAAAGAAAATAAAGACCAAAACAAAAGCTGTGCTAGACCAAGTATATGGAAAGCAGGTCTACACTGGAGATAACACCATTGAGATCAATAAGGGATCAATTTCCAAGATATTTAAAAGAGGAAAGGATACCAAATAATTGGGGAAAAAATTTCAGACATTATCACTACCATGAGAGGCTGCAAATCATAGTGGATAAAGTACTGAATCTAGAGTCAAGAATACTTGAATCCAAATTCCACAATAGACATTTACTAGTTAGATCTCTGAGCCTTAGTTTCCTCATTTGTAAAATGGGGATAATGATACCTATAGTACCTTTCTCATGGGGTTATTGTGAGACTTAAATGAGAGTGTTTGAAAAGTATATTGCACACCTTAAACATGCTGAGTATAGGAGAGGGTACAAATGATGCCAACATCTTACAACTTTATCATCTTAAAGTTACTGAATGTCTATCAAACTCCATTCTATTATCTGAGATAGATAGATACATAGATAGATACACACATTGTGTGTGTGTGTATGTGTGTGTATGTATGTGTGCGTGTGTGTGTGTGCGTGTGTGTGTGTGTGTGTGTGTGTGTGTGTGTGTGTGTGTGTATTTCCAGGTTAGGTTAGACCAATCTCTTTTAAGTGAATATGGATCTCATTGAGGAGGGCCTGTTTTGTTCCATATAATTTGCACAATGTCATCTGCAAACATCATCTGGAGAATTTCATTATCAGTAGGAAAACTTTCTTCTAGTTGGATTTTAGGCAGGATATCCTCCATCATATTATTGAACATATGTTTGAGTCTCCCTGTTTTTGCCTTAATGTTCATGCTCAATAAGCTGCTGAATAAAATTATCTCCATAATCATACTTGAATTAAGATCTTGTATAATTTAAATATACAAATGGGAGCCATCTTACTTTAAATCTTTAAGGCTGCCATGGTTCAACCAAGTTAAACACTTTTTGTTGTTGTTGTTGCTTTGGCTTTTGTTTTGTTTTGTGTGGGGAATATAATCAACAAATAATTGACACAGTAGAACCTGATATTATCTCCACCTCTCAGTCAGTTGCATGGCTATGAAAATGTGGTCTGCTGTCAAAAATCGCCTTCAAAAACATGCCTGTTCTCTTCTAATGTATTCATAAAGGATACCCTCTAAATGCCTGCAAAGTCTTATTTTCATAAAGATTTTATAGAGATGAGAAGACAGGCATCAATAGTTAATATATTCCCAGCTACCATTTTATGGTAACAGTGTTGTACATTATGACCTTTTCTTTTCTTTTCTTTTCGTAGAACCTTTTCCTCTTAGAGATAATTAAAAATTCTTTAGTGTCTTAAAAATTCTGTATACTCCAGCATAGATTTCTTCTATTTGTGTTTGGTCAAATACAGCCATTCTTACCAAATTTACCTTAAGTACCATTGTCACTTCATCACACAGGTTAAATGCAGTCAAACAGCTTATCACTACTGATCAGAATAACCTGCCAGAGAAGTGTTGGCAGAACTGTTCATTTCACATCTATTTGTTGTCCTCCTTCAAGTTTCATCTACAATGCTTTCAAGATGATCTGTCTTATACTTCAAATGCCAAGTTCTTTTCCCTTCTATTACTTTGCAGTTTCCTGAGACAATAATGCTTATATTTTTTCATCATCCTTCTCTGTAATCTTTTGAAAATGAACTTATATATAAACGTGTATTGCCCTTGGCTACCACATTTCTCTGCTTGGCAAGATTGCTAGCTCAGATAGTTTATGTGCTCTTTTGGTTTCCTTGTTTTGATGATGATTTTGCATCATTTAAACTTCTCTAAGAAATGGTAACAATTAATGTTTTTACTTTTGTCCATTTCTTGTTTTTCTGAGTCCAGAGATAATTTAAGAAGACTGGAATGATACTGCTATAAATTACAGGAAGTGCTTTTTGTGGTTACAAAAAAACTGGAAACAAAGTATGAGTCCACTGATTGGTGAATGGCTGAACAAATTGTGTTATGTAATAGAATACTATTATGACATAAGAAATGCTGAATATGAAAAATTCAGAGAAATGGAGAATTCATAGACCAGAACAAAGTAAGTAGAACCAAGAAAACAATCTTTTTCAACAAGAACAATATACACAATGATTACAGTAATGTAAATTGCATTCAATAAATACAACAAACAAGTAAAAATGTAACTGGTCAAGGGTGAGACAAAAATGTGAGGGCTGATTTTGTTGGCTTATTCTGCATAATCATTTTTGATACAAGGGAAAATTTCAATAGGGGAATGGTATATCAGGGGAATGGCTGTGGTATAAAAAACAAAAGGCATTAATTCTCCTTCCTTTCAGTTGAACAACGGGAGGATCATAAGTTTCGAAAATTTGCCTATGCTATTGGACATAATCAATGTGTCCACCTTACTAAGCTGTAAGGGACACTAGGTAAGGGAAGAGGAATATATTTGGAAATGAATGGCATCAATAAAACAAAAAAAACCTCCTGGACAGCAATAAAATTTTCTGAATCACATGAAATACCATCTTTTCATCTTTATCCTTTCTTCTAATTTGTTATTTACTTTGACCTTTGCTCTAATCAGTTCTGAGCGTACAAAGACAACTGATTCTGAAATAGCTCGCACGTTGATACCAAGTTGTTTCCTGTTAAAACACAATTTCGTTTTTTGTGACGTTTGAAGGTGCTCACCATATCCAGTGCCTTCTAATTCTTTTAGAAGAAAGGGTTAATGACACTCAGGAAAGAGGCATCTGAATGGTCTATCAGCCTTTGGCCTTTTAAATTTCTTGACCTTAAACCATATTTTCCAACATGATTTTTGCCATCCTCCCCTTTTCCCACCTTCACATTGAAGTCACCAAGTATCAAGGTACACTTTGGAGGATCTTGTCAAGCTCTTCATAGACTTTCACTACTTCTTCATCCTCTAAACAGATGTTGGTACATAAGGTGCAATTATCTTCACTGTAGTCTGTTTGCTTATGTTCATCATGAGCACTGCAAGGTGAGATGACCAAATTTCCCATGAATTGTTGTTTCTTGTTAACTTTGGGTACACAATGAAACTAACTCCACCAATTCCTTTATTCACCTCCACAAGGAGAACCTAAAAAGCATATTTTCACTTAGCTTCAACTATTTTGACTTTTGGTTTCATTTATAAAGAGAATGTCCATATGGATGTGGTTCATTCCTCCAAAAAGTACTAAGTCATTGGATGAAAACTGACTATTAAGAATACGGTTAAACTAACATTTGAAGACAGCTGAAGAATTATATGAGCTTTCACACCCTCTGCCCCTTTTCCACTACTCTGACAACATTCACTGTGGATGGAAAAGGCCGTTTTGTATTTTTACATATTTCATGTGTCACAATGACCAAAATATTTATCTCCTAATGGTCAACCTTCTACCCTTCACACTATGCTATTCTGGTGCTGGGATAGCATAGTCTAGAGCCAAAACTGTACTCAAAGCCTTAAACCCAAATAGAACCTGCACTTCACTGGTGTAGGATCTGAGACCCCATGATCTCCTCCACAACATAGTGAGTAATCAGAAGAGAGAACAAAAACAAATTAAAGGGAATATAAAGTTCACAAGTTCTAAAACATGGAGCCCTAGCTTCTGTACATCCTCTGAAGTAGCTTTTAGGGACAGCACTAGAAGCAAGGTTTCAGGTGACACAGAAAATGAAGACCTGGCAATAGCAGTGCCATGGACTCCCAGCCTTCAAGCTTCAAATGAGTTAGGATACCCTCTGTGATATTTATGAATACTGTAGGTGACAGATAGTCACATTTGACATGAGTAGGGGCAGAAAAGAAAGAGAAGTTGTTGTAGAAGAAATTTCTATTCCAACATAGTTTAGACTAGATGACCGCTAAAGTGTTTTGATTCTATGAAATGTCCTATTGTAATAAAAAATATTCCAACAATACCATGGATTTCTTAAAACATAACTTCACCTTTAATTTTAGTTTAAAAACATTAATTTTATGTCAATTTAGTATTAGTAAGCACTGAATCAGCAAGGCATTATTCTTTCTAAAACAACTACTCACTATAGTTATGGCTCATTAAAGTATTCACTTACCTGAGAGAAGAAAATTATCTCAAGAGATCAAGATTTTCTTCCAGCCCTATGATAATATATGTATCTACTAAGAACGGAAACTATTTACTGAAGGTTTTTAAAACCACTTTCAATTATTTTTCTAATACTGTTTATATTTTAATCAAAATACCTGTGATTCTTAAATGTATACTTGAAACAAAAAAATTAAAATTCTTACAAGCTTTACTGGCTTAACAGACTACCCAATTCTCACATCACTAATGTTCCCATTGACCTTCGAAGTTAATTACAGCTTTACTTGTGGTAGATACACACAAAATAAGTCAAAACAATCAAAGGAAGAACTACTACTGGAATGAGAACACAAACAACCTGCAAGCAGCTTTTTCAAAACATACCTGCATTTCACAATCAGCTCGAAGATTAAGCTCTTCACAGCATTCCCTGGATATCCTCAAGAAAATATAGTCTTTTGTTTTTTCTTCAATAGCTGCTTCATAAACCTTCTCTTTGGTTCCCTGGGTCTGTACTAATTTCTCTTTAGTGATTGGTAATAAATAAACAGCATTGACTTTGGTCATCACCAGTCTTCCAGCCAAAGTGTCTTCAGAAAGAGTTTCAGTGAGCTTAAAGCGACCAAAAAGCTGTCCATTCTGAGCATACTTTGCACCTCCAGAAACCCCAGTGAGCATGAAGCTTGCTACAATCTGCAATTGCACTTTAATGTTAAACCTAAATCAGAAAATATAAAGTTAATTTAAATGTTTTACATCAAAAAAATTCTGAAAATTCTGAAAAGCAGAAAGGGAATGCAACATGCATCAAATATAAACATAGCAACATTAAACTTCATAACAATTCTACTCTGTTGAGTTATAAAGCATTCAATATTTCTTTGCCTTCAATCTAAGCTGGACACCAAACACCAAAAGAATAACTCCCAAATGAGTAGTACTTGTGAATGCACACTCAGTCATGATAGAGAGGGAATATGAGTACTCTATAGAGTATTTTACGGAATATTTTTAAACTAAATGTGATTTTTTAAATGAAGATTACATATTGTATATAATTTTGAATTAAAAATTTTTCAAAAAATAGAAAATACTTAAACTTCATATATGGTAGAACAAAATGCCTTAACATTTTCTTTTGCTTTAAAAAAAAAGAGCTCCATATGTTCTGGGGCAGTTAGGTGGCACAGTGGATACAGCTCCAGTCTTGGAGTCAGGAGGACCTGAGTTCAAATCCACTTACTTGATACTTACTAGCTATTGACTCGGGCAAGTCACCTAACCCCAACTGCCTCACCAAAAAAAAAAAAAATTTTTTTTCTTTTGCTTCTCTTTTTCTGAATTTGCCTTCAAAACATGGGATATCACCTTGGACATTCAGTAAGTGTCCATTAATGATAATGTTACATCATAGAGGGTACCATAAAGTTGAAAAAAAAGTTAAAATACCTAACATAAGGTTCTAGTTAAAAAGAACACTCTGCATAAAATGTATTTATTCCCATAATTACAATTTCAAAATTCATGGTCCATATCATTTTATCTAAATATAAAACATAGCTACTGGACATAGAACAACTATTGCATTACCTGTCATTTAAATTACCACGTAATAAATAAGTCCTAGTATCATGAGACAAACAGTAAGTGAAAAATATTTTTAGATGATTACTTACTTGCTAACTTCTTTATATTGTGCTATTTCCTCAATATAAAGCAAGTCATGTAACCGTGACTGATAATTAGTCTTTGTCAATGATTTGTCCAAAACAGATTGTGTAAATAGCTGATCAGCAGAGAGCGGAATTTGGTATCTAATAAGGAGGCTTTTCTCCAAATCAGTAGTTTCATTAGGCTCAAAATCTATAATAGTCTTAGAAGTGGAATCCCAGCGCTTTGCTGTCGTTAGTAGTTGTTGCCTTGCATGCATTAGGTATTCAAGGTCTAAAGAGAAAAGGAAAATACATTTACATATGGTCATAGCACTAATATCCTTAAATTCTATGTCCTACACTTTCCTTTAATTTTATTTTACATGCTAAAGACAGAATTCTTTCATTCCTACTTAACCTGCACCTCCCACTAGTTTTTTTTTTCCCAGCTATAAAAGACTTCTACACTAATCTAACAAGAAGACAATGCTGAAAACAGCAATCTAAGGAGAGAGTAGACATGCCACAAAGTTAATCAAAATTATAAAACTAAGAATAAATTGAGAAATGTCCCTAAAACAGAACTCTGATATGTACGAAACAGTTATCTAGTACAGCAGGAAAAAATCTGCTGGGTGTAGAACATGTTTCACTTCCCACTATATACAGTTATCTGATTCAACTGTGGGAAGATCAACTGATCAAAAAACAAGAACAAATAGTAATACTATTTTCTTCTTCAAGTTCAAAATAAAACTGTTAATAAAGATGTCTGTAAGTTAACTTGTTTCACACAAAATTCTCCTAAAAGATAGGTCACAAAAAACATTCTGATAAACATTCTGGCTACAGTTTAGATTCAACATAGCCTCATAAAAGTTTAAGTTGGCCACAATATCATTTGCTGTTGTCGTTCAGTCGTTTCAGTCATTTCCAATTCTTCAGGAATACATTTGGGGTTTTCTTGGCAGAGAAGCTGGAGTGGTTTGTCATTTCCCTCTCCAGCTCATTTTATAGATGAGGAAACTATAGATAAGGGTTAAAGGACTTGCCCAGGGTCACACAGCTAGTAATTGTCTGAGGATGGATTTGAACTCATGTATTCCTGACATGAGAACTCTTTCCTGGCACTCTATTCAATGACTAATCAAGGATTTGTTCTGATATCTCTGGAAGAATTGTTTTTTGTTGTTCAGGCCCAGACTTCTGATTTCCTCAGCGTGTTAGTGTGGAAACTCCTTCTGCTGATGCTAATCAAAACTGATAATTAACAACTTATACTGAAAGGTTAAGTGACTTGTCCAAAATGAAAGACCCAGTATGTGTTGGAGGTAGAATATGCATTCTTATCTTCCTCATTCCCATCCACTTGCCATAAAAGGTAACTCATGTAGGGAATATTGTATGATATAAGGAAAGATGGCATAATTTGATATTTCAATATATTTAATATTTATTCTAGTAGTTTATCAGTCAAATAATTAGAATTTACATATCATAAACATGGAAAAGATCTAACCATGAAAAGTATGTGCTAACTAAATAATCCATAATCAAAATTTTCTAGAGTATAAGTAGTAAAAGTACTCCAAATAACAAACCGAATTATTATTTTAGAAACAGTAATAAAATGTTTAGAGCTGAAAAATGCCTTAAAGATTACTGAATCCTGAACATCACTTTGAATTCCATTTATGATACAATGGCTATGTGACTATGGACAAAAATTTCACCTCTCTGAGGTGAAACTGAGTCTCTGAGACCCAGTTTTTTCATATGTAAAATGGAGGAGAAAGATATCTGTGGTACCAGCTTTACAGGGTTGTTCTAAAGCTCAAATAAGATAATATAAGAAAAGCACTGACAATTTTAAATTGCTACATAAATTTTTGCTATTATTAGCCAAGGACATACAGACAATAGAAACAGAAGTGAAACCCAATCCAATTTTTTTTTCCAACCATACATAAGTGTATGTATGTACATCTGCTCTTCAAGATTCAAATTATTTTTTGAAATATTTATTTTGAACAAAAGAGGGATATCATCAAAGAAAAAGAAGTATGTTTCAGATTAAAGAAGGGTTTTAAGTAGCTATTTTAAGTAAGTTTCTAGCTTTAATGAACATTTCTGATATATTTAAATGTGTGTGTTTTAATATCTATATATAAGGGGCAGCTAGGTGGCGCAATGGATAGAGCATTGGCCTTGGAGTCAGGAGGACCTGTGTTCAAATCCAGTCTCAGACCAGACACTTGACACTTACTAGCTGTGTGACCCTAGGCAAGTCACTTAACCCCAATTGCCTCACAAAAATAAATATCTATGTACTTATATACATTTGGATAAGTTCTAATAAATATGTATTATGATCATACAAGTATTTATGTATGTACACATCTGTCTTATTCTTCATAAGCAATTTCTATCAGCAGATCCTTATCTTATCCTTAATTCTTAGATTACATTGTTTCTCTAGGGTACTCTAAGTACACCATCATATCATCTGCAAAGAATGATAGTTTTGTTTCCTCATTGGCCATTCTAATTCCTTTCATTTCTTTTGCCTTTCTAATAGCTAGAACTAGCATTTATAGTACACTATTGAATAACAGAGGTGATAAAGGATATTTTTGCTTCACCCCTTATCTTACTGGGAAGTCTTCTAGCTTATCCCCATTACAGATAAGGCTTGCTGATAGTTTTGGACAGATATGATTTATTTTAAGGAAAGTTCCATCTATTCCTATGCTTTCTAATGTTTTTAATAGGAATGGTTGTATTTTTTTCATGAGTTTTGGGGGGGGTTTTGCCATCTAGTGAGATAATCATACGATTTTTTCTGTTGGTTTTGTTGATATGGTCAGTTATGCTGATAATTTTCCTAATATTGATCTAGCCCTTGATTCTTAGTATAAATCCCACTTGGTCATAGTGTATTTGAGATATATTGCTCTAATCTCCTTCCTAGCATTTTATTTTAAATGTTTGTATCAATATTCATTAGGGAAATTAGTCTACAGTTTCTTTCTGCTTTTGCTCGTTATATATCAGCACTATATTTGTGTCATAAAAGGAATGTGAAAGGATACCTTCTTTGCTTATTTTTCCAAATAGCTTATATAATATCAGAAATAGTTGTTCTTTAGATGTTCAATAGAATTCACTTGTGAATCCATCTGTTCCTGGTGATTTTTTTCTTAAGAAGCTCACTGATGACTTGTCCAATTCCTTTTTCTAAGATAGGGTTATTTAAGTATCCTAACTCCTCTTCTGTTAATCTGTGCAATTTATTATTTTAATTTTATTTGTAAATATTCATCCATTTCACTTACATTGTTAGATTTATTGGCATATAATTGGACAAAAGAGTTCGTAATATCTGCTTTAATTTCATTGTCATTGGTGGTGCATTCACCTTTTTTGTTTTTGATACTGGTAATTTGGTTTTCTTCCCTTTTTTAGATCAAATTAACCAGTAGTTTATCTATTTTATTGGTCTGGTTTTCTGGGGGGTTTTTTTCCATAAAACCAGCTCGTAGTTTTATTTATGAGCTCAATCATGTTCTTATTTTCAATTTTTATTAATCTCTCCTTTGATTTTCAGGATTTCCTATTTGATTTTTTAATTGGAGATTTTTAATTTGTTCTTTTTCTAGTTTTTTTAGTTGCATGCCCAATTAATTAATCTATTTCTCTATTTTATTGATGTAAGCATCTAGAAAATTTAAGTATAAATCTTCCCCTAAATACTGTTTTGGCTGCATCACATAAATTCTAGTATGTTGACTCCTTGTCATTCTCTTTAAATAGAATTAATGATTTGTTCTTTGACCCATTCATTCTTTAAGATTAAAAATTAATTGGACTCTAAATAATGTAATCAATCTTTTTCATGGCTCTTTATTGAATGCAATTTTTATTATATTATGATCTGAAAAAGATGCATTTAATGTTTCTGCTTTTCTGCATTTGCTCATGAAGTTTTTATGCCAATACACAGTCAATTTTTGTGAAAGGGCCATTGTACCACTGAGAAAAAGATATATTCATTACTATTCCCATTCATTTTTTCCAGAGGTCTAGCACATCTAACTTTTCTAAAATTCTATTCATCTCCTTAACTTCTTACTTTTTTTTTGTTAGATTTATCTGGTTCTATGAGGGGAAAGTTGAGTTTCTCTACTAATCAGTTTTATTCCCTATTTTCTCCTGTAACTTATTTAACTTTTCCTTTAAAATTTGGATGCTATACCATTTGGTGTGTATATATTTGGTATTGATATTACTTCATTGTCTGTAGTACCTTTTATCAAAATGTAGTTTCCCCCCCTTATCTCTCTTAATTAGATCTGCTTTTGCTTTGTCTGAGATTATAATTGCTACCCTTGGTTTTTTTAATTCACCTGAAGCATAACAGATTCTGCTCCAACCCCTTATTTTTATGCTGTGTGTCTCGCTTCAAGTGTTTCTCATAAACAACATATTGTAGAATTCTGGTTTTTAATCCACTCTACTATCTGCTTTCCACTTTTCCAGTGGGAAACAGGCCAGAACAAGTAAAAGTTGAAAAGCTTTTTGGCCATCTATGAACACTAGACTAACTTTAGTAAAACGTTCAATAAGTAATCTTTGTCTGATGACCAACACACTGACTCACTATTGGAGATAAAGAATCCACATTAAAACCCTAAAACATAATGAAGTAGTAGATAAAATGAAATGACAGACATTAAACTGTTTATACCTATATCAGGGAGACAGTATGACAGAGTGGAAAGGATAGACTCTGGTATCAGAAGATCTGGGTTCAAATTCTGCCTCTGATTCTTACAACCCATATGACCTTGGACAAGGCATTTAACCTCCCTGAGCCTCAGTTTCCTCATCTGTAAAATATGGGATTTGGACAAGTTGGCTTCTGAGGTCTGTTCCACCTCTAGATCTATAATCCTACGACCTAGTGGTCCTCCATTCCGAGAAAAAACAGAAAAGAAAGGTGCCATATACACCAAAATATCCAGAGTAGCATTTTTTGTCACAGAACTGGGAACTGAGAATAAAGTGTTCATTGATTGAAGCAATGGCTATATTGTAAAAAAAAAAATTTCAAATATAAAGAATTCAGAAAAGCTTAGAATGATTTGTATGAACTAATACAGAATAAGATTAACAAAATCAGGACAGCAATATCTGTGTTGACTATAATAATATAAACAAAAATAATACTAAAACACAATAAAACTATTTAGTAAAATGACTAATTTTGATGCACTAGAACATATGATGAAAAATACTTTCTCCTCGTTGTAGAAAAGAACACAGGATTACACATTTAGAGCTGAAAGAGGCCACAGAACCTCTGAGTCTGACCCTCTCCTTTTATAGACAAGATGAGACACAGAGAAATTAAGTGACTTAACTAGGGGCATATAACTAATAAATAGCTAAAGAGGGATTTGAACCAATGTCTTTTTCATTCTAAGTCTAGTGCCCAATCCACCATAAAGGCTACCTTTCCCTAGATGACAAGGAACTACCAGTGAAGAATGTTGTCAGTGCTCTTTGATTCAGTTACTGTGCCCACTGGTTTTGCTTAACCGCTTTTCTTTGTTAAAAGGGAGGGTACAATTAACTGAAAAGGAGGTGATAGGGAAGGAAGAAGTATATATCAGAAAATAATTCAGGAACAAAAAAAATTAAATTTAAGTGAGCAGAATCAGAGAAGACTATATATACAATGACTACAAAATTGTAAAAGGGGAAAAAAAGAACAAAACAACGGAAACTGAATGCTATGAAATTATAATGATTAAGCTTGGTGCCAAAGACTAGAGAAGACAATATTTCACCTACCCTTCTCTTTGCAGGGGTAAGAGACAATGGATATGGAATATGGTGTAGGGTAACAGACTTTTTGATGCACTGGTTACTTTTGCCAAACTGTGTGTGTGTGTTTTTTTCCTTTTTGTATTCTTTGTTATAAATCATGACTTTCTGAGGTAGAAGAGATAGATATATTGGGAAATGCAGGTGATGTAAAAACAAAAGTTACCAACAAAAATTTATTTTTAAAAAAGCTTCAAAGAAAATTTTGAAAAATAAGAAGAACAGCACACAAGTTTGCCTAGGAGAGGTTCACAAAGGAAGCAATGGGAGTTGACTGTTTGATGTTTATCATTCTTTTGCAAACTCCTACAATGGATGTTCCCTATAGCTCTGTACTAGATTCTCTACTCTCTTTCCCCATGATCCACTTTCCCCTACCCCAATCAGGTCCCGTGAGTTTAACTATTTCTTCTATGCCGAAGACTCTCCGATCTGTATGTTCTGTCCCAATGTCCTGAATTTTGGCCTTGCATAGCCATCATCTATTTGCCATTTCCAAATGGACAGCCTTCATGCATCTAAAATTTAACATATGCGAACAGAACTCATTATACTTCCCCAAAATCTTCCTCTCCCCTCTTCTGAACTTCCCTCTTTCAGCAGAACATCAATAATATTTCGTTTCCAAGTGCTGTTAATTCTTTCTCCACAAAATCTCTCACATTGGTCCACTTATTTTCCATTCTCATAGTCAGGTCCCTGTCACCTCTCATCAGGACTAATCAATACCCTTCTCATTGGTCCCCTTGTTTTGAATTTCTCCCCTTTCCAATCCATGTTCCACATAGCTAAAAGTGATATTCTTAATGTACAAATATGACCATATCACTTCCTGCTCAAGAAGCAGTGGCTCCCCATCCTGCTTCCAAGATAAAATACAAACCCCTCTGTTTGGTTTTTAAAGCCCTTCACAATATGGTTCCAATTTAATATTTTATGTAACTGTCAAACAGCCTGCCTTTTATAATATTCCATCTCATTTCTCTTTGCCTTCCCATAGGCTGTCTTCTATACCTTCAATACACTCTCTAGCCCCTTAACTATACACACACACACACACACACACACACACACACACACACACACACACACACACACACACACACACACCTGCTTGTAGAACCCTTAGCTTCTTTCAAAGTTCAGCTCAAGTGCCATTTCCTAGTGTAAGCCTATCCTGATTCACTCTGCTTCAGTAGTTAGTATCTTCTGTGGGGAAAATTCTATGCTGTGTATACATTTTGAATTTATTTATCTATATATGTTTTGCACAATAAACTGCAAGCCCCTTAAGGAAAAATACCATTTCATTTGTATCCTGGAATCCCAAGTGTCTAACACAAAAAAAGGAAGGGAGGGGCAGGAAGGGAGAAATGAATGAAGAAGGGAGGGAAGGATTTATTAAGCACTTAGTATGTGCCAGGCACTGTGCTAAGTATTTAACAAATATGATCTTATTTGATCCTCACAACATCCCTGGAAGGTAGGTTCTATTATAATTCTCACTTCACAATCGAAGAAATTGAGGCAGACAGAAGTTAAGTGACTTGCCCGGTGTTACATATCTAGTAAGTATCCAAGGCCACATTAGAACTCAGGTCTTCCCAACTCCAGGCCCATTCTATTCACTGTGCCACCTAGCTGCCATTACATACCTGCAAACAGTAGGTATTTAATAAATGCTTGTTAAATTGAATTGAAAGCAACAAGAAACATGATTTCATTGTACTCTTGGGTCATCTTACCTTATAGTGTTCGGGCAAGCAAACCACATGAAGATAATTACAGTTTATGTACCAACATCTGTTGCTGAAGATGAAATGGCAAAGTTCTATGACTTGACAAGATTCTCCAAATTAAAACAACATATACTTGGAGACTCACCAAATTCAATATGAAAATGGGTACAGGAAAAAACAGTAAGAGTTACACTGAAAAAAGAGTTATACTGAAAAATATGGTTCAAAATCAAGAAATGAAGAAATCAAAGCCTTCTAGAACACCTAGACAGCTCTTGCTTACATGTAAAATGAATATCAGAAAATGATTGTGGGGCAAGCACAATTTTTTTTTATTTTTATTTATGTTTGTTTGTTTATTTATTTATTTTTGAGACTGACTATATCCAAAGAGGAAATAAGACTGCATATGTAGTAGTCACTTCAGAATGTGAGGCGTGTATAGTCAAACCATCATTTGAGAGGAAAGGTCCAGTTACAGGTTTCAGCTCTAGGTAGCTTTCCCTTTAAGGACTGGCTACAAATAACATTTCAAATCATTACTCTTTTCTTCCTCCTGATTTCATTTACAAACATTCTTGGGATTACATAATTTAGTTGCTTGTCATACAGGCTTATTTTTTCTTTAACTACTTTTTGCTGGTTTGTAAGGTGATCTGATTTTTTTTTACATTTTTTTTTGCATATTGTTTTGTAATTGAACTTGCACTCATTTAGAATGCTGTTTTCCTTAGCTGCTATGTCCCTCAGCTTGATAAGGAACCAAGTGCTGCTTGCTGGCTCAGGGAATTTCTGAGTTGTTTTTGGCCTCTGTCCTATGTACATACGTGATTAAACTTCTCTAAGAAACAGTTTGAATCCTAACCTTCATCCTACTTTTCCAACTTGTCATAAGTTGTTTGGAACTGCTTTAATCAGTCACATAGTGTCTTGTCATCTTTATCCTTTTTTTTTTTTAATTTTTGGTGAGACAGTTGACAGTTGGACTTAAGGGACTTGCCCAGGGTCACACAGCTAGTTAAGTGTCAAGAGTCTGAGGCCGGATTTGAACTCAGGTCCTCCTGACTCCAAGGCTGGAACTCTATCCACTGCACCACCTAGCTGCCCCTATCCTTTCTTCTAATTAGAAAAATGTAAATTAAAACAACTCTGAGGTACTACGTCACACCTATCAGATTGGCTAATATGACAAAAAAGGAAAATGATAAATGCTGGAGAAGATGTGGGAAAATTGGAACATTAATGCACTGGTGATGGAGTTATGAACTGAGCCAACCATTCTGGAGAACAATTTGGAACTATGCCCAAAGGGCAATCAAACTGTGCATACCCTTTGATCCAGCAATACCATTTCTGGGTCTGCATCCCAAAGAGATCATAAAAAAGGGAAAAGGAGCCATATGTACAAAAATATTTTTAGCAGTTCTTTTTGTGGTGCCAAAGAATGGGAAATTGAGAGGATGCCCATCAATTGAGGAATGGCTAAACAAATTATGGTATATGAATGTTATGAAATGCTATTATGCTCTAAAAAATGATAAACAGATGGATTTCAGAAAAACCTGGAAAGACTTACATGAAATGATGCTGAATGAAGTGAGCAGAACCAACAGAATACTGTACACAGTATCAGCAATAATGTGTGATGATCTACTACGATAGACTTAGCTCTTCTTAGCAATACAATGATCCAAGACAATTCGAAAAGACTCAGGATGGAAAATGCTATCCACATTCAGAGAAAGAATTATGGATTCTGAATGCAGATTAAAACATATACTATTTTCATTTTGTTTTTGTTTTGTTATCTTTCTTCTGGTTTTCCCCTTTTGTTCTGATTCTTCTTTCACAACATGACTAAAGTGGAAATATGATTAGTATGATTGTACATGCATAACCTCTATCACATTGCTTGCTATCTTGGGGAGGGGGAGGGGAAGAAGGGAGGAAGAAAAACTTGGAACTCAAAATCTTATAAAAGTGAATGTTGAAAACTATCTTTACGTGTAATTTGAAAAAAATTAAATACTACTAAGTGGGGAAAAAGTCTACCTCGGAAAGAGAGAAAAAGTATTTAAATCATATTTAATAGACAAAAAAAAACCTTGAGCTTTCTTTTCAAAAGTTCCTCTCAGTTATCTCTTACTTCTTGAATACTGATCTCTCATTCTGGCATTTGACCTCTGATGGAATTTAACTCCCACTATGGACTACATTTCCAAGCAAACCAACTCTGAGGACACCTGGTCCCATCATATTGGGGGCAGCTAGCAACCTGAAGAAGTCCTCGGTGAGGGTGAGGGACAATGTCCTGTGCAAAAGTAGTGTTTGCCTGCTACCAAAGCAACAGAAAGAGAAGCTTTAATTTATTTTATTTGAATATAATACATTGGTCATGTTTTTTCAAAATGTCATGCTGAAAAAATGAAGAGGGTTTATATTATATTTAGATATACAGCCCTCACCCAAAATTACTAAACACTCAATTTGTTAACTCACTAGGCACATACAACTCACTGTCTCCTCCACCTTCTCACCAACCTTGTTTTAGGAAACAACTCAGCTGTTACGAGCCAACCAGTACCACCTAGTGGTCAGCATCAGAAACTTTGTAACCCAATCTCTGCCCTACCACAGCCTATTTTTCTCCACAATGGCAGGACAGAAGCATTGTGGTCCTCCCATTAGTTTTTCTTAGCTCTTAGTTCAATACATCAAGAGACATAGGATTTTATCAAGAAACATTCTCTCCATCAGCTAAGATGTCAAGCCCTTTACAATTCAATCTTTATTCATTTTAATTCAACAATAATCTATTAGGTGCCCACTGCCAGCAAAGTACAGTTCAAAGTTCTAGGATTACAAAAACAAAACCAGAAATCTCTCTGCCTTCAGGAAGCTAGCATTCTATTTTATAACTGCGGCAAATGTATTCATCACTCAGAAGTGAACCTTTTGGTGTCAAGCCTCCTCAGACTTCATTAGGACACTAACCACAGCTTCTACAAAGGTCTCTTATTACCACCTTAAGCATTATCTCGATTACACATGTTTATTCCCCTTCCCATTTTTCTAATTTTTACCTACTTGTCTCAGGAAAATCTTTCTCCTTCCTTCTTGGTGGGGCTGGGGGAAAGAAGAGGAGTTCATCATCTAGTAGTTGATCTTTTTTCTTACTACAGCAATGTACAAAGGGCACCTACTAAAATCTGAAAGGGCTGCAATATATACCAGTGCAAGATATAATGAAAATTATAATAATAATAATAATAGTAATTATAGTAACAATAACCTGCTTTTATATATTGCTTTGTAATTTGCAAAGCATTTTACATGTTATTTCAATGAAGAAATATCTACATTGTCACTAAATAAACATTTATGAAGCACCTACAATGTGCCAAGCACTGTGCTGGATGACACAGATACAAAGAAAGGCAAATGACAATCTCTGCTCTCAAGGAAGTTCACAGTGTAAAGGGGAAGAGAGCACGCAAACAATCACGTACAAACTCACTATATACAAAACAAACTAGAGATAATCAATAGAAGGAAGGCACCAAAAGAGTAGAAAAGATTTCCTGTAGAAGATGAGACTTTAGCTGGAACTTGAATAAAGCCGGGGAAATCAAGAGACAGTGATAAAGAAGGAGAGAATTCTAGGTATGGGAGACAGCCAGTAAAAATGTCCAGAGTCAGGAGAGGCTGTATCTTGTGCAAAAAACAGCAATGAGGTCAGTGTCAGTGAGCCTCAGAGTACTTGGGAGGAAAGGTATAAGAAGACTAGAAAAGTAAGAATGGGCCAGGTTTAGGAAGGCTTTAAAAGACAGAGGATTTTATAGTTGATCCTAAAATTTATAGGAAGCCATTAAAGTTTATTAAATAAAGGGGAAGAAGGTGGGGGGGGTGTTATATCTGCATATTAAGATCATTTGGCAGCTAAGTGGTGGCTGGATTGAAAGTGGGAAGAGATTTAAGGCAGGTAGATCAACCAGAGGCTGCTACAACAATCCAGGCAAAAGTGAATAGAGCCTGGACTAGGGCACTGGCAGTGTTATAAGAGAGAAGGGGGCATATGCAAGAGACGTTACAAAAGCAGAACTGGCAAGAGTTGGTAACAGATTGAATATGGGAGATAAGAGTGAAGAGTCAAGGACACCCATGTGACTGGGAAGATGATGGTACCCTTGACAACAGCAGGGAAGTTGGGGAAGGTTTGAGGAAAAGTTAATGAGTTCAGCTTTGGACGTAATGAGTTGAAGATGTCTACATCTATTTTACTGTTTGTATAAGAAAATGTTTTCAAACAACCAACTTGAAAACTTTTAGAACATAAATCATTTGTAAATCTGGTATTTTTCTTCACAGACATGTCAGTGGTATAAATTGTGCTTTCTAGTCATTGGTACTTCAGCTTTAAACTCTGAAAGAAATATAAAATATTAAGTACATATGGGTACACTATAAATTGAAATGTCTAAGCTAGCTGGGGATATGAAAATTCAACAAAGTAACGTGCCCTGATTTTTAGGATCCTGATACCTAGAATTCTTTTCCTGGAGCGCAGAACTAATCCTATTAAAAAGATTTTTGCGGTTTCTTGGATTTTAAGCCCCTTTGTATTAGATACTCCTTCACTGCCCTAGCAAAACTAAAGAGTTGTTCTTCATTAGGATTCTTTCAATACCCAAATCAAGGATATCAAAAATTAGTAATATTAAAACCAAACCAGAAAGCCTGGCTACTTGGATTTAGATAAAATCCAAATGCTTTAAGTTTCTGTTGTTCTTGGCCCATCTCTCTTTTTACCTTCAAAATAATTTACAATTAATTATTTCAGCAGGACAAAGATTTTTAAAAATTGCATTCTTTCATTAAAATCTGTTTCAAATGTTTGTTGAGTTGATCACTGAATGAATATCAGAATGTTCCTCACTGTGTTCAGGATGTATCAGTTAAGTGATAAATCATTGAGAAAACCAATCCATATCAATCCTTCATGCCACAAATCAATAACCCCCAGATACTTTAATTCAGCACCGTCACTGGCCATTCTACCTTGTACTTTGTGTTTTTATGCGACTCTAATTTATAAAATCTCCCCAAAAATACGTAAAACGCGCCAAATTTAATTTAAATATTCAATATCATACAGGCATTAAAATAAACTTGATACATACAAATTCCATACCAAAAGAACAAAATCTTGTTTTAGATTGTCTCTGGCACAGGGAATAGCATATATTATGCAGCGTTCTTCACTAATAATTCCTTTTATCTACATCAGCAAAAATTGTTAGTATGAATTGTCATCCACAACATGGAATTTCTCCTGTTATATAAAACTGGATATAATAGGCTACTATTTTAATGAGTACTGCTAGTAGTAATATTTTAAAATAATTATTGTAATACTCTTTATATTTAAAAGATAATAGATAAAAGTTAATACATAACTAACACAATCCTCTATTCAAAGAAGCCTTAGAATTCTGAAAGACTGACATAATGACTCTTTGCATCAAGGGAACAGGGTAAAAATGTACCTTATTAATTCTACCATACTAGTCCTATTTATTATGTAAGAAATGCTTCAATTAATTTGGAATCCCTAATCTCAACTATCACCTATTTACAGAGCATTTGGAAACCAACATATTTCTTGTAATAGAATTACTAAAGGTCTCCTATCAGAGGGAAAAAATTCTAAATATTACCTTCTGTAGAAGCAGCATCAATCATTACTCTTTGCATGAGCACTGGTTCCAATCCAAAGTCAAAAACTATGGTTTGGCGAAAAGTTCCAAATATCTCCGTGTTAAATGCTATACCAACTTTATACACATAATGATCTAATCCATTTTGAGCCATCTTTCCTCCTATCCATTCTTGACAGTTTTCTGGGACTTCCTGTGATACTTGAGTAGTACTGTCTCCAGCAGATATTCCAATAATACTAAAATGAGGACGATGAGCATCATAAAGCAATGCTACTCGATACAGCATTCTTGCAGGCTACAAGAAAGTTAACATTTCGTTGAGTATAAATCCAATTTTTTAAAGCAGTATTCAAGTTATTTCCACAGAAAACTTTTATTTTCCCATATCCCTAGAATGTGTTAAAACTATAAATTTTACAAATAAGTTATTTGAATAAAAATTATAATGATAAAAATAACTGTTAAAAAGTGACCTCTTTGTGGCACATTGCTTGGACCTTTCATTGTTACCCCAGTAATTCTCCAGTCACCTGTTCTTTAGGTCCTTCATTCCCTTTCCCTATCCTTTTCCCAACAGCAGAGTCTGCAATACATATGAGTCCTTTCTGAGCAGTGAAGGAGGTTTCATAGCCAAGGCTTAAGAACACTTGGTATGGTATGAGATGATACAGTAGAATAAGATCCACTAAGTAATAACACAAAGTTGTTTCAATGTGCATGTTTAAAGAAACTTTTTGCTTTTACTCAATTTTAACCCTAAAAATTACCATTTAGGAAGACAAACACAGCAACCACATATCCCTCATGTACCACATTCTCATTACAACACAGTTTAACAGGACAATGGTGTCACCAACTATAAAAACAGGTTGCAATTCTTCTCATGTCCCATAATGGCCAATTCAACAACTCTCAGGATAGAGTTTAGGTCATAATAAACCATAAACCCCTACAATGTACTAAGTTTAAGAAGTGATACATTAAATAATATATTAAAGAACTTCCCTAACCTCTTCAAAAAAAAAGTGTGTGTGTATATATATATATATATATATATATATATATATATATATATACATATATACATACATATATATACATATATATATACACACACACATATACATGTACACATAAATCCTCAATAGCTATTGCCTCAAAGCCTAACAAAAGGGTTTAATATAGTTTTAATGACCAAAATGCAATTCATATTTGTTTTTTAAAAAGCTTATATAAAGCATATATGTAACATATTACATTTGCACTAAAAAATTAATAATCTTTTAACAAAAATTTAAATGACTAATATACTTATCAATGTTAATTCGTTTTAAAGCAACACCAAAAACCATACCTTACAAGTGAGAGCAAATGTCCACGTCTGATGAGACTTTTTGGTGGTGACAGTAACAGATAGTTCTGGATTATGCTCCACCCACACACCTTCCACACATTCGCTAAGCTGGAATTAAAAAGAAATTAACTAGTGTTACATATCTACTATCAAAAATAATCAAGCCTAGTGAATCTGCTTCAACATTGAAACTGCTAAATGTTGTAGAATAATTACTTAAGAAATTCTGTGCACTGGGATCATGTTTTCTATCACACAAATCGAATGGAATAAACCAAAGTACATGAAAAACATTAACAAAAAATTGACAATTATATATGCCCTAAAAGAAGAATACATGAAAAATATTTTAATAACTCACAAACCCCAACTGGCTGAACTGAGGCTACACCATCAAAAACAGACACCTATTTTATCTTCGGTCTGAAAATATCTTCTTATTAACAATAGCAGCCTACATTCAAAGTTTACAAAGTTTCATATATATTATCTCATATGATTCATACAACAACTTAATGAGGTAAGTAGTGTAAACATCATCATTCCCATTCATAAAGGAGAAAACTGACAGTGACATGACTTATGTATGCCCCAGATGCACAGTCCATGTCAGAGTCAGGATCTGAATCCAGGTCTTCTGACTTCAAACACAATACTCTTTGTACTACACCAGGAAGCTTCATTCAGAAGTCCATTTACTATTTTTACAGACAAAGTGTACATGAAAAAGTCAAGGTTCAAACAAATTTGTGATTAAAATAGAAAAATAATAATATTTATTTTCCTCACCACTTTCTCAGGAGATAGTGAATTCATCCATTTTTCTATCAAAGTTTCCATGTAACTTCCAGAAAATTGTTTGCTTTCTTTCTGCTGTTTCAATTTTATCAGTCTTGATGCATATCTTTTCTGCCATTCAGTTAGTTCTTCCTGGGAATGGGCTGATGTACACTGGGCACCATACCTACAGATTCCTTGCTCTAAAAATCTAAGTAAAAAGAAAAAATAATTGTACCTTGTCTTTAATCTTTGTAAAGGCACACCAAAGCCCATTATGTGCTCTCTGTCTCTTTACCAACTAGAACAAGTCGTGTTTGCCAATAGATTAATTTGGTCACAATGCAGTGAGTTGGTTAAAAAAAGATTATCTTACCAGCAAAAGTTACCACACTTGCAATTTAAGAGCTTGCCTCCCACCTCCGATGATCTCATTCTGCATTTTTTGGCAAAAAGGGAGGGAGGGGAACAGTAACAAGTAGATCCTAAATCATAACAAACTGAGGATCTCTCAAAAATTCTACCTACAAACATTCATCCTATGTGACACGTTACTATTATTCCTCTTGGACAACTTTTTTTTTTTTGAAGCAACACTGACACCAAGTGGTTCAACTATTCCAATACATACATATGCTACTCAATAGAAACTAACAAAAACTACGTGTAAACTAAGCACATTCCTTATGAATAAACTGTTAAATTATTCACTTAATGCTTCTAATTTTCACCTAAAAACTAAATAATATTTTCACTATAATTAGCATCTTTTCCTATGTTACTATTAACCTACATTTTATTCCAAATTATTGTCATGATTTTTTGTTCTTGTATTCAGAATTAAAAACAAATTCGTGGTTTGGCTTTTATAAAGCCAAATGAGGTACTCTACAATGGTTTCATTCTCTGCTATGTAAAAAAAAAATCATTTCAGCTTTCATATCCTAAAAAAGATAAAGCTAACGATTCCTCACTGATGTTTGTGACCCGAGGAAGTCAATTTCATTTCAGGCTCAAAGACAATATTCAATTATATAAAAGAATAATATTGTCTCTTACAAAATGGCCTTAGTCAAAATAAGGATAAGAAAACTCTCCCAAAAGACAATGTATAGCAAGAGTAAGCAATAAGTTAATTTTACAAGCCAAATTTTTTTAAATGACTGAGAGTGATCTCTTGTGGGAAAAAGTCTTAATGTGTCATTTCACAAACATTTCACAGACAATTAAATAAGGAGTAGAAATTAAAATCACAATAAAAATAAACACAGACAATATAACAAATTAGATCAGTCACTAAATTTATAAAGTTGATTATTTGATATTTAAGCTCATGATACACTGTGACTATCTGCATTTAAGCTCATGATATACTGTGTTCTAGAATTTATTCATATTAAAATATATACATTTAGGATAAGAAGGAATACATAATGAATGAGAAAAATATTTGTATCAAATATCTCTCCTAAGGGTTTGGTATCTAAGAGATATAGACAATAGGAATATATAAAAGACAAAAAGTCATTCCTCCAAACAGCTTAGTAATCAAAAGATATTAATGAATCGTTCTCCAAAAAAAATAGTGAAATATTAACAACTATATAAAAGAATGCTCCAAATCACTAATAATAAGAAAAATTCAAATCAAAACAACCATGAAATTTCATTTCATATCAAATAAATTGATAAAGATAAAAAATGGAAACAGTCACTGATGGAAGTGGTATAAAAAGACAGAGATACTGGAATGCACTGTTGGTAAAGCTGTAAATTAGTACAACTATTACTGAAAGTAATTTGAAATTATGCAAATAAAGTGACTAAAATGTCCATCTCCTTTGACCCAGAAATTTCAAAGGTGGACACACATACCAAGGAAATCAGTAACAAAAATAAAACTGATATACCAAAATAGTTATAGTGTGATAGTAAAGAACTGGAAGTAGTTCCCCTATCGATTAGGGAATGGCTAAACAAATTTTGGAAGCGAATTTAATGGAATATTACTTTTCAGTAAGAAACTACAAACATGATGAGAACAGAAAATTGGAAGACTCAGATGAATTATGAAGTAAGCAAAGCTAGGAAAATAATATACACAATGATTGAATCAATACAAACTAAAAAAACAAACAACCACCACAAAAATATTGAAGACAAATGTTAAAAAAATTTATTCTAAAAAGAATATTTTTTGTGCCTCCTTTTACCAAGCTATTGACTCTTTTTTCATGATTTTCTTGCATCACTCTCATTTCTTTTCCCAATTTTTCCTCTACCTCTCTTACTTGATTTTCAAAATCCTTTTCGAGCTCTTTCATGGCCTGAGACCAATTCATATTTTTCCTTGAGGCTCTGGAGGCAGCAGTTTTGACTTTGTTGTCTTCTTCTGAGTTTAAGGTTTGATCTTCCCTGTCACCATAGTAACTTTGTACAGCTCTTTTTCTACTGTTTACTCATTTTTCCAGCCTATTTCTTGACTTTTAACTCTATGCTAAAGTGGGGTTCTGCTTCTGGAATGGAGGAGGGCATGCCTCAAGCTTCAGATTTGTTGTACAGCTACTTTCAGGGATAACTTTGGGGACCTGTAAGTTTTTGGTTCTTCCAAGGTGGTATGGTCTAAGAAGAGGTATGGTCACTGCTCTCCTGGCCTGTGTTCTGGTCTGTGAACAATCACAAGCACTCTTCTGTGTCCCTGAACTGTCACCAGCATCCAGCTCCCCTGTGGCCACAAGCTCTGGTGTGCTAGTGCTTCTCCTTGCCCTAGGACTGAGACCCAGACCCAAACATGGGCAATGCAACAGATATCTGCCCCCAGTGACAGCAAAGGGACTCCTGTATTCTCCCTCTGGCCAGCTGTATGACCCCCTTACCATCTGTGGACTGAGAGGTCCAGAAACCACCACTGCCATCACTGATTTACTCGCCCGCAAGGCCTACTGGTGGTTTTCTAGGATGCAGCCTGCATCAGATGGCATTCCACTCTCACCCTGGTGCAACAGACTCTACCTGTTGACACTCTAAGTTGTCTTGGTCAGGAAAACTGTTTCATCCCCTCCTTTTGTGGGATCTGCCACTCTAGAATTTGTTTTAAATCATTATTTAAAGTTGTTTAGAGGAGTTTAGGGGAGAACTCAGGCAAGTCCCTGTCTTTTCTCCACCAATTCGAGTGAACCTCACTCCACACTCCAGGCCTTTAAGCATAATTTTTAAAACTCAAGGCACCCTCCCTCCCTTCTTTGCAAAGTGCAAGGATTACAGGTATGGAGTATTGCATGCACTATCAGACATAGGTAGGTATCTTTGATTCATTTCACTAAACTGTTTTGTTTCTTCTAGATTCATGATAAAAGAAGTGATATATTTGGAAATGAAGGTAATGGACAAAATAAAAGATACTTTAAAAAAGATAAAGTCACTGAATATTAATACATAATTATTAAGTTAATACAGATTTTAACACATACAAACCACTCACATAAACTATATTAAAAGCACTTCTAGGGCTATATCCCAAAGAGATGAAACAAATGGGAAAAGGACCCACATGTACAAAAATATTCATAGCAGATCTTTTCGTGGTAGCAAAGAATTGGAAATTGAGAGGATGCCCATCAATTGAGGAATGGCTGAGCAAATTGTGGTATAAGAATGTAATGGAATACTATTGTGCTACAAGAAATGATGAACAGGCTGACTTCACAAAAACTTGGAAAGACTTATATGGTCTGAGGCTGAGTGAAGTGAGCAGAACCAAGAGGACTTTGTACACAATAACAGCCACGTTATACGATGACTAATATTGTTAAACTGAACCCTTCTCAGCATTATAAGGATCTAAGACATCTTCAGAGGCCTCGGGATGGAAAATGCTCTCCACATACAAAGAAAGAACTATGGAAGTCGAATTGCTATCACTTATTTTTACCTTCCGTTGAGTTTTGTTTCATCTTTCTGATGGTTCCTCCTATTGGTTTTAATTTTTACTTACAACTTCACTAATATGAAAATATGTTTAATAAGAATGGAAATGTAAAGCCTACATCAGATTGTGCACTGTCTTGGGGAGGGTGGGGGGGGGAGAAAAATTTTCAACTCAAAAGCATATGGAAGTGATTGTTGATAAATCAAAATAAATTAATAAAATTAAATTTAAAAAATAATAAACTATATTAAAACCACATGGCGGAAAAAACCTGAAAACTAGAGGGTGTAGAGAGAAAAGCCCATCAATTGAAGAATAATTGAATACTGGTATATAAATGTAATAGAATACTACCATGCTGCAAGAAATTATAGAAACCTAGAAAGACTTGTATAAACTGATGAAGAATGAAGTGACCAGAAGGAGGAGATCAATTTATACATGTAACAACACAAATCCCATCAGATTACTTGGCTGATGCAACCCGTCTAGAAGAAGGGCACTCAAGCAATTGCTCCCAGGAGAATCATTACAATGTATAAGGAAAACGCCTTGAAGAGACTGTGGAGCACGCAGAGACATTTTGTAACTGGTTCTGGTTGGTTAGCCACATAAATGAGACAAGTCTTTTTCAATCAGCCACATAAACAAAACTGTTAGCCTTTTCAAAAACATTTGTCAGCACCAGCTACTTCCTCTTTGCTTCATTCAAGTCTGGGAAACCTCAAAACTCTTATACTCAAGGAATCTGCTAAGAAATGATGCAGTAAGGTAGAAGCTTTAGGGCCTTCTCTCTTCTGAGGCTATATAGACCCCAAGAAAGAGGCCTTGTCCTGGGCTTTGTTGTTTGTACTTTTTTCTTCTTTGTGAAAGGAGTGGAACCTCATCATTGAGTGAATTCATCATGATGTTGCTCTAGCATCCCAGCATTCCAGAGCCTGGGTACGAGGCCAGATACTGCAACTGACTCAGGACAGATGATGCTCCAAGGATCAAGCATCAATCTTCAAAAGTGACTTTCTAGATCCATGCTAATTAAAGTTGAAATGAGGATTAATACAGCAGCAATGTCACCACTGGACATGAACTTGGTGGGACCAATGCTATGTAGGAATTGTGCTGCATTTTGAGCCTACTCTCCCAGAGACTATGGTGGTATGAGGAAAAGTATGCCCTGGAGGTACTAAGGGGAAATATTTGTATGTCTGTATCTTTGTTGTTTGAGTTGTATCTTTGAAGCCATCCCTTTATACAAACTACCTAGTGTAAGGGGTTAAGTAGAATTGGGGTGCTAGGCCCCTAAACATTGGGAGGGAGAATACAGACAGGGGGATTAGGCCAATGGCAGCAGAGAAAAGAGGTACTCTCTCCAACCTCCAGAGTACCCTGGAACCCAGAGAGGCAATGCCTTGTATGGTATGGCTCTGGAAAAGAACGTTTTATATGTATATATTAATTTTTTCATATATATATATATATATATATATATATATATAGGTTATACAGAATAAAAACAACAGTGTAAAACACAAATAAGTTTCAAAGATTCTGAAGAACTCTAGTCAACACAATGACCAATCATGATTCCTGAGTACCAATGAGAAGTAATGTTATCCACTTCCTGACAGACCAGTGATACACTTGATATGCAGAAGAAGACCTACATTTGTTTTACTTGACTCAATATTTGTTATAAGGGTTTTGTTTTTCTTTGGAGGGGGGAAAATAGATAAAAGGGAAATACAATTAATGATTATGCATAGAAAAAATTAATTTTAAAAAACATGTCACCAAAAAAATCACATGGCTATAGTAAATTTATTTTTCAAAAAAATCACTAACAAAATAAATCACCGCTCTGTAAACTTTATACTTTATTATCTATATTAGATTTCACAGAAATTTCAAAATACCGCATACTAAGACATCACACGACACTAGAGACTAGCAATTAAGATGCCTTGGACATTTTGGCTATAAAATTATTGTCAAAATATCAAACTTCCAAAAGAAAATAATATATGGCTATAATAAATCCTATTTAAGCTTTAACTGATTGTAATAAAAATAAAGATTATTAATTTGGCATTAACATTATTAAATGCCAATGGCCTTAGTGCTCTCTTATTTCACATCAGTAATCATCCTCCTTTTTATTCAACTATTATAGTTGGTTTCTTCCCTAGAAGATATGTCTAGACCTTTTTTGAAAACTGGGTTAGTAATTTTCTTTTTTTTTTTAATCAGACCTGTAATTTTAATGGCATATAGTAATGGTCCCCCAACACTCTATCTACCCTCCTCCCTCCTCAACACTCTTTATGATTCCAATTCTTCCCTTCTGAGTCAGGTGTAGACCTCTCAAAGAATTTATTGCAACTATCCAGGGCACCCACTATCCAGAGTTATGAAGGAACCAGTAAGAAAATGTGTCCCCTTCCCCATCTACTATACTAACCCTCTACCTCCCAGATCACCTGACAGCTGTAAACAAGCATGTGGGAGGTCTCCGTCTCTAGATCAGTGACCAGTAAGAGCCAGACTCTTCACTCCAATTTCATTTTGTGTGGCGCAGACATGAATGAGTTGTGATCTGCCTCTCATTCTATCACTTATCTCCCACCCCCTAGTCACTCTTGTTCTACACTTTCTTATTTTTATCAAGGGCAACATCATCTTTCCAGTCACTCAAATTCAAAATCTTGACCTCATCTTCAACTTCTCAGTCTCACTCACCCCACATATCCAATCAGTTGCCAAATGTTTTAACTCTACAATATCTATCCTCTTACATCTATCCTCTTCCTCTATATTCATAAGACACCAGACACCATCTTGGTCAAGGCCCTCATCACCTCTCATCTGGACTACTGCAATATTCTCCTAACTGGTCTTCCTGCCTCAGGTCTCTACATACTCCAAACAGTTACAAAAGTGTTTTTGCTAAAGTACAGGTCCAACCATGTCATTGCCCCCACTGGCTCCCTAATGCCTCTAGGATCAAATATTATTTCAACTCTATCTCATCTTTTAAAAAATTTGTATTTTTGTATGAATTTTCTAATAATAATAATTAGTATAGTAGCATTTGTATTTTATTTATAAATAAGTAAACATAAACATATCGGAAGTAAACATTCAAAAAAATTTTTTAGTGACAGAGATGCATGGTCAAAAAAATTGGATGTAACTTGACCAAAGAAGATCAGCAACTTAAGAATACTTGGGGCACTGAAAGTTTAAGTGATTTGCCTACAGTTGCACAGTCACTGAATTATTGATTTCCAAAGAAACAGGGAAAAGAACTAAGCATAAGAGATTAACTTTTTTTTAAAAACTACTTGCCATTTTACCTTTTACACAAAGTATACTCCTCACTGCTGGTGATTCCTCTAGGTGGAGGGCGGAAATGCCAACCATTCTGAGAACCTGAAGAATGATCAGAATATATGCATTTCTTTTATTATGCACTTGCTAATAATTTCAATATTTTGATGTAAAAAAAAAGTACTGCCTCTAGAATAACTTTTCTAGATGATGTAAAAATGTGATATCGGACAATTGACTTATTGAAAATATACCTACAGATTAATGCAATTAAATCACTCAAGTAGGAGAAAAAACATTCAACAAGAAATAACTCAGAATAGAATAAGCTCCATAGAAATTACATCATTTTACTAGCCTTCTGTACTATAAAATATCTGATTTATTTCTTGTTCAAAGCCTCTTCCTTAGATCTTTAGAAAAAAAATGTTAGGATACCTGAGATAATTTAGGTACTTAATACTTCTTTACTGAAAGCTCTTTCTGAAAGGAAAAAGTTTCATACACAAAGCAATAAGCAACTCTCAATATTAGAAGTCCATGTTACCTAGAATTTACTTATGTGTTACAATATAAAGTAAAGGTTCCAAAACTAGGCCAGTCAAAACTGAACTTAAGTACAAAGATTAAAGAAAACAGTGCTGAGAAAAAGAATAAGCAGGTAAAAATGTTCAAGTGTCTGATGGCTTTTCTGGTATTCTTTCTTTATCTGGAACCCAAATAACTTCTCTAGATCTTAGTTTCCTCTTTTATAAAATGGAGATAATAATATTTATGTTATCTACCTAACAGGGCTATTGTGAGTAAAGCACTTTGTAAAACTCCATATCAATGTAAACAGTTATTATATAAGGAAGAACTTCTTAAAAAGTAATAAATTAGGAAAAAGAGAAAACTAGAGAAGTTTTACGGAGAAGTAGCTCCGTAATTTAGAACACAGGTATATGAAATTAGATGACCTCAAGTTCTTTTTTACCTCTAATACTCCATTAAAAAATCATGGGAAAACCCTCTATTATCCACACCAATTCGTTGAGTAGAATTTATTCAATATTTTCCATAGTGACATAGTGGACACAGTGTTGGCCTTGGAGTCAGGAAGAAATGGATTCAAGGCTTGCATCTCACAAATATTGGCTATGTAACCAGAGGCAAATCATTAAACTTCTCAATCATTCAGGCAAGTCTCTAAAGAAATTCTAAAAGTTACAGACAAACTGCATTGATGGAGGGGAGTTCCTACATTGTAAATTACCTACACCAGTGAAATCAAAGGTCTGGAGCAAAAAAATTTCTCATACATTCTCTACTAATATATGATATCTCAATAAATTTCTCCTTGATAATGAAGACCCAAAAAAAGCCCAGATTAGCTGAGATTTATTTAATTTGTCCTTACCTTCTTCCAAGTCTTCCACATGATATTCAGAGGGGACTTTGCTAGTTGCTGTCTGTAATATTTTTTAAAGAGAAAGTAGTTTGAAAAGCAATACAATTTTAAAATTCTGAAATTACAGTTTTAATGCATCATCAGATCTATGGGGAAGAGAAAGGTTTGTTAACATGAAGACTATAATTACAACACAAAAGTTTCTGCTTAGAAATTTAAATCATTCACCTGATTCCACAATACCTTTTCTCTATATTATAATACACTGAATTATATTTGGAAGGAAATTTACTACAACACAGATGCAGCCTTCATCAAAAAGAGAAAAATAAATACAAGTAATTTCTGCTTTACAAAAGGCCATTACAGCAACAGGGAAGTAATGTCTCAGAGGAGAAACTGTCCTTTCTTCCCCAATTCACAGAACCTGCAGAGTTATTACTATATATTATTATATTATATTATATACTATTATAAGGAAAACAAATTCCAGTACCCACACCCCTGCCACAGAAGACATTGCAACTACTGGAAAAGAGAAGATGTCGAGGTAGAATTCAGAATATATTTTCCCACAGAAATAATGTTATAAATGTTAGTTATATATGATTGGAATGATAAAGTCAATAACTTATAAATATATAAACCTACATATAATGCTTTGAGGTTTTCAAAGTATGTAACATATATCTTAAGTATGTACTTCAAGCATATTATTAAGCCCAACCACAATTTAGAGCATTGTAGCTATAGAAAAATGTATTTTAAATTCTGAACTGACTTACAGATGAACTTTGGGAATATGCAAAAATTCTTAATATAGGCGTTACCAGAAAATTTGAGCTTACAAATAAACTAAGGGTATTCACATTACAATGGATTCTATGCATTCCAAAAAGATTTACAAGGTCTCTTTAAACAGAAAGCTCTCATAATCCCTCAAATATATAATTAAATTGCCATAAAACATTAAAGAAACATATCAGTAGCATGAAGTGAGGTACACTCATATATTCAAGGTACTGTCCTTTACATAAATTCATTTTATATATGTATATCATTGGATTCTTTGATTTTTTATTTAAAAAACTTTTCTTAAAAAAATTTATCCAATGAAACAGTATGACATTTGAATGAGAATAAACTATCTTATCAAAACATAAAGCTTATTTTCTTTTGTGGACCTGTGTCTTCATCAGTATAGGGAACTCCTAGAGAAAAACATCTCTACCAATTTAAATCAGCACCTCCTTTGAAACTTACAGTCTTAGAGATTTCCCTGGAAAATTGAGATGATAACTAGCCCAGAGCACACAGCCAGCACATATTAGAGACAGGTTGGAACCTAGGTCTTTCTGATCCCAAGACCAGCTCTCTTTCCATCATGCCACATTGGTTAGAAGGATAATGATTTAAAAAGGAAACAAGCATGGTAAATGTACTAAAGCTCATTAATTATTGTTGATCAATGATCAGAAAATCTGTAGATTATATTCATGCTGATACTTCTGTACTCAACATTGTGGTTTAACTGATGGGATGTCCACCCTTATTAGGACAATCTACTAAAGTGATTATGATAACCTGTTTCTGCTCACTCTTTCATTATCAAAGTTTGGGGATTTGGGGGCTTTTTAAACACCATTTTTGAATGATCAGAACACCACAAATTAGACCAACAACTAGAGATATTAGCTGGACAATGATGCCTTAGCTAAGTTATTATATAATACTTCTCCAAAGACAGTAAAATACTATGTTGCTAGATTCCATTAAACACTAAAAAAATTATTAGAAAATGTATCAACTAATAAAGAATCATCACTAAGTAGTCTCTAGTGACAGACCTTTATCTTCATTCACCATTTTTACCTCTATTCTCTAATCTCTAAAAATGAGTTGGCCCTTATGACTGCCATGTATCCTTGACTCCAATCCCTCTCATCTTCACCAAGACCTCACCTTCAATTATCCCATCTCTCTTTCTAATCTTCAATGTCTGTTTTCTGGTTCTGTCTCTCCTACCTTAAAGCATATTCAAGACTTCTCCATCCTTTAAAAACTTTCAAAAAAAAAACCATTTACTAAATCCCATAATGCCCTCAAACTAGCATCATCCTATATCTCTTCTCCATTTCTCAGCCAAACTTTTAGAAAAAGCTCTTTATATTCATTGCCTCTATTTCTTCTCTAACTCATACTTCAACCCTTTGCAATCTGGCTTCTAAATATGACCCTCAAATGAAACTGCTCTCTTCAAAGTTAGCTTAATTGCCTTTGTCTTCATCATTCTTGACATATCTCCCACACAGGACGTTGTTGAGAACCCTCTTCCTGGAAACTCTCTATTCTCTGAGTTTTCAGTAAGTTAAAAAAGCTCTCATTATATGCCAGGCACTATGCTAAGTGCCTTGAATATCAAAAAAAAAGAAAGGAAAAACAGTCCCAACCTCAAGGAGCACACATTCTAATAGAGGACACAGTATGTCAATAAATAGGTATATACAGGGTGAGCACAGAGTAAATGGAAGGTAATGTCAAGCAGAAAGGCCTTAGCAGCTGAGAAGGAAGAGTAGATTGTGAAAAATCTTCTGAAGAAGGTGAAATTTGAGCTGAGTCATGAAAGAAGCCAGTGAAGGTGAAAAGGAAAAGCATTCCTGGGATGGGGGGCATCCAATTCAAACATATAGAGATAGAAAATGGAGAGTTAGGTGTAAAGAAAAACAAGTAGGACAGGGTAGCTAAATCATAGAGCGTATGTAGAGTAATAAAGCATAAGAAGACTGGAAAGATAGGAAGGGACTAAGTTATGAAAAGCTTGAAATGCCAGAGGATTTTATATTTAATAATGAAGGTAACAGGGAGCCACTAAGTACAGGGATGACATAGGTAGACTTATGTTTTAGAAAAACCACTTTGGCAACTGAGTGGAAGATGGATTGGAGTACGTAGAGACAGAGAGACAGATCAATTAGAAAGCTAAGGAAATCAATAATCCAGGACAGAGACAATGGGAGCATGAAACAGGGTGGTGGTAGACTGAGTGGAGAGAGGAGGATAGATACAAAAATTATGAAGACAGAAATGATAAGATTTGGCAACAGAGTGGACATGTGGAATGAGAGTGAAAAACCAAGGATGCAAGGGTGTAAACAATGTGAGAAGAAGGTCATACCTTCAACAATAATAAGGAATTTAGAAAGAGGGGTGGATTGGGGCAGGGGGTAGATAATGAGCTGTTTGGTATATGCTGAGTTTGAAATACCTACAAGATATGTAGTGTGACATGTCTAAAAGGCAGGACTGTGGCTTGGGCAAGTGAGAGACCAGGACTAGATATATAGGCCTGGGAATCATTTGTATGGAGATAACAACTATTAGAAGCTAATGCTCTGAGATAACATAGTATAGACAAAAAGAAGAACTTTCAGGAATAAGCCCTGAAGGATACTCAAGGTTAAGGGGCATGACATGGAAGGAGAACCAGCAATAAAGAACAGACTCAAGAAAACGCTGAGAGTCAGAGGAAAGGGATGGGGAAATTGAATTGTCAGCAATATTGTTCAATGTTGTTTTGGACAATTTAAGGTGGTAGACAGTATAAAATACCTGGGAGTATACCTGCCAAAACAGATATAGGAACTATGTGAATATAAACATGGGACACTTTTTATGCAGATGGAGTCAGATCTAAATAACTGAAATAATATTTATGGTTCATAGGTAGGTAAAGCCAACACACACACACACAAAAAGACAATTTTACCTAACTAATCTATTTATTTAATCCCATCCCAATTAAACTACTAAAAAATTATCTTAATGCATTAGAAACAAAGTTCATTTTGAAGAAAAGGTCAGTAACTTCAAAGAAACCAGGGGGAAAAAATGTAAAGGAAGCAGAATCAGTAGTAACAGACCTTAAACTATATTACAAGGTGAGAGAATTGTTGAAGTATAAAATGGATAATTCTGATTACTTTAAATTAAAATTTTCTTATATAAATAAAAACCTAGGCAGCCAAGAATAGAAGGAATGCAGAAAATTGGGGGGAAACTTTCTCAGGTAGGATATGATTATGTGGGAATACTGCTGTGATGTAGGAAATGATAAGCTGGTTGATTCAGAAAAACATGCAAATATTTGGCTTATGAAGGAAGATGCTATCCACCTTCAGAGAAATGGATGAAAAGTGGAAATAAGCATAAGACTAATATATATAGTTTTATGTATATCTGTATATATGTGTATGTTTACAGATTATCTATGTATATGTATGTGTGCATATGTGTGTGTGTGTGTGTGTGTGTGTGTGTGTATATATATGTGTGTATATACATATATGTATCAGCACTTAACTGTAGCTCTCTTTGGAGAGGATATGGGGAGGGAGGGAAAAAAATAAAGTAAAAAGTGCACAACAGAGAACAAAAGAAAATCCACAAGGAAGAAAAGAAAAGCTAGGCAGCTTTAAAAACAAAGTATAGTATTTATTATATAGGCTTTCTTGAAATAGAAATTTATTGTTTTATACTGAATCCTCTCATGTTCTACTGGGTACATGGCAAGGTTTTTTTTTTCTTTTCTTATTTTACATTTAAGTTTTTTTTTTAAATCAATACCAAAAAAGAAAACTGAGGAGTGAATCCAAGAGAATACTTTCTGCATCTCACACACACACACACACACACACACACATATACACACACCCCAAATTCTATAGAAGGAATACACTAACTACCTACCCTGTATTTCTTCTTTATATTTAATCTGTATATACTTTTAGACATACATATTGTCTCTGCTGATACAATGTAAGCTCCTTTAAAACAGGGATTGTTTTATATTTTTATTTGTATCCCCTGGGCCTAACACACTACCTGACATGTGGCTCTTAATAAATGTTGGTTGATTAATTCATCCATTCCAGTATGGCAACAAAGCCCTTTCTTTGAATAACAAATTTTACTATTTTTTAAAGTGTCAGGCACAATAATATAAGTGACCTTTTTATTATCGTTGATGGGTGTTTTAATTTTTTAATATGTCAACTGTGCTTTGGTTTTTAGTATGTCATATGTCTGACTAACAAATAGTAATATTATTCTAATTAGAGAAAACAAGACATTAAAAGTAGGTGCTGAACTTTTGACTGGCAAACTAAAAAACTGGCTGACTTTTAAAGAAGCACAGCTTAAAGGAAAAGGTAGGTCATAATCCCTCTGCACTTTGTTCTATTTAGAACACCTCTACAGTATTGTCTTTGGTTCTTTGTGCAACAGTTAAAGAAGATCACTGATAAAGTGAAAAGCATCCAGAGGAAGCCAACTAAGCAACAATGGCTAACAAGGAGCAGAGACCCAAGATAATGATAATAAAAAAGCACCCTTGATGAATTCAAGCCACTTGGCTTCAATGTCCTTGAGTTCATGTCACTCAAGAGACTCAGTTGAAGGAACTGGGGCTGCTTAGCCTATAGAAAAGGGTATAGTATAGTTCTCTTCAGGTATTTCATTTTCATTATGTAGAAAAAGGAACAGATTAATACTGTTTCATCCCAGAGGGCAAGACCACAAGCAATTGGTAAAAGTTATTATCCAAAAGAATGGGCTGCCTCAAGAGTTGATGAATTTCCCCTCATTTGAAGTCTTCAAAAAAAGGTTGGACACACTTGTCAGATGTGACATAATGGAAATTCCTTTCAGGTATGGTTTAGGGGAGATAGCCCCCAATTCTCTAATTCTGTGATTCTGTGAAGCTACTTAGCATGTACTAGCTTACCTCAATAAATCAAAGTAGTGATAATGGAAAAAAAGAAATTTAAAAGGAAGAGGAAAGAGACCTAATAACTCATCAACACATAAGCATCTTTTTCTCCCTATTTTTTACTATACTACTATACTTTGTTAATACTACAAAAGATCTTCCTCTTCTAAAAAGAAAAAAATCAATTAATATACTTGTAACCTTGAAAATGATCAAACATTTTATAAGAGGGTAAAGATGAATGAATACTGTTTACTGTGGTCAATATATATGAGGTTTATTTTAAAAATAAAACTGAAAAAATGTCCTGTGTCTTTTGTGATCTATATAGATGTAGTTGCTCAGCAAAAAACAAGCTCAGTCATGCAAACAATGACCCCAAATATTCCTGAGGCTGTTCTCCCTTGCCCCCAGTCTCCCTGTTTGTTTTCACCAACCCAAAGCACAAAAGTATCATTCACCAGGTCCCACCTTCCCTTGTCAACATTTTCACACATTTAACACACTTAAAAATACTGCCAAAGGTTGCAGGCATCCACCCAGAGCAAAGGGTATTATAGCTGAGCTGACCATGAGGCACTGACATTGCTAGCTAAGCAGCTATGAATCCTTGTATTTCCTCTGCCTGTTCTTTGTTCCTAGTTTGATTAGTTCATAAGATAGTACATAAAAAGTCTTTTATAATCCTTCAAGTTTATATAAATATCAGTTATTATTACAATTACTAGGTTCCTAGAAACACTTTCTTGTGAATTTCTTAAGATTCACTTATGGATTTGACTCTGAGTAATTTCCCCCAGGATTCTGTTTGCTTCCCACAAGGGCTATCTTGTGGATACCTTATCTCCAAAGGTGATTACAATGTGTTGTAACTTGCACAGCTCTTCCCACTCAAATGCCTCACTAGTCTCTAGTTAAGAGAAGCAAATCAGTCCACTGAGCCTCAGATTAGCTGCTCTTGTAATTTCAGGGTATCCTGTAACAAGTGATCCCAGATGAATGGAGGAATAACCTCTCCAAATTAGACTCCTGAGGAATAACCCCTATGAGTTTAAATGAGGGAGCACAATGACTTCCTCACCCTGGAGATCACTTAGATTCCCCTTTCTCAAGGCAAGGACCAAATGACTGACTCAGCATGACTGGACTATCAGTGAGGACAAAAAGTATTCCCAATTCCGCTACCCCTATTGCAACTAGCACTACCATAGTGCCTTGAGGTTAATTAACAAAAAACACTTTTTACCCATTAACCCTTTCTACCCACTGATGAAGAATTATCCTAATATCATGACTGAAAAGTCATTTTTCAGCAAAGCAGACCTACTACCTCTTCACTGAACATTCTATAACACATCTACTTGTTCCCAGGCACACCCACTGAATCTTCTACCAGAGAGAGCTGGAAATCCAACCCAGCTGTGAGTTTATGGAGACAAACTAACATAAGAGGTACACGAAGTCATCATACTGCCCAATTTGTATAAAGAAAAAGATAAGTCTTTGTCATGAGCCTGCAACACTCTATGTGTAATTACGATATGACCACTATACTTCTACTTAACAACTATACATTTTTAAATCACAGCTCTAGGCCAATATACATACACAAATATGCATACGTATATAAAATTTATATACATATACATATATGTAAATGTATTTATATATACACACACCAATCTGTGTATAGACACGTGTATATACATATGTGTGTATATATATATGTAGGCATATAGTTATATACATATGCCTATATACATATCTATACATGTGTATGTTTATACATGGAGAGACAGAAAGACATAGCTGCCAGATAGATGACTTGGCTGACCTGCCACCAGAGACAGAGAAAGAGATACATCTACATAGACAGACACAGACAGATAAAGAAGCAAGTCCTATTGCCTTAATTCTGTTTATTTTTCCCAGCATAGAGCCCCATCTGACTGAACTAAGAGTATATCAATTCTATTCAACCCATATTTTAAGTACAGGTCTCTGGGCACCTTGTCACCAACTAAAACTTCTACTGCTTGCTCTCCCCTTCATTACCTGGCCAATCTCTTCTCTAAGCTCAGGGCTTGCCCAGAGATCCTCACACCAGAGAGTAACACCAAAGTCTAAATAGCAGAAAGAATAACCAACAATTGCCTAACCAGCTTTAGGATTAACAGGATGCAAACATAAACAAAGGAGTTCTGAGAAACACTGGTCATATGGAGAACTGAGGTATCTAGAATGTGGCCAAACATAGCTGAAAGGTATGAAAGGTATAAAGTTGCCCTCAATACAAACAAATGACTTCTCACCACTCTCTTAGCAGACGTAGATAAAATTGTGATTCCCAATGATTCAATACAAAAAACCTACTATCAAAATTAGCAAAATTTTCCCTTAAAAAGTTCTGCATATATTCTTACCTCTGTTTCAATGAGAAGTGTCTTTAGTCTTGTCAAATCTTTCGTTGCCATTCCATTCTGATAACAGAAGTCAAAGGAAAAAAGGAAAAAGAAGGAGAAGAGGGGAAGTTATCAACAGATTAGTTCTTTACTATTTTTAATATCATATCAAGATTAACTCTTCAATTGGCCCTCCAATTTGCCTCCCTATATCATAACAATTTAGGAAAATACAGACATGATGCAAATATCAGATATATTTACCTAGTAAGTAAAACAGTTCCACATTTTGCAAAAGAATTTAAAATTAAATGGGAAATAAAAATAGGCATCACTGTAGACCAAGATAAAACAATATAAACAAGGTCAAAATTATGAAAGAATGGGGATGGAGGAGTGGTGAAGCATCTTAGAAGTTTTGTGTTCTTTATCTTATTAAAAGGTTGATATTTGCAAAATCATGTCACATCTAAAAATAAATATTTAAGTATTAAAAGAAACGGTCATAGAAGAAATTCACACAGCTTTACCTATGGATCATTAGTATCTTCCTTCAAGGAAAGAGATTATATTATATAAACAATTCATTGAGATTCATAATTAACTTTTACTTCAGAAGCAAATTACTTTTCCTTTGAAATAAAATAATTTTGAACAAAAGTTCTGAATAAAAATCAATTATAAATGCAGCTACAACCTAACTGATTTTGCTTAAATAAAAAAGTTCTCAGGGTTCAAAATAGTGTGGATATTCGAAAATACTTTGCAATTTACTTCTAATAGTTGAATATCCATTTTATTTTTTAATAAAACAACTGCAGCCAAAGGGACAAATTTTATCTTTTAAATTCTTTTGTCCAATTGGTAAAAGGAAGAGACAATGCCAGTCCAAACAAAAGATCATTACAATGTCTAATAACCAAGCACCTTAAAAAATTACTTACTCCACCCTGGCAATATTATTAACTTTCCATGAGTAGCATTCTAGTTAACAAGAGTTTAGGTACTTTTCTAATTTTTCTACTTTTAAAGTAAATATGTTGTATTCCAACGAATAAAACAACTTTGCCCAAGATTTCCAAATTTATTTTCCAAAAAATTCACATCAGTTCAGAAGAAAGAGGAAAAATAAAAAGTGAACTACATATAGAATCAAAGAGGAAGGATTCGAATCCCTACTCTGGTACTAAGTCCTGTGATATCAGTAACAGAATCACGTATTATATAATTAACAATAATTTTCTTCTTCATTTCCCCAGAGAACTGGAAGACATGAGCAACTTTCAGTGACACAAATAGTATAAAAAGTAATACTTTTTCTTCTTCCCCTTGTCGCCTACCAATTTTAAAGCTTGTTCATTGCATATGCCATTCAATAACAATGATGATGATTACAAAAACCATGTAAATTTATAAAGTATTTGCATATTTTTAAAAAATGACTAAAAACTGTAGAGCAAGAGTTCTTAACCCTGGGTTAAGTGAACTTTTGGTGGTATGTGAATTTTTTTTTAAACTGTATTTCATCATAATTTGAATTTTTTTGCAATCCTATTTATTTTATTTTATGCATTTAAAACAATGTTTCTTAACCTTTGTTGTATCAGGAACTACTTTGTTAGTCTTATGAAGCCTATGGACCCCTTCTCAGAATGTATTTAAATACATAAAATAAAATAATTAGTATTACAAAGGAAATCAAACATAATGAGATATAGCTATTAAAATAATTAAAGAACAAGTTCACAGACCCTGGTTAAGAACTTTTGATTTAAAAGCATATTCTGAGAAAAGGTCCATAGATTTCACCAGGCTGTTAAAGAGGAACAATTACACAAAAAAACTTAAAAATCCCTACTCTAGAAAATAACTAAAACAATTATTATTTTTGAAAAGTTAACTATAAGTACTGACTTGTTGGAATGTTATCTTCAAAAATAAGTGGAAATGTTACTTCATAGCATGAAAAGATTTTAACCAAACTACATATTAAAATGACCTAAATATTAATTTTGATATTTTACTAATTATGCATATAGAATAAAAACTTCAAACTACCATATTCTGTATTTTCAAATTACTTCCCTTGTAATTCTCAAAAAGATTTTTTCACTTGTACAATGACTTAATAATTTTCTTTGAAACAAATGTTTGAACCCTCATAAATCTGCTCAAAAATTCAACAGATTTTTCTTTCATCTTCTGAAAAAGTTTATGTCCCTTGCCCTCCACCCCAAAGATAACAGCATCTATTCTGTGAGGTCATTCTTAAGACATTTATAAATATCCAAGCCGAGCAGACAGCCCATCATGAGATACTTTCATCTCCCAATGTACCTGTCCATATATCATCCTTAGATTAATTATGGGAACCAATCCATCACAGTATCCTTTCACCCTCTCTCCCACTTCCCAAACAAGAGGCACCTATATCTACTGCCACTAAGGGTCAAAGACCAATGATGGGCTAAGGCACATACACTCTAACCAATTAACACCTACAAATCTTCAAGAACAACTAAAGAGCAGGGATCTTAGTGATCAGGTCTGATAACAGAACTAGAGCTTTTTCTTTATGAAGAATAATCCAACTTCAAATACATTGCTACCAGACTCATCATTTGAACTTCACCTGGAGACTGGGGCTTATAGCAACATGGAAAAAGCTGGCAGAGGAACACAAACCCTCAAGCTCAGAGAATTGTGTCCCTCAATCTGGAAAAATCTGCCAAGGAGGCATGAGCAGATTTTGTACTCACTGCACTTATTTTATTTGAGATTCACAAATTCATCTCATTCAACAATGCATACCCTTCATCTCAAACTTAGTAAATTCATTATCTTTCCCCAAGAACCTATCCCTCTTCCGAATTTTGCTGTTACTCTCTGAAACATCACTATGCTTTCAGTTACTGTCATTCTTCACTCGTCACTTTAATTCATCACAAATATCCAGTCAGCTGCCAAATGTGATTTCTTCCCCCACAATCTCTTCAGTCAGACAACACCCTAGATCACATTCTCTTTATCTCCACCTGTACTAATACAATAGACTCCTAACTGGACTCCCCGCCTCAAGAATTTCCCCATTCCAATCCATTTTCCATACAGTTGCCAAAAGCAGTTAGCCTAAAGCATAAGTCTGACCATGTCACTTACCTCCCTACTCAGTAAATCCTCTTCTAGTTGACATTAAAATTCTTCATAAAGTGGCCCCTTTTTATGCTTCTGATCTTCCTACATATTACTCTTTCCACTCACTCTGTAATCCAATAACACTGGCATACTTGCTGTCCCTCACACTTTAAACTCTATCTCCTATCTCTATGCATTTGCACTGACCATCTTCCATGCCTTATATAGTCTCCAGCCTCACCTCCTGAAATGTCTTCCCTGATCACCCCCACTCTTAGAATCCCTGACTCAAGTGCCACCTTCTACAGGAGGCTTTTCCTGGGCCTCCATGTTGCTACTACTTTATCTTTGAAGCTTAAGTCCCATCTGTTCTGCACATATCTTGTACATTTATATACTACACATACATTATATCATTCAAGTGTCAAAACCCATGAGGTAAGAACTACTTAAGTTTACCTTGCTATCTACCATGTATGTAGCTTACAGTTGTATTCAAATACTTATCACAGTGCCTAGCTGCACAGGGGTGGGGAACCTGTGATCTCGAGGCCACATGTGGTCTTCTAGGTCACTGGGTGAGGCCTTTTGACTGAGTCCAAGTTTTACAGAATAAATCCTTTTATTAAGAGGATTTGTTAAGTTTGGATTCGGTCAAAACATGCAGCCTCAAGTAGCCCAGAGGCTACTGGTTTCCCACCCCTGAAGCACATTCTGAGCCAATCAGGGCCCAAACAGTGACCAAGTAGGGCTGGATCTGAGACCAGAGTGATGAGGGGTTAACAAAAAAAGATTCTGAGATTAAAATTTACATTCCCTATGGGAAGAGCACTGGCAGGTAAGGGTGTAATACCCTATGTGGAGAGAGAAATAAAAGAAAAGAAAGTGAGGAGGGAGGAAGGGAGGAAGGAAGGGAGGGAGAGAGGGAGGAAGGGAGAAAGGAAGGAAGGAAGGGAGGAAGGGAGAAAGGAAGGAAGGAAGGGAGGAAGGGAGAAAGGAAGGAAGGAAGGAAGGAAGGAAGGAAGGAAGGAAGGAAGGAAGGAAGGAAGGAAGGAAGGAAGGAAGGAAGGAAGGAAGGAAGGAAGGAAGGAAGGAAGGAAGGAAGGAAGGAAGGAAGGAAGGAAAGGTTGCCCAACTGGGAGTTGACTTTAGGGTCTTCCCCTCCCAGATCAAATTTTTTTTTTAAAGAGGCCATTATTTGCCTCATTTTTTATGAAGCCTTAATCACCAAACGGGTGCTGCCTCAGTCACACTGAGATCTGTTAAAGACCTCAGCTTGAAAAGGCCAAGTTGCCCCATTGCATCCTGGGTCATCTCTAGTTGTCCTGATCCACATCTGGCCATTGGACCCGATGGTCCAAATGGCTGTAGAGAAGAAAGTGAGGCTGGTGACTTTGCACAGCCCTCCCTCCCTTAAATCCAATTCACTTGCATGTCATGGCATGACCTCCCTGATGTCATGGTCCTCTTCAAGAGCTATGGACAAACAGCAGCATATGTATATATGTGGGTACATATATGTATATTTATGTGAGTACATATGTGTGTATGTGTGTGTGTTTACATATATACATATATTGTCTCACCCATTAGAACTTAAGCTCTTGGAGTGTAAAAACTTTTTATCACCAGTGCTTGGTATAGTCCCTGGCATATGGTAAACAGTTAAAGAATGCTTGCTGATTAACTGATAAATGCCATTGGGATATACAAGAGTTGTGTATTAGTTTTGTTTTCACCTTTTAGTAACTACTACATAATTATTCTTTTAGAGAGCATTTGCTGCTAAATATTAGGGAAATGGTAGGGAGAGCCAGATCACCTCTCCAGACCTTGGAATGAGCCCCACAAACCTACGACAAAAGTTAAGCATGAATTAGTTTTCAGGAAAGCAAATTAGATCTCATCAACTTACCAGAGACTCTCCCATCAGTGACTTGGAAAGAACATTAGAGACAACTTGGAGTTTTCCTTTAAGATGCATGCAACAAAGCACTGCTCGAAATGAGCCATCTCCCTTGGCCAATCCCTCTCCCAACACTGTAATAAGATACCAAGCATTAATCATATTAATCAATGCAAATTTTTTTTGCCTACAAAATTAAAAACTATGTCCTAATTATGTCTTCTTAAATAAGAGATTAAGAGATGTCTATGCCTCTCCTACAAATAAGCGGCCATGTTGTGCTAACGTCCATCTTGTCCAAATCCCTGCCCTTGAGAAGGAATACATCTAAACCTGAGAGATAAAATTTTATGGTAATAAAAATGATTAGAATATGTTTATAGCACAGTGGTTAGAGACCTGACCTTGGAATCAGAAAGACCTGTCATAAGCCCAGCTTCTGAAGCACAATGGCTTTGTAACCCTAGAAAAGCACTTAATTTTTCAAAGCCCTAGAGAACTCACTAAAACTATAAATTGCATACCTGCACTGCTGAAACAAGTCCCCTATACCAAATGAAATCATGGATCTAATCCCTGTCACTATTCTAATTAATATTATATACTACTAAGATTACTCATTAGTGAGATTTCATGCAGGATACATCCATATACAAAATTCAAGTGCAACTGCTCAGTATCATATTTCAGTATGCCTCCAGGAAAAAATTATATTAATCATTCTTTCACTTTAAACTTACACAAGATTTATCTGTAAACAAGCTTTATACTTCATGGGAAAGTCAGAAAAACAAATTACTAGGCCATTAATGTGGACTTCTGAAAAGGAACAATCAAATGCTGCATACTAAATTACTAATGTTGGCCCAAAACAGTATCTTGATGAGCACTGTCTGCTGCCCACTACAGATGAAAGCAAATTAGGATGTAGGGTGTGAGAAATACTTTTAGTTATTAATTTGGATTTTTTTGTCTCAAGATATTTTCTGAAGCCACCTTGAATATTACATATCCAACCATAATTCAACAAATATGAATATAAAGGGATGATTTGTAAAAAATAAAATTAAGGGGTGAGAGAGAATTGTACTGGGAGGAGGACATAGGAAGAGATAGAATGGGGTAAATTATCTCACATAAAAGAGGCAAGAAAAAGCTTTTACAGTGCAGGAAAAGAGGGGGGAGGTGAGAACGAACCTTACTCTCTTTGGATTTGGCTTAAGAAGGGAATAACATACACAGTCAATTGGGTATGGAAATCTATCTTACCCTACAGGAAAATAAGGGGGGAAGGGATAAGAGATTGGGGATGATAGAAGGGAGAGCAGATTGGGAGAGCGGGTAATTAGAAGCAAACACTTTTGAGGAGAGACAAGGTCAAACGAAAGAACAGAATAAAAGGGAGAGCAGGATAGGATGGAGGGAATTATAGTTAGTATTTTACAACATGACTATTATGGAAGTGTTTTGCATGACTACACACATATAACCTACATCAAATTGCTTGCCCTCTCAGTGAGGTTGGGTGGGGAGGGAGGAAGGGGAAGAATTTGGAACTCAAAGTTTTAAAAACAAATGTTAAAAATTGTTTTTACATGCAACTGGGAAATACAGGCAACAGGGTACAGAAATCTACCTTGCCCTACAGGAAAATAGAATGGGAAGGGGATAAGAAAGGGAGAGGGTGATAGAAAGGAGAGCAGATTGGAAGAAGGGGTATTCAGAATCCATGCCGTCTTGGAGTGGGGGGAGGGGATAGATGGTAAGAAAATTTGGAACTCAAAATCTTGTGGAAGTATAGATGAAAGAGATGGAGAGTTGCTTCTAAATGGGAGCTGAGGAGAGAACCAAAGAAGGCTTCATGGAAGAACAGAGAGTTGACAGGAGCTTTAACAGAAGGGTAAGAATACAAAAGACAAAAGAAAGGAAGAAATTCTAGGAATAAAAAACAATGAGCAATAATTATAGAAAATATGCATATAGAGCTTAAAAATTTACAACAGATTGCCATCATAACATTCCTGTGAGTTGGCAGTAAAAATATTATCCTCATTATAGAGGTGAAGAAATTGAAGTTCAGGGATATGAACTGACTTACTTGGGGTCAAATAGTGAGTAAAGAGTGGATTTGAAGCTAGGACTCAAATCCAGATCTTCTAACTCCAAAAAATTGGTGTTTCTATTATTCCACAATGCCAAAGGCATGAAAGTAGGAAAACACAAAGTATATTTAAGGGACAAAGAGGGGCAGTCCACGTTTTTTGTTTATAACATAATGGACATATGACATAAGTTGGAAAAAATAGGATAAAACCAGATTGTGATGGACTTAGATATCAATCAGACAAAAGGTAGGAACTGAAGATTTTTTAATATCTATGCAAAAAGAATCTTATTCTGGAAGCAATATTTAGAATGCATTATAGTAGACAGGCATGAGAGGTAGGAAGACATGCTAGGAAGTTATTGCAGAGTCTAGGCAGATGGTAGTGACAGATTATAGGAAGGTGATAGGAAATAGAGAAGAGGAAGACAGATATGGGAGATACTACAGAAATAGAAATAAATGAAAAGAGTGCTAAAAGCTCAAAATGAGCTAGGGCTGTCAAGGAAGTCTTAAAGACAGCAAAGTAGAGAAGTTTCTTAGTCATAATGTCAAAAAGATAATTTTTTAAATGACCACTGTCATGGGTTGATGAAATGATAACAACTGTTTGTGAAGAAAAAAAAGAATAATTTTGTTCCTGTTTTCTCCGTCAAAGAAAATGCTCTTGAGAATTCAAGGGATAGAATAAAAATTTAAAATAAGCATTTGATAACCAATATAACAATGGGAAATACAGCACTCCTTGATGAGCTCAAGTCCCAAAATCAAAATGAACTATGCCCTAGGGAAATTAAAGAACAAAGCAACATGACTGCTAAACCACTGTCCAGTACCTTTGAAAGATTGTCAAGACTAAAAAAGGAACCAGAGAGCTACAAAAGGACAAATATCACCCCAATTTTTTAAAAACGGAAAAGAACCAACAATGCAGCAATAAACTTGACTCTGACTCCTGGTGAACGTTTTATTCAAAAAACATTGAAAGGGCAGCTAGGTGGCACAGTGAGCACCAGCCCTGGACTCAGGAGGACCTGAGTTCAAATCCGGCCTGAGACAGTTACTAGCTGTGTGACCCTGGGCAAGTCACTTAACCCTGATTGACTGGAAAAAAAATATTGAGTAAACATCTAAGAAATTAAATGGTGATCATAAAGATGACAAATATCATTGCTTCACATTTGGTTATAACATACTGACATTTCTTTTTTTGACAGGGCTACACTGTAGATCCAATATAATAGCCAGATTTTAACTAAGTGTGTGACAAAATCTTTCAAATTACTTTTGAGGACAAGATAAAAATATATGGGTTAGAAGATAAGACAATTAGGTAAATTTGGAACTGTTTGAAAAATTAGACTGACAGAATAGTCTTCAATCATTTGATGTCAACTTGCAGGAATCACAGCTATGATCATAAATTTAGAGCTGGAGGGGACCATAGAAGTCATATAGTCTAAACCTCTTCATTTAATATATGAGAAAAGGTAAAAGGAATAAAAGCAGGAATAGGATTTGTATATAGGTTATCTGAAGACAAATTCAGTGCTCTTTCCACTGTACTACAAACTTTCTCCTTCTAGTGAAGTGACCCAGGGACCTTATGCTAATTAACAATCTTATCAATAGCTTAGGCTTAGATAAAAAGTAGTATAAATAGCATAATTATAAAACCTACAGGTGGGAAGCTGGGAGGGATAACACATTGGCTAACAGAATTCAAAAAGATCTTGGAAAGCTAAAATACTTGGCCAGATCTAAGAAGATGAAATTAATAGGGATAAAATTTTACACTTCGCTTCAAAAAAATCAATTTCACAAATACAGCATGGTTAGACAATAGCTCATTTGAAAAAAGATCTGGCCTCAGACACACTGATACTTCCCTGGGGAAGTCACTTAACCCCAATGGCCTAAAAAAAAAAAAAACAAGGAAAAGGAGGAAGGAGGGAGAGGGAGAGGGAGAGGAGAGGGAGAGGGAGAGGAGAGGGAGAGGGAGAGGGAGAGGGAGAGGAGAGGGAGAGGGAGAGGGAGAGGGAGAGGGAGAGGGAGAGGGAGGGAGAGGGAGAGGGAGAGGAGAGGAGAGGAGAGGAGAGGAGAAGAGAGGAGAGGAGAGGGGAGAGGAGAGGAGGAGAGAGAGGAGAGGAGAGGAGAGGAGGAGAGGAGAGGAGAGGAGGAGAGGAGAGGAGAGGAGAGGAGAGGAGAGGAGAGGAGAGGAGGGAGAGGAGAGGAGAGGAGAGGAGAGGAGAGAGAGGAGGAGAGGAGAGAGAGAGGAGAGAGAGAGGAGAGGAGAGGAGAGGAGAGAGAGGAGAGGAGAGGAGAGGAGAGGAGGGGAGGGGAGGGGAGGGGAGGGGAGGGAGGGGAGGAGAGGAGAGGAGAGGAGAGGAGAGGAGAGGAGAGGAGAGGAGGAGGAGAGGAGAGGAGAGGAGAGGAGAGGAGAGGAGAGGAGGAGAGGAGAGGAGAGGAGAGGAGAGGAGGAGGAGAGGAGAGGAGAGGAGAGGAGAGGAGAGGAGAGGAGAGGAGAGGAGGAGAGGAGAGGAGAGGAGAGGAGGAGAGGAGAGGAGGAGAGGAGAGGAGAGGAGAGGAGGAGAGGAGAGGAGAGGAGAGGAGAGGAGAGGAGAGGAAAGGAAAGGAAAGGAAAGGAAAGGAAAGGAAAGGAAAGGAAAGGAAAGGAGAGGAGAGGAAAGGAAAGGAAAGGAAAGGAAAGGAAAGGAAAGGAAAGGAAAGGAAAGGAAAGGAAAGGAAAGGAAAGGAAAGGAAAGGAAAGGAAAGGAAAGGAAGAAGATTTGGGGATTTTAGTGGAATAATCAGCAGTAAGAGCATCCACAACAACTAATATTTATGTAGCTAGGTCCTGATTAGTACAAGAGGAATCTAATTAAGTTGTCCCATGTATTCTAATTCACACTATTCCAAGATACAATTATATAAAATTTGGTCACTGATTCCTTTCCAACAGGGATGGAGACTTGACAGGCAAGCATTTCTATAGTGCCTATTATGTGCCAAGCATTGTGCTTAGTGCTTTCTGACAAATATTTCAGTTGTCCCTCACAAGATCCCTGTGAAATAGGTATTATTATTATTATCCCCACTTCACAGTTGGGGACACTGAGGCAAACAGAAGTTGAGTGACTTGCCCAGGATCACACAGTAAGTGTCTAAGGCCAGATCTGAATTCAGGTCTCCATGACTCCAGGCCCAGCACTCTAACATATGCCAGGTGAATACAAATAATGCAACCAAATCACTTCACAGGGTTGAGTATATTAATTGGGAACTAGCTGTACAACACTTCACAGTTTTTAAAGCCAACACATTATTTAATTTGATTTTCAAGTTCCCTGAATCAACAGTGAAATATGGCAACCAAGAGAGCTAACATGATCTTATGCCATCAAATGTAATAACATAAGTACAGTCCTTTGCAAACCTTAAAAGCATTTTATAAATACTATCATCGTCGTCAACATTATCATCATTATTATTAGAGGCACAATGTCTAAAACTAGAGAAATAATAGGATCATTGTGTTCTGCCCCAGAGAGCCCATATCTGGAATACAGTATTCAGTTCTAGCCACATTTTATAAATAAAATTGTTAGATTGGAAAACATCCAAACAATGAAGGACCTTGAGATATACAAGAAGCTATGCAAAGGACAGAGAATGTTTGCCTGAGAAGACTAAGGGGGCACAACAACTGTCTTCAAATATTTGTAGGGCTATCAGAGGGAAGAGAAATTAGACTTGTTCTGCCTAGCCAAAAAGGGCAGAACTAGTAATAAGAAGGAGAATTCAAAGAGGCAAAAAACCACAAATACTGTAAGCTGCCTAGAAAAGCAGTAGGCTCCTTCTCTCTGGAGATCTTCAAACAAAGGTTAGAAACCATTTGCCTTCTCTCCCAGTTAGCAGTTGGTGGTAGATAAGGATTCCTGATGGCTGCATATTGACTTAGTTTTAAAAGGAATGTTATTTATGTTTTAATGTCCCTTTATTTTTGCTAAATAGTTTCAAATTACATTTTAATCTAGTTGAGACTGCCCTCAGAAGGGTTTGCAGGCTGCATGTTTGACACCTCTGTCATAAACTATAGCAGAACATATTTTCATAGTCACACAAATGGAAAGTTGTAGAGAATATAAGATTATACTGTGTTAACTACTTGTTGATAACAAAAAACAATCTGACTCTATAGTGATAGTAATTGTAGCAATAAGGATTAATTCATATTTATATAGCACACAAACATCTGTAAAGTCCTTTCATCACAACTTTGTGAGGCAGGAAGAAAAAAGTTGGAGCTTTAAAGGTTCTCTCTTCAAACAAGTTGTGGTCAACACATTTCTTAAGATCTAAGATTACATGACAGATTCAATAACGGAAAGAATCAAATAAGCCATCTAACAAAGCGATGAATGTTTACTAAAGGTGTTCACCAATGTTATAGAGGATGTCCTGCCTACAAAGTCCAAATAGAAGGAGGATTTCCTATTAGATGAGAACATCTGAAAATGTTCTTGGTTTGCAGATGATATTGCTGATAGTATCAAGCTACAGAACATTACAGTACCTTCTTAATGAGATCCATGGTGATGCAAAAGACATGAACCTAACTAGTCACATAAGAAAAACAAAGGAGGGGGAGTGAAGCACTCAGCAGTGAGCTGGGAGGCGGCAGGGACCCATGGGTGAGAGGGAGCCATGAAACACTAAGAGGTAGAGATTCTGGATGCCAAGACATGGGAGAAGCTGTGTTTCCTAGATAAGGCAGGATGCCAATGCCACCATTGCTGAGATCAAGAACCTCTTCACAAAATCACATTTCCACTGGTGTGCTGCCCAGCACTCTCTCCAGCCGGATCCTAAGGGCAAGTCCTTGAAAGATGAGGACATTCTGCAGAACCAACCACACTTTATTTCCAGGATCTGGGAGCCCAAATCAGCTGTGTGACAGTATTCCTGAGAGAGTGTGCTGGTCCTCTCTTCATTTACCTACCATTCTACTTCCAGGTACCCTTCATCTATGGTCACAAGTATGACTTCACATCTAGCTGGCACACTGACGATCATCTTGCCTGTATTTGTCACTCATTCCACTACATCAAGCACTTACCAGAGATGCTGTTTGTTCACCATTTCTCTCATGGGACAATGTCCCTGTATAACATCATCAAGAACTATATCTACTACTGGGGCTTTGCTGCCTGGATGGCCTATTATATCAACCATCCTCTCTACTCTCCTCCAACATATGGTGGTCAGCAGGTAAAACTAGCACTTGGCATTTTTGTGCTCTGCCAGCTAGGTAACTTCTCCGTCCACATCACCCTGAGGAATCTGCGCCCAGCAGGTTCCAAGACCTGGGAGATACCTTATCTGACCAAGAACCCTTTCACATGCCTCTTCCTGCAGGTGTCATGTCCCAATTACACATATGAGATGGGATCCTGGATTGGGTTTGCCATCATGACCCAGTGCCTCACAGTAGCTCTCTTCTATCTCATGGGCTTCATCCAAATGACCCTCTGGGCCAAAGGGAAGCATCACAGCTACCTGAAAGAGCTCCAGGATTACCCGCCACTATGCTCCCATTATCCCCTTCCTTCTCTAAACTGCCCTGTTGGAGTGGTCTCTCCCCTCTTTGGGCAGCTTCTTGGCCCCTGTTTTGTGCCCTGGAGTGGGACCCAGGACTCCCACTTCCCCCTTCCCTTCCTCTCCCACCACTGACCCAGGGTCAGTTCAGTTGTTGCCTGAGCAGAAGGTTTGGCCCTCCCCTTTTCTCCTACTCAAACATAACATGGGCACGGCAGGAGGGATACTGGTCTTAGAAGGTCTTGTTTTCTGACTATAGGAATAAAACACATTGTGACTCAAAAAAAAAAAAAGAAAAGAAAAGAAAAAGAAGAAAAACAAAGAAAAATAAAGGAACAAGTTGTAGTATGTGATTGTGATGGAATACTACTATGCTATAAGAAATGACTTAGCAGGATGCTTTCAGAAAAACCTAAAAAGACTTACATGAACTGATGCAAACTGAAATGAACAGACCCAGAACAACACTGTACACAGTAACAACAATACTGTACAATAATCAACTGTGAATGACTTAATTAGTCTCAGCAATACAATGATCTAAACAATACTGAAGGACTCCTGATGAAAAACACTATTCACCTCCAAAGAAAGAATTGATGGGAGTCTGAGCACAGATCAAAGCATACTTTTTTAAACCTTCTTTATTTTTCTTCATTTTTGGGGGGGGAGGGGGGCCTGGCGTTTTTTTTTTTCACAACATACCTAATATGGAAATGTTTTGTATGACTACGCATGTATAACCTACATTAAACTGCTTGCCTTCTCAATGAAGGGGGACGGGGAGGACACTGGGAGAAAATTTAGAACAAATTTTTCTTAAGTTAAAACTGTTAAAATGAAAGTTTTTAATTCTTTTTATATGTAACTGGAAAAAAAATAAAAGGTTTAAAAAAAAAGAGAAAAACAAAGCAAGGAACACATCTAGATAGCAAAATACGACAGCATTTTTGTTGTTGTTCATTGCTTCAGTCATGTCCAAGTCTTCATCACCCCATTTGAGGTTTTCTTAACAAAGATACTGGAGTGGTTTACCATTTCCTTCTCTAGCTCATTTTGCAGATAAGGAAACTGAGGAAAATAGGGTTGAGTGACTTCCCCAGAGTGATACAGCTAGTAAGTGTCTGAAGCCAGATTTGAAGTCAGGTCTTCCTGATTCCAAGCCTGGCACTCTATTCACAGAATATAGGCAGAGGAAGAAGATGTGGGCACACTTGTAACAGCAAGACATCACAAAGAAGAAAGAATTTTTTTTAAAACAAACACAAAAACTCAAAGCATTACTACTTTTGGCCTATTTACTTTAGTAATAAACAGCCCTACACATTTTAACACCCCTTGCCATCAGACATCACCTTCTACATATATAAAATGAGGGACTTGGCCTGGTGTTTCATAGCAACCTGTCCCCAAATAAAAGGTTAGAACTGTGGTTAGATTGAATCAATGAGGCAAAAAGTAAAAACAAAACAAACAAAAAATTATTTTTACTAAATACAAACAGATGATGTTATGAGATTAAGTCCAATCTTTAATGGTGCCAGAAGCAAAAAGTAGGTCCTCTGATCAAAGAAAATGATGATGGAAGAAACATAAGAAAGGAGTCTGTCTACAATATTATTGTTTTATTCCATTTTTAGCTGAAAGAATATCCAAGCACTGATGAATGCTGACATGACCAACATGAATACACTGATCCTGCTCTCATTGGAGTAGGGTGTCTCAATGTTCCAAGCTTGAGTCTCCAGTTTCCCAACCAGCCAGTGAAGACCACAGCACCAACTAAAGAGTCCACAGAAATGACAACCCACTCCCTTCCCCTCACACAGGGCAGTGTCACAGGCCATCCACACAAAAAACCACTCCAGCCCCCAACCTGCAAGGACCTACTGGAAACTGAGACAACAGCAGACGAGAGTAGAAGTTTTTTAGGAACAAAAAGGCATGTATCAGAACCAGAAGTATTTAAGTGGCAATTCTGCTCCAAAACATTTGCAAAATTATACACCGAAGATGCTAAGGATTTATAATCCTTTTTCTTGCAATTTGTCCCTAGGTCTATGATGGCATCTCCCTTGCCCTTAAATCCATCATTTATTCCTTATTTCCTTGCTCTTTAGTTACCATCTGTCTTACACAAGGACATCCAGCCCTAGGAGGAAAAAGCCTCACTTTCTGACCCAGAGGGTAATGATACCAAATTTCTTTTAGGTGCTGACCAAACAACAGCCTGAACCTGAATGACTTACAAACCCAACATTGTATATTCAGGCTAATTCATAACTACAAAAGGAATATGCAGGTACTGCCAGCTATCTTCCCACCTTTATCCAGACAAAGTCTTTGAACCCCATGTGGTGATGGCTCCCCTCAAAACTTCCATTTCCATTGTGTTACATGCAGGGGTGTGCTGGAGCTATGTTGAACTGACTCACGAACACACATTTTTTAATTTTTCAGTTAAATTTACACCTCAGAAATTGGCAAATGCTATATATCAGGGCTTGATTTATTGTTTCATTGATTATCTAGATTTAAGAAAGTAATAGAAAAAATGCTAATAATTCAAATTAAACTTAAAAGTGTGTTTTGCATACCTTTTTTCCCCAGGAGTGTCAATTGTTAACAATTGACAAACATGCCTAACCTGAGTGGAATTGCCTGGTATTGGTGATCACTTGATATCCTGTGTCCAGCATATACCTAATTGTCTAAATCCCATTTTTCATAGTAAAACTGAGTGGATTTGGGGAGTGTGGACTTCTGATAACTCCTTTAAATTTCACAGAATTAGAACAGAAGTTAATTAGTGAAGATCGGGGAAGGAAAGAGGCATACAGGAATGAGGCACCATTCCTTCTTTCCTCTTATTATGGCATTTCCAAATCAGAGCTCAAGATGGCCAGTCAATAATAGTCTCCTTCTTAAAATCGCACTATTGAACATTGTCCTCTCGGATCCTTTCTTCTCTTAGATTTGCAAGACATCATTTTGTCAACAGGCAATCACAACGTCATAAGACTTATGTGAAAACCAGGTTTATCACAAAAGAATGCGGAACCCAAAGAGTTCACAGTCCTTACAGAAGTTTGCACATTTATGACAGTACAACAAAAGGAGGAGAAAACTGGAAGGTGCGTGGCACGGGAAGACAAAGGTACAGTAAACCCTCCCATAGGGGAGGAGCAAGGTGACAGCAAAAGCCATCCTTTTCCCTTGGGAACCACTAGACTAGGAAGATAGGTGGTCAGCTTTAATCTGCAAAGGACCCCAGCTGCACAAGCATTTTTCCCAGCCTGGCAGGCACCTGTCTTGCCTCCCAAGGACACACACAGAATCCAGCTTGGGGTGCAAACAAATTATGTCAGCTGAGGGAGCTTTGTCCTTGACACATTCAGGGCCTCCTGCATGCTCTAGATCCAGTGTTTCTGGAAAACATAGCAACTAAAAAAGACAAGTTCAGGGGACCCCTTAACAGCTCTTAACACCTCTCTCCGGGTTCTCCTCCTACCCATCTGATCACTTATTCTCTGTCTGCTTTACTAGATCCTCCTCCAGACCCTAAGAGTTCTTCAGGATTCAGTCCTGGGGCCTCTTCTACACTTAATGATCTCATCAGCTTCTGTGGATTTAATTACTGTCTTCTATGCTAATGATTCTCAAATGTACCTTTCCTGTCACAAACTCTTGGTTGATTTCCAATCTTGCATCTCCAATTGCCTTTCAGACATTTCTGAATGTCCATTAGACAGCTGAAACTCATTATGTCCAAACAAATTATCTTTCCCCCTAAACCCTCCCTGCCTTCTATCTTCCCTATTACTGTAGAGGGCAATATCATTCTCCCTGTCCCTCAAGCTCACTAGCTAGGAGTCACCCTGATTTCCTCATTCTCTCACCCCACTATATCCAAGCTGTTGCCAAGGCCTGTCAATTTCACCTTTGTAGCATCTCTCAACTACAACCTCTCTCTCCTCTAACACTGCCTCTCTGTGCACTATAGTGCAGGCCCTCATCACCTCACACCTCGATTGTTGCAATAGTGTGCTGGTGGGACTTCTTACCTCAAGTTTTTCCTAACCTTTATCCTTCCTTGAGCCAATAAAGTGATTTTCCTAAAGCACAAGTCTAACCACATCACTCCGCTACTCAATAAACTCCAATGGTTTCCCATCACCTCCAAGAGCAAATACAAAATTCCATTTAGCATTCAAAGCCCTTCATAATCATAACCTAGCTCCCTCCTACTTTTCAAGACTTCTTACATCTTATTCCCCAGTGTGTATTTTTTGATCCAGTAACATTGGCCTCCTGGCTGTTCCACCAACAAAAAATTTCTAAACTCCAGGCATTTTCTCTGACTGTACCACTTGCCTGAAACACTGTTCTTCCTTGACTTTAACTACTGACCTCCCTAGCTTCCTTTAAGTTTCAACTAAAATCCCACCTTCTATACGAAGCCTTCCTTAACCCCTCAATTCTAGCGTTTTCACTCTTTTAATTATTTCTTATTTTTCCTGCTTAAGGCTTTTTTTATAAATACTTGTTTGTATATTATCTTCCCCCTGTAGATTGTAATCTTCCCCAGGGATGGGACTATCTTTTGCCTTTTTTGCCTAATTACATGTTTATTGATTGATTGGGAAGGCAACACCACCCTGCCAAACATATCCTCCTCATCCCAATCCCAGGATAAGGCCAAGATGGGTAAAAGGAGTCAGCACAGGGAGAGTTATCCCTACTCTGTTTCCAACTTCATGTCTAATAGTTTTCATTTCCTGGAGCAATAAAATTAGGCTAAGGTCAAGAATAACAAAATTGGTCCTACACACCTTCTATAGATGCCCAGGTATTTATTCAATAAAATATTTTGTTCCATTAAGAAAGTGAGGCTGGGGGGTGCTGCCAGGGATGTAATATATTTTAGAAAAGACTTTCTTCAAAACTGGTTAAAGTGAAAAATGTCTTGGCAACAAGAGGTTAGCTAGAAAATGCTCTTATGCACAATTCCTTGATGATACTAGATAAATGAGGCATAGCTCTGGACAAAAAATCTTGTGATGAGTGTATGTTATTAGCTCTCTTTCAGGCCTGAATTCATTTTTGTGAGTTAGCAATGAAGCAAAAGGAAAAGTATTCTCATTCTCTCAGTACTCAAAGAGCAGGAATCTTATTAGTTTTAAACTCCTGTCAGCATAAAAGAACAGAGAATGAGGCCAAACTTTAATCTCATCTCTCTGCCAGGCATATTTTAAAATAGGAAAATGGCATTTTTAGGTGGAGTTGGCATATCCTTTCAACTCATCAAGTTTAATTACATCTACTCAACATATGTACTTAAATAAAAATTTGGCTCTGATCAAAATCCCTCATTCAACAGGAACAACAATTAGGTATACAAAGCATAAAAGTCACCTTCCAAGAGAGTCACCAGCAACCAAAGAAAAAAGTTTGGGTTTTTTCTATTTTAATCACTTTTGAAATTTGTAAAAGAAAGAAAAAAGACATTGCTAAATCTAATCAATTCACAAGCCATTAAACAAACCAACTAGGCCCTCTCTCCACTTACATGCTACTGCTGACCTGCTTCTCTCAACCTAGAACAACACCCTTCACACCAAGATTTAAGATCTATATTTCCATACTCAGGTCTTCCTGAATCCAATGCCCCAATCATTAGGGAAATTAATCGATTCATCCTTGGAACTCTTGCCCTAGGGTCCAACTCAGTGGATTGGTTGCTGTGTAGAAACTAGCTCACATCGCCCACTACTGATACCAGATCATCCCTCAACTTGCTAGCCTACCCAGGCCACCTACTTCACCCTCTACCTACCCACAGTGTGCCTATCTCCCTTCCTTTTCCACCTCCCCAGAATAAAATAGTTTCCTGGTCATGTTTCCCTTTTATGTGCTTGTATTCTTTTTTAAAATGTTAAGATATTGAGGGCAGGAACTATCTCTTGTTGTTTAATACTTGTATTTCCAGCACTTAGCACAAGGTCTGGCAAATGGTAAACACTTAATAGTTGGCTTTTTCATTCATTCAATCATGAATTCTAGAAAGTTTTTATTTTAAACATACCATGCCTACAGTCTTCATCAGCTTGTCCATAGTTCTTCTGTAAAGCAAAAAATATAAAAATGTTATTTTAAAATTTTGAATAATAATACTTTGTTTCAAGGTTTCAACAGAAGAAGTAACATTTTATGCTTTGAAATCTAGTGCTGCAAATAATCTTCACGGAAAACAGTGAAATGACACAGAGGTTGCTAGATAGTACAGTGAATAGAGCATTGCTTGTGGAATCAGAAGACTTGGATTCAAATATGGCCTCAGACATTTACTAATGAGGCCAAGTCACTTAAGCTCTCTGTTTCCTCCTCTGCAAAATGAAGAAAATAATAGCATCTACATCCCATGGTTGTTGTGAGGAAAAAGGGAATAATATTTGTAAGGTGCCTTGCAAATTTTAAAGCATTGTGTAATATTTATTATTGAGAACTATTATATCAACATTTATAAAGGTTCCATAGTAATAATCAAGGTTCAAAAATGTTACTTAGGAAAAAAATATTTACCAACCAATAATTTTTGTATCAGCCAATTCACATATCTCCTGGGCCACATGATGTACCAACTGCAGATCACACTTCATTAAGAAGGCCCTTTTGTTGGACCCCGTGGCCCATCATATTAATAGCTACAAATGGACACTACAATTATTTAACATTTACTCACAAGTTGTAAGAATGAGGCAATTCTATACAGAAGACTCTCAATTTTTATGCGCTCTATTTCTGATGGGCATGTCTCTGTGAAGTTTGCCAAGGAATACTGGCCAAGGGAAAGAAGGGCCTCTGTGCAATGTCTCACTGCCACTTCATAGTCCTGCCTTTTAAGAGATTCACATGCTTGTTCACATGATTTTTCAGGTCTTCTGTCTGCCATGACTCAGGGACAAAAATCCTATGGGGGGAAAAAAAAGATTAAGAAGAAATAAAATGCACATTATTAATCATAACTAGTTACATGTAAAATGGAGTCATCATCATCATCATCACCAACATTTATGTAGCACCTACTATGTGCCAGGAACTGTACTAAATACTTTACAAATATTATGGGATTTTATAGCTTTTTAGTTTTTACTATATAACCCTGACCTCAAAGAAGCAGGTAGCCTGGTATAGACAGCACTAAAAGAAAAGATTAGTACAGAAAAGAAGCAAAGACAACAAAAAGAAAAGACAGCAAGAAATATAATTGTTCCCTGAAGAAATATAGTACCCAGTTGACCAAATGTGAAGGAGAACAAGGACCAAAACCCCCAGGATTGTTAAGAAGGTCTTAACAATCAGGTCAATTTGATGGATGATGGGGGGGGTGGGAATCAAAGCAGGTTTAACACTTGGCCCCCATTAGAGCACAGATTTCCCCCTCCTTTACTAATGAAAACTCAAGTTTAGCTTATTTTGGAGAGTGACAGATTGGTTCTGACTGGTCTGATCCCTGGGTGTCCCACAACAGGGGAGAGGGTGTGTGCAAAGAAGTTATACAGGCACACAGAGTTTTAATCTCTGCCGTTCACAGTGTCTCCCAAAGGACCAGCACCAATCCACAGTGCAGGTGATAACATTTCTATCCCCAGAAGACCTGCAGGGACTCATATCAGATGGATAAAGACTTGGGTAGGTCAGAATCATAAAATGAGGTGAGAGTTTTAGAGGAAGTCTTAGGCTTAGGTAGGGCAGAAGTTCTTGAGCCTACCCTTGAGTGCTTTGCTCCATCCCAATGTCATAATATAGCATCACACACACACACACACACACACACACCCATAAGATAGCCATCTATCCTCTTATCAACACCATTTTTCAGGAACTGCACTCACACATTCTTACAGGGAAGGGTGTCACCATTCTCTGCCATTCATCATACCATTCCCAAAATACCCCAAGTTCCTATTTGGGCTCAGAGTTGCTGCAAGCTATGCCAACCTCCTGCTCAAATATCACCAGATAGTCTGCCTATGCCTGTATAATTGGGTTAAGGGAAAAACCTGATACCATTAAAGTGGGGTTCTGCAAAAAACAGGAGATTAAATGAGATAATGTATGGAAGGCATTTTACAAACCCTAAAAAACACTATACAATTGCTAGTTGCTACTGTTGTTATTATTGTGATTATTATTATCATCTAATTGCTTCTCACACTGGATGGTCACAGTACATAGGACTGTGGTGGAGCAGCATAGAACTAGTCTACAAAACAATCTCTTTTAGTAATTTTACCCCCTCCCTTGACAACCTTGATCAAGAAAAACAAAACTCAGTCAATGGACATTTAGTAAGTACCTACTACGTGCCAAGCTCTGTGCTAAGCACTGGAGATATAAATACAAATAAATGCAAAGACAGTCTCTACACTCAAAGAGCTTACCATCTAATGGAGAAGACAACACGCAAAAGGAAGCTGAAAAGCAGGTAGGGCATGGTATACAACTTAGCTTCATTCAATGGGTCAGTGCAATTTCCCATCTTAGCCACATAAGAAGGGACAGGGTGAAGTTCCCTTCTAGGACTTCAAACTAATTTAATTGATTTTGCATAAGTAAATCCTCTGGGAGATCACCAAGCTAAGAAAATTCAACGGCCAAAAAATATTAAACATTGGTCTCACAGAATGGTCCCATTTATGGGTATGCTTGAAGCTCCCTAGAGCTTACTAGGGAGCAGTATCCATTCTTCTTACTCTCCCATTCTCTTCCCTTACAGTTCTGATCTCTGCAGGGTTCAATACATGCCCTAGCAACACTTGTTATGTCAGAAAACAGACTTGCCATCCAGGGCTATCAATTCCTGCCCCACCCTTTATTAGATCCATGAGCTACACCTCACCCACGAGATGTGATTCTTTTTATTTTCTGGCAATTTGGGGTTAAGTGACTTGCCCAGGGTCACACAGCTAGTAAGTGTCAAGTGTTTGGTCTGAGGCCAGATTTGAATTCTGGCCCTCCTGACTTCAGAGCCAGTGCTCTATCCACTGTGCCACTAAGCTAACCCCAACAAGATGTGATTCTTAAAACTATGGAGTTTGGGCTTCTGGGAGCCAAGATGGCAGAGAAAGAAATAAGCTGCTCTTACCCTCCCTTATTAACCTCTGAAAGCACAGAAAATATCGCCCCACGAAAAACCCTGGAACAGCTGAACCAGAAGAAAGACAGGGTGCAGCAGTGCAGTAGCCAGGCAGCTTGAGAGATTAACTGGAAAGGCCCCTCTTGCCCTGGGGGAAGGGGAGCAGTATAGAACAGAAAGTATCCCAGCAAGCTAGCAGAAAGCCCCACCTCAGCATACCAGGAGGAGATCTTGAAACCCACATGGTAGAGCAGGCAAACACCAAGAGCTGGACCCCCTCCTTTCCCCCCCCCTCCAGTGCCTCAGTGAAAAGGGGGTGGGGGGAGGGAAGAAACCAGCTCAGAAAACCACCAGGTGCCTCAGCATTCTACAGCAGTCTCCCAGTGCCTCAGCAAAACTCTATGAAGTGCTCCAAGGGGCCCCAGGTGGATAACCATCCTGCAAGATCCATCTGAAAGAAGCTGAAGAAAGCTAAAGGAAAGGAAAAGCAAGCAACCTTCTGGAGCCAGACTAACGCATCCTACCCCTAGAGTTCCAATGTTGCTGATGCCAGCCCAACACCAGGTAAACTCCCATAACTCTACAGCCTGCAACTGCCAACATGGGAGGCCTCAACGCACAAAGCCAGTGACCAGGCCCCAGGCTCCAAGCACGAGAAGATTGGGTCAGTGCCCTCTGATCCCCAACAGAAGAGCTCAATCTCTTTAAAGGCCAGGAAATAAGCAAACACCAAGAGCAAAAAGAAATGCACCACAGATTCATATTATGAGAACGGTAAAGATCAAGGCAGAAATTCTGAAGAGGAAAACATTGTCAACAAACCCACATCTGGAACCTCAAAAGGGAATGTGAATTGGTCTGAAGCCCAAAAAGCCTTCTTAGAAGAGCTCAAGAAGGATTTTAAAAGTCAAATGAGAGAGTCAGAAGAAAAAATGGGAAAAGAAATAAGAGGTATGCAAGAAAGAGTCAATAGCTTGGAAAAAGAAGGACAAAAATTAACTGTAGAAAACAAGTCCTTAAAAAAATACAATTGGCCAACTGGGAAAAAAAGTACACTGTAGAAAACAAGTCCCTAAAAAATACAACTGACCAAATGGGGAAGGAGGTACAAAATCTAGTAGAAGAAAACAATTTGTTAAAAATTAGAATTGGAAAAAAATAATTAGAATTGGGCAAATGGAAGCTAATGACTCTATGAGAGAACAAGAATCAGCCAAACAGAAACAAAAGAATGAAAAGATAGATGAAAATGTAAAAGACCTCACTGGTAAAACAAATGACCTGGAAAATAGATCCAGGAGGGACAATTTAAAAATTATTGGTGTACCTGAAAATCACGATGAAAAAAAAGAGTCTAGACAGTATCTTTCAGGAAATCATAAAGGAAAACTGCCTTGAGGTCCTAGAACCAGAGGGTAAAATAGCCATAGAAAGAATTCACCTATCACCTCCTGAAAGAGATCCCAAATTGAAAACACCAAGGAATATAGTTAGCCAAATTCCAAAATTACCAGGTCAAAGAAAATAACTGCAAGCAGCCAGAAAGAAACAGTTAAAAAATCATGGAACTACAGTCAGGATTACACAGAACCTTGTAGCTTCTACAATAAAAGACCATAGGGTGTGGAATATGATATTCCGTAAGGCAAAGGAGCTTGGATTACAACCAAGGATCAACTACCCAGCAAAAATGAGCATGATCTTTCAGGGGAAGAGATGGATATTCCACGAAATAGGGAACTTCCAAACCTTCCTGATAAAAGTACCAGAGCTCAACAGAAAATCTGACCTTGAAATACAAGAATCAAGAGAGACATAAAAAGGTAAACAGGACAGAAAGAAAGATACAACACCTTGTCAATAAGGGCAAACTGTTTACACTCCAACAAGGGAAGATGACATTTGTTAACTCTTGAGAACTGTGTTGTTATTACATCATGTTAAAGGGGTACACATAAAGGGGGTGGATATAAGTTGACTTTGATGTAATGATAAAAATAAAATCTAATCAAGTGGGTTAAATGGATCCAAGTAAGTGGATTAATCTGATCTAAGAAAATGTACTGAGAGAAAAGGAAAAGAGGAGGAAGACAAGGGTAAATTACATTACAGGAAAAGGCACAAAAACCTACTATAGCAGAGGGAAAAAAGGAAGGGAGATGAGCATTGTTTGAACCTTACTCTCATCAGATTTGGCTCAAGAAGGGAATAACATAATCAGTTAGGTATAGAAATCTAACTTGCCCTATAGCTAGTAGGAGGGAGAAGGGGAAAGAAAAGGAAGAGGGGATAGAAAGGAAAGAAGTAGTAAGGGTAAAGGGGAAGAAAAGAGAAGGGGCTAATAGAAGGGAGGTGGGACTGAGGGAGGCAGCGGTCAAAAGCAAAACACTAGCGAGGAGGGAAAAGAAGAAAGGAGAAAGAAAAGCATAAATGGGGGGGAAGGAAATGATGGAGAGAAAGACAGAGATAGTAATCATAACTGTGAATGTGAATGGGATGAACTCTCCCATAAAACAGAAGCAGATAGCAGAATGGATTAAAAACCATAATCCTACAATATGTTGTTTATAGGAAACACATTTGAAAAAGAGGGGACACACAGAGTAAAGGTAAAAGACTGTAGCAGAATATATTATGCATCAGCTGAAGTAAAAAAAGCAGGGGTAGCAATCCTTCTCTCAGACAAAGCAAAAGCAAAAATAGATTGAGATAAGGAAGGAAACTATATCCTGCTAAAAGGCACATAGACAATGAAGTAATATCATTACTAAACATACATGCACCAAATGTATAGCATCCAAATTCTTACAGGAGAAGTTCAGGAAGTTACAGGAAGAAATAGACAGCAAAACTATACTAGTGGAGGATGTCAACCTCCCCCTCTCTGAATTAGATAAATCTAACCACAAAATAAAACAAGAAAGAACTTAACGAGGTGAATAGAACATTAGAAAAGTTAGGTATGATAGACCTCTGGAGAAAACTGAATGGGGATAGAAAGGAATATACTTTTTTCTCAGCGGTACATGGCACACACACAAATATTGACCATTGAACTAGGGCATAAAAACCTCATAATCCAATGCAGAAAGGCAGAAATATTAAATGCATCCTTTTCCAATCATGATGCAATAAAACTATATGTAATGAAGGGACATTGAAAGACAGACTAAAAAATAATTGGAAACTAAATAATCTAATCCTAAAAAATGACTGGGTCAAACAAGAACTCATAGAAACAATCAATAACTTCATTCAAGAGAATGACAATAATGAGACCACATACCAAAACTAATGGGATGCAGTGAAGGCAGTTCTTAGGAGAAGTTTTATATCTCTAAATGCTTATGTGAATAAAATAGAAAAAGAGGAGATCAGTGAATTGGGCATACAACTAAAAGAACTAGAAAAAGAACAAACTGAAAATCCCCAATTAAACACCAAATTAGAAATATTTAAAACCAAAGGAAAAATTAAGAAAATTGAAATTAAGAAAACTAGTGAACTAACAAACTAAGAGCTGATTTTATGAAAAAACCAATAAAATACATAAACCTGTGGTTAATAGAAAACCAAAGTACCAGTATCAAGAATGAAAATGGTGAATCCACCACCAAGGAAGAGGAAATTAAAACAATAATTAGGAACTATTTTGCCCAACAGTATGCCAATAAATTTGACAATCTTAGTGATATGGATAAATATTTACAAAAACATAAATTGCCCAGATTAACAGAAGAGGAAGGAAAATACTTACATAACCCTATCTCAGAAAAAGAAACTGAACAAGCCATTGATGAACTCCCTAGGAAAAAATCTCCAGGGCCAGATGGATTTACAAGCTAATTCTATCAAACATTTAAAGAACAATTAATTCTAATACTATATAGACTATTTGGGAAAATAGGTGAAGAAGGAGTCTTCCAAAATTCTTTTTATGATACAAGTATGGTGCTGATACCTAAACCACGAAGAGTCAAAACAGAGAAAGAAAACTACAGACCAATTTCCCTAACAAATGTAGATGCAAAAATTTTAAATAAAATATTAGCAAATAGATTACAACAACTTATCAAAAGGATAATACACTATAACCAGGTAGGATTTACACCAGGAATACAGGGCTGGTTCAATATTAGGAAAACTATCAGCACAATTGATCATATCAACAACAAAACTAACAAAAACCACGTGATCATCTCAATAGATGCAGAAAAAGCTTTTGACAAAATACAACACTCATTCCTATTAAAAACACTAGAGAGCATAAGAATAAATGGAGTCTTCCTTAAAATAATAAATAGCATCTAGCTAAAACCTTCAGCAAACATCATATGGAAGGTGGACAAGCTAGAAGCATTTTCAATAAGATCGGGGGTGAAACAAGGATGTCCATTATCACCTCTGTTGTTCAATATCATACTGGAAGCATTAGCTTTAGCAATAAGAGAAGAAAAAGAAATTGAAGGTATCAGAATAGGCAAAGAAGAAACAAAGCTATCACTCTTTGCAGATGATATGATGACATACTTAGAGAATCCTAGAGAATCAAGTAAAAAACTACTTGAAATAATAAACAACTTTAGCAAAGTTGCAGGCTATAAAATAAACCCACATAAATCATTGGCATTTCTATATATTACCAACAAAGCCCAATAGCAAGAGATAGAAAGAGAAATTCCATTTAAACTTACTGTAGACATTATAAAATATTTAGGAGTCTACCTCCTGAAACAAACCCAGGAACTATATGAACATAATTACAAAAAACTTTTCACACAAATAAAGTCAGATCTAAATAAATGGAAAAACATCAGTTGGGAGGCAGCTAGGTAGCACAGTGGATAGAGCATTGGCCCTAAAGTCAGGAGGACCTCAAATCCAGCCTCAGACCAAACACTTGACACTTACTAGCTGTGTGACCCTGGGCAAGTCACTTAACCCCAATTGCCTAAAAGCAAAAAAAAAAAAATCCACTGGTTGCTTATGGGTAGGCTGAACTAATATAATAAAAATGACAATTCTACCTAAGCTAATTTACTTATTCAGTGCCATACCAATCAAACTACGAAAAAATTATTTTGTAGAGTTAGAAAAAATAATAAGATTCATTTAGAAGAACAAAAGGTCCAGAATGTCAAGGGAACTAATGAAAAAGAAATGCAGGGGAAGGTGGCCTAGCCATTCCAGATCTTAAATTGTATTATAAAGCAACAATCATTAAAACTGCTCAGTACTGGCTAAGAAATAAGAGTGGTGGATCAGTGGAATAGGTTAAGTATACAAGACACAGTAGTCAATGACTATAGTTAGCTATTATTTGATAAACCCAAAGATCCCAGCTTCTGGGATAAGAATCTACTCTGACAAAAACTGCTGGGAAAACTAGAAAACAGTATGGCAGAAACTAGGCTTAGATCAAAATCTTACACCATATACCAAAGTAAAGTCAAAATGGGTTCATAATTTAAATATAAAGGCTGATACTATAAGCAAACTGGGAGAGCAAGCAATAGTTTACCTGTCAGATTTATGGAGAACAGAAGAATTCATGACCAAACAGGAGATAGAGCATCTTATGAAATGCAAAATGGATAACTTTGATTACATTAAGTTGCAAAGCTTTTGCACAAACAAAGCCAATGCAACTAAGATTAGAAGGAAGATAGAAAATTGGGACAGAATTTTTACAACCAGTCTCTCTGAAAAGGGCCTCATTTCTAAAATATATAGAGAATTAAGTCAAATTTATAAGAATACAAGTCATTCCCCAATTGATATGGTCAAAGGATATGAACAGGCAGTTCTCAGATGAAGAAATTAAAGCCATCTACAGTCATATGAAAAAATGCTCTAAATCACTATTTGTTTGTTGGTTGGTTTTTGGGTTTGGGTTGGGTTTTTTGGGGGGCCAGGAAATGGGGTTAAGTGACTTGACCAGGGTCACACAGCTAGTAAGTCTTATGTGTCTGAGGCTGCATTTGAACTCAGGTCCTCCTGAATCCAGGGTGGGTACTCTATCCACTGAGCCACCTAGCTGCCTCTCTAAATCACTATTGATTAGAGAAATGCAAATCAAAACAACTCTGAGGTACCACATCACACCTATCAGATTGGCCAACATGACAAAACAGGAAAATGATAAATGTTGGAGGAGATGTGGGAAAATTGGAACACTAATGCATCATTGGTGGAGTTGTGAAATGATTCAACCATTCTGGAGAACAATTTGGAACTATGCCCAAAGGGCTATAAAAATGTGCATACCCTTTGACCCGGCAATAGCACTTCTGGGGCAGTATCCCAAAGAGACCATAACAATGGGAAAAGGACTCACATGTACAAAAAATATTTACAGCAGCTCTTTTTTTGGTGGCAAAGAATTGGAAATTGAGACAATGCCCACCAATTGGGGAATGGCTGAACAAGTTGTGGTATATGAATGTAATGGAATACCATTGTGCTATAAGAAATGATGAACAGGTTGACTTCAGAAAAACCTGGAAAGACTTGTATGGTCTGATGGTGAGTGAAGTGAGCAGAGCCAGGAGAACATTGTACACAGTAACAGCCATGTTGTGCAATGACTAATACTGATAGACTTAACCCTTCTCAGCAATACAAGTATCTAAGACATCTCCAAAGGCCTCATGATGGAAAATGCTATCCATATTCAGAGAAAGAACTATGGAGTTTGAATGCAGATCGAAGCATACTATTTGCTATTTTTTTTCTTCTGCTGAGTTTTGTTTCCTCTTTCTGGTGGTTCCTCCTATTAGTTCTAATTCTTACTTACAACATCACTAATGTGAAAATATGTTTAATAAGAATATATATGTATAGCTTATATCAGATCATACGCGGTCTTGGGGAAGGAGGTGGGAAGACACGGGGGGGAAAAATTTAAAACTCAAAAGCTTATGGAAGTAATTGCTGTTAAATCAAAATAAATTAATTTAAAAAAAAAAGATGTGATTCTTAAAAACCAAAAGCACATTCAAGTCCATTTCTAATTTACTGGATATATGCTGACTTTATTTTTTTTTCCTTATTGTTATCAGTACAACTTTTCTAAGGCCATCAGTAACAATCAGAGAACACTAGCCCTGGAGGTACCTTTATTCTACCTGTCAACCTTCTTGGATATCTATCTAATAGGATAATTCCACTGAGTCAGTGAAGGGTCCCCCCCCCAGTCCCATTGAGAGGACTTCCTATATAAGGTCCTTTCACATAATCCTTTCCCACTGCAGATGCAAGATCATTGGACCAATTCTGCTCTCTATACCAAATTTTCAGAAACAGGCCTAAGACAAGCAGGTCCAAAGGTTAAAGCATGGAATTAGAACTAAATGAATCACTTACAGATCATGTAACACTTAACAAGGAAGTTTACTCAATAATGGCATGGAAAAAATGGTCAGAAAGTATATGGCATTAACTCACTTGGATGCAATTCCTCTCCATAGTTGGTCAGAAGGGTGTATTCACTGACATGAAAGTGGGGATTCTGCCAAGCCTGAGTCAGTTAGTCAATAAACATTAATTAAGGACCTGCTATGTGCCAGGCATTATGCCAAGCAATGGAGATACAAAGAAAGGTAAGACAATACTTGCTCTCAAGGAACTCACAGTCTAATGGGCAAGATATGTCTATAACTATGTACAAACAACAAGTTATATACAGGAAAAATCAGAAATAATCAACAGAGGGAAAGCATTCAAATTAAGGGGAACAGGGAAAAGCTTCCTATAGAAAGTGGGATTTTTAACTAGGACTTGAAAAAAGTCAGGATGGGAAGGAGGTAATAAGCATTTATATAGTGCCTAGCATGTGCCAGGCACTGTGATAAATACTTTACAAATAACTGATCCTCACAACAACCCTGTGAGGAACATGCTGTTTTTATTCCCAAACAGGCTATGTGAGTTGCCCTGCATCACAACAGCTTGTAAGTGTCTAAGGCCAAATTTTAACTCAGGTCTTCCTGACTCCAGGTCGAGTGCTCTATCCACTGCCAAAGACAGGAGGAACCGATTAGAAAGGAGAGCATTCCAGGCATGAAAGAACAGCCAGTGAAAATGTCCAGAGTCAGAAGACAGAATGTCTTGCACAAGGAGGTCACTCACTATCAACTCATTATCCTACTCTCCACAGCAATTCTTCCAAACCCTTTCATTCCTCCTCAAACCTCCCACAGTTCCTCTCTCCCCACTTTCTTAGTTGAGAGAATCTTGCCAGAAAAAAAGTGAGGCCATTTGCCATGAGCTCCCTCTTCTCCCCTCTTTCTCATTTCCTATGTCTCTCTGGATAAAGGGGCCTTACTCCTTACCACTGCCTACAAACATGCCAATGTCTCCTCCAACTTGAAAAATACCTCCCTTGACCCTTCTATCACTGCTATCATTCTTTATCTCTTCTGCCTTTTGTAGCTAAACTCCTTTAAAAGGCTCTCTCTAACAGGGGCCTCTATTCCCTCTCCTCTCACTCTCTTCTTAAGCCCTTACAATTCAACTTCCAACATCATCATCCACTGAATACACTAATCTCTCCAAAGTTACTAATGTTTTCTTAGTTGCCAAATCCAATGGCCTTTTTTCAGTCCTCATTCTCCTTGACTTCTTTGTATCCTTCAATACTATTGATCATTCACTCCTCCATGATACTTTCTTCTCTCTTCTGGATCTTCTCCAACCAGACAGCTCTGTTGGATCATGCTCTCTAGGTGTCCCTCAGGACTCTATCCTGGGCCCTCTTCTCCCACCAAATTCCATCACTAGGAGATCTTTATCAGCTCCAATGGATTTAATTACCATCTCTATGCTGCTATCCCAATCTACTAACCTTCAAATCTACCCTCCTTGACTTCTCAGCTGATTTCCAATCTTGCATTTCCAACTGCCTTTCAGACTTTGAAAACTGGGTGTCCAGTTAACATCTTAAACTCAACATATCCGAAACTTGAACTCAATACCTTTCTCCCTAAACACTATCCACCTCTGACCTTCCCTATTACTGTAGAGGGCAACACTATCCTCCCAGTCCCTCAAGCTCACAACCTACAGATCATCGTGGATTCCTTACTCTCTCACTCCCCCATATCCAAGCTGTTTCCAAGCCCTGTCAATTTTACCTTCACAACATCTCTCAAACAGCTTCTTCTCTCTTCTGACATTGCCATTACTGTGATACAGCATTTTATTACCTCCTTCTTGGACTATTCTCAATAGTCTGCTGATGGAACTATCTACCTCTAGTCTCTCCACCCCTCCAATCCATTTTCCAACTGGTCACTACAGTGATTTTCCTAAAGTGCAAATCTGACCATGTCATTCACCTACTCAGTAAATTCCAAAGGCTTCCTATTGCTTCCAGGAGCAAATACAAAATGTTTGACATTCAAAGCCCTTTATAACCCAGTCTTCTTATACCTTACTCCCTTTCCACATTTGATCCAATCACACTGGCCTCCTAGCTGTTCCACCAACAAAACACTATTGCTTGGCTCCAGACATTTTCTCTGGATATACCCCATGCCTGTAACATTCTCATTCCTCAATTCCACCTAATGACTTTCCTGACTTCCATTAAGTCCCAACTAAAATAGCATCTTTTACTGGAAGCCTCCCCCAAACTCCTTATAATTATAGTGCCTTCCCTCTGTTAATTATTTCCTATTTTTCCTATATAAATTTTGTTTGTATATATTTGCTTGTTGTCTCCACCATTAAATTATAAACTCTTTGAGGACAGGGACTGTCTTTCACTTCTTTTTGTATCCTCAGTGCCTGGCACATAGTAGGCACTTAATAAATGTGTATTGATTAATTTTTCAGTGGATTACAGAGTACACTGGAGGGCTAGGGGAGTAAGAGTATAAGGTATAAGAAAACTACAGGCCAGGTTACAAAGGGCTTTGAACACTAAAGAGAACATTTTATATTTGATCTTGGACGTAACAGAAGTCACTAGAATTTACTGCATTGGGGAGATTTCAACTACTTGTGCAATTATGTCAAATGTTCCAGCCTTATTCCCATAGACCTATCAAGTTTCAAGGATTGTTTCACTGCCTTTTAAAAGGATGATGAGAGCAGAATCAGGGAACAGAAGCAGCAGAACACTGTACACAGTAACAGCAATATTGTAAGGATGATCAACTATGAAAGACTTAGCTACTTTGATCAAGACAATGATCCAAGACAATAATAAAGGTCAAATGATGACTCTATCCACCTCCAGAGAAAGAACTGATCAATCTGAGTGTAGAATGAAGCATACATTTTTTTAACTTTATTTTTATTGTTTTATTTTGTGTTTTCTTGCACACATGGCTAATATGGAAATGTTTTGCATGACTTCACATGTATAATTGACATCAAATTGCTTGTCTTCTTAAAAGAGGAGAGAGGGATGTGAGGCAGGGAGAGAATTTGGAACTCAAAATTTTTAAACTGAGTGTTAAAAATGTATGTGTAATTGGGAAATATTTAATGAAATGAATAAAAATACACTTTTGTAAAAAAGTATGGTTAGAGTATGTGTGGTGAATTTGTAGCTACACAACAGGGCCTGTGACATCCTTCTTTTCTTTTAACAAAACATATTTACTGTATAACTGGCAAATGCCAAATTTCAAAATTATTTTTAAAAAAATAAGGTTGAATGTTACAGTTACTACAATTATAATTACCAATTACAACATTCTTGGGTGCTTTTTGCATAAATGTTTTGTGTTTTATGAAACTACACTATATATGCTTATGCTCATCTGAGTCAAAACAAACTATCAATTAAAAAAATAAGTATTATCAATATTTCAAGTGGTCTCCCTCAAATTTTCAAGTAGAACTATTTTGCAAAGAAATGGAAAGTATATAGACATAACTTTAAAATGTTGCCACATAAAGCAAAATGTGAGTATTATTCTGAGTATTATTAGCCTTTTCCAACTTCTCAATTAAAATCATACTTTTACCTCTTCTTTCTCTTTTGCTCTCCATTTGTTATGAGGGCCCTTGAACTATGACTATTGTGATTCATCTTATACTATCCAGTTTTTGTTTTCTGTGATCAATCAATCAATAAGCATTCATTAAATACTTGATATGTACCAGGCACTAGACTAAGTGCTAGGGATATAAGTCTTAAAAGAGTTTACATTCCAATGGGGTAAGAATAGGTACACAAATGGGAATATTAAAAAAAAAAAGCATAATAAATGGAAGTAAAAATGCAAAGTAAATGGAAATTAGCCTTAGAGGAGAAGATCCTAGCAGCTAGGGGAAACAGGAAAAGTCACTGTAAGAAGGTGGTATTTAAGCTGCATTTTGAAGGAAATCGGCAATTCCAAGAGGCAGAAGTGAAGCAGGAGGACATTCCAGGCATATAGACCACTAGTGCAAAGGCTCAGAGATCAAAGATGACCTTGTGTACAAGGAACAACAAGTAGACCAATACAGCTGGATGACAGAGTACATGGGAAGTAATGTGTAGAAAGACTGTAACTGTAGAAAGGGACAAGGTCATGAAAAGCTTTAAGTGCCAACAAGGGTCATATTTGAACCTCAAGGTTATATGGTGCCAAGAAAACTACTTTGCCAGCTGTATGGAAGATGGACTGCAATGGGAAGAGAATCCAGCACCCATTTAGAAGGCACCAGAAATAGTCCAAAAACATCATATGGGGCTGACTTAAGGTAGTGGCTATGAAAGAGAAGAATGAGATGCGTGAAGAGATGTTGTAAAAAAAGAAATGACAAGATTTGACAACTGAATGTAAGGTGAGTGAGGAGGAGTTGAGTACAAGTTGAGCTGTAAACCTGAGCAACTAGAGAGGAGTAGTATCCTCACCAAAGATAGGAAAGTTTGGGAGAGAAACAAGTTTGATGGGGAAAGATAATGAGTTGTTTTAGACATGTTGAGATTTAGATACCTACAAGACAATGCCCAACAGAAGGTTGATGATGTGAGACAAGAGCTCAGGAGAGAAACTAAGCTGGTTATACAGATACAGCAATCTTCCATATTGAGATGATAATGCCCCTATTAGGTGTACAAAGAGATCTTTGCTTTTTAGAATTTTCTAACTGTAACTGCTACCATTTCTTACTCAGGGTGGCTAGAAAAAAATATATGTGCATATACACACATTTACACAAAGCTATCATAAGTAAGGACTTTTTCCCCTTGTTATTATCCTAACATATATCAGAGACAGGTCTTTGCCTATTCAAAAGGAAAAGCTAGGAAGTCATGTTGAAGGATCTGCCACACCATCCTAGCATAAATCTGGACACAGATTTGAAAGACCACAGCATTCTACCACCACCCCTTTTTCAAGCCTGATACAAAGAAGATCCTCTAATAAAATTTTGGACATGTAAGAGAATGGAAGGGAAGAGAAGGAAACAAGCATTTATACAGCAGTACTTTTTGCAGATATTACCACATTTGATCTTCACAATAACTCTGAAAGTTAGGTGTTAGTATTATCCCCATTTTACAGGTGAGGAAACTGAAGTAAACAGAGGCTAAGTAATTTGCCCAGGGTCATACAGCTAGTAAATGTCTGATGCCAAATCTGAACTCTGGTCTTTCTGACTCCAAGTCCAGTGCCCTATCCACTGTGCCAAGAGCTACTTCATATAAGTCTTGTGCATGGACATCTTCCTTTCCTCTCTCTAGTGTGGATACTAGGTTACCAACACACCATTTGGAGAGACATTTGTCATCATATGTAAGGAATTAAATGATTAGGAGAAACAGATCAAGTCTCCTCATTAAAATTACCTGGACTCACAGAAAGCCTCATTCTAACTACTATAGCGAGTATTTCTCATTTCTCATTAAACTAAGTCTATCAATTCTTTTTTGTGTCTTGAAGGAGACTCTCAAGGTCTCTCTGAGACCTGAAGAACTTTGGAATTGACTGTATGACAGGGGAGATGCTGACAAAGAACCGCACAGCATGATGTACCCACATTAAAAACAGCACTGTGCTCTGTGCAAATCAGAATTTCAGTAGCTCAAAAGAAATGTGAGATGCGCAAAGTTAGAGACATCTCCAATCTAAATGTTCATGTGCACTATTTGTGCCCAACCTGTGGTAGAGCCTTCTGATCTCATACTGGTCTGATTAGCCAGTCAGACACACTGGACTTGGACTCCAACACAGTGATGTCATTTTGGTCCTCTTCAAGAACAAAGGATAACTATTTAGTAATTTTCTTACCTCTATTCTCTCCCCATTTTCTATATACCACTTTAGAAGTAATCTTACTAAAAGACGCCTTCATAAGAACTCACTCCCTATTTTAAGAATATACAATGGCTTCTTAAAGGGGTAGCAGTGTGGAGTAAGGAAAAATATACTATTCTTAAAAAACTTGAGTTCTAGTGCTGGGCTGGTCACCAACTATGTAGCCTTACAAAAATCATTTATCCTATCCAGGTCTGTTTCATATATAGGAGAGTTTGACTTGATGAACTCTAAGTTCTCTTCCAACTCTAAAATCCTATAAAATATTCCTGTATTATCAAATAAAGTCCTCTTCTGTATTATATTCAAGGTCCTCCACCAACTGAATCCAACTTAGCTACCCTACTAATTTCTCAGTATTATCAAACAACAAAGCCTTGCTCCAATTTGGCCAGTCTTCTAAACATCCCCAAGACATATTATGCTCATACTTTTCTCAGTGTCTTTAGTTCAAACTATTCCTCCAAAAATCAAATTATTTCCTCTTTCTTAGTCTTCACTAATTTAAATACTACTCTTCTTTCTCCTCCAAAAAGACTTTTTCGACTAACCCTATATGAAGTGATGTTTTGCTTCTCTGAATTCCTACAATGGTCTATATACCACACAATCTAGTATGATTGATTATATGTCACCTTGTACCTTTCTCTAATTGTTCCACAATTATAGCTATGTAAGGACAGTGTTCTCTGCTTATAAATTCCATTAAGGACAAAAAAAAATGACAAAGTACTACAGCCAAGAGTGGTCTGAGAATGCCCACTGCTTCTAGTTTCCATGGAGGCCAATGAGGACAGCGAGAACACAAGGTGTTCTCCGATCACAGTATGAAATTGAAAGAATAGGGTATTTAAATGCCCCAAGATTATATTTATACCACTTGTCTTCCTGCACCAAACCTGAGCTTGTAACTCAGACTGTGCTTTTTGTCACTCCCATTCTTACATCTTCTTGATAATCTCTAGTTTTGACCCTACTTCTATTTGAGATATCACCTTCTGCCTCTGCCCCTTCTACCAGGCTTCTGGTAACGGCAATGTGCTCTATGTGCCTGGAAACTTGCACAGTACACTATAATTGATACTGCATGCCTTCTAGATAGGTGGGGTGAGGGCTGGTGGGAGGGAAAGCAACTGAAACTTTAACATTCATTTAAAATTTTTTTGAGTTCCTTACATTAAAGACTAATTATAAGGAACTCAAAAAATTTTTAAATGAATGTTAAAATAGTATAGTTTTTTAAAAAGGAGGTAAAAAGGAAGGAAGGAAGGAAGGATGGAAGGAAGGAAGGAAGGAAGGAAGGGAGGGAGGAAAGGAGGAAGAAAAGGAGGGAGGAAGGGAGGGAGGGAGGAAGAGGGATGGAGGGAGATGGGAGGAGACAAAGAAGAAGGGAGAAACTTCGCCATCAGGCAGGGAAAGTGAGAATTCAACCAACACCATGTGACCTGCCCAGCCAAGGCCAAGACTAGACCCTAGCTATGTGGGGTAGTAGAAGAGGAACACATCATTTTCCATTTCTGTGTTTCCTATAGTACTCAGCACTTTGCTAGACATAGAATAGGTGTTCAATAAATGGTTACTGACTGAATGATCAATGCTACTGTCAATTCAGGCTTTACTTACCATATTACGTGCAAAGGATTAGGTGCCTGAAAATATATATATCTCTCAGAATACAGCTGTTATGACACTATTACACCATGCCTTCATCTTTCAAATGTTAAGGTATGGACCAGCACTACTTTCAAATATTATCAGAAGGATGTTATAAATAGTTACAAAAATTAAACTATGTTCAAAGTCTAGATTGCTCCTTGAAAAATTTAACTATATGTAAGTAAAAACTAATAAGTAATATCCTAAGGTATCTATTTTGAAAGACAACATTAAATTAAGGGTCTATTTTCTTGTGTTTATTTTTAAAATTCAGTCTCATTATTTCCATGTCTACTTGGATACCTCAATGGATGTGTTATGTTGCAGCATGCTCACATCCACCACATGCCCCTTGTCTGCTCTTTGGTTTGATCCCCAACCTCCACTGTTGTGGTATTCCAGGCCTTGAAATTATACAGCGCCATAATTTTTTTTTCTTTTTTTGTCTAGATATGTGATTTTATTTGTGGAGGAAAATCTCGGTGAAGAAACTCTCCCCACCAGTGCAGATCAGCTGCTCTTCTATAATTTCTAGTCTTAGAAAATCACATGTGACACTGAAGGTTGTGATTTACCCAGGTTCACACAGACAGAATATGTCAGAGACAGGACCTCAACCCAATTTTTTCCTGCCTCTGTATCCAGTACAATACCATTAGATTGTAAGCTTCTTCAAAGCAAGGGTTGTCTTTTGTCCTTCTTTGTATCCCTAGGGCTTAGCAGAGTGCCTGGTACATAGCATGTGCTTAAAAAATGTTTGTTAATTAGGTTGTTGACTGTTTCTGGAAGAATACTGATTTTTGTTTCTTTAACAGAACCTGTTTCATGCAAAAAGACTCTTGACTTAATGCTTAAATTGCATATTTTTCCAAAGGTGATATAGCCTACTCAACTCCTCCTGCTGAATTTTGCAATCAGCTCATTGAGCCCTTACAGTGTCAGCATGAAATATATGTACTAATGGATGTGATCTAGGGGCACTGTAGCAAAGTGTGGACAAAAAGCATTCTTTGCTCACTTGGTTTCTTGGGTGGCTAGGTAAGCCAAACTCTCAAGTGATTATGGATCCAATTCAATTCCATCCAACACAGTAAGTATTTTTTAGGCATTTTAAGCAGTGTTTAAGCACTAAACAAGGAGTTCTAAAAGTCTTAAGGCAATTTTAAGCCATTCAAGCTACTATTGTTCAAGGCACCCATTTTGCTTCCAGGTCATTGTTACTACAAAAAGTCCTGCTGCAAATATTTTTGTATATATGGGAATTTTCCCCAATCTTTAAAACTGTTACTTAATCTCTAAATAATTCCTAAATTATTTCTCCAGTGAACTTTAGTGAACATAATCTTACTGCACTATGATCTGCAAAATATATTACAGAATTAATATTTCTACTTTTCTGCATTTATTTGTGAGGTTTTTATACTCTGATACATGGTCAACTGTTGTAAAGGTGCCATTCACAGCTGAAAAATATACATTTCTTTCTATTCCTAATCCATAACTGCCAGGGAGTCTATCATAGCTAACTCTTCTAATATTCTATGACGGTCCATAACTTCTCTATTGTTTATTTTTTGGTTAGATTTCCCTGGGTCTGAAAGGGGTGTATGATATATTCCACATTAAAAGTTTGACTGTTTATTACTCCCTATAACTCATCCGACTTTTAAGTATTTAGATGCTATGCCACTTATGGAATATTTTTATATTAATATTAATTCACTATCTATGGTACCTTTCAGCAATATATAATATCTCCATATATCTCTTTTAGTCAAGTCTATTTTTGCCATTGGAACAAGTAATTTTCTAAGAAAGAAATCCAAGTTATCAACAATCACATGAAAAAATGTTTCAAAAACTGCTGGACTAATTCACAACTCTATCAACAATGTGTTAATGTGCCTGTTATTCAGCAGTTCCTGTAAAATTTGTCATTTTCCTTTTTTTGTCAATTTTTCTAATCTGATAAGAGCATGAGTTGGAACATCAGAGTTGTTTTAATTTTCGCTTCTCTAATAATTTGGAGCATTTTTTCATATGGTTGTACATATCCTTTGAGCCAGTTAAACTACTACAGTACCAGTATCTTAAAGAAATAAAATAATGAAGAAAAGGACTCAGATGAACAAAAATATTTACAGTAATTCTTTTTGTAGTGGCAAAGAAGTATAAACTAAAGGGGCAACATCAGTTTGAGAATGGTTGAATAATGGTATATGAAGGCAATGGAATATTACTACACCATAAGAAAGGGACAATTTCAGAGAAACCTAGGAAAACCTGTATTAACTGACACAGACTGAAGTGAGCAGAACAACAATTTATACAATAACAATGTAAAGAAAAATAACTTTGAAAAACTTAGTAACTCTGGTCAATGAAATAACTAACTATAATTCCAGAGGACTGATGATGAACTATGGTATCATCTGATAGAGATGTGAAGGATTCAAAATATTGAATGGGGGGAGAGGCAGCTAGGTGGTGCAGTGGATAGAGCACTGGCCCTGGATTCAGGAGGACCTGAGTTCAAATCTGACCTCAGACACATAACACTTACTACCTGTGTGACTCTGGGCAAGTCACTTAACCCCACTGCCTAGCCTCCCCCCCCAAAAAAATAGCAAGATATTGAATGGTGCATACTTTTTAGGTTTTGCCAACATACAAATGTGTTTTGCTGGACTATGTATATGTTATAAGAGTGTGGTGTTTCTTTTCATACTAAGACAGTGAAGGGAATTGGGGGAATACTTTCTAACTAGAAAAAAAGGGCTTACAGAGCCAAAAAAATATGACTGAGGGAGTCAGAGGATATAGGTTCAAATCACTTGTCTGGTACTGTATGGTTTTGAGAAAATGTATATGCCCCATTTCTGTATAATGTTTTAAATGCACAAAATGAAATACAAAGGAAAACAAATTAACCCAATTATATTTAAATACCATTATCAAAATTTTTTTAAATGGGTTCATGTACCTCTCATGGAACCCCTGTTCTCAATTTCTGAAATTGGGAAGAGTAAGTCAATGGAAGATCATAGGATAATAAAACACAAATAAATGAAAGGCTTCATATAAACCTTTTTTCTTTGCAAATTATAATGATTTTGTTTACTGATGATTAAGTTCATAATAAAAAAATTAGGGCATTCTTTATAGGTTTGTAGACAGCTTGCATTTCTTCTTTTAAAAATTTGCTGTACAAATCCACTTATCTATCAAGGAGCAGTTTTTGTTCTTACGTTTTCAAAGCAATTACTTATGTCTTAGATATTAGGTCTTTATCAGAGATTTTGCTGCCCAAAAAAATCCTAATTAACTGTTTCTCTTCTAATTCCAGCTGCACTGATCTTGTTTGTAAAAAAAACTTTCATTTTATTTAATCAAAATTTTCTATTTTATCTTCTACAATTCTCTCTTCTCTCTCTATTCATGTATGTTTGCATTCTATTATTTTTTATGATCTGACCTTTTATACTTAGATCATACAGTTAGTCCTCAACTTTCCCAGTGATAAGTTCACACTGTGAACATTAGTTCACAGAAAACAGTGCAAAAGTCAAAAACACAAACATTGACACATTGAACATATGGGAAATAGAGGGTTAGGTTCCCCCGACCACCAAAAACCGTAATCCTTTGTTAGAAATTGCTGAAAATGCACTTTTTGGCATGAGCAGAAAACTTTAACTAAACTATAACATAACTACGACTACAGAAACTATAACCTTAATAACCTCATAATGAAAGAAATAAAAGAGAGCTTCCCAGAACTTCTAAACACAGAAAATGAAATTCCAATTGAAAGAAGTGACATATTGCCTCTAGAAAAAATCCTAAGGTTGCAAACTCCAAGACACATAGTGGTTAAATTTAATAATCCATTTCAGAAATAACAGGTCCTACAAGTCATCAGGAGAAAGACTTTCAAAAAGGAAAGGACATTCAAATAATGCAAGATTATTTTGCATCCACTATAAAAAGAAAGAAGAAATAGAATAATGTGTTCCAAAGAGCAATGGAGCCCAATATGTAGCACATGGTGACCTGTCTTGCAAATCTGAGCTTAACCAGACAGGACAAAAGATGGTCATTCAATAATAAAGAAGAATTTGAAACATTTTTAGAAAGAAAACCAGAACTAAAGAGCTTATTTGCCTCTCAAACACCCCAAACAACAAAAACATGAAGAATAAATATATGCAGTAGGAAAGGATAGCAACAGCAAATTCTAATAACAGAGAGACCAGTAAAAGACTTCTTTTACACAAAGAGACAGGGGTGAAGGCAGGAACCTGGCAGAGATAACAATAAGAACCTGGCCTATAGGTGAATGCTTATTTTCTGGGACTACATTACAAGCTGGGAGGGTACATAAAAGGGGGGGAGAGAAAGCAAGTAGGGGGACAAAGAGAATGATGCAGCAGGGTAAAATCAAGGGCCAACAATGATGGTACAGTCTCTGTAGTCTCAGAAAAGAAAGAGCCTACAAAGGAGGGGGTAAGGAAGAGAGGAGAAAGACTGAAAAGGAGGGGGAAAGGAAGGAGGCCTTACTTTGGAGGATGGAGGGAGGTTCCAGTGACAAATGTTACTATGAATGAAAAGAGTTGGGCAGTAAAGGGAGATGAGGTCAGTGAGATTTAGTGCTTGAAAAATCCAGGGAGTGGCAGGGTTGGAACCTCTGGAGGCAACTACAACCTGGAAAGATAGGCATACTAACACATTGCTGGAATTATGAAATAGTATAACCATTTTGGAAAGCAATTTTGAAATATGCAAATAAAGTGACTAAAATGTCCATACCTTTTGAACCAGAGACTATTTTTGTGTTTATACCCCAAGGAAGCCACTGACAAGGAAAAAGTGCTCCATCTACTTCAAAACATCTATAAAAGTACCTTTTGTGATAGATATGCTATCAATTACAGAACAGCTCAATAAATTGTGGCCCATGAATGTAATGGAATGCTGTTGTGCTGTAAAAAAAGATCTGTGTAATGAATACAGAAGCATGGAAAGATCTACATGAACTAATGAAGAGTGAAGCAAGCAGAACCAAGAAAACAATAAATACAGTAACTACAACAATTTAAATGAAAAGACTAACGTGCCAAAAAATCAAAAGTAAATGTAACAGAATCATAAAGATGAAATGGGACTCAAATAAGAGGTATAAGAAGACATCTCCAACCTACCCCTTTGTGGATATGGGAGAGAAGCCCATGATGTAAATCAATCAGTGGTATCCAAAGTGAGGGACACACACACAAAGGAATGTACAAGAAGATCCATGGAGTGTGTGACGAAAATATTGGAACTTCTATTTGCATTGAAATATATAGTTTGAAATGCTTTATTAATATTTAATATATACATTAACAATAGTACCCTCACTCATTCCATGTGTCAGATGGCCAGGTGTCACATTAGCCCTCCAAGCAGCTGTGAAAACTGGCTAGGTCCCTTGGCATTCCTGGCCAGGGCTAGGCTGGACTAGATCCACACAGCTTCAGAGGCAGAAAAGACTCTCTATGTGAAGCATTAAAGCCCTTTGTCCAGAAATAATAGGCATAAGGTTGAATGACAGCAGCAAAGGGTTAAGGAATTTTATCTCATTTAGGGGAAGAAGAAAGAATTGGTAAAGTTAGAGATGTAAGCTGGAGCGACACTCCAGTTTTTCCTGGTCCTGCCCTCCATTTGTCATTAAAGGCTCCTTTTCCGTGACTCTTTGTCCCTCCTGCACTCAGATCACTGCAATGAACTTTACTTGCTTAGAAAGTTGAGCTAGTAGTTTTTGAAACCAGGAGGGAAACCTAGAGCAACTAGGAAAACACAATTATTTTGTTTCCTAAGAATTAAAGAGATGTGTTCAGGGGGTGGGGAATAGTAGTAGAATAGCAATTAACAATGATATGCTGATAGGAAACAGGGTAAGGACTTCATTGGATGAGGGAGCTTCCAAATGAGAAAATAACTACCAAAGCAAGTTGGCACTTTCTTCCTAAGCATCTTAGTTACTTAGTTACTTAGAATAGTTAGCACTGGGAAATTAAGTGAGTTGCCCAGGATGACATACGAATATATGTTAATGGCAAAATCTAAACTCAGACCTGCCTGGTTCCAAGGCCAGCTTTCTATCAAGTCAACAAGTATCTATTAAGCAACTACTATGTGCCAGGCACTGTGCTAAGTACTAAACCAAATTGACTTTTGGCCAAAAGACACAAAATTTAGAAAGTGAAAACTGTATGGAGCAGAGTTTAGGCCAATGGTTCTCAAAGAATATACCAGGGTACACTAGTATAGCATGAGCTTCACTATGTGCACCATGAAATCTTGGATGTTATGTTATTGCAGATAGAAGAAAATTTTACTTGTTTGGCATATACAGCATATAGTATTGAAAAATAAACAAAATTTACATATTACTCATATGTACGACCTTAAAACATGACAGATCTTGAAATATCAAAGAATTCAACAAAACTGGTTACTTTTATTTAAGTGAAACTGCATGCAAGAGAGCTCCCCAACTCTTTCAGACCATTTCCAACTTAAAACATTAAGTGTTTAACAATTTGTCACAACAAAAGAATACTCTATAATGAGTAAAACAAGTTTGAGAACCACTTGTTCAGATGGTATATTTTTGTTTATTTAGCCCCATTGATGTGATCACTCTTTACTACCCTTTAAAAACAAGTTAGAAACTTATTATTGCTGGATGTTTACAATCACCTGTTTCTCAAAATAAGAATACAGGAGGGAATGTGCATAATAGAAAAGGGGATGTACACAGATAAGATTTTTAAATTCAATAAACAATTTATTAAGCACCTATGGGGTACAGAGCACAGTGTTTAAAAAGACAAAATACATAATCACAACAATGCCTGCTACTGAGGACCTTATATTCTAATGGAGAAAACAGCAAGTATCCAAATATATAAGAGGATGATTGGGAGGACACCTTCCCTAGAATGTGGCACATTTCTCTCTATGAACAAAGACATGCAAAATCAGCTCTATGGAGGTAGACATGCCAAGCACCCTGGGAGATATCCTATTCCAGAAGAAGGGGAGAGGGAGAATGCCCCTTATTATCTCCTAGTAACAAGTAAAAATTAAATACATGAAAAATAAAAACAAAGTAATTTCAGCGGGAGGCTGAAAGCAGAGCACTACTAACTATGGGCATCCAGAAAGACCTCTTCTATACACTTCTAGTACTAAGGAAATTTTTTTATTTTCAATTTTTTTCCAGAGTTGGGGGGGGGGACGGGACTCCTGATTGTAATAGAGAGTAAAGCAATACCTTTTCACCTACCAGTTACCCTATATTACCTTTGAAAAGAATATAGTGGAGATTTCTGGCTAAAATGACTGCCTGAGCAGAAGCAGGCAGCTTAGCTTACTTACTCCAATAAAAAACCTAAAAATAGCATTAGACCAAATAATAATCAAGAAATCAAATGAGAAACTATAGTAATTGACTCTCTCCATCCCAGGACTGTACAAAAGGTTGGCCAGAAGCCCACAGGTAATAGGAAAGGTGGGGTTTGTCAGTTAAGCTAGCTCCAGAGCAGATAAACAAGACAGAAGCCTCCTAGCATAACCAGAGATAGGCTAGAGACACCTATCCCCACCAAGGATCTGAATCCAAAGGTAGTAAGCACAGAAGGATGCTATGAGAAACCCTTGGAGTAGTTAGAATCCCATAGTGTAGACTTTGGACACTACCAGGAGCAACAATGACAGCTGGCAAGACAGCACTGATACTGGGACACCTCCCAAGCCCAGGGGCTCCAATATCTATAACACTCTGTTCCAAGAATGTCACAAATAAAGATAGAGAAATCTGAACCTCAAAAATTCAGGGAGGTCCTCAAACCTAATATTTTAAGATATATATATACACATCCAAGGAGGTAGATGTTCTCAGTTCTAAACCAAGCTGGGCCAACTCCCCACCTAAAAGTACAGGGGATGGAGGATGATCCTGACAAAGACCCAATTCATGAATTATAAACGTTAAAAAATAATAAGTATGCAGAAGAAAATATCAATCATTACAAAGATTATTATATATTCAGAGGTATCCAACCTAGAACTGGCTCTCCCCGCAACAACTACAAACAGACCCAAAGGATAAGAATGGCTTTTTCACAAGGATTAGATGAGCACCTGAAAAAAATGAAGCAAGAGATAAAAAAAAAATTAAATAATGGTCATGTTGCGTATACTCTGGACATCATCACCATCCTCCTAATCTCCTTCCCACAACAACCTTGGCCTCTGCCCCAGGCACCACCTTGGACAGAGGCATTTTCACATTTTTCTTGCCCAGAAACAGGTCTTCTCACACTCACATACAAACACAGAATGTGAGATAGATATATCAAATTCAACAAGGAAAGAGGAAGGAATTAAAAGAGGGAGATTAAGAGTAAGGATAATACCCAGGAGAGAATAGTTGCAAACAAAACAAACTTCAACTATGGAGAGTGGATCCTGGAGGAGGAATTAAAAGCCAGGGAAGACTAGTGATACGGGCCCAGGTGAAAGGGAAAGAGGAAGGGCAATGAAACTAAAGCAAAGCATTTCCACTATAAACCACCGATATTGATCATATTCATTTTCTCATCACCTTCTTCTTTCTAAAAAAGTAGTCAAGGCGCTAGGCGCAGCAGACAGGACACTAGGCCTGGAGTCAGGAAGACTTGAGTTCAAATCCAACCTCAGAAACACTTACTGTGTGACCCTGGGCAATTCACTTAACCCTGTTTGCCTCAGTTTCCTCATCTGTAAAATGAACTGGAAAAGGAAATGGCAAATCACTCCAATATGGCTGTCAAGAAAATCCCAAATGGGTTCACAAAGAGATGGACACAACTGAAACAATGAACAAGAAAACAAAACAAAAATCAAGGTGCTAACCAGGCAAAGATCCTTGCAGCAAATTTCTCTGACAAAGGTCTGATATCCAAGATACTGAAAGAAATGTTCCAACCACAGTACAATAGTCACGGCAGTCTTTTTTATAGTAGCAAACAAACTGAAGCAAAATTAATGCTCAGTCACACAGGTGTAAAAACCATGGTATATGAATGCAATAGAATATCACTATACCATAAGAAACAATTAACATGAGAAATTGATAGCTATAGCTGGGAAAACTTTCATAAAATGATATAAAGCAAAGAAAGCAGAATCAGAAAAATAATATGTACAGTGATTATTATAGTGCAAACACTAAAAATCAACAGAAAAACAGTACGCCCATTTTAATGGGTTTAAAGACTCATTTCCTACATAGTTCTGGGTTATAAAGGGTACATATTTAGAAACTACATTCCTAATTATCATAATAAAATTTTAAAAAGATATACAAATAAGTCAGTCTTGTCATTTAACAAGTCTTACACGTACCTAAGGTTCAGATATTATAGTTAGTTCTACCTTCCTAAAACATGAAAATATTAACATGTTTTTATTGAAATTAATTTTTAAGATACCATTCTGATCCTGCAATATAACTTATACATATGACTACTTCAAATAACACCTTTCTTTAAAAAAGCAATTTCGATGTCTCCAAATCAATATGATATAAAAAGATGGTTTGGAGCAGACCTTCACAACTTGGCAGTAGGGAGGTACCAAAATTAAAATAGGCTGAACTTCTTCAGGCCACAGATAGGTTTTTAGCAGCTCACCTTCCAAGTAAAGGTATAATTAATTACTAAGCTATTTTTGCAAATATACCATATTTTTAAAAAAGGGAAATTTCAATTAATATCAATTAATTACACTTATTACTTAAGATTTTTAGTTATCACGAAATCACATTAATGTTTTAAAAAATCACTTTGCTAAGAAGTAAAAGTATTAATACATTTTTCAGGTTTTCTTACTGTTTACATTTAGTTAATGGGACGCATTACACTTCTTATCAGCAATCAGTTTATCATACTCAGGAATCATGTTTGAAATTGATTTCTTTAGAAATCTAAAACTAACTTTAGTAGTCACCTCATTTTCTGAGTTTACTTTCTTGAAAAACCATTGTTCCCCAGTGAGATTTTTCAACAATTTAGATGCTTTAATTTGTTTTTCATTGGTATACAATTTGCTTGAATCAGGATGTTTTAATTAGAAATGGCGATGAAGATTGTATTCCTTAGGAACCAACATTACTTCTCAGCAAACAAGGCACAATATTTTGCCTCTCCTGTAAGTAAATAAGTATCTATTTGTGCACTGTGGATTAAACACTCTTATGTTCTGATTCAATTTTCCTTTTCTTTTTGTCACCCATTTTACAAAGTTACTCCCAAAACTTTAATGTTAGAACCAAAAAATCTCCACAGCTACTGCTCACATACAAAGAAATACTGAACTGAGTGTGTGACCTTGGAAAGAGCACCAGACATTCATGTAACTTGGAGGGTGTCTGAAGCAAGGGAGTGGAAGAAGCCCTAGCATTGTTGCCATTCATCACATAGCGGGCATCAGCTGCGTTGATGCATGGCTGCACTTAACTTAGTCCCTGTTCAATACCCAGTAACAACCACATGACTCTCTCTCCTCTCAGATTAGAGACAGACTGATGATGGTTGGTTACCACAGGTCATGTGAGAGTGCCCAGTGGCAACCCACTGGCCAAGTTACACGATGGGCACTAGTGGACTAGTGGAAGGTGGGTTAAGCAGGGCACGGACAAAATACTCCTTACATCTTTACTTTCTTTTACATCTTCTACGTTTTTGGCAGGTTGGCCAAAATCCTTTGGCGGGCTGAAAATGGCCTGCGGGCCATATGTTATGCATGCCTGGTTTAGAGGAACAAAGAATTTGTTTCTACATGGAAAGAGAAAGTAAAACTCAGTTCCCTTCCTGAACAGGGGCAGGAAATAAAGGTAAGGAGGAATGGCCATAAACAAGATGATGGTTGAGTCCACTTTCTTAGGGTAAACCACCTTTTCTTGGAAAAATATCTGGGATGCTTTTGAAGAATTACTTCTCAGCTGGATAGTGGTCTAGCGGGGTGGAGGGGTGGGGGGGGGGGAAGGAAATGCACAGTGTTAAGAGTATAAAGATTGTAGGCAGGACCACCTGGACAAAAGTGTTTGCAACACTAGCCAAATCGGAGGGCAAAGCACAGGGAGGAAGGGAAAGTAAGGAGTACAGCCATTAAATGAGATATATAAATATATATGTGTGTGTGTGTGTGTGCGTGTGTGTGTGTGTGTGTGTATATACATACATATATATATATGTATATATATATATGTATATATATATATATGTATATATATATATATATATTTATTAAGGCATGAAATGGTAATTTCATTATAAAATTAGATTTGGCCTCACTCTTCTATAACATGGGCTCATGTACAGTACTGATTAAAATAAGCACCATCAGTAGTAAAAAAAAAAATTAATTCCCAGCTATTCAGTACAGATATTTTCCATTTTAACAAATCAAAAGGTATACTTTAAGTTATGATAGGCAAGTGGTGGCACCAAAACCAAAACAAAACCTGAATGTTTTTAATCTGGGGTTAATAGGTCTTTTTTATGCTTGTTTGTTTGTTGGGGGGGGTTCTTGGAGTGAGACTGGGACTGGGCCTGTGAACTCAGCAAATGCTCAGCAACTTTATAGCCTCAGTTGTCCAGGGGCATAGGGGCACACAGCCAATGTCAGTATCAAACTTGAACCCAGGTCTTTCTGACTCTGAAATCACTTTATCCCACTATGTCAAACTGTCTCTCTCCTTTTATTAGAAAGCCAGAATCCTGAGAAAATAACTTCCTTCAACAGAAATTAATCACTACAATTAACAAACATACTTCCTTCATCTTCAACAAGTCCAAAACCTTTATTTGAAATGTGAACTTTTTACAATAATGAAAAAATTTTGACTAAATTAAGCCAAAAGAAATTAGTAGAATCTTCAGAGCTCAATATCAAGTAATTTTTGTTTCTCTGTATGTCTTCTAAGTCTATCCCTACTAACTAAAAAAGAACTTCAATAATTATAGTACTTACCCACTCTGTGGTTATGTTGTGAGAAATAGTAACTTTCATAAATATAAACAAATCCTATCTATTTTGAAAGCAAATGTCAAAGAATTTAAGTGACTCTTGATTATATTATGTCTTCAATTATAAGAATGAATCTGAAACAAACCACTAGCTCATCCTAATGAATAAAAGCATTTATTAAATATTTAATATGTACCAGGCACTTAACAAAAAACAAATACTTACTAAGCACTTACTAAAAGGGCACTGTGCTAGATGCTGAGGATATACATATGGACTACAACAAAGTACTTGCAGGACCTCAAAGAGCTTACTTTCTTTTCTTTTCTTTTCTTTTGGGGAAATTGGGGTTAAGTGACTTGCCCAGGGTCACACAGCTAGTAAGTGTCAAGTGTTTGGTCTGAGGCTGGATTTGAACTCAGAATGTCCTGACTTCAGGGTCGGTGCTCTATCCACAAGAGCTTACTTTCTAAGGGGAATGGCATTTATATTAAAGAAATATAATACAAGGTCAAATGTGATGAAGACAAAAAAGTGATTTAGACAAAATTCTCAAGAGAATTTGAAGAGAAACTTCCAGATTGAGGGAGATAGGATAAAGAGGAATCAGAAGATTCATGGGAAGGTAACATCTGAACTTCATCTTAAAGGAAGGGAAATCTCACAGGAAGAGATTAAAAGGCAGTACATGCATTCCAAGCAAAAGGGAATGCAGAGGCAAGAGGCAATATTTAACAGTGCTTCTTAAACTGTGGGTCTCGACCCCATGTGGGATACGACAGTAAGAGGTTTCTGAATGCCCAACAACCAAAAATTAATTCAAAATCAAACACATAATGAATCTGAGATATTTCTGGCAGCTGTTGGCATCGCATGACTTCACTATGGCCTTGGCTCTGCACACACAACGTGTGCTCTTTGTACTACACACGCTATCATGCAATGCCAATGAACACTGCCAGAAACACCTCGACTCAGATTTGAGACTATTGTATGTTATAAATCACAGTGTTTTTTACTGTATATATAATGTTTTCTGATAAAATAATAATTTAATTTAAATAATTACTATAAATATTAATAAATTAAATAATTATTATTTAATTTAAAACAGAAATATAATAGTTTAATTACAGAAAATAAATGCTTTTAATATTTCCCTACCATCATTCCTCAGCAGGTATCAAATTAATACATCTTTGGATTGTATTGTGTTAGAATGTTTGATTTTTAAAATTGATGTTATCTCCTTTTTTTACAGAAACCTAGGTGTTTAATTACAGCAAGTAAAGACAAAAGCCCTTTAATAATATTTCTCCACTATCACTGTTGTATGTGTATATACGTATGAACATCAATTTTTTTAATTAAGCACAAACAAATGTAATTTCATAAACTAAAGCTAGTATTTATTTGAGAAACTATTAGCAACATTAATTTATATTTTAGGACAAAAATATTTTTTTGTTATAGATAAGTGGCTAAATTTAGACACAAGAAGTAAAAATGCTGATGGCAATATAGCAAAGTCTTCACTGCCAATTTGTAGTACACCTAAATTGACAAGAAAAAGAAAATATGCCAAATCAGGTGGCTCTCAAGAGAGTGAAGTTTAAATAGATTAATGAAATTGAAAGATGAAGTTGTTATATTTTTGACAGGGCAGAAATCCAATTTTGTTCATTTTTTCAAAATGATGTATGGCTCTCAAAATTGTGTTATTTGTGGGACATTTTCAAAAAACTCAATGATTTAAATATATCACTTCAAGGAAATAATTGTAACATGTTTATGTTAAAAAATAAAAATGAAAGCTTTACTAAAAAAAGTTAACATAGGGAAGAACAGAATGGTTCTTTAGAAATGTTTATAGCTACAGATAATTTTATAACTGAAAATAACCCTCCCAAAGATTTACTTGTAAGAGTTACAATTGATCCTATGAAGTGCCTGCAGACACAATCTCAGAAACACTTCCCTTCAAAGTTTGATTCTAAAAAACTAAGTTGGGTTCATAAGCCATACTCAATTGAAATAAAAAACATCAGTCATCTGCCATTAAAAGTTCAAGAAAAATTTGCCAAGTTACCAAGCGACACAGGTTTAAAACTTGAATTTCCTAAAAAATTGCTAAATGAATTCTGGCTTGAAATTAGGACAGAATTTCCAACAATTTCTGAAATGGCCCTAAGTATACCTCTGCCATTTTGTACTATGCATTTATGTGAAGTGGCATTCTCAGTACTGACAATTAGAAAATCAAAATATCAATCAATTCTGAAAAACACTGAAGATGCTCTATGTCCTGCTGTATCAAATATTCCACCAAGATTTAATTCTTCATGTAAAAATAAACAAACACATCCATCTTGTTAGTATGCAAATTTGTTCTCATCTTTAATAAATGGTAAAAATTATATGTATACCAAAGAATTGTTTTAAAATAAATTTCTTTATGATTTATTATCAGTAAATGTTTGATTTGTATACTTATTTTATACACCTATATACCTGGGCTTGCTTAAAAAATTCTTGGGCAAAAAGGGGTCACAGTGGAAAAAGCTTAAGAAGCACTGCTATAAAATATCTGAAGGGTAGCAACATGGATGAAGAGAGAAGAGGCTGAAAAGGTAGTCTAGAGCCAGACTTCTTTAGCCAGGCCTTAGACTCCTAACTAAAGAACTAGTATTTCATACCAGAAGCAACAAGAAGATATTAAAAGCTTTGGGGCAAAAGTCTGACACTCAAACCTATGCATTAGGGAAATTGTTTTGGCAATCACAGACAAAGAGAAAAGAGATTAGAGGCAAGGGACCAATAAAAAAAAACCTATTACTAGAGATGAGAAGCTAAACTAGAGTGGTGGCAATGTAAGTAAAAAAGGAAGGGTCAGGTGTGAGATATGCTGTGGAAGAAGGAACAGGAGGAAGAAGAAAGAGAAAAAGGTGACCATGGCTGATGAGAGAATGGTGGATTAATGAATAGAGCCCTAGACTAGGAGTTGAGAAACCTGAATTTGAATCCTGTCTCAGATACTTACTGTGACCATGAGCAAAACACTTACCCTCTCTTACCCTCATCTATAAGATGGGAATAAGAATATTTGTACTGTATTATCTCACAGAGCTATTATAAGGAATGCACTTTACAAAAAGTCCTGTATATGCGTGTATGTGTTTAGAATGTTTTGTATATAGTAAGCATTTAATAAATGATTTTTCATTCACATAACTGAGTTATTGCTATCAATAGAAACAGGAAAGTTGAGAGGAAGAGTACAATTTAATGGAGAGAAGATTAATGATTTAGTTAGCTTTTAAACATATTGGGTTTGAGGTGTATGCAGAGCATCTACATGGAGATACTCAGCAAGCAGCTGGAAATGCAGGTTAGCGCTCAGAGGAGAGATTAGGGCTAGATGAATAAATCAATAAGCACATATTAAACATTTATGTGCCGAGCACTTTGCTAAGCCCTAGAGCTATAAGATAAAGTAAAAATAGTCCTTTTCCTCAAGAAGTGTACATCCTATTGAGAGAGACACACAGGTACACAAATATGTCTATATATGATATAGATTAAGAGTAAACAAATTAATGTAAAAGCATTTATTAAACATTCACCATATGCAAAAGAATGTGTTAAGTGTTAGGGATACAAATGGGAAAACAAAGACAGTCTATGCTCTTAAAGAACATACATTCTAGTAAGAGGAGACAACATATAAAGGAACTAGCTAAAAAAGCTGATCTTTGCAACATGCTCAGTAAGGTACAGTTACAAAGAAGATAGCAATATCTCTCCTTTAATGTCATTTCCATCAATTAAACCATATCCATCTCTGACGCTGAACCACAACTTTCTTTTCTGTGTCATCACTAGCTGTGCCAGTTGAGGAAGCAGGGGCTGCAGCACCTACAGACGCAGTTGCCAGGTCACATCTACTTTAAGGATGATTTTCACACTGTGGACCCAAGCTGAAAGTAGGGCAGGTGGGGGAAGAGGAAGGAGAGAGAATGAGGAAAACGGGTAGTGACCTGCTCTTTTCCGGGGTCTGGGCTTACCTTCCCATTTTTCCATTGGTAGAGGCTGATTGATGCTGACGATGGCACGAATAGTGGGTCCCTTCTCCACAGGAGTTGTTACCCCTGATAATGGATGCAGGGACCAGGCTAGAAGCAAGGCTAAAAAAACAAGAGGAAAGGGAAGGCAGCTAGCAGCAAGGAGGAATTAGGAATGGGCTTTTGCAAAAGGTAGCATAGGAACTGAGTCTTGAAGGGAGAATGGAATATTTAGAAACAGAGATGAAGAGGAAGCACATTCTAGTGACGGGGGATAGCCAGGCCAGAGACAAGGGCTTCATGTGTGAGGAAGGGCAGGTAGACCAGTACGGGTGTCTCACAGAATACATGGAAGGGAGCAATGTATAAAATTAGAGCTATAAGAAGGGGTCAAGTTACGGGGAGCTTTAAATATCCAACAAAAGAATTTATATTTGATCCTAGAAGTGATAGGAAACCATTTCAGATTGCTGAGTACAAGAGTTTACTGAGTAGGAGAGATAACATGGTCAGACATATGTTTTAGGAAAATCCCTTTAGTAGCTATGTTTTGAATGGACTGGAGTGGGAAAGATATTAGAGGCAGAGAGAACAATTAGAAGGTTATTTCAGTAGTCCAAGAGAAAGCTGATTAAGGTCTGACCTAGGCTGGTGGCTATGTGAGTGGAGAGATGAGGGGAAAGAAATGACAAGATCTGGCAAATGACTGTATTTGTAGGTAGAATATGGGCAAAGAGCTGAGTATAAGTCAAGGCTATAAAGCGGACAATAAGGATGGTGGTAACAGTAATAAATAACAGTAATAAGGAAATACAGTAAGGAGATAGGATAGTGGTGGGGATGCAAGGAAAAAAATCAATTCAGTTTTGTATATGCTAAGTTTGAAATGCCTATGAAACATCCAATTCAAAATGTCAATAAGTTATTATGCTGGACTGGAACTCAGGAGAGAGACTGGGGCTGGATATAGAATGGGAAGTCATCTGCAAAGGGATGATAATTGAATTCATGGGCTCTAATGAGATCATCATAAGAGAGAAAAAAGAGAAGAGGGCCCAGGTTAAAATCTCAGGGCACACCCATAGTGAGTAGCATTGTGTATATGAAGATCCAGCAAGGATACATAGATTTGGTAGTCCTCTGAACAAGTCATGGAAAATTATGGGATCACGAAGGGAAAGTGCATAGAAACCAAAGAAAGTTTAGGACAAAGCCTCGAGGGACACTCATACTTACAGAGGAAGGAGGTAGATGGTACAACTGGAAAAGGGGACTGACTGAAAAGTAGTCAAATAGGCAGGAATAGATTAAGGAATGAGCAGTGTCACAGAAGTCAAAGAAAAAGAATATTCAGAAGGAGGCAGTCAACAGAATTTAAAATTACAGTAAGATTTTAAAAGGATGCTACCTAAGAAAAAGATACATCATATTTAATCAAAGAAGTCATTCTTTTAGTAGTAAGCAGGGCCAGGAAAAGCAAATACACAATGACTAAAACAATTGCACTATATTTACTAATTAGGCAACACATGTTTCTCTAAACTTCTATAGCTATGTCAGCAAGCACACAAAGTATTGTAGAAAGGAGGAAAAGGGGAGAGGCAGTAAGAGGACAAATCAAGCCTGTTGAGAAATAAGAAAAATTACAAACACTGTCTAGCAAACACCATCAATACATAAACTCTCCTAAGTTCCATATAGGATATAATATATTCAGGGAGTAAAGCAAAATACAAAATACAAGAACAGTCATACCTCATTTTATTGCATTTCACTTTATTGTGCTTCCCAGAGATTGCATTTTTTACAAATAGAAGGTTTGTGGCAACTTTGTATCAAGCAATTCCATTAGTGACATTTTTCTAACAGCACATGCTCTCATCATGTCTCTGTGTCACATTTTGGTAATTCTCACATTTCAAACTTTTCCATTATTACTTTATCTGCTATGGTGATCAGTGATCTTTGATGCACCACAAATAGCATCCATATAAGACAGCAAATTTAATCAATAAAATGTCGTGTGTGTGTGTGTGTGTGTGTGTGTGTGTGTGTGTGTGTGTGTGTTTTCTAACTGCACCACCAAATGCCCATTCTCCCATCTCTCTCCCATTCCTTGGACCTCCCTATTCCTTGGGACACAACAATATTGAAATTAGGCCAATTAATAACCCTAAAATGGCCTCTAGGTGTTCAAATGAAAGGAAGAGTCAATGTATGTGGCATGGATACAGAAGAGAGAGAGGGGGAAAAGGGACAGAATATTATAAAAATATAAATAGTACTTTAAAACTATTGTCATTTTATGGGCATTAACATTCATAAGGAATTACTGATGTCTAGAGTAGAAACTATGGTTACTTAACAAGATATTATAAATATCTTAAATAATTCAGTAAAAGTATTGGGGAGGGGCAGCACCAACCTTTGAGTCAAGAGGCCCTGAGTTCATATCCAGTCTCAGGCACTTACTAGCTAGCTGTGTGACCCTGGGCAAGTCACTTAACCCCCATTGCCTCAAAAAAAAAAAGTTAAAAAGTAGTAGGGAACTATAGAAGAGTCCACTCTGAACCGAAGTTGATAGAATCCATGTATGGCTACGCTCTGAGAATTACCTGACAGCTGATCACTCAAAAATGCCTGACAAAACAATATCCAGATAGGATACTGTCCCATCCTCATATTGTTCCAAGACAGTATTTAGAAACTGGCTTATAATACTCCCTTATAAATAGAGTGGCATAGAAAATATTAACAAGTACGAGTGAAAAAAAGAAAAGCACAACTGAGGTAAAAACTGGGATATACACTTGGTTTCTCACCAGGACAGCAGGCTGACATGAGTTTCTTCCCATCAGAATAAGATAACCTTATCTGTAAGTCTTACTTCATATTGTCTTTGCCAAAGATTAAAGTTATATCTGTTTCTGATGGAAGGTTAGCACCTCTTAGATCAACTAGTAGGACAACATCTGTGAAAAAAGTTTAAACCTAGGTTCACTATAGCAGAAAGAAACAGCTCATCTGTACATGAGGTGAATGAGGGTTACATTCTCTTTATCATGTAAAGAAGCCTCGTCTTGGTTAAAAAAAAAATACCTAGTTACATGTAGCAAAAAAAAAAGCCCAAAATGGAACTTTCTCAGAAACAACCTTTGCCCTCTTGAGAAAAACTCTGTAGGGATCTGAACGGAGCATGCAACAGAATTCCTACAAAGGTGGTAAGCTTCTGACAAGGATGAGATTAGCTTTTGATGGAAAACTTTAAAGGCCCAAAATTTAATCCCATATCCATAGGATCTAAAGCAAAGAAACTCTAGACTCATATCTGGATTACATAAAAAACTCAAGTTATTCTTCTACAATGCTGCCTACACTGCCACAATATCAAAAGCTGAGTTTGGCAATACCATCCAATACAAAAGTGAACCAGCATCTGAATTCCACCACTGGGGGAGGGGGGAGAGTGGAAATAGCAACTAAGACTGGGAGCAGGAAGACTAATACCCCCAAAGATGAAGACATAAACATAAGTAGCCAAGCAGCCAACGGGCTACAGAAAAAGCATGACTTAAAGATATCCTTAAGGGAGCGTTACGGTGAAAAAGTCACCAAACTGTGACGACCTGAAAGAGCACATGAAATCATTTTAGAACTCTCAAGTGAGTCCACAAACACCTACACTGCAAAGATTCAACTTCAACCACTACAAATACATTTTCTTGTGCATGGTCCCAGGAAACTAAGGAAGGAAAACTGCTATACGTGTGCTAAGTCATCTCAAAGAAGCTCAAAGAAAATCAAATGAGAAGTGGATCCATGAGCAAATCTGTTCTACCCAGAAAGACAATGAACAAGAGAATGGAGACTATGACAACCTAACACAAAAACACCACAAAAAGAAAACCAAAAGACAGAACTACCCTCTCTGTTACAATCGTGGAAATAATGTCTTTATATAGGACATAAGCATGCAAGGGGAGAATATAGCACTAGTACCACAGAAGCTGAGGGCTGCAGGACTAGCTCCAGAAGAAGGTGGCAACAGCAAGGGGAAGAAGATTGCCTCAGTCCCCTTAAGCAATAAAATTAACTCATCAGCAATTCCTAATAGGTCTTTTCCAAATGTATCCACAGGACCTTGTGCAAAGGTAATGGTGAAAATTGAGGATATGAATTGCACTGCTGTCCTAGTGAAAGAAATTATTATTACTTCTCTCTTGTATTAATTATTGAATTAGGACCAAGGTTTTTCCCCTTTCCTACCTCCTCATCCAGAAATCAACCAGTGTGGGAAATCTTTCTCAAAGACTTATCAGTCAGAATGGCTAAGATCTAATCAAAGATGGTAAAAGAAATTCTAAGTTTAGGTAAATGGGTGAATTCCTGATCCCTGTGTTTACTCAGACAGGTCTGAGAAAATGTGAATTCTCCCTTTTGTCAGACAAGTGATATGGAAATTGATAAGTCTCTTTAACCAAGACTTGGGTGATCCAAGTCATGTACTCCCAAGTGTCTCATTAAAATAAGCATATATCTCATTATAATATTAATTTTCTCATTAATTGTTAACTGGTTAGAATCGATTGCCACCCTCAGGAACACACACTTTTCCAATGGCATATAAGTTGCAAGCCTGCCACCATGAGGATCTTTGGCATGAGAGTGCCACTGACCTCTTTTATTAATAAAATGCTAGCATTATTAATAAAATGAATAATTATCCAGAAATTATGTCTCTCAAACTTTTTAAACATCACACTGGACAGTTGGGCAAAGTGACAATCACGCTACTGTCATGATATGAGACATTTAAAGATTGTTATAGTCTCTAGAAAGTTTTGGCCTTGGAGCTCAGCGAAAAAAATTACACATACTTAATTTCTCCTAAAAGAAATTGCTGACCAAGTGCCAATGGAATGCCCAATTGTAATCTTTAATCGGAAAAAAATCTTATTATATTCAAGATATTAGCAGAGTACTACAGATAAGAATCTGAAACCGAATACCTGCCTGTTTTGACCATCCATGTAGCCTGTGCAAAAGCACATACAGGAGGACAGAGTCAGACAGTGAGAGTAAACAACAGAACAGCAATCAGTCTTCAACCTCTAAAACAGATCCAAAGATATTTGATTTGGGGGAATCCCAAATACTATGAGAATAGAAAGTATGCTTCAGGCAGAAACTCATCTCACTGCATGAATAGGATATGTAATGTGCCCAAGAAGCAACCCAATGGATCTAATTCATCTATTCCTAATTGTTCAGGGAAAGAGCTAGGAAAATTCCTTCATCTGTAATGGATGAACTCAAGACCATCTCAAGAGACTATTTTTACCAGCATCATCACAAAGACCAAAAGCCCATATGAACTGCTTATAGTGGTGGTACTGAAGAACAGAAAGATATGAATGTATGTTAACTGCTAGATGCTGAACAAATGTACCAGAATACCTAGACAAGAGTTCAGGAGTCTCTGGATCGCTATGCAACCAGTGGTTCTCAGTACTAGATTTGCACAGTGACTGTTACCAGATTCCTATAGCAGAGAACAACAAAGAAGACAAAATTAATCAGCCCAGCTGGATTTTATGAGTTAGAGCATATACCCCAAGGTATCTCTAGGGCACATACCATTAAAAGACTGATAGAGGAAGTAACTGAAAAAATAAACTACCTGAAAGGGTTGATCTAACTTGATGATATAATTTTCATTGGGAAGACCCTAGAAGAAAATGAGTAAAGGCTGACCAAAATGTTAGATCATCTAGAGGAGGAGAATGGCCAAAAACTTTCAAATGACAAATGCCAGTTTTGTAGAGCTTTTATCAAGTAAGTATATAACACAATATCACAATAAGGTATGAATGACTGCCTGGAAAAGAAAGAAGTATTCCTAATTTAGCTACATCCAATAAACTTTTAAAATCTAAGGACTTCTGTAGCATTTAGTGATTAGCACAAATTTATTAGAAACTATCTGTTGCTAAAACACTGAATTATCTCATTTGAACACATGATTGAAAAGCATAGGACAAGACATTGAAAAAGCAGAAGGACAAGAAATGAAAAGTTTGTCTTAATAACCTAAAAAGCCCTTTGGGAACAAACAGATATAAACAAGATTTCAAAGTCTTAGTCAAATGCCTAAAATATGCACCAGTATTGGTCTATGTTGACCCAAGAAAACCTTTTTATTCAAATATCAACATCAACTTGAAGAGTTTCAGAGCAGTCCTATACCAAGAGATTGATGGTTGCCCAAAAAACAATTGCATGTGCCAAAAGGGGCTTGAGAAATAATGACTTGCTACTCCATATACAAGGTAGGAACCTTGGCTTTGAAGTAGATTCTCCCTTAAAAGTTCGTGTGTACAAAGCAAAGCTACAAGCTGGAGCTGACAATCCACTGACATACACTGACCAGTGCCAAGCCAGATGCTACTTGCCAGAGATGGAAGGTAGCACCAGCCAAAGGCAAATCCAACATACTCTACCAGCCAAGAAAGACTAACGATGATGCAGATGCCTCACCTGGAAAACTACATAATACCAAAGCTAGTAAACTCTGAAGGAGTGTGAAAACTATAAGTAATACCCAAGGAGCTGAATTAAAAGGAGAGCAGTATAGCCAAAGGTGTAGGACTTTCACTAGAGAGCATGCCAGCAGTATAAGTGAACTTAGTTTCTTTGCCTCAAGTTGTCTATGGATGACTAAGCAATGAGAGTAGACGGCTGATGAAGGACTGCAAGAAGTTAATACCAAAAGGTAATAAGGTGATACCAAGTGACAGTTCTTTGAAGGCACCTTATTGAAACAATGACAAAACTTAAAGCTGTGCTTTTGAGTACTGTACCAGACTTTTGCTGAGCCCATACATGGTCCTAGAAGCAATTAATGCTACCTACTTCATGACCATGAAAGTTTTAAATAATGAATTTGAATGCGAGTCCAAAGAAGACCCTAAAGCTAGTTAGAAAGAAATTTTACTGGCCCAAGACAACAACAGACAACACAAAGAAACTGGGACACGTGCTCAATGAATCCAAAAAGAGTACTCCCAACTTGTGCTGAATCCAGGGAGAATATAAACACTAGCAAACCTTTGGAATTTGTCTATATGGATCTAAACCATTAAACTGACAATTTTACAAGCTATGTAGACACACTCAAGCAGGAACCAGGAAGTTTCCATAGTTGCTAAAGTATTGTGGGAGAAGTATTTCTTGGTGCATGAATTTCCTTCCAGGATCCATGTTAACACTTGAAAGTATACTGATGGGGCAGCTAGGTGGCACAGTGGATACAGCTTCTGGCCTTGGAGTCAGGAGAACCTGAGTTCAAATCAGGCCTCAGACACTTGACACTTACAAGTTGTGTGACCCTGGGCAAATCACTTAACCCCAACTGCCTCACCAAAAAAAAAAAAGCAAAAAAAAAAAAAAAGTACACTGATCAAGGAGATGATAGCTTTGGTTGAAATCAAGTTTAGAACAACACATCACCACTCTTAAAGGGACCATCTACCCGAACAATTCAACTACCCACAGAGGAGCACTGATTCAAGAAAACAAAAATTTCAATGGAGCCAACATGATTTTTCTGGCATAGCCATATACTTCTACCAGGAATGATACCATTGATTTTACACCCTGTCAACTGTTACATGAGCCATGCCTACTTATAGATTTATGTTTTAGAATCTCTGAGGATAGGGAAACTGCAAACACAACCATTGTATCTCATGGCTAAGAAGGAAATAAAAGAAACTCACTATTTATCTACAACTTCAGTTCAGAAGTACATCGAAAGAAACAAATGAAAGTATGATGGCTGGGTTCATCGCAAAATCTTCAACAAGGCAATATAATTTTGCTGAAAAATTTAGGTCTTCAGAGACATACAAGTTTAGAGATTAATAGAAAACTACCCCAGACTTTGTTGTAGAGAGACTGGCTAATTGCCTGTTTACAAAATAGCCCCCCAAACTGGTGGATGCCCCACAAAGACAATCCACCATAACTACTTACTGCCTGTATGCAAGTCAGTTGGACTTCCTGCAGGCAGGTAGATACTCACCTCAGTGGACTCTAAGCAAAAGAGATCACCTGCCAGTCTGCCAATTTTACAAAGACTGATCCAGACAATGGCTGATAAACAGACATTTCAACTGAAGAAGACTCTGTAGTCTATAACCTGACAACAAATTCAATCAAATAATAGAAAAATGCCAGGAGCCAGAGAGGAACACCTTTTCTACCTAGTACTTCAGCTGTCAAAACTTCTAGTGTATAGTCATACACCACAGAGTATAGTCAGAGTGCTAACTGGCCTAGTTAGCAATTCTACAAATTCATATTTACAAAGGCAAGACTACAGTTATGATTATGATCAGCCCAAACTATCAACTAGCTCAAGGGCAGATAGGTCATTAGGTCACAGTAGAATTAGGCATATTCAGCCAGACTAATTCATAATGTCCCCGACTAACTTACAATGGGAAACAGCAGAAATGGTTAAATGTGTTGGCCAGATGATAAAATTAATGGTTGCTTACCCATGTAATGTATGCTTTGCATGAAACTAAATAAATTCATTGATACATGTTAATTGCTACATGTTTTGAATATGTTTTTGCTTCATTATTCTTGATGATTACTCTATAATTTAAATTTGCTTTTGTTAATATGCATGAATGGTAGCTAGAGTAACCTATTAAACATATAGTCTTACCACTTATTTGTGAATATGCTGCTTTTTCTGCATTTTTCAAAATCAATCTATTGATGATGTTCTTACTGCTTTATTTTGCTGCTGCTACCAATATCCGCTTGCATTCTGTGGATATATATTACTATGTTGATATGAATTCTATTCTGCATATAATTTAGACATGAGATCACAGAAGTAGTCTGCAAGAAATGCTCTATACCTGTGATATGCCTAGTGCATGTATTGTTGATGTATATTAACTGTGAAGGACACCCTAAGGTGAGTGCCTAGGTCTCTGAGTTAATCAACTCGACCTGTTAAGAGCTGATGCTTATGTTAAGCCTGTGCTGTATAATTCCAGATGTCAAGCATTATTGTAGCAGTGATTTGTAAGGTACTGCAAAATTAAAAAACCCTGGGGAGCATCGTAGCTGTCTGTTACAAACTGATCACTCTGAGGGCAAGAGGGAAGACTTTCAGAGCTTAGCTGCATGAGTTTATGGGAAATGTAGTCCAATGCTGTTTCCTTCTGTTCTGGGAAGGCCTAAGGCTGCAGCAAGGGCTAAGCCAAAGGGAATTTTGAATTTAATGCTTTGGCAGGAGAAAGGAGGGAAAAGGAGGGTCAAGAATTTACTATTGGACAAAAACTCTTGGAAAAACTGAAAAGTAGGCTGGTAGAAAGTAGGCAAAGATCAATATTTCACACTGCACACCAACATAAGGTCAAAAGGGGTACATGATTTAGACATAAAGGGTAATATCATAAGAAAATTAGAAGAACACAGAAATCTTTACCTATCAGATCCATAGATAAGGGAAGATTTTATGAACAAACAAGAGAGAGGATCACAAGAGGTAAAATGGATAATTTTGATTACATGAAATTAAAAAGCTTTTGCACAAACAAGACAAACACACCCAAAAATGTAAGCAGCAAATAGGGGGGAGGGAAATTTACAGCAAGTTTCTCAAATAAAGGTCTCATTTCTCAAAATATATAAGGAACTCAGTCAAATTTATAAAAATAAGAACCACTTCCCAACTGATAAATGGTCAAAAGATATGAAAAGGCAGTTTTCAGACAAAAAAATCAAAGGTACCTATAGTAAAATGAAAAAAAGTATCAAATCAGTAATAATTACAGAAATATAAATTAAAATTACTTTGAAGCACCACCTCAAAACTATCAAATTGAGTAACATGACAGAAAAGGAAAATGATAAATGCTGGAGGGGATGTGGGAAAATAGGTATACTAATGCATATAGGTGGAATTGTGAACTGGTCCAATCATTCTGGAGAACAATTTGGAACTATGTCAAAAGACTATAAAAATGTGGATATCCGGTGAAATCAAGGCTGAAGAGAGTCTCGGATTCGCCATAGCTGACAAAAAGCCAAAGGAAGGAGTCAAAACTGAAAACAACGACCACATTAACCTGAAGGTGGCAAGGCAAGATGGTTTGGTGGTGCAATTTTAAATAAAGAGGCACACACCACTTAGTAAACAAATGAAAGTCCATTTATTGTGACAACAGGGTTTGTCAGTGAGGTAGATCAGATTCTGATTTGATGAGCCACCAATCAATGAGGCAGACACACCTGTACAGTTGGAAATGGAGGATGAAGATACAATTGACGTGTTTCAGAAGCAGACAGGAGGCACTTACTAAAAAGAGAACATGCAACTCTACTCCAGAGCTGTGCTCCCAAGGAAAACAATACAATGACAATTAGAAAACCAAGACTTGGTTCATCCACATACTGACTACTGCAGTATAGTTTTCTCCCTTCTTTGATTCCCTTCCCTCATTCCTTTATTGTACATAAAGCAACTGGTATATGTGCACAGGCATAATGCATATTTTTTTAACTAAATGACTGATGGTATATTTTGATCAATATCAAATGGAAATGGGGAGGAGAAAAAACAAACTGGTTCTGTAAAAATGTTCCTTTTCTCCATTAGTGGCATGCTCATTCAACTTTTATCTTTATATTCCAGTAAATTATTTTGCTCTCACTGTTTTAACAAAAAAAAAAAATCCTTGCATATCTTGTTTGAGTGGATAATTTCAATGTTTTTTTTTTAGCACTGTAAAACCAAGAACAATTTTATAACTTTTTTGTATGTAGCTGTTATAGGTAGGGCAATCTCTGTTTCTCAGTAGGGATAAATTACTATAAAGAAATTGATCCTAGATAGTTTTCTCTTCAAATCAAACATCTTGTTGTTTAAACAAACTTCTTGTTTAAAATTTAAAAAAAAACCGTGGATACTCTTTGACCCAGCAATTCCAATGGTAGGTCTGCATCCCAAAGAAATCAAAGAAAAAAGGAAAAAACCTGTATGTACAAAAATATTTTTCATAGCCCTTTTTGTGGTGGTTCTTTTGTGGTGGAAATTGAGGAAATGCCCATCAATTGAGGAATGGCCAAGCAAGTTGTGATACATGACTGTGATGGAATATTATTGTGCTATAAGAAATGACCAGGGGAATGGATTCAGAACAACCTGGGAAGACTCATACGAACTGATGTAAAGTAAAGTGAGCAGAACCAGGAAAACACATTATAAACAGTAACAGCAATTATAGTTGTAAGGGAAACTGAGGAGGACAGATCCTCCCCAGCCCCCTCATGACCTGACAGTGTAACTGCCTCATGACCTGACATAAAAATAAATGGCAGTTACCATGCATGGCCAGAGGTGACCATGGAGACGAAACATTAAATAACCAACAAATTATGTTACCTGGGAAAGCAATTCATCTCAAGGAACATTTTTTTGAGAAAGGTGTGTAACTGTCCAAGGAATTGATCACTCCTTGGAGACTTACACAACAAACAGGTATTTGGGGCTCTGATCAAGCCCCAACTTTTGCTAGAGATGTGTGCATGCCTGGACCTGAGCACTCACCAAGGACACGTACACAAAACAAAATATCAAGATTGTTTTTCCCTGGTTTACATAGATATAAAAGCTGTCATTTGGAAGGGGATTTTTGGAGTACTTTCATGTCAGAGATAAGGGCGCCAAATCTCTGTTGTGGTCAGAAGCGGAACGCATGCATGGCTTCTGTTGAGTTGGAGTGGGACGCCTCCACATTGCTTCCCTGACCCAGACCTTGTGGTTGTTCTTCAGTCTCCCCAGTCTTTTAGGTATCTGAGCTCCCCTGGTCAATGAGTGTGTATCCTTTCTTTTCTTACTTCCCCCTTTTCTTTACTTTGATTATTACTTATATTGAATGTTATTCTCATCTTTATGTGTGTGTTTTGCTTTAATCATCATTAATCATTGTAAAATAAATGTGATTATTTGTTAAGTTTACACTGAGTACGTGCCATCATATCTTGAGATTGAAACTGCACACAGTAAGTAATCCTTTCGATTACAATAATCCAAGACAATTCCAAAGGACTAATGATAAAAAATGTTATCCACCTCCAGACAGAGAACTGATGAACACTGAGTACAGATTACAGCTGGGTTTTTTTTTTAACTTTCTTTTTCTTTTCTTTTTTTGCAACATGGCTAATATAGAAATACATTCTGTATGTCTTCATTATGTATAATGTGTATCATACTGCTTACTTTCTCAATGGATAAGGGAGGGGCCAGGGGAAGGTAGAGAAAGTGGAACTCAAAATTTTTAAAATGAATGTTAAAGGGGCAGCTAAGTGGCACCGTGGATAGAGCACCAGCCCAGAAGTCAGGAGGACCTGAATTCAAATCTGGCCTCACACACTTGATATTTATTAGCTGGGTGACCCTGGGCAAGTCACTTAACCCTGACTGCCTCGCCCAAAATAAAAAATTAATGTAAAAAAATAACAAATAAATGCTGTGAGCTCCCCCTCACAAAAAAATAATAAGCTGAACGTGAATCTTGAAAAAAAAATTTTTAAGAAATGAGAACTCTGAGGAAATAGCAGGCATAAATGGGAGCCTTTTTTCCCCCATTTAATAGTATTTTATCATTTTCCAATTACACAGTTAGTACATGATAGTTTTCAACATTCATTTCATAGGATTTTGAGTTCCAAATTTTTCTCCCTCCCTCCATCCTCTCCCTTCTCCCCAAGATAGCAAGCAATCTGATATAGCTTATACATGTATAATCATGTTAATCATATTTCCATATTAGTCATGTTGTGAAAGAAGAATCTGAACAAAAGGGGAAAACCACAAGAAAGAAAAAACAAAAAAGCAAAAGAAAATGGAAAATAGTATACTTTGATCTGCATTCAGAATCCATAGTTCTTTCTCTGGATATTGATAGCATTTTTCATCATAAGTCTTTTGGAATTGTCTTGGATCATTGCATTGCTGAGGAGAGCTAAGTCTATCATAGTTGATCATCGCACAACATGGTTGCTACTGTGTATAATGTTCTCATGGTTCTGCTCACTTCCCTCAGCATCAGTTCATGTAAGTCTTTCCAGGTTTTTCTGAAATCTGCCTGCTCATCATTTCTTATAGCACAATAGTATTTCATTATATTCATATACTACAACTTGTTTAGCCATTCTCCAATTGTTGGACCTCTCCTCAATTTCCCATTCTTTGTCACCACAAAACAAGCTGCTATAAATATTTTTGTACATGTGGGTCTTTTCCCTTTTTTATGATATCTTTGAGATATAGACCTAGTAGTAGTATTGCTGGATTAAAGGGCATACATAGTTTTATAGCCCTTTGGGCATAGTTCTGTGGAAAATGTGGTTGAGGATGTTGCTTCTACATATCACTCAATCAGGGGTTGAATCCTACCTGACAGCACTGGAGTCAGTTTAAACTGGGAGGGAATGCAAAAATGCACTCTGGGGGCTAGATGGAAGTTGAACAAAGGGAGTTTAAAGTAGAGTTGGAGGTGAATAGACTAACCCAACAAAAACCAGTTCTGAGGTTAGGTATATATTAAAATCAAAAGGGGTGTTCCCAAGTAAGGGCTAGGGTCTCTGAATTGTGGAGAGTGGAAGCTGTAATTAGGGGTGGAGACTCACTTGGGGAAATTAGGTGCTTCAGATAAAATGTAACCTCTATAGTACCCAGCCAATGGGGAAACGGGGAGGAAATGCAAATGGGGGATAGGGAATAAAAAAGGTGTGCATCTGTCTCAACACAGGTGCTCTCACATGCGTGATCTCACACATGTGGGACACCCAGCCTTCCCAGCTTGTTAATAAAGCTTCTTCCTGATTTCAACAATGGCTTTGTGGAATTTGTGATATAGATAACAGTTCCAAATTGCTCACAAGAATGGTTAGATGAATTCACAACTCCACCAATAATCCATTAGTGTTCCAATTTTCCCACATCTTCTCCAACATTTATCATTTTCCTTTTTTTGTCATATTAGTCAATCTGATAGGTATGAATGGTACCTCAGAGTTGTTTTAATTTGCACTTCTCTCATCAAGAGTGATTTAGACCATTTTTTTCATATGACTACAGATAGCTTTAATTTCTTCATTTGAAAACTGCCTGCTCATATCCTTTGACCATTTATCAACTGGGGAATGACTTATATTCTTATAAATTTGAATCCATCCTCTATATATTTGAGAAATCAGGCCTTTATCAGAAACACTGGCAATGGGAGCCTTTTGCCAGAATAAAGGCCAAGAGTCACAATTCCCAGCTGACACATCTTTTCTCCTCTTCCCAGCCCTAGCACTAAAGACTATCTCATCTCATCTGCTTCCCTTTCCACTGCCACATCCTGTTGCTTCTCTCTTCTTGTGATTTATAGAAGAAAAGAATCAAATCTCATTTCTTCCCTATACTCATGTCCTAGAAGAAAATACAAAGGGAGATGGGAATGTGGGAGGTGAAATGGTACAGGCAGAAGCAATAGTAGATCAAAAAAATATTTTTAAAATAGAGGGAAAATAATAAAAAAAAAAAAAACAGTGGATCACAAGAGGCTTCAAAAACTTGCCTTCGCATGAGAAAGTCTCTGCATTTTATATAGGGGTCAGGGTGGATCTTACATTCACTAAAGTAACTTTGAGTGACCAGAGGAAGGGCTGGGAAAAGGGTCTAGGAGAGAATTCTGATTGGAATGTCTGAGAGATCGAATAAACAATGGGAATAGATAATGAAGGGAACTGGAAGGAAGAAGTTTGAAAGACATCTGAATAAGATCAAAAAGTGGGGCCAGGGCTTTCAAAGGAAGATGGGGAGCTGGGGCCCTTAGACAAATGAGAGCCACATTCTTTCTGGGGCAAGGGGCAGGGGTCGACTTAGACCCTTACCCCATCATTAGGGGATAATTAGGCCAGGAGATTGTGGAACAAGGATATTATTCTATTACTTAGTTAATACTTAGTTAATGTTAAAGTTATCTCAGTTTGTTACAATTAATGTTAAAAGAGGAATAGCTTATGGCTTATCTTGTAAATGCCTTGAAAGAAGCATCTATTTTAATTAAGGATTATTTATTTGTACATGACTAGAAGCTGGGATTGTTTTGTTATTTGATATGTACTAGTTTTAAATTAACTACTATGTATTGGAGTGTGTTATTAATTCCTTAGTGGAATCTCATCCTCCTGATGGGGGATATGAATAGGAATGAATAATGAACTAATGCAAGGTATAAAACTAGAAGTAATGCAGAATGTAAGGCTAGGTTCTAATTTTTTTTAATTTGAGTGTCTTGAAACATGACAATTGGACAAAGTTCCAATTTTGATCTTGTAATGGCGAAGAAATTTTTATTATTTGCCCTGGTTATTGGCAAGGTAATTTAAAATTGTGTTGAGATCAATTGTAGGAGAGTAGATACATGAAGGAGAATCTCTGCAGGAGGAGAGTCTGCTGGACACCGTTTGAACAGCACTTAGACAAGAAGACTTCACCGGATGATGTCCAGAGTGTCAGACAGCGGTATGAGAAAAGACTTCTAAAGCTTTAAATGGACAATTTATCATTACTTTTGGGTCTCTGTATCTGTACTTAATAAATGTGTTGGTCAACTCTTCCCTTCCTTCTCTCATATTAAGTCCTCAAAATCCCTTGATGAAATGTTGCCCAGCAGCACAGTCCCAGGTAGAACCATCACTAAGGCATTGTAAGGTTTAACCACTTTAGCTGAGGCAGAGAACTCTGGGATAGACAACTGATTAAAGTGATGGTTAGAATCCTGGTTTGGCAAATGGAAGAGAATAGCAACATCCATCATCACCTCTCTAACTGCAGCTGCGGGAGTTTTAACCGCAGTAAGGTGCTGCATCATCCCTTGTATCAGAGGACCAGTGCAAAAATTAATAGAAACAGCGCTAACTAAAAGTATCCCAATAGGACCGGCTATGGGAATTCAGATAACAGGATCAGGTGGAGGTAGGATGATGATTGAGAGAGTTAATGATCATTCCTCCCCCTCTGATGAAGAATGCCAGCTAATGTTAAAATGCTTTGAGGAAAGACAACAGGAACAAAAAGTGTGGAAACATAATTCTTATTGAGAAAAAGAGGAAAGAATTGTGAGAGTCAGGTAAAGGTTAAATTTCCACAGAGAAAGAGAATAATGCAGAGATTTAAAGAACAACAGCTCCAGGAAGCAGTACACTGTAGGTGGGCTCGGGCTTAGCCAATAAAAAGTAAATTGATGGTTCCAAAAAGACCCCAAAATCAAGATAAGGGTCTAGCCAGCTCAGACCAGTTAGGGTCAACCTGAGGACACCTGAAAAATGTTAGTGAGCCTGTTTAATGAACTTTGTTACTATTATCTGACACACTCTGCATAAAATTAGAGCCTCATTAATGAGTCATGGGACGTGTGACCAAGGGAGGGGGAACATACTTGAGCATATCAAGGGGAAACATGTAAGGAAAGGTGTAACCTGGGAAGGGATAGACCAGGCTTGGGAGGTTTCTCCAGAATTCAACTGCATAAAAGCACACTAGCCCTCACACTCAGGGCCCACCCCTCCTGAAGAGGGGTGGAGCCTGCTTCTGGCCAGAAATGTCTAACTCCTCTGGACTTTCTCTGTAATAAATTTTCTTGACACTAAATTTTTTGGTGTCAAGTATATTTCTAACAGGCACCAATTATTTATACACTAAATAGATCTAGAATTTCATAATTAAATTATCCACAGTTTTGATTCAATTAAAAAAAAAACTTGCCTTCCTTTTTCTCCTTTTCACCATTATCAATCCTACCACACCCTGGAATGACAAGCTAGATAGAGTAGGGAATTAGAGAAGCAGGAGGAAAGAATCTCAGAAGAGGTTCAAGTGTCTAGAGAACATCTAGAACATACAGTAGAAATAACTAAGGAGGTATTCATATGTAAAACAATGCAAACCTTATTATCCCCAAAGGAAGTTTGAAAGAGTCTCCAACAGAATTAGAAAGATACCTAGACCATTAGTTTGGCTAAAGTTAGCCCACACTGAGTGACACTAAAAAGACATTCAGTTTAAGAGTTCCAGGAGAAGCTGAAACATATCCAGAAGGAGACAGATACATACTCTATCTAGAGAAACAAAGAGAGAAGGAACAGAATCCCATACAAGAAATAGCTTCAAGGAAGAAAACCTCTGGCAACAAAGAAGAGAGCTAGGGATTCAAGAGAGAACTGGCCCTAGCAGCTGGGAATCAAGTTGGGAAAAGCAGGCCAGCCAAGAGACTCATCCATCTCAAGACAGAGAGAAATGTGAAAACTGGACATGAAAAGAAAGGCCATGTTGGCAGGGGGAAGGAGAGAAGATATACAGTATAAAAGGGTCTGAGTTGACGTGGCCACATTTGTGCCTCACTCTTCATATTCTAAATTCCTGTTAACCCTTACCTCGGGTTAGTGGGATATGGATGCTTTATAACTACTGTTATTACTCAGCTTTCTTAATAAATGACTTTGCTTTAAATTGATTCTGTCTACTAACTATTAAAGATAAGATTACCAGCAAAAGTTCAAGAGCTATAGTTTTCCAAGTGTGGACTCAAAAGGTATTCTGTGAACCCAAAAGGAGTAGCTGTCCAAAGGGAGACCCAATCTGTAAGAGTGCTAAGTTGGGACAAGGACTTGGAATTTAAAAGGAAAATTAAGAGGATTGCTTTTATGATAAAGAATGCTAATTACCTCTACTCATAAGTAAAGTTACTTGCTTTCTCCACTGAGAAAATTCAGTTTAATACGAGTGATTTCAGACAAGGTGATACTGATTTAATTCTTTAACTTCTTGTTAAGTTATGTCCGACTCTTCATGACCCCATTTGGGATTTTCGTTTTTGTTTTGTTTTTTTGTTTGGTTGGTTGGTTTTTTGGTTAGGCAATGGGGTTAAGTGACTTGCCCAGGGTCACACAGCTAGTAAGCATTATATGTATGAGGCCAGATTTGAACTCAGGTCCTCCTGAATCCAGGGCCGGTGCTCTATCCATTATGCCACCTACCTGCCCCCCGTCCTTTGTTCTTGAAGAGGACCCTGACATCAGGGAGATGCCATGACTTGCAAGTCAACTGGATTTAAGTGAGGGATGTCTGTAATACTATGTTTTAAACTAACAAAAAAAAGTATCCAAACGTCAAGACTTCACTCTTCTAAATGTAGATGATATGGCCACACAGAAGATCTCTGGGATTTTTCCACTACCAACATGAATTTAAGCTTAGCGTTGTTACACATGCTGCCTTCCCTAATCTCCTGGTTGCTACTGTCTCCCCTACAAATAAAATAAAATTACCTTGTATTTACTCTGCACATATTTTGTATATGCTCATAAGTACATCTGTTTCCCTAACAGACTGTTCTGTTTTTGTCTTTGTAACCTTAAACACTCAACAAAGTCCTTTACTAATATTATCTCATTTTATCCTCACAACAACCCTGGGAGGTAGGTGCTATTATCATTCCAATTTTATAGAAAGTGAAACTGAAACTGAGAAAAGTAGAGTGACTTGACAAGGTTACATAGTGAATAAGCCTTCTCATGGCTGCATTTGAAATTAGGTCTTCCTGATTTTAGATCTAGGGGTCTATCAACTGTGTCAGCTAGCTACCTTTCAGTACCTATAGTCCTGATAAAAAGTCCTGATCTTTTTCAAATGAAAGGAACAGCAATCAAAATGTCTACACAGTATCACTTTTTAGTTCTACCTGAAACAGTGCATCAAGCATTAGTTCATAACTGATTTTATCCGACAGAGGTTAAAAAATAGCCTACACTTAAAGTAATCAAATAAATCATCTTATAATACATAAAATAATATTTCTACAGTTAGAAGAAATGTCATTATGCTGAGAGCAGATTTTTTTTCAAGCGTGGACTCCCACAAAACTCAGGCTTGCTCAGGTTTGAAACAAATAGATAGACGGTAACTAGTTTACTACAGATGAACTGTGAGAAGCCAGAGCAAAAAAAAAAAAAGATGGTGACAAGTAATTTCATTAAACAGTAACTTTTTTTAACTGATACCTAGAAAAAAATTGAATTTACAATGTGCCAAAAATAATAATACCAGGGCAATATTGTCTTATTACATACTTATTTAAAAGAGGCAACAATAGAAAAAGGCAGACTAATTGTAGTAGAAATCAAGATTATCAAAATTAAAGAGACTTTTTTATGAAAGAAATATAGTCATCAGTAAAAGATGGATAACTTTAAGCACAGGATGACTAAAAATACTACTGCCTTCATCCCACACAATGTTTTTCTTCTTATTCTAAAGTAATGTAAACATAAACAATACCTGGAGATTTACATAAAGGTGGAAATATTATAAAAATCATACATAGGATCATAGATTTTGCATTCAAAGGGACCCTAAAGGACCTCAAGTCCAAACTCCTCATTTTACAAGTGTGGAAACTAAGGTTAAAAGGCTAACTGGTTTGCCCAGTAAGAAAATGAGGCAGCATCTGAACTCAGATCTTCATAGATTCCAAGTCCAGTGTTCTATCTCCACTGCTCTTCTTAGGGCACTAATGCTATTATGATATGATTCTCTTGGAGTACATTCCAAACATAGAGGCTGGCTGCTGAACTTCATTATCAAAGAGGACCAAAATGATATCACTATGTTGGAGTCAAGGTACAGTGTGTCTGACTGTGGCTAATCAGACCAATACCAGCTCAGAAGGCTCTACCACAGGTCAGGCATAAATAGTCCATATGAACATTTGGAGTGGAGATGTCTCCAAATTTGCATATCTCAATTTCTTTTGAGCTACTGAAATGCTGCTTCACTCATAGAGCACAGTGCCTTCTTTAATATGGGCACACCACGCTGTGTGATCCTTTGCCAGAGTCTCCCATGTCATGCAATTGATTCCCAAGTTCTTTAGAGAGACCTTGAGAGTGTCTTGAGAGTGGATACTGCAGAGCTGGACAGCAGAAAAACTTGTTTTCTTGGTGTCATCAGTCCAAAATTAGCGCAAGCAGCAGAGAATCGATCCACACTCTATTGCATCTCAGCCTCAGAAGCTGCACTGAGTGTACTCTCACATCCTATACTGTCTCTTCTCCTTACAATGACATAGTTATTCCTTCCACATCACGACTTTCCCCATCACAGTTGCGATATATTGTGGACTGGCATAAGAATTAAATGGGAATTCTTGGGGAGTTTTGCAGAAGCCACAGACAACATGTAAAGGGCAGCAAATGACACAAAGCCTATGACCACCAAATTTTACAATAAGGTACTATAAACACCCCATAAAAGAAAAAATTCAGACTTCTCTGGTACAAAGGGGAGGCCAAAAAATTTTATGCAGATTTTCCAGATCACAGAGGCACCACACTCCTAATTCCCATGATGTGGAAGGGATAACTGTATTAGATGCCAATGAGGGTGCATGAAGAAGGTTTTATTGCATTTAGGTAAACAGAAGACAGAGGTCATGAGACACACAAATCTTTAGTAGTTAAGTAATCATTGCTGTTGCTGTTTCCAACTCTATTCCTCCCAAGGACTCCTTGCCACGTCTGATAGTCTATGCCTACTCTGGTGTTAAAGTCACTCAGAATTACAAACTTGTCCTATTAGCACAGTGATGATGAGGGTCTCAAGGTCTTCATAAAATTTTTCTATGACCACATCAGGGTTAGTCATTGTGGAAGTATACACACTGATGATGGTGGTGTGGCACTTTCCTGCAAATGTCAACCATACTGTCATAAGCCTGTCGGTCACAGTTTTTGGCAGACATAGAAGCTTGGTGACTAGATTAGTTTTGATGGTGAAACTTATGCCAGTTGTACTGCCCTCCCTATCACTGTGGCCACTCCAGAAAAAACGTGCATCCAGCTCTAACTTCAGTAAGCTGGCCATTTACTTGCCAGCCTTATTTCACTTAGGGCTGCTATCTGGATGCAATACTGGCAGAGTTCTCTCATAACAAGAGTTGTTTGTCTTTCAGGTCTACTAGATTCCATGTTATCCATAAGCAGGTACACATTCCATGTACCAATGTTGAATGAAACAGTGACACTTTAGACCTGTGCTTTAAGAACTATTGTGCTATTGTGCTATTCTTACAGAAAAAATGGAAAGATGTAGGCTAGATGACAATATAATTAAGCAGATTTAAAACTAGCTGAATGGCCAAAGAATAAGGATTAACAGTTCAATGTCAAACTGGAATGAGGAACCCAGGGATCTATGTTTGCCCCTGTGATGTTTAACATTTTTATCAAGGATGTGGATAATGGCATAAAGCAGAGAGAAACAGCTAACGCACTGGATGACAGTCAGGATTTGAAAAGATCCTAACAGATTAAAATATTGGAATGAGTATAATAAGATGAAATTCAATAACAATAAAGTCTTATACTTAAATTCACAAGTAAAAGATAAGAGAAGCAGGGCTAGAGAGCAACTCATCTAAAAAAGACCTGGGGGAATTGCAGACGATTCAATATTAGTCAACAATGCAACACGTGACCAAGAAAATTAATGCATTCTTGTACTAAATTGAGAGACATGCCAAGGACAAAAGAGGTAATAATAGTACCAGCTATACCAGGCTCTGATCAGATCTTGTCTAACTACTGTGTTCAGTTCTAGGTGCAACATTTTAGGAAGGGCAATAAGCTGAAGAGTGTTCAGAAAGGGACAACAAGCATGGTTAAGAGCCTCAAGATCACATCTTACAAAGAAAGAGGAAAAGGAGAAAACTTAAAAAGGGAACCTGCTAGCCAACCTCAAGTATTTAAAAGACTTTAGATTTAATTCTAGGAATGGCAGAATAGGAATTACATTTGTTCTCTTTGGCCCTATAAGGCATACCTAGGTAGAAGTAGTAAAGAGGAAAATTTAGGCTGGATGTAAGGAAAAACATCTTAACTATTAGAGCTGTCCAGTAGAGGAAGGGAATCACTTTAATAAAGGGCCTATGTCCAATATGTTACAAAAGGAATTCAATGCAGGTATGCTGTACTACATGACCTCCAAAAAAGAGATTCTGTGAAATTTAAAGTGGTCCTTCATACAACTTTATACAACCCATGCTCTTCTCTTTTCTCCTATATCTTATCATTCCAGATAATTATAAAGATTAAATTATAAAGATTAAAAATCTTAATAAAATATTAATAGAATTAAAGCTTACAATTAATACAATTAAAGCTTACAATTAAAGTACTACAGTTATATGTAGTATTTTAAAGTCAAAGGCCTATTCCAATGATTCATAATGTTATAGAGGTACCCCCTGGGTTCTTAAAAGGCTATGTCTGCACAGTAAGGTTTACCACTCAATAGGAAAGGTTTCAAGTCTGGGCCTGGTAAGAGACTGTGTGTCCAATATGTAAAGAATTGGCTAGCTAAATGTGGAGATGTTTGCCCTCAGTAGAGTGATACCATATGACCATAATAAACCTATGAATATAATTTAAGGTGGCAAAGGGGTTAGTCACCTGGTAAAGAGAATACACAAATCATCTAATCAGTGTAAGTTTTTCCTTTACCATACCATTACCCTCCAAGCCTCATTAGATGACATTCATGATTTTGTCGTGATCCTTTGAAGTATTACAGCTACAAAGCCCTTTAAAATAATTACCTCATTTGGTCCTCACAACAATGACGCACACAAGGCAAGCAAAAGAAACTGGAGCTCAGATAAATTAAGTAATTTGCCTGGAATCAAACCTAGGTTAGTGATTCCAAGTCCAGGACTCTTTCTAGGACATCAAACCTCAGGATTAACACTGGCACTCAAGAATACTGCTTAGCTCCATTTCTGGATAGCAAACAGAGATGACAGTCACTTAAGAGTAAAGAATAAAAATTTAAAAGTTCATATTTCTATTTGACATTTGAAAGGTTCTCCACACAACAATATGTTCATTACAGATAAATTAACAGCCTAGATCATTAAAAAGTACTGTATAACAAAAAAATTAGGGAAAAGGGACAATCACTTCTAAAAATAATAACATGAAAATTTCAAGTCCTCCAAAGTTCCACGCCCATATACATGGAGTTGGTACTATTACTGTCTTGGGTTATCTCCTAGGGTTTTTTGACTCAAGCGCTTAACTCACAAAACTGGGGGAAAGCACCCTATTAAACAGCCTGGCACTTTCCATTTACAAACAATCATAGCTCAAGTCATTTTAATAACAATGATTATACAATACCATCTGTGGCCTAGCTAACAACAGTCCTTTCTACTCATTACTCTCTCACTGTCCACTGACAATATACTAGTACTTTTCTTGGCTTTTCCTATACAATGCCCTTAGAGGATTCACCCACCACACTTTAGGGGGCAGGAGTCAGAGGGTTATGTTGTCTCTTTTCCTTAGAGCTCTTATGTTCGAAAACTTAGTTAAATCTTCTCCTCAATTAGAGTGGCCTGTACCTATCTAGCTCTACTGCCCATCCTTCCAACAATTCTTGGCAAAAAGTTGTGTCTTTCCCCAAAAGATCACACATACAATATCTTGGAGTTGCCAGATGCCCAATACTATTCCTTAAAGTTTCATTGTATTTTTTAGGTATCATAAAAAATTTATTTCCTAAATAAGACCCATCTAAAATAATCACCTACAACTTTCTGCACATCACCCAAGAAAAAGAAAGCTCTTTAGAATTTCTGAGAGGTAATGAAGCCTTTAAATATACCATATACCAAAATTCTAGAGCATTATAATGAATATTCCGTTTTTAAGATTTTAAGAGAATACCAGTTTGCATGATAAAAAGCACACAGCATAAAGAAACAGGTGCTCTGAGGTTCTGCCAGTAACTGACTATATGATCCACAGAAGTCCTCTGTGGGACTCAGTTTCTGCATCTGTAAAATATGGGAGATAGATTACAAAAATGGTCTCTTAAATTCCTGCTACCTCTAGGATCCTATGAATTCAATTAAATGCATAAACACTGTTTCTCAAAAGTACAAAAAGTCAGGAACTTAGAAACTTAATATTGGGATTCTTTTGCTCACAATTAAATTACATTCACCAAGAGGCTACACATACGCCAAATCAGCAAAATCACTAAGCAGTACATGTGCAGAAAATATTAAAGAAAGATGCACTAAGTGTACACAACATTTAAACTGACATTTAAACATTTAATTCAATGCCCTACCTGTCATTTTCTCCTACTCTTTTGCCTCTACCTCTGCCACTGCAGGTGCTATAAAAAGTCAAGCTATACAGTAATACCTGTGTCAAAAAATATATATATATATTCTCGGGAATTTTGAAAGAGCAATCAGTGTATCAGTTTTGCCTTTACCAATCTACTTCCTGATAAATCTGCCAATCCTTTGGGCTAAATATGCCTAACTTACAACAACAGATTGATGTGACTGCTAAGTATCATATTCAGAAGCATTTAACTTCTGTAGAGATTTAATAGGGTAGAAACTACTTAAACTTGGGAAGAAAACTTCCTACAGTCATAAATATGTCTGCATTCTCCTAAAAAATATATATTTTATGAAATACATTTGGTAAGTAAATCATTTATAATTCCTCTTAAGGAATCCTGAAAATGACAAAAACCACCATGATTTATGGTTCTTCTAACAAAGGAATACTACTGACTACATCTTTCAATTTTTATGAATTGTTAACTATAACCTGAAAAGATATTCAATAGCTATCATAACTCTTTCCTAGAAAAATTTCGAAGCAAGGCTACCAAATTTGCTAAATCAAAGGCTATTTATTATTCATTCTAACTGAACAGAAATGCAGTCTTCATTCGCCCAGCTAGTAGGCAGGGCAGAATGGACAGAGGCATGTCCTATCCTGTAGTCCTGTTTCCAGTGACTGCAGTGTCATGTGTGTGTTTAGACCAAAAAGATGATACTCAACAGAAGAAGATGGATTTCACAGGCATTCAAGAGAAGCAGCTGACCAAAATGTAAAGAATTTCAATGTGGAATGAAACAGGTAGCCATGGATCCTGATTGTAACTATAAGTGACCTTGCAACCCCTAAAAGGAAAGGAACCTCAGCTCTGGGATCCTAACCAGGCAGACTACTATCATCAAGGTCACAAATAGTATGTTGCATAACATAATCTTTGTTATTGAAAGTTTTTTTTGTGATTTGAATGAGCACAGTTACAAATAGAAAAGTACTAGGTACATTTCCAAGGTTTCTAGGTAAGAATTCAGGCCAAAAGTATCGACAAACCCCAAAAGGCTCTATTCACTCTGACAAAAGGGTGAAAAATATTTACTTAAGTTTATTAAAAAGCATACAATCATAACAATTTTTCATACTGTTGCTTTTTAAAGTTCTTTTCTTTCCTCCAAAGGAGCTGAGAAGTTAAACACCTGCGACTGATTAAGTTTCTCCAATCCCTTCAAGACAATTCAAAGAGCATGAAAAGGCTATTTTTCTACTGCTAGGCAAGCATTTGGACCTTGAATGTAGCCTATTATTTTCATGGATTGTTATATTTTAATATGTATACAAATAGGAATGTTACAACTCATTCTTTGTCAACTGTATACTAGCACTTTTCTGTTGAGTTCTGTTCACCTATATGCTCCTTTATAATTTTTCCTAGTCTTTTTTTTTAATTTTACATATCCTCCCCATCTAGACTGTAATCAACATGATTGAAGTGAGATGACCTGGATTCAAATCTAAGCTCTGCTGCTTACCAATGTGCCTTCTCTGGGCCTATTTCCTCATCTGAAAAATGAGAAAGTTGAACTAGAAGATTTCTAAGTTCCCATCCAGCTCTATGCCCTTTTTAATTTGTGAATAAAAATTACTTATGTCTTTTAAACCTTTAACACTATAAGTGATTGGTGGAGGAAGGGAGGCAGCATTTATATGGCACTTAGCATGTGCCAGGCACATGCACAGCACTTTTTAAACAAATATTATCTCATTTGATTCTCACAACAACCCTGCAAGATAAGTGCTATTATTATTCCCATTTTATAGTTGAGGAAACTGAGGGAAACAGAGGTTAACTGGCTTGCCCAGGGTCACACTGCTAGTTAAATGTCTGAGGCTGGATTTGAACTTAGGTCTTCCTGACTCCAGGTACAGCTCACTCACTGTATAGTGATACATATATAAGTCAGTACTCCATAATAAGCTGACTCAGCAACAAAAACTGACTATCTTTGCTATTAAAACTTGCTTGGACTTGTAAAGTCCAAACCATTCAAATTTAGCAGCAGACAAGAAAATCTACTAACTTTAAATAGTACAGCCTTACCTAAGCCTGATCTCCCAACCAAAAGGCCCAACTTTTAAAAATTTTAGTCTTTAAACAGATCAAAGATGTTATATGATGATATTCCCATCACTGAATGTTTTGATTGAATGTAGCAAGTAGCCATTTGCTGCTGCTGCTGCTGCTGCTGCTACTACTACTAGTAAACATAAAGGAATTTTTATTGTGATTGGGCCATTTCTATCTCCAGAATACCTCTTTTATCTTCCCGAATTCAAATCTGGCCTTAGATACTTACTAGCTCTTATGACAATGGGCAAGTCACTTAACCCCATTCGCCTCAGTTCCTCATCTGTAAAATGAGCTAGAGAATGGCAAAGCACTCCAGTATCTTTGCCAAGAAAACCCCAAATGGGGTCACGAGTCAGACACAAATGACTGAAAAATGACTCAAACGAAAATTGTGATAGTAGTGGTGATATAACACCTATTTGCATAATCTAAATATCTGTTAAAAATGAAAAGCATTTTGGCATTTTTAGGCCTAACATTACCTATTTCTAAATGTTGTTGTTTTGTTGGGGCTTTTTGAAAAATAAAACAACATTATAATAACAGAGCATTAACCTACTGAATTTTAATCCCATCATAACTTTTATTCTTCTCAAACAATACCAAAACTTTAAATTGAGCTATACAAGGCCTGAATGAGTCTCTAGCTTCAGGCTGGCTGATGCAGAACAGGGAAAGGAGGCAGAATGACAAGGATGGATAAAGGCCCCATTTTTTTTTCTCTTGCCAAAAAAAAAAAATAAACACAAAAATTCTACACCAGTATTGTTGTTCTTCATACACAACTATCTGACCTCTCAACTTAGGTCACTCAACACCACCCCGACAATTTACTACTTTAGACTCCCAATGTCTGCTAAGGTTGCCTTTCTTACCAAGGCCAGCCTTGGTCTGACCCCTGATCCCATCCCTCCAATCTTCAACAAATTGTCCCCAGTATCATCCCTTCTCTCTAAGCTTCAATCTTGCTCTAACTACAGGTTCTTTTCCTGCTGCCTAAAAACACTCAGTTGTCCCTTATCCTTAAGAAGGTAAAAACAAACAAACCTCTCATCTGTCCCTGCCATCCCCTCAAGCTCTTCCTTTCTCCTGACTTTCTCAGGCAAACTTGTTGAAAACTGGTCTATATTGAAGAGTTCCCCTTCCTCCGACTCTCTTTAGAACATTCTGTAATCTAACTTCTAATGTCAAATGAAGTTGCTCTCTCCCAAAATTCCCAATGATCTCTTCATTGGCAAAGATAACAATCTCTTCTCAGTCTTCATCCTTCTTGACCTCTGTACAAGCATCTGACATTGTTGACCACTGTCTCCTCTGGGATGCTTTATCCTCTCACTACTCTGTCCTGGTTCTCCTTCTAGCTGTCTGCCTAGTCCTTCTCAGTCTTCTTCACTGGATCACTAACCATGACATGCCAGCTATCTATGCATATGCTTCAAAGGCTCTATTTTGGGTCCTCTTTTCTTCTTTCTCTATACTCTCTGAGTTGGTGACCTCATCAATTTCCACAGATTTAATCAAATCTATGTAGAACACTGAAGTTAAATGATACAATGGATAGAGTTTTGAGCTTGAAGTCAGAAAGACATGAGTTCAAATCCAACCTCAATCTCACAGGCTATTTGTCACTTAACCTATCTGCCTCAGTTTCCTCATCTGCAAAATGGAAATGAAAATAATAGCATCTACCACCCAGAGTTGTAGTGAGGATAAAATGAGATTAGTATCTCTAAACTATTTTGCAAATAAAGCACATCTATATAGATGCTGCCTAGCTATATACACAGCCCTAGTTTCTCTCCCAAGGTCCAATCCTACACAAACCCATTGACCATTTCAAAATTTAAGTCCCATAATAAGCACCTCAAGCTCAAAATGTCCAAAAAAGAACTCGCTACCTTTCCTTCAAAACCTACTCCTCTTCTAAACTTCCCAGTTTTCAGTAAGGATACCACCAACCTTCTGGTCACCCAGTATCAGCCTTGATTCCTCACTCCCAATCACCGCAAATATTTAATCAGTTGACAAATCTTGCTATTTCCATGTCTAGAACACCTCTTGCATCCATCCTCTCCTAACCAGTCACACAGTCACCACCATAGTTCAAGCTAAATTTCACCTGGACTGGCCTCCTGTTTGGAACTCCGTGTCTCATGTTTCTCCCCACTCCAATCTATTTTCCACATAATCTCCAAAGTGATTTCCTACAATGTAGGTTTGACCATTTCACACTCAAACTCCAGTGACTGCACATCACCTCTAGGATCAAATGGAAACTCTTCTGTTTGACATTTAAATCTCATCACAATATGGTCCCACAAACACCAAGCAAAATAGTCTGAAAGAGCCCTTTGTGCTCCTTCCTCACCTCGACCTCTTGGAATGTCAGGCTTCCTTTAAGACTTCACTGGGAGCAGGTAGGTGGCGCAGTGGATAGAGCACCGGCCCTGAAGTCAGGAGGACCTGAGTTCAAATCCAGCCTTAGACCAAACACTTGACACTTACTAGCTGTGTGACCCTAGGCAAGTCACTTAACCCTAATTGCCTAAAAAGAAAAAGAAAACTTGCACCAAAAAAAAAGGCTCAGCTGAAGAAGCAACACCTTTACTGGTCTCCCCGACTACTAATGCCCTCCATCCTCAGGTTACCATGTCTGTGTTCTATTTATGTTTATGCATGTGCATATTTCAAAGCTCCTTAAGGAGCTGTTTTGCTCTCTTTGTAATCTGGCACTCTAATGTGGTTGCTTACATTAAAAAGATTAAACTATGGCTCATTTTAAGAAAAAAAGCCCAAGGACATAATTACTTTGAGAAAATTTTAGGTGTTATATTTTCATCCTAATCCTTTCCTTATAAGCCCCCCAAAAATCCATATAAAATGCCTATCTTGACCCCTAAGTTCATAGTTTCTCATAATCAAGAATAATAGTAATACACCAAAGAGCTCCAAGTATGCATATATGATGAGGTCTTTTTAGGGCCAATGGTGAAAATTACAAGGAAGCATATTTCAGTTTGAATTCCTAGAAAAATTAGAGCTATCTTAATAAGGAATAGGCAGCCTCCTAATACTGCAAATTCCTCATCACTGGTGGGATTCAAATAGAACATGCCAGAATGATTTGTGAGAAGGGGTTGGATTAGTGGCAGCTAGGTGGCGCAGTGGACAGAGCACCCGCCCTGAAGTCAGGAAGACCTGAGTTCAAATCCAGCCTCCGACCAAACACTTGACACTTACTAGCTGTGTGACTCTGGGCAAGTCATTTAACCCCAATTGCCTAAAAAAAAAAAGAAAGAGAGAGAGAAAGAGAGAGAGAGAAGGGGTTAGATTAGATGATTTCTGAGTTCACTTCAAACTATGAATTCCTTGATTCCATAAGGTATGACGGTAAAGAAATATATCTTCTTTACACAATCATGCAACAAATCAGTGTCATTACTTTGTATTCATACTACATATCATTCTGCTATTTCAACATTACTACAAAACAGAGCAAAGACTATGTCCAGTCTCCAAACAAAAACAAAGACAATGACCTTCCTAAAACTCATATTCCTACTATAAATGTAACACTTCACAAGTTAGGTAACAGACTATTCACACAACATATTCACTGATAATCAGATGACACCTCTAATGGTAACACAATGTAAATGCACGTTGACATTAGAGCAAAAACAAAGTTAACAAATATAATTAAAACTACCTGTGGAAATCTGAATTTAAGAAAACTCTAATCACCCCTCTGAAGACAACGACGATGGCACATATAAATAAGCAGAAAGCTCAGGACAAGCTCTAAAAAGTGTGAGAAGGAAGGAGTTGCTCCAACTGGATACTTGTACATTGCAAGTATGCTTTCTGCTTCTGAGTCTACTTCCCTGTCTCTACTCCTGTGTGAGGGGCAGCTAGGTGGTACAACGGATACAACCCCAGCCCTGGAGTCAGGAAGATCTGAGGTCAAATCTGGCCTCAGACACTTACTGGCTGTGTGACCCTGGGAAAGCCACTTAACCCCAACTGCCTTTAAAAACAAAAAATATATATATATATATTCCTATGTGTATGATTTACTTGAAAAGAAAAAAAGATGCTTTATTTATAGTTTCAGGATTACACTTAGGCATAAAAATAGAATAGGAAAGAAGGTAAATAGCTTGAAACCTCACCTTACTCATCTCAACAGCAATGGAGTTCATCAACTAATTGATAAAGTGATCAATTAGTAACACTGCTCATCCAATTCCTGAAGACATTTTTAAAAAGTAAAAATATGTCTACACAGTATCAATATTAGGCGAGGCAAAACTCTTAAGTAAACTTCAGCCATAAGTAAAAGGATATCTACATTTTCAAACAAAAAAAGCAAGTTACCAAATGACATATTAGGAGAATGTGGCTTTGCAAATTAGTCTGTTTCCTTTATTTTAAAAGTATTTCAAGAGGGGGCAGAGACAAGATGCAAGACAGGGTAAAAGAGTAAAGGCAGGGACTCCCCAAACCTCTCCAAATACCTTTAAATAATGGTTCTAAACAAATTCTAGAGCAGCAGAACCCACAAAAAAAGGAGTGAAACAATTTTCCTGCCCAAGACAACTTAGGTCAGCTGGAAAGGTCCACTCCACCAGGGTGAAAGAGGAGCATAATCCAGAGCAGACCCAGCCCCAGCAAACCAGGAGCAGGACTCGAGGTGACTGAATCAGTGGCACCAGTGTCAGTTTCCAGACATTTCAGCCCACAGATGATAAGGGGATTGGAAAATGGGTCAGAAGGAGAGTTACCAGGGTCCCTCTGCTGGTACCAGGGGTAGGACTCTGTTGAATTGCCTATACCTGGATCCGGGTTGAAGTCCTGGGCCTTAGTCCCCATGCAAGGAGAAGCACTAGAACACCAGAGCTTTAGGCTACAGTGGAATAGGGACCCTGCTCACAGTTCTGGGGTTGAAAAGAGTGCTTGTGGTTGCTCACAAACCAGTGCACCATGTAGGACCAGCAGTAAACATACCTCTCCCTAGATCACTTTAGAAGAGCCAAAAACTTATAAGTAGCCAGAATTACCTCCTAAAATAGCTGCACAAAAAACTTGAAATTTGGGACAGTGCTCCCTCACTTGGGAAGCAATGTTCCACTTCAGCACTGAGTTAAAAGTCAAGAAATAGGCTGGAAAATGAGCAAACAACAGAAAAAAATTCTGACAAAAGAAAGTTACTATGGTGACAAGGAAGATCAAAACACACACTAACAAGACAACAGTCAAAATTCCAGCACCCAAAGCCTCAAAGAAAAATATGAATTGTTCTCAGGCCATGGAAGAGTTTAAAAAGCATTTTAAAAGTCAAGTAAGAGAGGTAGAGGAAAAATTGGAAAGACAAATGAGAGTAATGCAAGAAAATCATGAAAAAAGAGTTAATAGTTTGGTAAAGGAGGCATAAAAAATACTGAAGAAATAATAACTTAAAAACAGAACAGGAGAAATAGTAAAAGAGGCACAAAAATCCAATGGAAAGGGGGAGAGAAGCCAAGATGGCAGAGTAAAAGCAGTGACTTTCTTGAGCTCTCCCCCAAACCCCTCCAAATACCTATAAAAAAAATGGCTCTAAACAAATTCTAAAGCAGCAGAACCCACGAAAAGACAGAGTGAAACAAATTTCCAGCCAAAGACATGCTGGATGGTTGATCGGAAAGGTTTATCTCACCAAGTGGGGAGAAGAGCATAGCTTGGCATGGGAGCACAGGCCGCAGCTAACCTGGAGCAGGCCTCAAAGGACTGAATCAAAGGCAGCTGTGGCAGTTTCCAGACTTCTCAACCCAAGAATGCCAGGGACAGCTTAGAAGGTTAGTGGGAAAAATCTGTGTCTGTGGTGAGAGAAGCAAGGTGGTCTCAGCTCCAATTCCAAGCTAGGCCCCAGGGCAGAGGCTGCCTCCTGAGCTTCCAGCCCACAGACTGAAGGGAAATCGAGTGGCTGATTAGAGGGGGACTGCAGGGATCACTCTGCTGGTGAAGGATTCTCCTTCTTTGCCCACGCTTGGATCTGGGTGACAGTTCTGAGGGGTGGTCCTGGGGGTGAGGAGGAGTGCTAGCATGGTGGAGCTTGTAGTGGCTGTGGAGAGAAAATCCTCACAGTTCCAAGACAGAAAAGGGTGTTTGTAATCATTCATAGACCAGAGCACAGGCCGAGGAAGGAGTAAACACCTCGCCCTTGATCACAGCACCTTGGAAGAACTGAAAATTTATGGGTCCCTAGAAGTATCTCTGAAAACAGCTGCACAAAATCCCTGAAGCTTGGGACAGTACATTTTCCACACTGGAAACAGATTCCTACCTTAACAAAGAGTTTAAAACTCAAGTAATTGGCCAGGATCATGAGCAAGCAGTGCAAAAAGAGTCAGACCATATTATCTTACTTTGGTGACAAAGAAGATCAAAACATACAACCAGAAGGAGACAATGAAGCCAAAGCTCCTACATCCAAAGCCTCCAAGAAAAATATGAATTGGTCCCAGGCCATGGAAGAGCTCAAAAAGGATTTTGAGAAGCAATTAAGAGAAGTAGAGGAAAAACTGAGAGTGACGCTAAAAAAGACCCAAAAAAATACTGAAGAAAATAACACCTTAAAAAATAGCCTAACCCAAATGGCAAAAGAGGTCCAAAAAGCCAATGAGGAGAAGAATGCCCTAAAAAGTAAAATTGGCCAAATGGAAAAGGAAGTCCAAAAGCTTACTGAAGAAAATACTTCCTTGAAAATTAGAATGGAGAAACTGGAAGCCAGTGACAATTTGAGAAATAAAGGCACTGTAACACTAATCTAAAAGAATGAAAAAACAGAAGAGAATATGAAATATCTCACTGGAAAAATGACTGACCTAGAAAATAGATCCAGGAGAGAGAACTTAAAAATTATTAAACTATCTGAAAGGCATGATCAAAAAAAGAGCCTAGACATCATCTTTCAAGACATTATCAAGGAAAACTGCCCTGATATTTTAGAACCAGAGGGCAAAATACAAATTTAAAGAATCCACCAATCACGTCCTGAAAGAGATCCCCAAAGGAAAACTCCCAGGAATATTGTAGCCAAATTCTAGAATTCCCAGGTCAAGGAGAAAATATTGCAAACAGCCAGAAAGAAACAATTCAAGTATTGTGGAAACACAATCAGAATAACACAAGATTTAGCAGCTTCTACATTAAGGGTCCAGAGGGCATGGCATATGATATTCCAGAGGGCAAAGAAGACAGGATTACAACCAAGAATCACATATGATATTCCAGAGGGCAAAGAAGACAGGATTACAACCAAGAATCACCTACCCAGGAAAACTGAGTATCATCCTTCAGGGGGAAAAATGGTCATTCAATGAAATAGGGGACTTTCAAGCATTCCTGAGCAAAAGACCAGAGCTGAATATAAAATTTGACTTTCAAATACAAGACTCAAGTGAAACATGGAAGAGGTAAACAGGAAAGAGAAATCATAAGAGATTTATTAAGGTTGAACTGTTCACATTCCTGCATGGAAAGATGATATTCGTAATTCACGAGTCCTTTGTCAGTATTAGGACAGTGAGAGGGAAAAAAATTATATGTATGTATATATAGATAGATAGAGGGCACAGGATGAGTTGAAGATGAAGGGGTGATATCTGGAAAATAAAATTAAGGAGTGAGAAAGGATCATACTGGGAGAAGGAGAAAGGGAAAAGTAGAATGGGATAAATTATCTCACATGAAACAGACAAGAAAAGGCTTTTACAGTGGAGGGGAAATGGGGGAAGGTGAGAAGGAATGAGTGAATCTTATTCTCATAGGATTTGGCTTAAGGAGGGAATAATATATACAATGGGATATGGAAATCTATCTTACCCTATAGGAAAATAAGGGGGTAAGGGGACAAGAGAGAAGGGTGTTGATAGAGGGGAAGGCAGATTGGGGGAGGGGATAATCAAAAGCAAATACTTCTGAGGAGGGCCAGGGTCAAAGGGGAGAATAGAATAAATGGGGGTAGGATAGGATGAAGGAAATATACTTAGTTTTTCACAACAGGACTACTATGGAAGTGTTTTGCATAACTACACATCTATAACCTGTATTGAGATGCTTGCCTTTTCAATAAGGGTGGGTGGGGAGGGAGGAAGGGAGAAAATTTGTAACCCAAAGTTTTAAAAATATATGTTAAAAAATTAAAAATAAAAGAAAGAAAGAAAGAAAATCCAATGAAGAGAAGAATGCCCTGAAAAGCAGAATTGGCCAAATGGGAAAAAAATACACAAAAATTCACTGAAGAGAACTTCTTGAAAAGTAGAATTGGCCAAATGAAAAAGGAGATACAAAAGCTCACTGAAGAAAAAGTTAGAATTGGGCAAGTGGAAGCTTGGGAAGATTTTATGAGACATCAAGAAACAATCAAACAAAACCAAAAGAATGCAAAAATAGAAGAAAATGTGAAATATCTCATTGGAAAAACAACTGACCTGGGAAATAGATACAAGAGAGATAATTTAAGAATTATTGGGCTACCTGAAAGTCATGATCAAAAAGAGCCTAGACATCATCTTTCAGGAGATTATCAAGGAAAACTGACCTGATATTCTAGAACCAGAGGGTAAAACAGAAATTGAAACAATCCACCGATCACCTGCAGAAAGAAATCCCGAAATGAAAATTCCCAGGAATATTCTAGCCAAATTCCTGACCTTCGAAATCAAGGAGAAAATGCTGCAAGCAGCAAAAAAAGAAATAATTCAAATATCATGGAGCTACAGTCAGGATAACACAAGATTCATCAGCTTCTGCATTAAAGGATTGGAAAGCTCAGAATATATGATATTATGGAGGACAAAAGAGCTAGGATTATAACCAAGAATCACCTACCCAGCAAAAACTGAGTATAATCCTTCAGGGGGGAAGAAATGGATATTCAATGAAATAGAGGACTTTCAAGCATTGCTGATGAAAAGATCAGAGCTGAAAAGAAAATCTGACTTTCAAATACAAGATGCAAAAGAAGCATAAAAAGGTAAACAAGAAAGAGAAATCATAAGGGATTCGATAGAGCTAAACTGGGGAAATGATATTTATAAGTCCTAAAAACTTTATCAACAATATCAATACAGCAGTTAGGAGTACATACAGACAGAAAGCAGGGATGTGAGTTGAATGTGATAGTAAGATTACCTAAAAAAAATAAAATTAAAGGTTGGGAAAGAAGAATGCACTGGGAGAAGGGAAAAGGGAGAGGCAGAATGGGATAAATTATCTGACATAAAAGGGGCCTGAAAGAGTTTTATGAATCTTTCTCTCATTGGAATTGGCTCAAAGAGGGAATAATATACATACTCAGTTGGGTGCAGAAATCTATCTTACCCATAAAGGAAGGTAGGAAGGGAAGAGGATAAGAGAAGGGAGGGGGAGTTGATAGAAGGGAGGGCAGGTTGGGGGAGTCGGAAGCAAAATACTTTTCAGATTGGACAGAATAAAAGGAAAGAAAATGAACTATAAAGGACATATGAAGAAAAACACCATCAGAGAAAGAATTGATGGATGGAATAGTTTTACATACATACATACACACATACACACAAATACATACATATATACAAATATATACACATACACACACACACACACACATATATATATATATCTATTTGTGTCTAATGGTAGCCATCTCTAGGGTGGGAGTGGGGGAGGAAAGAAAAATAAAGAAATTTACATGATAATTTTGCTGCATATTTGGAAGGAATAGCAAGTTGTGCATATTTGTAGTTTCATGTACAATAGTCTTTTTCAAATTATATTCTGTTATGGAAATGCTTTATTCCATAAATTAAGAAAAAAAACTTTTAAAAAAAGAATAAAAGGAGAGAGAGAGTAAGAGTAAGATAACCAATAGAAATATATCGTTGGTAATCATTACTGTGAAAAAAATTTTTGCAGTGAGTTATTCTAATAAAGACCTCATTTCTCAAACATATAAAAAATTGAGTCAAATTTATAGAAATAAGAGCTATTCCTCAATTAATAAATGGTCAGAGGATATGAATAGGTGGTTTTCAGACAAAGTAATCAAAGCTATCTATAGTCATATGAAAAAATGCTCTAAATCACTACTGATGAGAGAAATACAAATTAAAACAACTCTGAGCTACTACCTCACACCTGTCAGATTGGCTAATATGACAGAAAAGGAAAATGACAAATGTTGGAGAGGATGCGGGAAAATTAAAACACTAATGTTCTACTGGTGAAGATGTACTCTGATCCAACCATTATGGAGAGTAATTCGGAACAATGCCCATAGGGCTATAAACCCATGCATAACCTTTGACCAAGCAATACCACTACTAGGTCTGTATCCCAAAGAGATAAAAAACAAAAATGAAAAGGACCTCTGTATACAAAAATATTTATAGCAGCTCTTTTATTGGAGGCAAAGAATCGGAAATTGAGGGGATGTCCACCAATTGGGGAATAGCTGAACAAGTTGTTGTATATAATTGTTATGGAATACTGTTGTGCTTTAAGAAATGAAGAGCAGGATGCTCTCAGAAAAAACCTGGAAAAACTTACATAAAGGGATGAAAAGTGAAATGAGCAGAAACAGGAGAACATTGTACAACCATAATAGCAATATTGTATGATGATCTACTATGAATAACTTAGCTATTCTCAGCAATACAATGATCCAAGACAATTCTGTAGGAGTTAATGAAAGGTGCTATCCATTTTCAGAGAAAGAACTGGGAGAGCTTGAATGCAGATCAAAGATACTTTTTCTTTATTTTTCTTGGGGGTTTTTTCTGTCTGTGTTTTCTTTCACAGAATGACTTACTTGAAAATGTGTTTTGCATGACCACACATGTATAATCTATGTCAAATTGCTTGCCTTCTCAATAAGTGGGGAACAGAGAGAGAGAATTTGGAGCTCCAAATTTGAAAGAAAAAAAATGTTAAAATTGTTTTTACATGTAGAAAAATAAAATATTAAATAAGAGTTTTTAAAGTATTTCAAATAGTAGAATAAAATGGAATCTATCTTGGAAACACAAAACACACCGACAAAGGTTTTTCTTCCACCCCTGGTGACCTAAGAGATAAAATTTTTAAGCCCTGGGAGACTTTAATAGAAGAGAAATTAAGTCAAGCAGAGACTTACAAGGTCCTCATTCCCCGCCTCCCTCGCTCCCCCCGCCTCATCATTCTCACGTACACATCCCACAACCACCACTAGGGTATTCAGTTTAGTCCCTCTTTGTGGTTAGACTTTCCTTTCTGAACTGATGTTTTTCTTGGACTACGTTATAGTGAGGTGGGGGCGGCAGGGTGGGGCAAGACCTAAGGACCGAGGTAATGATACTTGAATATCTGCTCTAGCTAACGGTCAAGACACTTCCACATTTAACTCCTGTCCTTTTTGGGCCAGTCAAGGGCCTGACTTGGGGAGGAAAATTTAAAAAAAAAAAATTTAAAGCAGGCATGATTTAGGAAGAAAGGTCGAGAGTGAAGGGTCTCGAGTTCCCTGGAAGGATGTGAGTCCTCTTATATTCCCCACCATGGGGACTATGATCACTTTGAAAGAGCTTCTTCTAGGCGATGAAGAGTACTGTTGCTTTTTTTTTAATTATGAATTTTATTGGTATGTTTGTGTGTGTTTGTACCAGCGACAATGAAGATTTTCAAGTGGCTTGGGGGCTGGGGGTAGAAGGGAGTCGCCGAGTCCTAGGCAGAGAGCAGGGAGCGGGAACAAAGCTGACCCACTTCTCCAGCCCGGCCCTCTCTAGCAGCAGCCCCAGCCCTGGGGGGCATCCAACTGGTAAGGGGGGGGAGGGAGGAGGAGAAGGAGGAGGAGGATGGGTGGGGGGGAGGAAGGACAGAAAGCTTCCTTCCTAGTCTCTGCGTCCGCTCCCAGGACCGGGGCCGCGGGCTGGCTGGGAGGAAAGCGCTCCCAGGGCCTCCGGTCGGCCCGACCCTTTCCTCCCACAGGATGAAGCCTCCGCCTCCCACAGCCCCAGGCCCGGCCCGGGGTCCGAGCCTGAGGGTAAGGACCTTCCGGGGTCCCCAGCGCCCGGGCCGGGACGGGCCTCGCCTCGCACAGCCCTGCTTCCCAGGCCCAGAGCCCGCTGCTCGCCTCCGGGGCCCTCCAGCTCTCGGCCTCCCTCTGCGCCGCCGAAGGCCACTGGGAGGTGCGGTCCTTCCCCAGACCCGGTCCTGGGAGCGAACAGGCGACTCCCGCGGCGACCCCCGGAGTCGACAAGGGGGAAGTCAGGACTTACCTGTCATTACTTTCTACGCCATCTTGGATCCACTTGTCAACGTCCCCACAAAGCATTATGGGAAAGAAAGAGCCTTTAAAGTGACTCCCCCCCCCCACCTCTCCCCTCCCCCGTCCTCCCGCCGGCCTTCCTCTGCTCGGCCCCCTCCTCTTCCCTCCCAAGCCGAACTCCCGCCCTCTCGGCTTCCACCGCCCCCTCGCCTCGGCCACGCCCCGAGCCGGAAAGTTTGTAGAGGGGGGGTACCTCCCCCCGCCTGCCCGAGAGCCGAGGCTCGGCCCGTAACCTCCCCCAACCCCCGCCCCTTCCGCTACTCTCATTTGCATTTGAATTTCACAGTCTAGTTTAACCCCTTGTTTTGTTTGTCACTGTTGTTATTTTCCTCTTTTTCTTTTTTTTTTTGGGAGGGGGGCAACTGCTCCTGCCTCGGGATACAGAGATTCCGGGCACCCCTCCCCCACCCGCCCTTTTAACCACTCTTCTTCCCTTTGCTCAGTTACCCGCCAGTCTTGGCCCGGACCCCAGCATCCTGCCCTTAGTTGTTGGTCTTTCCTGCTCGGTAGTTGAGAATATTTGTTTATTTATTTAGATGCATTTAGATGTTTATTATTACTACGGTTTAATGTGTTTTATTGACTATCACTATATATATACACACTCTTCATAACTTAAAACTGCACTAAGACTTTTGGGACACCGTGTGTGTATACGTGTGTAGTAATGATAATAAATACCTAAGTACGGTTTCAAGGCTTAATAGTGTGCAATTTTAAGACTTTTTAGGACACTGTGTTGCTAGTAATAAGGATCTTAATGTATATTTAAGCTTTAATAGCTTAACGCTGCACTAAGACTTTTGGGACACCCCTATATGGTATAACCGCTACATATGCATGCTATATATAGGTATCTATATATAGATGCATATGGAGATGGTTTCATTTCGGTGAACAGTTCCCCTTTCCCTTCCCTCCCCCAAAGGAATGCATGTTTAGTTCTGGCTTGCAAACTCCCAACAGGCTTACTTGGCACTGTCCACTCTGGGGAAAGGAGCAGAGCCATGGAAATAAAGCAACAAAAGAGGGTTGTCCCTTGGCAGGCGCAGTTATTTGTTTGTTTGTTTGTTTGGCTATTTTATCTGCCAATTTATCTGCAGTTTCAGAGGTGCGCTTTTTTTGTGTGCATTGCCTTCTCTGTTTTGGGATACTGTGCATGTCGTGTGGACATCGTGTTCTAAAGAAAACTATCATCATGAGGTTTTTGGTTTGGTTTTTTGGTTTTTTTTTTTAAACTGTAATCAACTAAAAGGGTATGCGACTTCATTTTTGCTTGTTTATCCATCCTCCCTCCTACAGTCTCTCCAGCCACCCCAGGTGAATGATTTAACCAGAGACCTTTTCCTTCCCTATCCCACTCCCCACCTCTCTGGGCCAGGGATGTGGCAGTTAGTCTAGCCTGTTTCACCCTTTTAAGCCTATTACTTCTCGGAGCAGCCCAAACTCTAGTAACTCAACTGTACAAGGAGGCGGTGTGGCATATGGAGGGACTGAAGGAAATATACCCCGGATGCCACTAGCAACTAAATGAATGAACTGATTAAACTCTCGATGCGGTGCTGTCTATAACTAGCCCCTCCAATTCTGGAACCTGTGTTTCTTCGTGTATGTGTCCATGGGTTAGAAATTGCTCAGCCTGTAGAAACCAGGGAGCAGTTAATTCCCATGAGCTCTAAGCACTTAATCTCCGCCTCTGTCTTGAGTCAACGTTTTAAAGCTTCCAGCCCTTCCCTTCTCCAAAAGAAAATGAAAGAATTAATTTAACTGTTATTTCTAAGCACCTTGATGTGATGAGGGAAGTACAAATTTACCTAGGCTGTCTAGCCAGAAATAGTAACTAGAGGCAAGGGATCCCTCCCTCCACCTTTACTAAGGAGTCATCGGTGCTTAGTCTCAGCCTGTGAGGCAGAGATTTCAACATCTCCAAACACACTCTTTCTGTGCCCAGTCTTGAATAAAGGAGACTGCATACAAACATAAAGCAGAACAAGAAGCGGAAAGAGGAAGAGGGGGAAGAGAGCAATGGCAGCAGTTCTGCTATTCAGTTTTCCAGCAACCTTTACTGGTCTAACTGGTGGTCCTTACAGATAGAGAACATCCTTCTTTCCCCCTTTTTGCTCAGACTGAAGTGAAAAGATCATATATATCCATCATTTGAGCTGGCAAAAGTCTTAGGGATCATCTGAGACTTCATTTTTCAGATGACTCAGGTCACACTGTATTCTATTGAAGTCCTGGGATGGACTTGACTAAAGAAGTCCTACATGGTGGAGGTGATTTGGGTGCTATAATAAAGAAATTTGGGCTTCTACAGGTCCAACAACCAATGAAATCAGACTCTGTTATTGGAGAATCTGTATGTTAAGAAGATTTTGATCAACTAGTGATGAAGTTTTAGAATACAATAATTCAAAAGCTATCTTCTAAGGAATAGAGAAATTGCTCCTCTGTGTCATAAAAGGGAGAATCAGTTATAGCTGACAAAATCACAGATCTTTTGAAACACTGAATTACTAAGGCTGAAGGGTTAATTTACAAATAGTCAAGTCAGCAAGCATTTATTAAGTGCCCTTTTTGTGCCTGGCACTGTACTAAGCACTTGAGAGTACAAAGAAAGGCAACTTACCAAAAACAAATAAATAAAAATAGTCACTAACACTACTCTCAAAGAACTTAGTCTAGTGTGGGAGCCAACAAGCAAACAACTATGTACAAATATGATATAGAAAGGATAAATTGGAGATAATATCAGAGGGAAAGCAATAGCATAAAGAGAGATTGGGAAAGGTTTCTTGCAGAAGGTAGTACTTTAGCTGAGACTTGAAGGAAGCCAGGGAGATAGAGTTGTGAGTCAACATTGGCCTTATCATGTTACCTAGTTCTTTTTATTACTTTGCTTTGCAGATATTCTGATCTATCTTGTCTACTTTTTTATCTGAGAAACCTTGGAAACAAAAGTCCCATAAGCTGGATACCCAAAGATAGGCTGGACCTGATTTAAGCCAGTCACCCATTATTTTAGGTTCAACAGGAGAACAAAATGAGACATTTACAAGTCATTGAACAAGGTTTTTTGTTTTTTATATTTTTTTAAATGAGATTTACTTAGCCACAGTAGAGGGGCATTCAATAAGGATAATCGTTGAATACACATCGATATGATTTGGCTAAGTGAAGCTCCCTTGCCTTTCATTTTCTACCAGCCAAAAATCTGAAAGGACACCTGGAGCTCTTCTGTCTGTTTTATACTCAGGCAACCAAGAAATCAGGTCAACAGCCTTTAGTCCTCTGAGCCAATCAAGTCTCCAGGGTGGTGTCAATACCTTTTAAAAAAAAATTAACCTGACTTTCATGAAGGCAGGGATTTGCACTACCACAAGAGCTGATAAATATTGTTTAAGGAGTGACTGGGGGCAGCTAGATGGTACAGTGGATAGAGAACAGGCCCTGGCATCAAGAGGACCTGAGTTCAAATCCAGCCTCAGACACCTAACACTTACTAGCTGTGTGACTCTGAGCAAGTCACTTAACCCCAAATGCCAAAAAAAAAAAGTGACTAGAAGTCACTCCTAGGAAGGAGTAACTAACTCTCTTCACCTTATAAGCCAGGAGGAAGTGTGGGTCTGGGTCGTCCCATTCCACTTAAAAAGATTACAGGATGCAGACCTTTGTCCAAAAAAAAAGGGGGGGACACCCACAATCGAGTTAGATGTGCCTGCTTTCTTGGAGTGACACAAGAATTCTTGATTAGTCTGGCCACTTAAGAGTCAAGGAGGATGGACTTTTGTGAGTCAGAAAGATGCACTTTAGTTGGTCTAGGGTATCCACTGTGGCTTTCTACTGGGTGGGACAAACCCACTAGAAGTGTCTCTCCTCCCATTTCAAAAAGTTCATCCATTTCAGCCTTCAGAATGTCACTTGCCTAGATGTCAGGACCAACTGACACAGGCTCAACTGCTATTCACATGGAACCCATGTCCGCTTTGACCTTCAAAGGTCTCTTTTGCATATTTGCTACAATCATCAAAATCAGTCATCTTGAAGGGTCCTGATACCAAAAAAGGTGGTCAAATTTCTCTCTCTAATATTCTACCCCTACCCCCAGAGAAAGCTCTAAAACAAAGTTTAGTTATAGCTTATGTCCTAGGTCTTCCCAAAATGTAGTCAACAGGGTCCTTTCTAGGAAAGGAACTCAATGGACAATAAGAATATCAGATGTAAGACATTTATTTATTTCCTCTACTAAGGAAAATGCTTAGTCTTAAGACAATTAAAAGCAGGGAAATACACAAGTAATAATAATTTTGAATGTGACTGGGATTAACTCACCCATAAACCCAAAACAGATAGCAGAATGGATTAAAAATCAGAATCTGACAATATGTTGTTTACAAGAAACACAATCTTTTAAAAATGAGAAATACACACAGAGTTGAGATAAAGGGCTAGAGTAGAATTTATTATGCTACAGCCTTTGTAAAAAAAAAAAACAAGGGTAGCAATCACAATCTCAGATAAAGTTAAAGCTAAAATAGATTTAATTCAATATTATTCAATATTGTTTTAGAAATGCCATCAATAGCAATAAGAGAAGAAAAAGAAATTGAAGGAATCAGAATGGAAAATGAGGTAATAAATCATCTCTTTTTGCAGATGATATAATAATATATTTGGAAATTTTTAAAGATTCAACTAAAAAGTTAGTTGAAACAAATGAATAATTTTAGCAAAGTAGTAGGGTATAAAATAAATCCACATAAATCATCAGCATTTTTATATATCAGCACCAAACCCTGAAAGAAAAAAAAGAGTAAGAGATACCCTATTTAAAATAATTATAGACAGTATAATATACCTGAGAGTATATGTGCTAAAACAGACCCAGAAACTACATGAGCCTAATTATAAAATGCTTTATGCATATAAAGTCAGAGTTGAATAATTGGGGAAATATTCATTGTTCACGGGTACACAAAGCCAATATAATAAAAAATGACAATTTTACCTAACTAGTCTATTTACTCAATGCCATCCCAATTAAATTACAAAAAAATTATTTTACTGTTACAAAAAGATAATAACGAAATTCATTTGGAAGAACAAAAGGTCAAGAATTTCAAAGAAACTAATGAAAAATGTAAAGGAAGGAGGCTTAGGGGTACCAGGTCTTAAACTATATTATCAGGCAGAAATTATCAAAACTACCTGATACAGGCTAAGAAATGGAAAGATAGATTAATGGAACAGAGTAAAGATACAATGTGCAATAGTAAACTATTATAGTAACCTTGTATTTGACAAATGTAAAATTTGAAGTTTTGGGCACAAGAATTCATTATTTGATAAAAAAAAATTGTTGGGAAAGCTGGAAAGCAGTCTGGCAGAAACTGGGCATAGTACAATAACTTCCATGGGTGGGGAATCCCTAAAAGGATTTGTTCTGTGGAGTTTGGATTCAGTGAAAAGGCCACATGTGGCCTCAAAGCAGAAGTTTCCCCACCCCTGTAATTTAAACCATTTATCAAGACAAGGTCAAATGGATACATGACCTAGATATAAAAGGAGATATCACAAGAAAATTAAAAGAACATGGAACATATTACCTATCAGACCTAGAAGATAGGAGAACAATTTGTGAATAAACAAGAGATAGAGAGCATTGTGGGGTATAAAATGAATGATTTCAATTATATTAAATTTTAAAGTTTTTGCACAAATAAAACCAATGAAACCAAGATTAGAAGGAAAGCAGAAAATTGGCAGGATGGGGAGGAATTTTATAGGCAGTCTGTCAGATAAAGGTCTTATTTATCAAATATGTAAAGAACTTTGTCAAATTTACAAGAATACAAGTCATTCCCCAATTGATCAATGGTCAAAGGATATAAACAGGCAGTTTTTCCAATGAAGAAATCAAATCTATATATAGTCATTTGAAAAAATGTTCTAAATCATTGCTGAGTAGAGAAATGCAAATTAAAACAACTTTGAGTTATCATCTTACACTTATCAGATTGATTAAAATGATAGATGTCATTTAATTGGGGAATGGCTAACAAGCTGTGGTATGATTGTAATGAAATACTACTACTGTGCTATAAGAAATGACGAGATGGTTGATTTTAGAAAAATGTCGAAAGACTTACATGAAATAACGAAAAGTGAAATGAGCAGTACCAAGAGAATGTTGTACGTAGTAACAGAAATTTTGTACTAAGAACAACTTTTAAATGACTAATTCATCTTCAGTACATACTCAAACCAACTACAAAGTGTCTATGAAAGAAGATGCTGTCTACCTCCAGAGAAAGAACTGATATAAGTATAGCACGGTTTTGTTTTGTGTGTGTGTGTGTGTGTGTGTGTGTGTGTGTGTGTGTGTGTGTGTGTTCAGTTGTAGCCTTCTCTAAGGTGAGGTGGGGAGGGAGGGAGGGAAAAAAAAGTGCAAAACAGAAAACAAAAGAAAACTTAGAAGGAAGCCCAGAAAGGCAGGGTAGCTTTGAATACAATGCGTAGTATTTATTACATAGTTTAAAAAAAAAAAAAGGAAAAGTCTGAAATGGAAAAAGAATAAGGATGGGCATCATTTTAAAAAATTCTCATAGGTTACCTCCTTGGCATTTGCAATAGCCTTCCCAAACCTAAGGAAAATAAAGAAAAGGAAAGAAAAATCAGTCTTCCCCCTTCTGAGGGAAAACTCAGTCCTTACAAACTCCCTACAACACTCCCTAGAGATAAGGTAGGACTCTCCCCATTGAGATTAGGGAACTGGGGAACTGGAAGTCATCCCCTTATCCTTCAAGCAAGAAACCAATTTACTTTGTCTTGGTGCTGATAGACCTGCTGGGGTGAGAGGAAAGTTTTTGGGGCACCTTGTTCTTTTCCTGCTAAGGGGCACCTCTGTTGTAGACCCATCTGTGAGTACCAGGTTTCCTCCTCGGGACTAAAAATTCTTCTGTATCCCTGAAACACATGGGGCAACGAAACTCAAAGGGTTTTCTTCCCTTTTTGTTGGGTTTTTTTTGGGAGGGAGGGAGGTTGTTTTTGTTTTTGTTTGTTTGTTTTGCTTTTTTTGTTTCTTGGTGGCACATTGGATAGAGTGTCTGACCTGAAATCAGGAAGACTCATCTTCCTGAGTTCAAATCTGGCTTCAGACACTTAGTAACTGTGTGACCCTGGGCAAATCACTTAACCCTGTTTGCCTCAGTTTCCTCATCTGTAAAATGAGCTAGAGAAGGAAATGGCAAATCACTCCAATATCTTTGACAAGAAAACCCCAAATGGGGTCATGAAGAGTCGGACACCACCGAAAGAACTAAACAACAACAAGACTGAATGAACATACATTTGTCATACTTCCATCCCTCCCAACCCCTCGAAACAAATTGACTTTCTCATCCTTACAGCCATCTTTACCATGGGCTCTGCAGTCTTAAGAATCTGTACACTTCTAAAAACTAGGCTTTTAATTCATTCTAAGAGTCTTCCTTCCCCCTTTATATCTCCCTCAGGTGCATATAAATGCTGTAGTATTTCAGTCACATTTTTGAGCCAGAAGTCCCACGTTTCATGCCCAGGGGATGTGTGTCCATTTCTAAAAAAAAAAAAAAAGACTCACTCAAGCCTGTGGTTCACCATGGTGCAACTCTGTATGCTGTGAAGTGTAGAGACCTGTCAGCATCTATAGCTGCCCCTGGTCTTTCAAATGATTTATTATTTCATGTCAGTGCTGATAAAGTGTCTCCAGCTATTCCCCATTAGATTGTGAGCTCTCCAAGTGTAAGGAGTGTGTTTTGCCCTTCTTTGTATCCTCAGCACTTAGCACAGAGACTAGTATATAACAGGTACTTAATAAATGCTTATTTGCTAACTTATTAATTAATAGAGCTTTAACTCTATACATTATTTTCTGTGAAAGGAATAGTAATCAGCTTTCAAATACTTTCTGAAATTCCTATCTACCTTGACAGAAATTTTGTAAGGCCTGACATCCTGAGGTGTCTTACAGAAAACAAGATTTTGTTTTGTTTTGTTTTTGTCTCTTCACGTCGCTTAGTGATTACTTCACATCTTCCCAAAGTATAGACAGCATCTCACAAAATGCTCTCAACTATCTTTGTCTCTCAAGTCATATGGCACTCCTTTAACTAGGAATCCTCTGTGTAGTTCTAGGTGCATGAATCAGTACCAGTGTTCTCAGGATACAATGTCCATGTTACTCCTATCAGCCTCCATACTCATAATAGATACACTAATACCATAGATAGCAGTACTTAAATATCTAACCATGAGAAAGTTCTCTTGAAGAAATTGGTTCCTTGTAAAGGAACATACAGAAGAACTGATTGTCCAATTACTGTCTAAAAAAAAAAAAGCTATTTTCCCCGAAGAGGATGCCTGCAATATCAATCCCTCCATCCAAATGAAGGTCCAAACATGCTTCTCTTTGGGACAAGCAGGTTAACTTAAATCAAACAAATTAAGAAAGGGAGTTGTAAAATTCCCACAAAGGAGATTGGTTACTCAGGGTTTCAAAGCCAACAGATGAACCTTATCTGATGCACCCACAATCCATTCTGGTCTTAGAGAAGCTATCTGGAATCATGTCACCATAAGGCAACTAGTCTACGTCTGTTTAAATTCTTAAAGTTGAAAAATTCTTAATCAATTTTGAAGGAATTGCTTCCAGCCCTTGAATAAAATGAGATGACACAACACAAGAAGTGTATGATTAGTTGAAGGGAATAGTCACCCTCTGTTGGACAAAACAACAGGCTAGTTTGGAATAAGGCATTCCAAAATCAAGATAGCCTAGTGATAGAATAGCTCTAGCCAAGCCCCTGAGAGGGAATTTAAACGGGTAAACAATTGTGACCGCAGGTGATAGAAGGGGAAATGATCAAGTCCACGGATTCAGATAATTTGGCTTGCATTCAGCAAGAGGCACAGGAAGGTATAATCCAGTATATGATTGTGAAAGAGATAAGAACATCACTGATGTTCATATTGTGGAATGTTTCAGAAACCTCCTATGGGAGAAGCTTGGCATGAATAAATAAATACTTTGTACTTGGCTTTCAAACTGACCAGGGCAAGGGTGGGGAACTTGCGGCCTCCAGACCTTCATGAAGTTTGGATTCAGTCAAAGGGCTTCACTTGAGGACCCAGAGGGACACTTGTGGCCTGGAGGCTACAGGTTCTCCACCCCTAGACCAGGGAAAGGGGAACAAAATGGGAGTTAATGGCCTTTGTCTTAGGAACAGACTTCGTTATCAACCTGTCTTTTTTTTTTCCAGTTTGCAAAGAAAGGAACAGGTGAGACAATCTTACTGAAGCTAATCAATGTCCCTGACTTGACAATAATTACAACAGCTGACATTGCCCTGGCCCAAGCCCTCCCCTCTTCCTAATTTTCCTGTAACTGTCAAGAGCACCGCTATTCTCCCAGTCACTCAGGCTCATATCCTAGATGTCATCCTGAGCACTTCACTTTCTCTCACCTCTGATCTGACATTGCCACCACTCTGGTGCAGGTTCTGACCTTGAGCCTGGACTATTGCAAGAGCCAGCTGATTGGTCTTTCTGCCTCAAGTTTCTCCCTCCTCCAGTCCATCTTCTGCTCATCTGACAAAGTGATCTTTCTAAAATGCAGATCTTACCATATCACTCCCCTACTCAATAAACTCCAGTGCCTCTATATCACCTCCAAAATCAAATATAAAATCCTTTGGTGTTCAATGCACTTCGTGACCTGACTCCCTACTACCTTTCCAGGCTTCTTATACTTGACTTACCCTAATGTGCTTTGCATTCCAGCGACACTCGCTCTTACTGTTCATCGTACAAGACACTCCATCTCCCAACTCTGAGAATTTTCACTGGCTGTCCCCTATGCTTCTAGGCTTTCAATTCTCTTCCACCACGGTCCCATTTCCTGGCTTCTTTGGCTTCCTTCAAGTCCTAGCAAAAATCTTACCTTCTACAAAGAAACCTTTTCTGATCCCACTTAAAACCAATGCCTTCCCTCTGTTGATTATCTCCAATTTATCCTATTAAAACACATAGAAGAATAGAAATAGATATGTAGGTATAGATACAGACATATCTTGTATATAAATAGTTGTTTGCATGTTGTCTCCCCAATTAGATTGTGAGCTCCTTGAGACAGGGCATTGGCTTGTTTTGGAGGGGGAGGATTGTTCTTGCTTTTCTTTGTATGCCCAGAACATAGCACAAAGCCTGGCATGCAGTAATAAATGCTTGTTTACTCCCTTCCCCCTTTAAGGTTTTCAAAGCACTTTATATGCATCATCTCCTTTGAATCTCACAACAACCACGTGAGGTAGGTCCTATGTGATGGAATGGAAAGGAATTTGAAGTCAGGTGATCTGAGTTCAGATCTTGGCTCTGCCACTTCCTGTTCATGTGACCTGTAGAAGGCACTTAACCTCCCTAGACCACTGTCTATTCATTTGTAATATCTCCAAAGCTATGACCCCGTGATCTCATTTTATAGATGCAGTGAGTATGCTCTAGCTCACCACTCTCTCACAGTTACCATGCTACATCTCTTGAGGATTCTAAGAGGATTCTAGGAATACCCTGAGGAATTTGTAGGAATGTCTCCTTTAATGCTCTTGGCTCAAGCCCCTACTTATTATATTCCTCTACCGTCAGCTGCTAGTGACTAACTAGCGCCCCACTTCCATTTAACCAAATAATATTGATTAGCTTTTACGAATAAATATTTGAAAAAACAAAAATGCAAACATTCTCTCCCAGTTCTTTGGTGGCACGCTCTCCCCTTCACCACTTCAGGTTTTGAGGAAAGCCGAGTGAGACTTAGCCTAGTTTCTATGTAACATCAAACCCACCGACTCCATGTCCAGTCTCAGCATCACTGCCCAGTAAGTCCTTGTCTCAGCTACCACTGCGCTGGGTCCTGAAGGTCATTCCTTTAGCTTTCTCCTTGTTCCTCTGACTAGTAATGCTGCACTGACTACAAAACCTAGAGGTCAGGCTATCAGAATTCTTGGAAGCCTCCTCTCTGGACCTTTTGAAACTCACCAGATTGGGGTCTCCAAACCTTTCACCTGAAGTAGAAAATAACAAATACAGAGGCAGAAGACCAAGGCCCATTTCATAGGATCACATGTCAGCCTCAGAAGACAAGATGCAAGGGCTTTACAGCACTGTCTCTCACAATCAATGGAGTCAAACCAAGAGAGAACAGCTAAAGAGAATGAATAGTCAAGGTCAACTAAGGCCTTTTAAAGTCTATCCCAGTTCAGGCTACACAGTGAATTGAAAAGTTTTCTCCTAAGCATGTGGTTAGCAGACTAGAATCAGTTAAAGAATGTCTGCACATGCTCCAGTTTCTCCAAGGCACTTCCATGACAATTATCCACACTATTCCAGGATGAAGACTCCCCAACCTCTCCCAAGAAGGGAATTTGCATCAGCTGGGCATGGCTGATGTACTCTGATGTATGTGCCATTTCCTCAATACCCAGAAGAGGAATTGAGGTCCATAGAAGTTAATTGACTTGCCTAAGGTAAGTGATAGACCCAAGATTTAAACCCTATCCTCTGATTCACAATCCTACTCCCTTTTCACTACACTGCACTTGTTTTCATAGTATATGGTACCATAATTGCTGTGTATTTCATAAAGTATCACAAAATCTTTTCAGAGGGTATCAGTCAATATGAGTACACCTTCCAAACATCTTCACTGTCCCTTTTGGGCAGCTTCTCTTCTTAGTGTCTGCCTTAATTGCCAAATATGAAAGCTAAACAAACTTTCCATGAGCTAGTTCTTTTTTTTTTTAATAATTAATTTATTTTTAGTTTTGAACATTCACTTCCATAAGATTTTGAGTTTTAAATTTTTTCCACCCCCCCAAGATGGCATGCAATCTCATATAGGTTCTACTTATACATTCATATTAAGCATATTTTCCCATTAGTCATGATGTAAAGAACAATTAGAACTAATGGGAGGAACCACCAGAATGAAGCGATAAAACAAAATAACAAAGGAAAAGGAGAGTAAATGGTACGCTTCCATATACATCCAGACTCCATAGTTTTTTCTCTGGAGGTGGATGGCATTTTCCATCGTGAGTCTTTGGGAGTCGTCTTAGATCCTTGCATTGCTGAGAAGAGCCAAGTGTATCAAAGTCGGTCATCGCAGGGTGTGGCTATTACTGAGTACCATGTTCTCCTGGTTCTGTTCATTTCACTCAGCATCAGTCCATACACGTCTTTCCAGGTTTTTCTGAAGTCCGCCTGCTCATCATTTCTTACAGCACAATAGTACTCCATTACATTCATATACCGCAGCTTGTTCAGCCGTTCCCCAGTCGATGGGCGTCCTCTCAATCTCCAGTTCTTGGCCACCGCACAAAGAGCTGCTATGAATATCTTTGTACAGGCGGGTTCTTTTCTTGTTTCTATGATCTCTTTGGGATACAGCCCTAGAAGCGGCATTACTGGGTCAAAGGGTAGGCGGGCTAGTTCTTTTGACGTTTGGATAGTTTACCCAAAGGCACGCTGCTCACACCAGTGAATTGGATTTAGGGAAGGAGGCAGGGGATCGTGTTCTAAGGTTTTAAGCGGGTCCTATAAACTTGTTGCCTCAGGGAGAAAACTGTCAGCTGTGAATAACAACATATCCTTGCCTATGTTTTCACTGAATATTGCTCTAGCTTGAGGTATTTAATAACAGATACAGCGGCAGACAGTGCTTTTCCTAAGGAAATGCAGGAGTAATGGGTGAAAATAGTTTCTCAGATCTGTTCTCTTGGTTCCATACCTGATGTCCTAGGAATGCTCAAAGTGTTTCTTTTCTACAGATGACTTCATGATGTGGTAGAATCCATTTTCTTATCTTCTGTAAAGGTGGCCCAGATTTTTATAACCTGCACAACACTCCGTTCATTCATTCATCCATCCATCCGTGCATTCATTCGTTCATACATCTATTCATCATCTACTTATGTATTTATTTGTTCATCTAGCTAGCTAGTTATCAGCCAGGTCTCTCTATATTGCCCACCCTGAAAATGCATTGGTCCGGTCCCACTACTTATCAGCCCAAAAGCTTTGCCCTTCTCTCTTTCTGATCTGAGTTGATTCACCCCTCTTTAGAAAGCCTGGTTTCTACTCTTCTCCCAGGGCATTAATGTAGTTAATGCAGTTAGTGAAATTATTGTAGTCAATGAACTTTTAGTCTTACTATAGTTCAGAATTCCTAAAATCATGCTGTCTATCACTCTCAGCCTCCTCAGCAGCAGGGATTACAGGCATATATCATAAAGTCTGACCAGATTCCACTAAAAAACGATTTATAGGGGGCAGCTAGGTGGCACAGTGGACACAGCACTGGCCCGAGTCAGAAGTACCTGAGTTCAAATATGGCCTCAGACACATGATACTAGCTGTGTGACCCTGGGCAAGTCACTTAACCCCGATTGCCTCACCAATAATAATAACAATAATAATAATTTATACCATCTATTCAATCACGCTGAGATTACTGTGTTAACATTACCAACAGCAGCATGCCGAGGACAATGACACATAAGAAATCCTTAAGTTGGGATCATAGGATGATAGAATAATTGAACTAGAGTTGTACAGTACTTCAAAAACCATCTTAGTCCAAGTTTCTCATTTTATAGATCAAAACATAGAAGGATTTTTGGGTAGAAAATATAACTCTTTATTTAGAGAATCCTGGAGAATCAAGTAAAAAACTACTTGAAATAATAAACAACTTTAGCAAAGTTGCAGGCTATAAAATAAACCCACATAAATCACTGGCATTTCTATATATTACCAACAAAGCCCAACAGCAAGAGATAGAAAGAGAAATTCCATTTAAACTTACTGTAGACATTATAAAATATTTAGGAGTCTACCTCCTGAAACAAACCCAGGAACTATATGAACATAATTACAAAAAACTTTTCACACAAATAAAGTCAGATCTAAATAAATGGAAAAACATCAGTTGGGAGGCAGCTAGGTGGCACAGTGGATAGAGCATTGGCCCTGAAGTCAGGAAGACCTGAGTTCAAATCTGGCCTCAGACCAAACACTTGATACTTACTAGCTATGTGACCCTGGGCAAGTCACTTAACCCCAATTGCCTAAAAGCAAAAAAAAAAAAAAAAGGCCACTGGTTGCTCATGGGTAGGCTGAACTAATATAATAAAAATGACAATTCTACCTAAGCTAATTTACTTATTCAGTGCCATACCAATCAAACTACGAAAAAATTTATTTTGTAGAGTTAGAAAAAATAATAAGATTCATTTAGAAGAACAAAAGATCCAGTATGTCAAGGGAACTAATGAAAAGAAATGCAGGGGAAGGTGGCCTAGCCATTCCAGATCTTAAATTGTATTATAAAGCAACAATCATTAAAACTGCTCGGTACTGGCTAAGAAATAGAGTGGTGGATCAGTATAATAGGTTAAGTATACAAGACACAGTAGTCAATGACTATAGTTAGCTATTATTTGATAAACCCAAAGATCCCAGTTTCTGGGATAAGAATCTACTCTTTGACAAAAACTGCTGGGAAAACTAGAAAACAGTATGGCAGAAACTAGGCTTAGACCAAAATCTCACACCATATACCAAAGTAAAGTCAAAATGGGTTCATAATTTAAATATAAAGGCTGATACTATAAGCAAACTGGGAGAGCAAGCAATAGTTTACCTGTCAGATTTATGGAGAACAGAAGAATTCATGACCGAACAGGAGATAGAGAACTTTACGAAATGCAAAATGGATAACTTTGATTACATTAAATTGCAAAGTTTTTGCACAAACAAAGCCAATGCAACTAAGATTAGAAGGAAGGTAGAAAATTGGGACCAGAATTTTTACAGCCAGTCTCTCTGAAAAGGGCCTCATTTCTAAAATATATAGAGAATTAAGACAAATTTCTAAGAATACAAGTCATTCCCCAATTGATAAATGGTGAAAGGATATGAACAGGCAGTTCTCAGATGAAGAAATTAAAGCCATGAATAGTCATAAGAAAAAATGTTCTAAATCACTTTTGATTAGAGAAATGCAAATCAAAACAACTCTGAGGTACCACATCACACCTATCAGACTGGCCAAGATGACAAAACAAGAAAATGATAAATGTTGGAGAAGATGTGGAAAAATTGGAACACTAATGCATTGTTGGTGGAGTTGTGAAGTGATCCAACCATTTTGGAGATCAATTTGGAACTATACCCAAAGGGCTATAAAAATGTGCATACCCTTTGACCCAGCAATAGCACTTCTAGGGCTATATCCCAAAGAGATCATACAAATGGGAAAAGGACCCACATGTACAAAAATATTTATAGCAGCTCTTTTTGTGGTGGCAAAAAATTGGAAATTGAGAGGATGCCCATCAATTGGGGAATGGCTGAACAAGTTGTGGTATATGAGTGTAATGGAATATTATTGTGCTGTAAGAAATGATGAACAGGCTGACTTCAGAAAAACCTGGAAGACTTGTATGGACTGATGCTGAGTGAAGTGAGCAGAACCAGGAGAACATTGTACTCAGTAACAGCCACATTGTGCGATGACTAATATTGATAAACTTAACCCTTCCCAGCAATACAAGAAATCTAAGACATCTCCAAAGGCCTCGTGATGGAAAATTCTATCCACATCCAAAGAACGAACTGTGGAGTTTGAATGCAGATCAAAGCATACTATTTGCTATTTTTTTCTTCTGTTGTGTTTTGTTTCCTCTTTCTGGTGGTTCATCCTATTGGTTCTAATTCTTCCTTACAACATCACTAATGTGAAAATATGTTTAATAGGAATGTATATGTTGAGCCTGTATCAGATTGTGCACTGTCTTGGGGAGGGTGGTGGGGAGGAAGGGGAAGAAAAATTTTAAATTCAAAAGCATATGGAAGTGATTGTTGATAAATTAAAATAAGTTAATAAAATAAAAGAGAAAAGAAAATGTAACTCTTCAAAAGGATCAGTGTGCATGGGGAGAAGTAACCAACCAAACAATCTAACCAAAACCCCATTCCACAGGGTTATGTTTGAAAAAATAATCATTTAATCTGTCTAGCGGGAGGCTACTAGGTGGCACACTGGCCCTGAAATCAGGAGGACCTGAGTTCAAATGCGGCCTCAGACCAAACACTTAACACTTACTAGCTGTATGACCCTGAACAAGTCACTTAACCCCAATTACCTAAAAAAAAAAAACCACAATAATTCATCTAGCACCTTTATTTTGTTCATCCAAGCACTATGGTGACCCCATAGTAAGAGTACTGAAGGACCACATGATTCTGTTGAGTTTCTTTCTTAAAACAATAAGCTTACATTTTGTAGGAAGTTTGGATAGGGCCAGTCTTCTCAAAGTATAGCCTATGGATTGATGCAAAATGTGGGTCTAGGAAACAATAATTTCCTGAGGAAAGAATGGTAAAATAAGGCAGTGCCAAGAAGGATGAAATACAACTGGGACTCTGTGTACTTTGAGACTCCTACACATGCTGCAACGGCCTGGCAGGAATCCTGAAACACCAGACAACTGTGCTCTGTCCATAACACTGATTGAGCTGGTGCTCTAGTGCATATGATAAATCTGCTCCTGTGGTGAAACGGCTCTTGTGAATATAGCCAATGGACAAGTCAGAATAGGGTTGAGGGATACCTCTACACAAAACCATCATGCAAATCACCTTTTCATGGAAGGGAAGAAATCCTCTCAATCTCTGGGTGGGGAGTGGGGCCTTGAGCCCTATTCTCCGAACCAGAGCTGAAACGTAGCCGCAAACACATGATACCTTTGTTTCATTGGCTCTTTGGACTTGTTCTTTCCAGCTCTTAGATAAATGAGTACCAAGTTAGAATGTGTGATCTTCTGAGCTTCTAAAGGTTGTAAGATTCACCAGAGGTCCAGAGGATCAAGTCCAGGAAGGAGTCTCAGGAACAACTTGTTTGACCCAGCCCAGCAATGGATCAACCTGGCAGTGAAGGGGCTGCATCCTGCAAATGTCCATCAGCTATGCTGCACCCAGAAGTGGAGGCGGTGAGAAGAATGTTTGCAGCGACCACTTTAATTTTGAGCCCATTCTCCCCAGGGACAAAGGTGAATAAGTGAGAGTGTGACCAGTTTGAGAGAACATTTTTGCACTTTGCTTCTTACTATAACTTTTCTGTAAATTCTTTTTTGCAAAAGCTTATATCAGTTAATTGATATTGAGGGGAAAAAAACACTGGTTATGCTGATAGCAGGGCACTAAATCACTGATATTAATGATTTTGAGGAGATGCTAACTGGCACTGGGTGATTGATATTGGGGAAATGCTCACTAAATAAGGGCTCAAGCTGATAGTACTAGAAGAACCCCACTGACCCTCAGGGTTACCCCTAGAATCTTAAGGAGGAGATGTAGCCAACTGTACTCTGGAGCCCTGATCTGCTGGTATACATGTGGCAGAGTAATCTAGAGTCTCCCTACATTTATGCAAAACGTTTTAAATTTTATATAATTAAAATTGTCCATTTTATTTTCTGTCATCTTCTCTATCCCCTATTTGGTCATGAATTCTTCCCCATCCATATTTGTGATAGGTATTTCCTTCCTTACTCTTCTAATTTGTTTATGATGTGGCTATTTAAATCAAGTAGCTATTTGGAGTTTATTTAGCTATATGATGTGAGATGTGGGTTTAAACCAAATTTTTGTCAGACTACTTTCTAGTTTTCTCAGTAGCTTTTTTTTGTTCGTTTGGTTTTTTTTTAAAAGGCAATTGGGGTTAACTGACTTGCCTAGGGTCACACAGCTAAAAAGTGTCAAGTGTTTGGTCTGAGGCCAGATTGTAACTCAGGTCCTCCTGACTTCAGGGCTGGTGCTCTATCCACCGCATTACCTAGCTGCCCCTTTTCTCAGTAATTTTTGAGAAATAGTTAGTCCTTACCTAGTAGTTGAAGTCTTTAGGTTTATCAAACACTAAGCCAATATGTTCCTTTGCTTCTATATCTTATTTACCTAATCTGTCCCAGTGATTGACCTCTCTATTTTTTAACTAGTACCAAATAGTTTTGATGATTATTGTTTTGTCATATAGTTTGAGATCTGGTATTGCCAGACTCCTTTCCTTCTCACATTTTTCATTATTTGATTTAAAATTCTTAACTTCTTTTTCCTCTAAATGAATTTGTTATTATTTTTTCTAGCTCTTTGTAACTCTTTACTTCATAGTAATCCTTTGATAGATTGATATGGCACTGTAATGGAGAAAGGCTAGAGGCTTTTCCCAGGTCAAGATAAAACAATGGTGTCCATTATCATGACTTTTATTTGATATAGTATTAAAAATGATAGCAATAGCAAGAAAAGAAGAAAAAGAAATTGAGGAAATAAGCATGGGCAGAGAGGAAACAAAGCTGTGGTTTTCTTTTGCAGATGAGAGGCTAGTCTATCTAGAGAACCCTAAGGAGTCAACAACAACAAAAAATAACTTTATGCTTTTAGAATATAAAATGGGCCATCACATATTTGGAAAATATCCTAAGAAAAACTTACATGATGGAACACAGGGCCCATCACCCCAAGACAGCAGTAAAAAAGGTGACTACTTCCTTGTCAAAAAGGAGGAAGAAAATAGACATTCTTAGAGCACGTCTTAGGTTAAAAACCTACAGACATCTTTTTTGGAATGTCAGGATCCAAGATCACCCCTCTCTTTTCAGACACCCTGTTTTCTAGAGTGAAGGCCCAGTAAGCAAGCTGTGCCCTGAGCTTTGGCATAACAACAATCCTTTGCACTAACTGTCTGGATGAACTTTGCTGCAACTAAATCACAGAACTGATGGTCCCTGAACTTGGGCAAGCACCGATAGACCCAGATATGAAGTCGTGCTATGAATGGACTTTTTGTCACTAAACAACCTTGCCTCACTGTTGCTGTTGTACCTCGCCACTCTTGCTACACTATACTGTTGATTCTTTATCTAGCCACAAATATATAAATCAAGGTTTAGCCCTACTGCCTTGGGTCTCCTACTAGAGGAGGCCCCAATACATGTTTAATTTCTCTCCCCCACTGGACTAAAGAAAGCTTTTTGCTTTTAACCTGTGTGAGATCTTTTGTATTTTTGGAGTTAACAGTGATTGCAAAACATCTGTGACTCTTTTGTCATTTGTTACCAGAGTTGATAGGAACATGCAGCCTACTATATGTCAGGCACTGTGCTAAGTTCTAGGGATACAAAAAGAGTCAAAATACAGTGCCTGTCCTCAAGGAGCTTACAAAAAAATGTGGTAATAGGTTGAGTTGCATATTACCCCTGTTTTCCTGTCTGCTTACTAGAATTGAGCTGAGGATGCTTATAGTCTGTAGGGGATGAACTTTTTTTCCCCTCAATACTATTATTTACCTACTAAAAGCAGTTATATACAATAGTACCTAGCACACTAAAAAAAATTTTTTTAAAGCAGGATAGTAGCTTGTGGTAGGGCTTTTTATCTGAACACCATCAAAAGAGATGAGAATTAGATAAGTCACATTTCTATAGCACTTTTAGGTTAGCAAAGTATTCTTAATAACAATCCCAAGAGGCCCAGTACAAGCATCCATGTAAAGGTGAACTCAATCCTAAGTTTTGGTTGCTGTTTCTACATACATAGCCAAGAATGTGGCTAGACTGGGAGAGACTAAAACTTTATCTGGGTTTAGGTTTGTTTCTGTCTTTTCCAGCCCATCCATCTACATTGGAGAATGGAAAGGATTTGGAATTGAAAAGCTGGTAAATTTTGAGACTCAGAGCAATTTGATAGCTGTTGGGAAAATAGCCCCCAAATGAATAATTAGGGTGAACAGGGATAGTCTAGGCTTCAAGGATTAAAATCTGGAGTCGTAGAGAATGCTTATCACAAACTAAAGAGAAGTCTCTCAGAGAAAGAACCTAGCCATTGGACCAAGAAGTTTAGTCAAAAATAAAAGACTTCAGCATGATGGTTCCTTAGCTTGGAAGCTAGACTTTTTGCTGGTGCATGGCTGAGGGAGTTGTTTTTCTGAAAGAGCTAAATAGCTTCTTGTTTTGAACTAACAGCAGAGACCACTTTTCTCATAAGGAAGAGATAGCCAAGGACTTGAGTTGTTTCTAGAAGCTGAGAGGAGCTCTATAGTCATATCCTAAGTAGGGACATGCTTGGCCACATTCATAGCAGAGTGGTGTATAATGAAGCAGTATGTTGTTGTTTGTTCTTCTTTTACAAAGAGAACCAATGACGTCATGGGGTGATGACTCGACTTGCCTGTGAATTGTATTTAAGAGAGGCAGAGTTGCACAGAGTCGTTAGCCTTGTTCTCTTTTCCAGAGTCATTGAAGTCCAGTGGCAAAACAAAAGTCAGGATGGTTATTTATGGCCCAGGATGCAGTGAATGGCCTTGGAATCTTTGATGTCTGATCAAGTCTAAGCCCTCCAACAGCACCTGCTTCAGCCACTTTCATTGCTCAGGATCACAGAGCTAGTAAGTGTATGGGGTCAGATTTGAACTCAGGTCTTTCTAACTCTAGGCCAGGAGTTATTATATTATGCTATATAATATAATATTAATATCTAACTGCCAGAGGCAATGGTAATGTTAAAAGAAATCTTTGGGGGCAGCTAGGTGGTGCAGTGGATAGAGCACTGGCCCTGATGTCAGAAAGACCTGGGTTCAAATCCGGCCTCAGACCAAACACTTGGCACTTACTAGCTGTGTGACCCTGGGCAAGTCACTTAACCCCAATTGCCTAAAAAAAAAAAATCTTGGTTCTCAGGCCTCACTCTGATTAATGAGGCAAAATCAGGAAAGAAAATTAAAAGAATTTTGTTTAGCACACCAAGGCAACTAGATGTGTTGGGGGAGCCTTTTATTGACTCCTGTCAATTACTCCTGAAAGCAACTTCTACATAAGGGCAAAAACATTTTTGATTGTAGACTCATTGTACTTGTAAAGATTAATTCCCCTCAACCCATTCCCCCCTTATAGCATCATAGGGATAGGTGGTGACTGATTTTACATAGTACAGTAGAAAGAATACTGGCTCTATGGTCAAAGAACCTGAGACAAATCCCACTTCTGATGCTTATTACCTATGTTCCCTTGGGGAAATCCCTTAATCTCTTCTGTAAAATGAAAGAATTGAGCTAGATGGCCTCTGAGATCCCTTCCAGCGCTAGGTCTATGATCCTATGATCCGGAAAGCTGTTCACATAGAGGAAGAGCTGTTTTGCTTGGTCTCAGAACTCAGCACAATAGGTGGAAGCTGCAAAGAAGAAAATTTAGGTTTGACTAAGGATAAATTTTCTTTAACAATTTGTTGTTGTTTGGTCCTGTCTGACTCTTCATGACCTTATCTGGGGTTTTCTTGGCAGAGAAACTGAAAATAGTTTCCCATTTTCTTCTCCAACTTATTTTATAGATGAGGAACTCAGAAAAATAGCGTTAAGTGAGTTGTCCAGAGTCCTACAGTTAGCATCTGAGGATGGATTTGAATTCATGAAAATGAGTCTTCCTGACTCCAGGCCTGGTATTCTATTCACTGCACCACCTAGCTATCAAAAAGTAGAATGAGCTACCTTGGGATACAGCATATTCCACTTCACTGAAGATCTTCAAGGAAAAGTTATACAATCATTTCTTGGATATGTTGTAGAGAGAATTCTTGTCTATGTTCATGTTGGACTACGTGGCCTTTGAAGTCTCTCCCAACTCTGAGCCCCAAGCCTAGAATTTTATTCATGCCAAAATGCCTTTTAGATGAGTCTGAATAACTTTACTGAAAGAAACTTACCAACTACATCTTTAATTTAAAAAAAATTAAAAATTAAATTAATTATATTTTATTATATATAAATGTAATTAATAAAAATTCATAAAATTGTTTTTAAAAATTGAATAAAATTTAAAATTTTCTAAAAATTAAAAAAAATTAAAAATAGATGCCTCTTGCTTTCATTTCCAAATATATTACTCTGCCTCTTATTACCCAGCAAGCCTTCCAGTGTAACAGAGTACAGCTTGAAGTCTGGGGTAAAGAGAGGCTCTCAGAAGAGGAGCTCCAACTCTGTACCCAAATAGTCCGTATTCAGTTCTGGGAATCTGATACTCAAAGAGAGGGGATCAGGCTTCTGTTACTGTCATCAACTCATTATACCTACCACTCTAAAATAGAACTCCAGGGGAAATCTCTATAATAAAACTTAGGTATGGCTCCTGTCTAAAAGTAATAAACAGGGTACTTTTTAGATCAGTTTCTCAATGTACAAAGTTGATATCAGGTAGAGGACAGCTATTTATTCCCTCCACCAAAAAAGAGATGCTTTAAAACACAAAAGACTTACATGAACACAATAACAAATACTTAAGACAAAATAATAACCCACACCTATTATACTTTCTCAAGGTGTAAATACACTTTGTGGAACTGTTGAACCAATATTTCAGTTTCCAATCTGACTTGATGAACTGTGTAGTTCCCTGGCTTAAAGTGAACTACTAACTAACTAAAGCACCCTTTTAAGGATGATTGTAAGTTGAAAGAACTTTTAAATGCTTCTTTAGTTTGAGAGTAGAAGAGTTATTTGCTCAGGTGGACAGCAGTAAGCATCAGAAGGGAAACAAAAACTCATGAGTTTTCCTTACCCATGTGTTTCCCTGCCAGGTTTTTATAAGTGCGAGCCTACACTTCCCTACAGATGCTGAGAGCTTTGATGGGAGCATGTGATCCAAGTTTATTTGTAGATTTTAATATTCCTGCATTTGGGTTACTATATGAGTACCTATAATACTGTTATTTCTATTGCCTTACTGCTAAGTAATTGGTTATTCTTAAGATCTAAATCAGTTATCATTGTAACTGGTTGGTTTTATGTACAAAGAATCACATCAGGAGGAGCTCAAAAGCTAAAGTGGGGAGCAGGTAGAAAATATTACCCTCACAAGAGGCTTATCCCTAGGATCCTGAGTTTGAGCATAATACTGTGGTGGTGGTCCTTCTCAGGTAATCCAGACCTGGATGGATTAAACCAGCCCAGAGAATAGCCATGCCCTGTGTGAGAGGTGTGAGGGGCCACGGAGTAGGTGCCTTGAATAAATCTATTACATTTGTTACCTCAAAAAGTGCTGCAATCAACAAATCAATCAACAATTAACAAGCCTTTATTAACTACCTACCAGGTGTTGAAGGCACTATGCTAAGTACTGAGAATACAAAGACAGAAATGAAACAATCCCTTCCCTTCCCACAGGAAACATTTTCTAAAGGTAGACATATAGCTATAAGTATACACAAAATACTTTTTAGGAGGGGAGATATTAGCAAGTAGGGAGAATCAGTAAAGACTTCAGGTAAAAGGTGACATGTGAGCTGAGCTTTGAAGGACACTAAAGACTTTGAGAGGCATTACTAAGGAGGAAGTTATAGGAATGCTTCCAGACACAGAGAAAGCCTATGAAGATACAGGGAGATAAGTGAAGCAATGCCATGTGGAAGAATAAGGTGGCTAGTTTGGCTGGATAGTAGAGTGTGTACAGGGGAGTAATTTATAATATGGCACCAGGTTGTGAAGCATTATATATGCCAAACAGGGAAGTTTGTACTTGATTCTAGTGGTAATCTAGTATATATGCATATGTATATGACCATGTGTCACATATTTACATATTTACATGCATACATATGTCAGATCCGTATCTTAGAACTATCACTTTGGCGATTTGGAGATTAGACAGGATGAAATTAATATTTTGGTATATCTGAGACTTTTATTTCTGTTTTTGGCCTTTTTGGTATTTATGCATAGCAGTAGGATCTCTAGATCAAACAATATATAACATTTTGGCATATGTTGTACCTTCCTTTTTTTAGGAATTTTTTTCATTCTGAACCTTATAAACATAAAATAAAGTGAATGTTCCATATGCATATGGTATGGTACCTTTCTGTCTTTGACCTCCTTGGTGTAGGTGCAGTAGAAGCTATGGATCAAAGGGTTGTTTTAGGTATATATTTTTAGAATAATTATAAATTGATTCCTAGAATGATTGAACCAACTTACAGCTCTACCAACCATGTATTAATGTGTCTTACCATTTATTTAGTATTTTGGGGTTGAGAGAATTGGGACTCAGATACCACTGATACCACTGGTATCAGGTAAGTAAACTTAAGGTTGTTTATAGACTTATTTTGGTGGTGGCAGCAAGCTGAAACAGGTTAGCCTTTCCAAAAAGTTAGAAACCAATGGATTAGATGATCCCTCAATTTCTCTTCTAACCCCAATACCTTAATTAGACACTCTCCAACAGATAGCCTAGATTTCCTTCCAAGGAAAGAGAGCAGGGAGCAGAATTTCAGAAATTGGACAAGACTGAGAAAAGTGAACAAGACTTTTGAAGAGAGCCACCTTGCGGCTTCCATGTGACAGGGTGGACTCTCCAGGCAGATTTTGTTTGAGGTTTCCATTTAAGAATATAATATTCCTAAGTATTAAGATAGAAGGTGAGAAGGAACTTAAAATCATTTTCATGATCCTTTTTTCCCTTCCTTTTCATTTCACCCCTTTGAAGACGAAAGGAAGAAGAGAAGCAAGGGAGAGATAAGGGAAAGAAGAAAATAGCCATAATGAGGGGATTTTTTCATGTGGAGCAAAAGCAGGGAGAGAGACAATGGACACAAAGGATAGTCCAAACACAGGTACAGTTAAGTTGGGAGAAAGGAATCCTTAGAATCCAGACCTTAGCCCTGTGTGATTTGAGGGGTTGGAGGGGAAAGGTAAGCCCCTGGAAATAGGTATCATGGTGCAAGAGCTAGTAGGTAGCCTGGGGGCAGTTATGCCGTGTGGTGATGGGGCAGAAGCTTGTTCCTTTAGATGTCATGGGGCAAAAGCTTCAATTCATCTGCCACTAGTTAGATCTGTGAAGAGAGAGAAGGAGGCAAGGCAGAAAAAGAGAACTTTCTCTTATGTTGTCTTTACCTGTTTTAAAGAAAAATATAAAATTAAAGAACATATATATATATATATACATACATACACACATGTATATATAGATATACAGATATATCTATATATACACACACACACACACACACACACATAAAAAGATAGGACACCATTTAACTTCTTACTACACTAAAGTAAGTCCTAGCCTCTAAGGTAAATAGTAAACAATTCTGTCCAAATAAGAAAACTCAACACAGTGTCAAATGATCTTGATCTCTCTGTTCCTCTGTGATACGCCTTGGATGGAATCAGCCTCCTTTCTTTATCGAAGCTCCCTTCCTTGGGAAACATCTGTTCCTTTGGAGTTACTTCCTCACAATATACAGATATTACCAAAAGGGAAGGCCCTCTCTCCCATTATACAGCCCAGGTCTTTGTTATTATTGTTGTTTTTTAAACATCCCGTTCAATGACTCCTAAACTCTGCTTTCTTTGAGTTTTGTGCTAGCTTAACAAAAAAAAATTCAAAATAGATGATTCCACAGAGCAAAAAAAGACATAATTGGTGTCTAAGTTGTAGAAGACCTCAGAAACTTGGTGTTTCTGGGTCTTATTTTCTCCCCTTGGACTTTTTATACCTGAAAAGGGATTGAGTGGGTTTGTATTTGATTTAATTTAAAAAAAAACTATTTTACAATCTCTAGATCCTACAATTCTATTGCAGTCCCTGTCACTGGGGAGGTCTGCTGCTAACATGTTTTAAAATCAGTGTAATTATGTAGGAAATGTGATCAGAATAAACCATTTGGATTATTATTCAAGAAATTAAGCCTGAGTCATAACATAGGGATCTCAGAGGAAAATGTGAAGGGTATCTTTTAAAATTTCATTTAAAACATTGTACATTTATTATAACACATAAAGAACAGAAATGGGATTCACATCTGAGCTCCAGATAGCAAAGAAATTATTATAGGTAGAATTCCCTATTCTCAAATAAACAAACTTGCAACATTATTTAAAGGAAATCTCAGTAGAGTGAGTGCAGTTGAGCTCTGGTGAAATTTGTGTCTGGCTCATTTTTGCTTAACCCAAGATTTCTGAAGATTTACTTTCAGAAAATTTTTTTTTCTATTTTTAAAATATATACGGATATTTTCTGTTTTTAAATTGTCTTCATTTCTGAATATATCTCTCTTCCTCCCTATTCATTGAGCCATCCCTTGTAATAAAGAATACAAAAGAGGAAAAAAATGGGGCAGCTATTCCTGAGTTCAAATCCGGCCTCAGACATGTAGCACTCACTAGCTATGTGACTCTAGGCAAGTCACTTAACTCCAACTGCCTCGGGGGGGGGGGGAAGAGGAAACAAAGTTCAGCAAAACTAATATGTCAATTAAGTGTGACAGTATATATGATGTTTCACACCCTCTGTCTCTCACTTCCCTCTCATTAACAGGTTGCTGTTCAGTTATTTAGTCATGTCCAACTCTTTGTGACTCCACGTACAACCAGACTCATATCCTCCACCTTTTCTTGAAATCTGTCCAAGCTCATGTTGCTTCCATGACCCTGTATATCTATTTCATCCTCTGCTGTCCTCTTCTCTTTTTGCCTTTAATCTTTCCCAACACCAAGGTCTTCTCCAACGAGTCCTGTCTCCTCCTTATGCGGCTAAAGTAATTAAGAGAAGGGAGAAACATGTTCTCATCTCTTCTCTGGGCCTAAGGATTGTCATAAGCATACAGCATTGTTTCTTTTCTTTTGTTATTTACATAGTTGTAGTTATTATGTCTACTGTCTTGTTGGTGCTGTTTGCTCTTCATCAATTCACATACAAGTCTTCCTATACTTCCCTGAATTCTTCATATTCATTGCTTTTCATTGCACACTAATATCCTATTACCTTTATATACTACAATTTGCTTAGCTATTGACCCACTGATGAATATCTACTTTGCTTCCAGTTCTTTGTTACTACAAAAAGCTCTACTCTGAATATTTTGGTGAACATTGAATCTTTTACTGTATCTTTAACCTCCTTGGGATATAGGCCAATAATATTTATTTCTGGGTCAACAGGTATGGCCATTTGAGTAACTTTTTTTAAAAGCCTAATTCCAAATTGCTTTCCAGAAATGATAGTTCAAATCATAGCTCCAAGAACAGTGAATTAGTATCACACCCCATTTCACATTGAATATCTCCATATTTTTTAATCTTTGTCAATTTCCTAGGTATGAGATGAAACCTCAGAGTTGTTCTGATTTGCATTTATTTCTCTTCTTATTAGTGATACGGAGCCATCTTTTGTAAGGCTGTTAATAGCCTCCAATAATGTGTATCTCTTAAAAATATTTGAAAGAACAATAGTGTTTGCCTAGGATAAAAAGGCTTTGCAAGTAAGTTCGGGTATGTGATTTTTCTGCAGATTTTTGCATTTATTTGAATTAAAAGTTTATTCAGCATATCCAGTGTTATTCTTGGTTGTGGTAAGAATCTATATATTTTGGGGGAAATTATCCCAACAATAGCAGAACTCTGTGGTATAGTGATTATCTCAAACTAAACAGATCTAAAACAGAACTCATTATCCTTTCCCCAAAACCCACCCCTCTTCTGAACTTCCCTATTATTGTCAAGGGCACTACCCATCACCTAGTTTCAAAACATCAGTGTCAAACCTTGACTCTTCATTCTTACTCACTCCATATAGCCTGTGAGCTGCCAAATCTTTTTTCTATCTCCACGACATCTCTCTTATGCTAACCAACCCATTACAGGACCTGTTGCCTGAACTATTGCAATGGCTTCCTAATTGTTTTCCCTTCCTCTCCCCACTCCAATCCACCGTCTACAAAACTCCCAAAGTGATTTTCCTGAAGTGCGAGTCTGACCACATCACTCCTACTCCCTACTCAATAAATTCCAGTGATTCCTTATTTGACTTGAGTTCAAATCCCGCCTTACACAGTTACTGGCTAGGAGAGAGGTGTGTCAAGAAAGTTCAACAAGAAGAGAGCATTCAGGAGGAAAAGGTAGTCAGTAGTTTCAGATGTAGGAGATAGGTTGAAAAGGATGAGGACTGATGGAAAGAACTTTGAATAGGAAGTCAAAGGAATTATTTGTCTCTGCTATGTACTTACTACCTGGGTTGTTGTTTTTGTTGCTACCTTGGGCAAATCATTTCCCCTCTCTGGGTCTTACTTTTCTCTTCTATAAAATTAGGGTGTTAGGACTAGATAACACCTAAGGTCTCTTCAGTCCTTAATCTATAAGTCTACGTGGTGAGGATGAGAACAGTATCCAAGTTACATGCTTTCCAGATTATGGTAAGATGAAACATTCGTCACAAGTGACACGATGTGGCCAGAAGGATAACATACTCTGTGGTCCAAGGTCTCTTTTTTATATATATTTTTATATACATAAAAGATATATTTTAGGGTAGTTTCAGCCACTTGAAAAACAGTAATAAAAAATCCTAGATTAACATCAAAAATTTATGACAGTTCTTGCCTTTAAGAAAGCTTATTTTTTTTTCCATTGTGCACAGGATGATAGAGAAAAACAGTATAAAATAAAGTAATAAAACAAAACACAAATGCCCAAACAACAGAAACCATTAGTAATTCAGAAGGAAGATTATTGCTAATTGAAGTTACCAGGAATTAATAAATGAAAAGGCATTTAATAAGCACTTCTTCTGTCTGTTCACTGCACTAAACACTGGGCATACAAGTACAGGACAGTCCCAGCCCTCAAAGAACTTACCTTCTAAAGGTAAACATAGTACAGATAAGGAACTGATCAGAGAGGAGTGTTTTGGTCAGAGAAGTCAAAGAGACTATGAATGGAATCATGGAACAATTGATTGATATTGTATGAATGGTTTGAAAGTGGCTGGGGAACAATACATGTGCTGGGTGTGGCTAGGGCTAGAAATAGTGGAGTCCCACCAGAAGCAGCTAGAGTTGTGGGTTGGAGATGGATCCTGGAGTATTTGGCATAAAGATGACTTGGTTGAATGGCTCCATGGAGGAGATGGGAATGGCCTTGAAAGATTAGCAATATATAGATCAGTAGTGAGGAGGCATGAGGCATTAGTGTGAGCAAAGAGGTACAAAGGCAAGATTGATCATGTTGTGTGCTTTAAGGATTGCAAAATAAAATTTCTCCCTGGATACTCACAACAACAACCTTATGATGTAGATACTATTGTTATCCTCATTTTTACAGATGAGGAAGCTGAGGCCATAAGAAGTTAAGTTACTTGTCCAGGTTGATACAACCAGTAAGTGACAGGGATAATTTTTGAACCTAGAACCGTCTGACTCCAAATCTGGTGCTCATGCCACTGAACCATGACTTTCCTAAACACAAATACCCTAACCCATGTTCCTCAGTCTTTTCACCTCCTATGACCTTTTTCTCTACTATATATACATATATATGTATATATATGTATATATATATGTGTGTGTGTGTGTATATCTATATATCTATATATCTACATCTATATCTATATGATGGTCACAACACAGATCTTGCCACCATCCACAAGTATTCCACTTCCATAACTGAAATTACATCATCCAATCACAATCTCATCATTCCACCTCTCCCTAGGCCTTATTCTTCCTTCACCTCTTAAGCCTCACCTTGACCTCTAATCCCTCTACTTTCCCAGACCACCCCTATTCCTCTGGTTACTCTCATTTCCTTTCCCAATCTCTTCTCCTTAGGGAACCAGCCCAGCTCTACCTTATCTTCCACTCTTGAATTCCTTGCCAGATTGCAACTCAGGATCACTCTCACCATCTACCTCCTCTACTCCTATTCACATATTGTTGAAGGGAACTGGAAGTCATACTACACTGAGACACACTACACTCCAAATTTATGTTATCTAATCTCAACCTTGACCTCATGTAGTAAGATGATACTTTTATCCCTTCCTAATTGATATCCCACTTCCCACAGCAGTTGTTTCAAATCTTTTCTTTCCCCAAGCCTCCCACAATATCCTTCTCCTCACCCTCTCAGCTAAGAACTTCACCTCATATTTTAGCAAAACTGAGGCCATTTGCTAAGAACTTTCTCTTGTCCCCCTTTCATTTCACAACCCATAAACATCATGCCATATAAGTTCCTCTTTTATTCCAGTCTTTGCTACATAGGTAGTCCTCACCAAGGTCAACCCATCTACATGTATAACCTTGATTCCATCACCTCCCATCTTCTCCAGTGGATTACTCCCACTGTCATCATCTCTTTCTAATCTTCAATCTTTCTCTGTCTACTGTTCCTTTTCAGATGCCTACAAACATGCCCAATCCTTATTCATCCTTAAAAAAACACTTACTAGATCCTACCTTCTGCACAAGCTTTCATCTTATATCTCTCTTCCCTTTCTCAGTCATAATCCTTTTGTTTTTATTTTATTTTTTATTTTTCCACTTAATAGTATTTTATTTTTTCCAATTACATGTAAAGATACTTTTCAACATTCACTTTTATAAAATTTTGAGTTCCAAAGTATTTTTTCTCCCTCCTTCCTTCCACTCCTCCTTCCCCAAGATGGCAAGCAATCTGATATAGGTTATACATGTACAATCATATTAAAATATTTCCACATTAGTCATGTTGTGAAAGAAGAATCAGAATAAAAAGAAAAAATCACAAGAAAGAAAAAAAGACACAGAGATAAAATAGTATGCTTCAATCTGCATTCAGACTCACAGTTCTTTCTCTGGATGTGGATAGCATTTTCCATCATGAGTCTTTTGGAATTGTCTTAGATCATTGCATTGTTGAGAAGAGCTAAGTCTATCATAGTTGATCACTGCACAATATTGCTGTTACTGTGTACAATGTTCTCCTGGTTCTGCTCACTTCACTCAGCATCAGTTCATGTAATTCTTTCCAGGTTTTTCTGAAGTCTGCCTGCTCATCATTTCTTATAGCACAATAGTATTCCATTACATTTATTTACCACAGCTTGTCCAGCCATTCCCCAATTGATGGGCATCCTCTCAGTTTCCAATTCTTTGCCACTACAAAAAGAGCTGCCGTAAATATTTTTGTACACGTGGGTCCTTTTGCCATTTGTATGATCTCTTTAGGATATAGCCCTAGAAGTGCTATTGCTAGGTCAAAGGGTATGCACATTTTTATAGCCCTTTGGGCATAGTTCCAAATTGTTCTCCAGAATGGTTGGATCAGTTCACAACTCCACCAACAATGAATTAGTGTTCCAATTTTCCCACATCTTCTTCAGCATTTACTATTTTCCTTTTTTTTTTTTGTCATATTAGCCAATTTCAATCACAATCCTTGAAAAAAAATACTATCTACACTGGATGTTTCCAGTTCCTCTCCTCCCATTCCTTTTAAAACCCTCTGCAATCTGGCATCTAATATCAACATTCAACTGAAACCACTCTCTCCAAAATTACCAGTGGTGTCTTAATGGCCAAATCTTAAGATCTCCTCTCAGTCCTCATACTTTTTGACTTCCCTGAAGCATCTGACACTGTTGGCCATCAAGCTACTTGCTTCTTCTCTGGGTTTTTGTAACATTGCTCTCCTAGTTTCCCTACGTGTCTAACCACACCATTTTCATTCCTATGTCAAGTCAAACTCAGCTGATTAAATCAGACCTTGTCCCCATTCCCAGACCCATGAATTGCCTGAGGCTGACCAGACATTATCACTTCCAGCCTCTTATTATTTTTGTAAGTGTCTCAAATTCTCCTCTCCAGAGATTCCTAAGCTTTCTCTAAAGACTTTCCCTTGTTATGTAAAACAATTTGCCTAGTAAAACTGCAAGATGCCCCTAACCTCTCCCACCTACAGCTGGGCTTTTGCCATATAGTATATACCCTGTTCCCAGTCCCCTCCTCGAGGGCACTTATTGTGTGGTACCTTGAGCTGCACCTTACTTGCCCCAATTAAAGACCTAAATTTTGCTACATTGGCTGTTTTGTCTTGAATTCAGATTGACAGTCATGAAGTCATCATCCATGTCATGTCCACCAACTCTGGATGTACCCCAAGGGCATCCCCACCTTTCTTTCATTTAGATGGCAGTAGGTGGTGCAGTGGCTACATTTCCAGCCCTGGAGTAAAAAGGACATGAGTTCAAATCAGGCCTCAGACACTTAATAGCTGTGTGACCCTGGGCAAGTCACTTAACACAGCTTGCCTCAGTTCCTCATCTGTAAAACAAGCTGGAGAAGGAAATGGCAAACCACTCCAGTATCTTTGACAGGAAAACCCCAATGGTGTCATGAAGAACTGGACAGGACTAAAATGACATAACAGCATTCTTCTCTTGGTGATGCCATCAGCTCCCATGAGTTCAATTATTTTTATGCAGTTGACTTCTCAGATCTTTCTGTGCAGTCTTAGTCTCTCTCCTGAGCTCGAATCCTGCTTTCCCCAATTACCTAACAGACATTTCAAATAGATGTCCCAGAAACATCTCAAACTTAATATGTCTGAAACAAAACTCTACCTTTCCCCCAAATCTCAGAAAGGGCAATGGTTGTTTTGCTTTTGTCTTTGTATTCCCAGCACTTAGTACAATATACACAGTAGATGCTTATTGATTGATTCTATTATGTATAAATGACATGGTTTAGGGGAGCTGGGACCCTGAAAATGTACAGGGCGGTATCTGCCTGGAATAAATTTATGCACTCAAACCATCTTCCAATCAAGTGGCAAAGTTTATTATAGCATGAATAAGAAGCAGGAAAGGTTTTCAGTGAACCTGCAATTGATAAGAATACTGCTGATGCTTAAATACAAAAGGATCTGGGTGGGATTAAGGAATGGTAAGTAGTCTGGCATGGGCCAGGTGCAACAGTGAAAGGAATATCAAGCAGGCTAATTAGGTGATCTAGGTGGACTGGGGTGATCTGGGCTGCTGAAATGTATGGGAAAATTCAGGGACATGGTTGCTTTCAAATACATGGTTATTTCCTTTTAGGGGTCCAGGTCCCATCACCTCATCATTACAACCACTGATAAATGTATTAAGAGCCTTTAGAGACTTATCTTTGAATCTCTCAGCACCACAACACCCATACAGTGGAACCATTGGTTACAGCAAATGGAGAAATTTTGAATGCTGTCCATAAGTTAGATTACCTTGGCAGTATACTTTCTAGGGATGTACACATTGATAATGAGGTTGACACAAGCATTGCCAGAGCTAGCTCAGTGTGGGGAGGCTCCAAATGAAAGTATGGGAGAGAAGAGGTATTAGACTGACTACCGAACGAAGGTCTGCAGAGCCATTGTGCTGACCTCATTGTACGCCTGTGAAACCTGGACAGTACACCAGCATCATGCCAGGAAATGGAATCATTTCCATTTGAATTATTCAATAGTAAGTGTTTAATAAACAGTTAAAACATAGTGGTGTTGTTCATTCTTCATTCTAACAGAGGATCAATGACATCGTGAGAGTCATGTTTTGGCTTGCAAGTGAATTGGATTTAAGTGAGGCAGAGCTGTGCAAAGTCATAAGCCTCACTATCTCCTCCAGAGTCATAGAAATCTAGGGGTAAGACAAAAGTCAAGATGACTGACAATGGCACAGATGCAGTGGGTGACCTTGGTCTTTCTAAATTAAGTTCTTTCCAAGGCCTCAGTCTGTCTGAGACAATGCACATTCAATGACTAAGTGGCAAGACATAAGTCAAGATGACTGGTGCTGGCCCACAGAAACGTATTTTAGAGCTGAAAGGGACTATAGAGGTCTAGATCTATTCCATCCCTCTCATTCTACAGATAAGAAAACTGATCCAGAAAAGTTAAGTAATTTGCCCAAGTTCCTGCATGGAGTAAGTGGCAAAGCCAATTCCTCTGACTCTAAATCCAGTATGTTATTTATTCAACCACATCCATTCTCTTCATTCTACTCATTTGGTTACCAACCTAATTCAGGTTTTTTTTTTTTGCCATTTTCACTTCTTGCCTGGACAATTGAAAAAGCCTCCTGATTGGTTTCCCTGCATTGTTTTTCCCTTCTTCAATCCAACCTTCACACTGCTGCTGAGTTGATATTCCTACAGCACAATTCAGACTGTGTCACTTTCTTATTCAATATACTCCAGTGAATCAAACATAAAACTCCTTTTTGTCCCCCTGGCATTTAAAGCCCTTCACGGACTGACTCCAACCTGTTTTCATCCTTATTACATTTTACTCCCCTTCATAGCCAAATAGGCCTTCTTGCTGTTCTTCACAAGGACATTCCATCTTTGATATTCTTAACTTTGAATGAAAAAAAAATCCACAGCTGTGGACATTTAGTACTTTATACTGTTCTCATTAATCTTCCATGCCTGGAACTCATTTTCTCCTCACCTCTGAGAGTTCCTAGGTTCATTTGAAGCTCAGCACAGATGCCATCTCTTCCTGAGAACTTCCCCATTCCTCCTCCCTATCAGTTGTTAATACTGACCTCCCACAAGTTACCCCATATGTACTTTACATATACTTTTAGCATTTCCCCTAGGATCACTTCCTCAAATGGATACGCACAGTCAGAAGCAGGAGTCCCAGTGGAACAGTTTTGACTACTGATCTCTCTAAGGGTTCCAGGGATACCTGTGATGGGCTGTAGTTCCAGTAGGCTCTACTGAGCCCCCACTGGTATGCTCCATCCACATCAGCAATCAACCAATTAATTCCATTAAATTTTAGAAAATGGATTTCTTGAGAAGATATAGCAAGAACATTTGGTAGAAAACATTGTTCCCCTAAACCAGAGGCATATTCCCCCCTTTCACAATAAGGCCACTAGAGAGAATGGGCCCAGGCTTGAAGTTCAAAAGTAGGAATGCACACAAATAGAGAACACATGAAGAAGAAGAATACCTTGCAATGCTTGGCACTGGGAATTTTCTCCCTTTATGGCATTCTTACCAAGTTTCCCTTATGTGTAATTCCTTGCTGGGCAGGCAGCCCAGCTAGTGTCTGAGAGTCTGTGCTTCTGCTGAGTCCATGGCCAGCATTAGTTGCAGAATGTTATTCCTTGAAGCTGTTTGCCACTTTTACTCCAGTGATTTCAGCTAGTCTTACCATTCAATTATGATGAAACTTCCAATGAGACATTTCAATTTATCAAACTGAGAAAGTGCCTGGGAACGTCTGTCTCAGAATACTCATCTGCCTAAGATCAGAAAGAATGAAAGAGGCATCCATGTGCTCATAGCCAGGCCTGAGTGGACAACAGTGCTGCCACCCGTTGGTATGCTGGTAAATATTTAATAACCAACTCTCCAGGAAAAGGGAGGGGGCTGATGGAAGGGAGGGTAAACTGAGGGAGGCAGTGGTCAAAAGCAAAACTGTAGTGAGGAAAGAAAGGGAAAAGGGAGAAAGAAAAGCATAAACAGGGGGAGAAATAGGATGGAGAGAAAGACACAGATAGTAATCATAACTGTGAATAGGATGAGCTCTCCCATAAAACAGAAGCGGATAGCAGACTGGATTAAGAACTATAATCCTACAATATGTTTAAAAACCTGGAAAGACTTATGTGAACTGGTGCAGAGTAAAATGAGCAGAACCAGGAGAATATCGTACACAGTAACAGCTACATTGTATGATGACTGACTGATAGATTTAGCTCTTCTCAGCAATGCAAGGATCTAAGACAACTCCAAAAGACTCGTGACAGAAAATGCTGCCCACATCCAGAGAAAGAACTATGGAGTCTGAATGCAGATAGAACTACACTATTTGTTCTCCTTTTCTTTTGTTGTTTTGTTTTGTTTTGTTTCTTCTTTCTTGAGGTTTTCCCATTAGTTCTAATTCTTCTTTACATCATGACTAACTTGAAAATGTTTATTTTTAGGTACTTCTTACTTAACCTATTCCACTGATCCACTGCTCTATTTCTTAGTCAGTACCAAGTAGTTTTGATGATTGCTGCTTTATAATACAATTGAAGATCTGGTACAGCTAGGCCACCTTCTCTTGCATTTCTTTTCATTAGTTCCCTTGATATTCTGGACCTTTTGTTCTTCCAGATGAATTTTGTTATTGTTTTTTCTAGCTCTACAAAATAATTTTTGGTAGTTTGATTGGCATGGTACTGAATAAATAATTTAATTTAGGTAGAATTGTCATTTTTATTATATTAGCTTGGCCCACCCATGAACAACTGATGTTTTCCAATTATTTAGATATGACTTTATTTGTGTGAAAAGTGTTTTGTAATTGTGTTCATATAATTTCTGGGTTTGTTATGGCAGGTAAACTCCCAAATATTTTATGATGCCTATAGTAACTTTAAATGGAATTTCTCTTTCTATCTCTTGCTGTTAGGCTTTGTAAACATAAAAATTTGTAAACATAGAAATGTCTATGATATATGTTTGAGATATATAATTGTGATAAAGCTCCTTGCATCAATATTCAGAGCTGACTGAGTTTCTGGTCAGCATAACCTAAGGCCTAAGTTAAGGGTCTCTAAGTAACAGGTAGAGGTTATATAGCTTCCCAGTCATGTAGGGCTAAGTTTAAACAATGAAATAGTTTTCTCATAATTCCCATATTTGAATAAAGTTTCCTCACAAGACAGAAATTAGACCACACCCATAATTGAATAGAAAAGGAAATGAAGTAGGTCCAGAATTGAGTTGTAAGATGGAGCCAATGTGATTCAGTCGATTCCCACAATTCCCACAGGAAAGAAATTGATAGAGGGGTAGATTGTCCCTTTTTTATACTCATTACTCCCTTCCAAGTACACGATGGTCTTTCCATACAGGCCTTCTTTGTTGTTTCTTACAAATGGCACTTCATCACCTTTCTCCATGCCGTTGTACTGGTTGTCTCCCATTCAGTGCTGCCTCAGAAATCTCTGAGTCTTCAGTTCTTCAGAAGCCAGTAGAAGACTTTTTGTTGGTATGCAGTCTAAGCCCCTTGGTTGTTCACGGCCAAACATTGGCTCCCCAAAGTTTCCCATGGTGGACTGAAGACAAGAAGTGAAGATCTACTCAATGTTCCAAGACTTGGTTCCCCAGTCTCTCTCTCTCTCTCTCTCTCTCTCTCTCTCTCTCTCTCTCTCTCTCTCTCTCTCTCTCTCTCTCTCTCTTCTGTCTCTCTCTTTCTCTCTCTCTTTCCACCCCACTCCCCATTACACTCTTCATCTCATTAAAAAATTTGCTATTCTTAACAAATCAGCTGGGGAGCATTTTGAGCTGACTATACATATGAGCAATTCAAGAATGCTTTGCAAAACCAGCTGCGATAGACTGGTTACTTGGAATCATACAGGAAAACATGATTACCCCAGTGTCCCAGGTAATCACCACAGGTTGCTGCATACAACAAATACACATCAATTATACAAGAAAAAGGCATAGCACAATGTGAATGGACAGCACAATGCTGGAAGAGGCTGCTTCAGTGGCTCAAAGCTTACTTAAATTATGTGTAGAAGACACATATTACAACAGTACATGTATATCTACAAAACAAAATCAATTATGCATAATAAATAAACTTAAATTAATAACAGCAATCCTACAAAATAAGCAAAATAGCAAAACTATGTGCACATAAGCAAGGTTAAACAAATCTAGATATAATACAGGCATGATATCAACACAAAGCAAATAAACATGACAAAAATAATCAAACAAAAACATCCTTAACCTTTCAGTAATTAATACCTGCATCAACACAACTGATATTAATATTTAAGCATTCAAGCAAACAAAGATTGTCTAAGAAAATGGTCTATCTTTTGAGGAAACACACTTTGAAATACTGTCCGAACTATAATGTAAAACAAAAGAAAAAAAATCTAATGTTTCAAATCTACTGGCTCCTTGAAAATATACATATGTGTATATATAGGTTATCTCTCTCCATAGAATGTAAGCTCTTTGAGGACAGGTACTATTTCATTTTAGTCTTTATACCTCCAGCACCTTGCATAGTACCTGACACATAATAAATGCTTATTGATTGATCACTCAGCATCACCCAGTCAATAGCAGAACTAGATCAGGAACTTTGGTTTAGTGTTCTTGCCATTACTGCACACCAATGGGACCATTTTACAGAAAGCCTTGAGTATCAATCAACATGAAGAATGTGGATATGATCTTATGTGAGGAGAATATATGCTTATTAAAGGCAAGTTTTTTTTTCTTTCTATCCCTAGCACAGTTCCTGACACATAGTGGCTTCCTAATAATATATACATGTTGAATTGAATTAAAATCTGATGGGCCCCAAAGATGTGATACCTCCCCAACTTCGTAGAAGTTGTAGAGTCCATAGGTATGGAATACTGCATATAAAGTCAGCTTATTTCTATTTTTTGACTGTGTAGAATTTTCTTTCTTCTTTTTTCCTTTATTTGTTATAAGAGATAGCTCTCTGGGAGAGGAAAGGGAGCAGGATGGAAGGGAAAATTTAGATAGCAACAAAAGATATCAATATTTTTAAAAACAAAAAATCTAGTGGGCAAATGAGGCATTTTAAATTAATGAGTACAGTTGTGACACAAAGAGGAGTTTTATGTAAATGAATTTTCAATGAATATCTCATTGTTGAAAAGGACTTCAAAAGCATTCTGTCTTGCCCCTGCAGATGGGTAAAGATATTCTTAGCCCCATTCTGCATATATATATCTGAGTTCCAGAGAGGTTAAGTGACCTGTCTAGTGTTACAAAGGGACTAAGTAATGAACCTTGATCTCCTGAGCAAGTATTCTTTCAAAGACAGAGTAATTGTTTCATCTTGATCAGGTCCTTACATTTTTATCAAAGTGAAAGAACCAAGGGAGACACTAAAAACGGCAAGCCAACTCAATGCTTACAGGGGCACATGAAAGGAAAATGACAACGGTTTTCAACAGTGAAGTAGGTATGAGTAGCACAGCTGTATAATTTCCTGATGAACCTCCAGAATGCCAAGTGAACAATCTTGACAGCTAAGTCAACTCTGATAAAATATCTATAAATATTTATCAAAACTTCTACTTTTGTTTTGGAAAAAAATTAGAGTATCCACAGTGAAAGCACCAATAAATACTAAGAATTTCTGCATGGAAAAATTTTCAAACCATAAATCATATGGTACAACCACCATCAGTTACCAAGTAACTGATGCAACTAACATTTTAATAAGGATTAAAAACCCTTTCCCCACAAAGAGCATCTAAATGCAGTATCATCAAATGTTTTCCAAAAAGACATATGGCCCTGCCATCACCTACGCAAATAGCATGAGAATTTTTTAAAAACTGGGAAGGAAGTCGGGTAGTTATGTTGTAGAAATATAACTTCCTTACAAAAAAAAAGACAGAAATAGGCTGTGTTCATTTTCATCTTGTCCAGTTTCTTGAATGATAACTGAATTTGTTTAGGATGAGTAGCTTAACTTCCACCACCATCTAATTTGCATGAAGGATCACTTTTAGATGATCAGCAAACTCATTTTTTTTCCAGGCAATTGGGGTTAAGCGACTTGCCCAGGGTCACACAGCTAATGTCAAGTGTTCAGTCTGAGGTCGGATTTGAACTCAGGTCCTCCTAACTTCAGGGCAGGTGCTGTATCCACTGCGCCACCTAGCTGCCCCCAAACTCATTGCTAATAGCCTGTAATGTATTTTGAAGTTTTCTGACAATAGGCATATCAGAAGTAAATTTATGTTTAGCACTAGAAAGGTAGATAAGAAGAAAAGAAAAAAAAATGTCAATTAAATATTTTTTGCAAAAAACATACACAAGAATATTCAACCAGCCTTTAATTCAGTGTCTACTAGGGATATTAAGGGAAAAAAAATCATTGCTTTCAAGGAGCTTATAAGTAAGTACTTAGATAACTTGAGGATGGAGAGAGCAACTAAAAAAAGGAGGATGAAGAAGAAACACTTCCCTACTTGTAGGAACCAATGCAGAAAGAAGCAAGAAGACAATTTACGTAATGATAATAGTGCAAAGGAAAATACCTTTGCAAGAAATCAGAACTTTCATCAATTCAGTGATCCATTTTGGAGGTGACGCTTACCCCCATCCCCTCAGCAGAGGTGGTGGGCTATGGATACAGAATGAGGCATATTGGTTTGTTATAAGTATATTTCTTAGTTACAAGGAAGGATTATATAAAGCCAGGGCAAGGAAATCATTAGGAAGTGACAGCAATTTTTTCTTAAAGCATCAATAAAGCATATATTCCTTGAAAAGGGCATCTATTCAGTGCCTCTGCTTTCTTCTTCTGATGTCATTACTCAGTTGAAACTGCTTGTTTTTGCTGATGATTTCTTAATCGACAAAGCTAATGACCACTTATGCATATTCTCATCTCTGGGTTAGAGGGGTACTGCTCTCTCAGTTCTATTTCTCAAACCACTTCTCAGTTTTCTTTGTTGGATTTATATCACACCCATTATAAGATTCTGGTCTTTGTCCTCTTCTTTTCTTTCTCTCTAAATTGTTTCACTTGGTGATCTCATTAACTTCCTTGAGTTCAATTATCTCTATTCAAATGACTTTCCATATCTACGTATCCAGCTCTAGTCTCTCTCCATATCACTTTACCATAGTTGAAGAGACATTTTGAATTGGCTCTCCCCACGGGCATCTCAAACTGGACATGTCCAAAACAGAACTCAGTATTAATGCCAAGGGATAATTGGGGCCATCCACCTCTACCAGTCACTACTGCAGAACTAGAGATTATCTTCTTCCCCATTCCAATGGGCAGTAGGAAGACTTGTTCAGTCATTTTTTCAGACATGTCTGACTCTTCCTGACTTCATTTGGAGTTTTCTTTGCAGATACTGGAGTGATTTACCATTTCCTTCTCCAGCTCATTTTACAGGTGAGGAAACTGAGGCAAACAGGGTTAAGTGACTTGTCCAGAATCACACAGCTAGTCTGAGGCCAGATTTGAACTCAGGAAGATGAGTCTTCCTGACTCCAGGCCTGGTGCCTTATCAACTATACCACCTAGCTGTTCAGTAGGAAGACAGACCAGAAATATTTGTCATCAGAAGTGGAGCAATGGGTTTATCTCTTCCCCAACCAAACTTTATTACCTCATTGTCTCATTCCCACCAGGTATAGGAGTCCTACCAGATCCCTACCTTTTCATGATATACTGGAGGCCCCTCCATTTTAACCCTTAAACGCACTATTCTCTTGGTGAAGGACAATCTTCTTGGCCTCTACTTCTGAAGATCTTCTAGACCTTGTCATCTACCCTGCTACTTTCCCCGCCCAAGTACTACCTGGCCTTTCCATCTGCCATGAACTGAACATAAATATGAACCCCTCTTTATGTGCTATCTCCTCAATTAGAATGTAAGCTCCTTGAAAGCAGGGAAAATCTTGGCTTTCTGTTTGTATCCCCAGCATTTGCACTTTCCTATTCCATTCTATTCCAAGGGCACTACCACCCTTCCAGTCACCCAGGTTTGAAACTTGAGTGTCATCTTCAATTCTTCATTGTCACTCACTCCACATAAACAGTCCATGGCCAAAGTTTGTCCTTTTTATTCCAACTTTTCTCATAGACATCCCTTCCTCTCCATTTACTTAGCTCCCACCCAAACCTTATCATCTCTAAGCTATTGCAATAGCCTTCTACTTGGTCTTCCTGTATTCCAAGCCACCCTCCACACAGCCACCAAAGTGATTTTCCTAAAATGAAGAAACAACGATGTCATCTCCTTAATCAAGAAGCTTCACAGTGCTTTGTCTAGGAGTTACTATAAATTCCTGTTTGGCATAAAAACTTCTTCACAACCTTGTTCCTTCCATTTTTCCAGCCTTGCTATCCATTTACTCCCGTCCATGCACTCTGATATAGCCCTAAACATGTTCTTATTCTTCACAATGCTCTGTCTTCCATATCTTTGCATAGCCTGGTTTCCTTCAGGATTCAGCTTCAATTCTGCCTTCTAAACACGAAACCCACTTCATCCCTCCCACCCCCAAACTGATAGTGTCCTCCTTTCCCAAATTACCTTTTATTAATTATGTATATATCCTGTACACACCCATATATGTTCATATTCTCTCTTCTACTAGAATATAAGCTCTTTAAGGGCAGGGACTATTTCAGTTGTTTCTGTATTCCCAACATAGCACAGTGCCTGGAACAGGAGGTGGCACACGAGCTGAACACGGGAAAGCAAGGGATTCTAAGACGTAGAGGTGATGGGGAAATCCATTCCAGGCATGAAGGATGGCATATGCAAAGCTAAGAGATGGGATGCCAAGTTTGGGGAAAAGTAAGTAGGCAAGTTTGGTTGGAATTTGTAGTTTATGAAAAGGAATGTAAAATGGGTCTAGAAATAAAATTTTGAAATAAACTTTTATACATCGCATAAATCAAAATGCCTGAATGATGAGATCTTTAGCACTCTTATACTAAGTTACAATGTTGAATATTCAGAAGTAGGATATAGGAAAAAATTTAGGAACTTCCCAAAGAGTTTGTAGGTTTTCAAGAAATTCAATTCAATTCAATAAGGATTGTATCCAATATTCTTAGTGCTGGGGATATACCAAGACAAAAATTATAGTGCCTATATGCAAAGAAGTTATATTCTACAAAGGAAAAATAACATTCATATAAAGTTCAATACAAAATATATGCAAATAACATGGGGAGGGAAAAGGGATAGGCACAGATCTAATAACAGCATAGAAAGGGGGTTCCAGAAATCGCAATGGAAGGGGTAGGGTAGCCTAGGTGGATCTTGAGGAATATGACGGAGCTCAGAGTGGAGGCCGGGGAAGGGAACTTAGCCTAGGCAGGCTACTGTTACGAGTGGAGCCAAGGAGCAGTACGTTGTCATATTCTTCACAATAGAAACGGTAGTGTAGATTTGGTTACCAAAAAGATGGATGATGTGGGGATAGGTGGTCTGATGATTTTGAAAACATTAATTTCCCCTTTTTCTCCAAGGACAATGCCTAACCATCCTCATTTAAATGTTGTTTTGGTTTTATGTAAGATTTGAAAATTTTCTCAAAAGCAGGTTGGTAACTTAATTAACTTGGTCTTAGTGAGTTGCCTGGGATCAAAGAAGTCAAATGACTTGCTCATGTTCACACAGTGAATATAGGCTAGCAGGTTCCCCACCCCTAGGCTAGAAGGAAGACTTGAACCCTTGCATGAAAACGTTTGTACATTTTCCACAGTGCTTAACATACCATCAGTCTTTATCAAATGTCAAATGATGGCAATGCCATATAAGACATAATTAAGACCATTTAGAAACAAATGCCAAAACTTCGCCATCTTCATGACATTTTCCTGCTTGTCTGTAGAAAGATGTGCCCCTAGCAATGAACATCACATTGTTATTTTGAATGGCCAAATGTAGTTCCTGAAACACTTAATCCAGATGTCTCTCCACTTAGGCATGGATAGGTACTCATTTTGAATGACTTCCTTTGTTCTCATAGAAACGTCACACATTTCATGACCTTTGAGTTTCAACGTTCTAGAAAACTGATAAGTTACTTCGTGACCATATGCTACCAACTACAATACCAACTACCAACACAACAGTGAAGTACTCAAGGGAAAGAGCATCAGCCTGGAGACTTGGATTTGAATCCCGATTTTGCTGTCTACTGGCTGTGTAATCATGGGCAAATCACTTAACCTTCGTGCAGCTTTCCTCAGTAACACAATGGAGAAAATATCTGTACTATGGAAGAACTTTGTAAACCTTAAAGGGCTATAGATATATACGTATGGTCTGTGCAATGTATAATTCATACAGTTCATACTTGAAAGGTTAGTTTTGGTTTTGTCTTTTGGGTTGAGGTGTTTGGGTTTTTTTTTTTAAGTAGATTAAGAGTGCTAGGTTCCAGGAGACTAAAATTCAGTTTAGTTTGAATATTAGCTGTGTGACTCTGGGTAAGTCACTTCACACAGTTTCAGATTCTTCATTTGTAGAATGAAGATAACAACACAAGTACTTCTTTGTAAACTTTAATAGTGAAGAATGGAATAAAACATTTATCTCCTTTTCAAGAGCTTTATAAGGACTCTAGCAAATTACTCAGTGCTCCCTATATAGAAATCTGGACTAACATTCAAATGCCACTGAATACCATCTTTTCAATTAACATTTGTAGTACAATCTATTCAGTTTAAATTCGAGGTATGTCAAATGCATTCCAAAAGATAAAGAAGGATGAAGTAGAAAGAGGGCTGGTTTTGAAATCAAAGGACAAATAAATCCTATATTTGTCACTTATCCTGTGACCTTAGGCAAATTACTTAGCTTGGTTAGGCCTTAGTTTCCTCATTTGTAAAATGAGGTAACTGAGATTAGATGACTGCAAAAATTCCCTCTGATTTTAAAGCTACAACACATGGGAACAAGTCCCAGAAATAAGTGATTCTACAACAATAACTCAACTTGGATGGACAATAAGCAAAAATGGAATTTTAAACTTTGTGGATTTTTAAAGTGCACAACATTATAGCAACCAAAACATTAGCTTCATTCAATATTTTGAAATATTTTTGGTGTCTTAAAATATTTCTTACCAAAAGCAACATTATGCCTTGTACAAATTTAAAAAGATCATCAAAAATTGGTGACAAAATATTTTAAACTATATTCTTTTAAAAGCAAATGAATAAACTTGAATAAAACAACAAACATTTCTAAAGCCCAAAAGAATTACTGAGTCTTGAAGGGTAGCTTTTAAAAACTCATTAGCATACAAGATGGAAAAAAAAAAAACCTAAAATAAAAAAGTCAGGTGAAGCATCAGCAATCACTGCACATACCAAAAGTGAAGATCAATTTTCTTATCTCTGCAACACCCAACGTTCACAGAAGCTAGTCTGTACATACAGTTGCTAACTAGTTAAACTTTTTATCTAGTTTTCTTCACTGCACAATTTCAAATATTTCAAAGACACAATCAGATGACAAAGAGAAGAGAAATTCTTACTTGGAAGGACATACTATAAGGTCCACTATCTTCTGAGTAGAAAGAACAAGAAACAAAGAATCAGTAGACCTGGGTAGGTTCCTGTCCTGGCTTGACCAGTAAGTAGTTATATGACCTTAGGTGAATCACCTGATTTCTCTGGGCCTTAGTTTTCTCACTTCCTGGGGCTGGAGGTGGTGTTGGACTAAAACTGGGTTTTTTACCTTTTTGTGTATCATGAACCTTTTTGGGAGTCTGGTGAAGCCCCCTTCTCAAAATATTTTTAAATATATAGACTAAAATATGTAAGATTCAAAAAGGAAACCAATTATTCTGAAATAGTCTGTACACAGGACAACCATGATTTAGCAGTGGGTCTAACAGCTATAGTAATTTCAAAATAGTGATGGGTATAAATGTTATTTTTAGACAGCTGCAAAGTGATATGAAAATTTGTGATTTCTATTGACAAAGTCACAGGTACTGCTAACTGCTATGTTTTTTTTTAATCTATATTCATAATTAAAGGAAATGCTATAAATTTCAGCTAAAGTTAGTGAAAATAAAGTACTTTTTTTCTCATCCAAGTTCATGGGCCTCCTGAAATCTATCCACCTGATTATGAGATATCACCAAAGCTCTGAAAAACTCTAAAATACTATGATGCTTTGGTTCTTTCTGGAACAAACACAAGGAGACTAATACAAGGGCACTGAAAAATGATGGAGGGGTTGAGTCAATCATATTTTCTTTTACTTTGTTTTAGGCAATTGGGGTTAAGTGACTTGCCCAGGGTCACACAGCTAGTAAGTGTCTGGTCTGAGGCCAGATTTGAACTCAGTTCCTCCTAACTTCAGGGCTGGTGCTCTATCCACTGTGCCACCTAGCTGCCCCCAATCACATTTTCTTAAATAAATATTAACTTAATCAATTTCAAAGAGATAAGGCCAAACATAAATCCACTGATAAGTGTATAGAAAGGGTCACAGAAATCCAGGGTGGACTACGGAAGGAAGCTGTGGTTAGGGTTGGGTGAGGACAGGTCGCAGATTCTACGAGGTGTATGGAGGAACAAATTAAGTTGTGAGCAAGTATGGTGTGGCTTGGACTCCAGGACAAGAACGTGGTTTCACTCACAGCCACTAGCCCGTTCTGAAGCCTACAAAAGAATAACCAGGACAAAAATCTCAGGCTCAAGGGGAGCCTGCAGTTTTGTCATTCTTAACCAGCAGTGCTGCCCAGCTGGCTGATACGGGTTGAGTCTAGTAGCAGTCTACTATTGCTTAGACCCAAATTCAGGTCAGAAACTTACAGAACTCAGACCAGGGAGGCAGTGGTAAGACTTTGTCCTGAACCAGACCATTTTGGGAGCACTGAAAACTTGTAGGTCCCCAGCCTACATAGTGCCTGAAATCCTGAAATAATACCCCAAACAGCAATAGGATCAGGTCAGACTTTCCCTCCAGAAGTATGCAGCGCCTAACATCAAGCCCAAAGTTGGAAGAAAGAACCAACAAAAAAACACCACCATAAAATGCCATTATGGGGACAGGGATATTAAAGACACAACTCAGAAGCCAATGACTCCAAAATATCCACAAGCAAGGCCTCAAAGGAAAACACAGCTTGGGCACAAGCTCACTTAGATTTCCTAGGAGAGGGGAGAGTTAAAAATGTTTTTGTTTTTGTTTTTTAAATAAATAAGAGTGGTAGAGGAAAATATTAGGAAAAAATGAGAACTATGAAAGAGAAAATTGAAAAGGGAATTATAATTTGGCACAAGTACAAAAACTTGCCCAAGTAGCAAACACCCTGAAAATTAGAATGAACCAAATAGAAGCTGACTCCATGAGACAAGAAATATTGACAAAGTCAAAAGACTGAAAAAAAAATTAGAAATATAGGGTACCTCATAATAAAAACAAGAGACCTAGAAAACAGATAAAAGGAGAAAAAACTTAAGAATCATTGTATTACCTCAATACCATGACCAAAAAAGAGCCTAGATATATTCCAAGAAATCTCTTTAAAAAATAGTACTGCTAGCATTGTGTGTGTGTGTGTGTGTATATGTGTGTGTGTGTGTGTGTGTGTGTGTGTAGGCATATATGTGTATACACACACACACACACACATATGCCTATACACACAGGGATGAAAAGCCTCTTCAAGTGGCTTTAGCTTGTCAAACTAAGGCAATCCTTACTAAGTTTGGAGAGTTCCATGACCAGAAGACTGGCCACCAAGCGATTAATCTTATTAAGCAACTCAAGGAACTGAGTTGTGACATGTATCACTGTGAGGAGTCAGCATAGGTCTTCTGAAGTACTGAGATATAAAGAATATATTCACATACTGAGACTCATCTGGTTTAATTGTTAGAATTTGGCAGAGGGGGTGAAAGAGGGGGAATGGTGTTCCTGTCCAGAAGACTCAAGATGACTTTATCCATCACAAAAACAAATGAAATCACCTGGGGGAAAAAAAAAGCTGAGTCTTAAAAGAAAGTTGCAAAAAAAATTTTCTTATGAGCAAAAATATTGAATAGAGTATAAAACACAAAAGCTATCTGGAATAAAATGGAATTCTAAATATGAAAGCTATGTTGCTTTATGTCAATTAGCGATAATTTTAACTTTTTAAACCCACCAGATTTTTTCCTCTTCACACACTGGTTTCTTCAATGATCTCAAAGTACTTAAAACATGAACTTTTAAATTTACCATTTGGAACATATAGGGTAGATAAGGATAACTTTAAAATAAATTATCTGATAGCAGGTATAGAGAAAGCAATGATTATTATTAGAGAAGCAAGCATTTGTTGAAGTTTAAAATCTTGAAAAAGTAAAAGTTAGGTAAAAAGACTGGTGAGTTGTATACCAATTATTTACAATGAATTAACTGAAGAGCTAATAGATGAAGTATTATGTCCATATTTTAAAAAGAAGCTTTTTTTCCCCTATCTGTAAACATTAGTGATAAAAGACAAGGCCTAACATCTAAGAAAGATTTAATTTTCTCTTGGAAATTTTAAAACATTTAATTGTCCTGACATATGCTAAATATCTCCTTAATATACAGTAAAGAGTAGAGTAGTTGACAAATACATTCATGATCTTAACTGATTATTGCTTAGTAAGGAAAAAATAATAGTGGTTAAGCACTTATAAATAATATGGGATGTGGGCACTAGGAATATAGTGAAGAGCAAAAAATTAAGATGTGTAAAAAAGCATCAGTTTGAGAATGAACAATGTTAGATTGTAAGGGAATAGTACAACGAAGAAAAATTTACAGCAGCATTTGCCCATACACGGACCAAGTTTGGCAAATTCCATGGGCAGTCCCTTTATCAGAAGAATGGAGGATGCAAAAAGGGAGTCTATCTGCTTCAACTGCAAGTACAAAATGCCCAAGGCCAAAAGATGTTGTACTTTCTATCCTTTTCACTTAACACATCTACAAGATGATTAATACTGACTTTATTTTTAGTGCCAGTGTGAATTCTTGCTGTTTTGGAGCTTGCCATCTTGTGTGAATTTTTAGCGATAACAGATGTTACAACTGTGACAAACGCATACAATTTTCAATAAAATACAGTACTTCATTATGTTCACACTGACTTAGAGCATTAATGTGATTGCAATCTTAAAATTATGTAGTCCAGAATTATCTAAAAACCTTTAAATGGAAAATGAATACAAATTATTTCTAGAAAAATCAACTAGTCTCTTGGGAAATTAAAAAAAAATTAGGGCCTAATTTGAACCCCTAAAAGGAAAAATATCCAAGACCAACAAACCAAAAATAATCTGTTAACATTAAAAGTAATTCAGTAAGGTAAGATTTAACACGACTCAAGCTGTGTGAACATGCCAATACCATCATATGATTTATTCATTTCAAACAACTGGTCAAGACAATAATAGTCCAATTGACTGAATGGTAAATCTAGTTGGTGTGTAGGGATACAGTCAAGGAGGTCTTTAACATAATTGTTGAACACAGGCTTAATTAAGGAGCCCAGCACAACTATAAATCTTACATTTGTGTAAGCCACTTTAAAAACATTATCTGTATTGCATTTTAATTCAACCTAATGAGTTTGCCAGATGATACATTTTACTTTATAAAAACACTTGCCAAATCATTATCACAATTAATTTTCCAAAACAGAAGAAACCATGGAAAGTTAAAAAAATGCATATACTATTTTTTATTATGGTTGTTAGCTGGATGAAAACAAATGATAAACTGCTAAAAGGATCTTTAACAATAGAAAAAGATTTTTGAGGAGTTACAACACAATTTTGATTAAACAATACAGTTGTATTATATTCTTGCACCAAATGCAAAAAGCAAAGTTAAACAATTAGAAATCAAGGAAATGATGTTCAAATAATGTCTCACATATTTTTACTAATGTTTTAAATTTCAGACTAGGAAGTGGGGAATAAGAGGGAAAAAACCCAACAGGTACACTGTAATAATAGTCTTTATGCCCTCCAATTGTAATGCTTTCTTAAAAGCTTTAGGGTATTGAGTCCCTCATTGTAGATTATGTATCATCTCCTCTTTTGCTATGAGATGTGTGGTTTTGTTAACTAGAGACATCAGTGAGTTCAGTTTCTGAGACCAGTCATTTAGTAAGTTATTTGGGTCCTTCGGTCTCTGGAAGTTGATAATTCCTGCCAACCTGTCTACTTTAGCAAAGATGGTCTTATTGACTACTAAGTTTGAAAGAAATGCTTCTGATTCCTGCAAAGAAAAAAGCAAACTTGATTATTATATGCATGTAAATAAACAAAACTCAACAAAAACAATTCATAAATTGACCCAGATAACTTTGAAGTATAGAGTTGGAATTCATCATCACTAATAAGCAAATGCTGATATTTTATTTTTTTGGCTAGGCAATGGGGTTAAGTGACTTGCCCAGGGTCACACAGCTAGTGTTGTGTGTCTGAGGCCTGATCTGAACTCAGGTCCTCCTGACTCCAGCGCCGGTAGTCCATCCACTGCGCCACCTAGCTGCCCCCTAAGTCAGTATTTTAAATGTAGATGAAATTCCAACCAAATACAAGTAACCTTCCCTCTCCCTGAAAGATGGCCACTATTATTCGCTTATACACTTCAGGTAATTATTATTTCACGAAGCAACTCACTTCACTGCTTGATAGCCCAAATTCTTTAAAAATAACAACAACAAACTTCTTCCTTCTACCAAGCTGAAAAATTCCTCTTTACATCTACCCTTCAGTAGTTCTAGTATTGCCCTCTGGAATAAGGTAGAAAAAGTGAGATCGTGCTTCCCACATGAGAGTTTTTCAAATATTTGACAATAGTTATGTTTCTCCCTAAGTCCATTCTCCTCTGCACAAGCAGAAAAAGTCCTTGGTTCCTTCAGTTGTTCTTAAGACAGTTTCCAGTTGCTTCACCATACTGGTTGCCTTTTCTGGATACTTTTTTTTTGATGATTGTCAAAATTCCTCTTAATATGTGATACCCTGAACTGGATAGATACTACTCCATATATGGCCTGACTCATACATACTATCATTACTCTTAACTGCTCTTGATTTTCTTTTAATGTAACCTATAATCAAATTAGCTTTCTGAAAAGGAAGACACTCCTCCAAAGTATTTATTGATGGAAGTGATAAACATTTTTCGGAACCCCTTGGGGGAGTGGGTTTGGTGAGAATACAGTAGAATTAGATTGTCAGAAATTTAACTTTTTAAATAGCCACTTAATTATCCATTGATGTTCACTCATTGTCAACTAAAACTCCTGGGTTGTTTTGACAAAACTACTAGTAACCTAGGCTTTTCAGTCTATACTTGTACAATTTATTGTATTAGCCTAAATCAGAGTATCAAAATATGTGGCTCAAATATGAGGTCCAAAACACTCCTGAGTGAAGCCCAAATGATATTAAAAAAGTAATTGGAAAACATTTAACAAAATAAATAAAAGTATAACAAAAAACAGGTAATGTTAATATGCTGTTTTTGTCAATCAATATGCAGCCCAAATGGGACCCTTGTAGAGTTTAGTGGCCTTCATCTCTATTTGACTTTGACAGCACTGATCTAAATCACTAATAAAATTTTTTAACTATTTCTGCCTTTATTTCAACTTCAGTTAATAAGAACTTAATTGAAGTACAATGAATTTGTTATATTACTCATATCATTTACCTACTATAGTTACATGATACATATAAACTCAAATTTCTGAACCAACTTAACTTTCAAATCACTCAATACATTGAAGCACACTATGCCTAAATGGCAATTTTAAATACTATAAACAATACCCACAAAACATTTCAACATTTAGGTTAATCTTTGACTACAAGTCATCTCAGAAAATTTTCCTTAACTCAAACTTAATGTGTAAAAGGTCAAGTTTTCATTTAAAATTCAAATTACATTGAATGTTATTTAGTAAGTATGATATAATAGAAAGAACACTTGAAGTCAGAGGACCTGGGTTTAATCCTGGCTCTGCCACTAACTACCTGGTATGTCCTTCCACAAATCATTTAAGGTCTCTAGTCCTCAATTTCCTCATCTGTAAAATGAAGGGATTGGTATATATAACTTCTAAGATATCTTGCCAATAAATCTGTGATCCTCTGATTCTCAGTATAAAAGAATGGCCTAAACGGGAATAGTGGGTACTCACATCAACAGAAAGATCCAGAAGTTGAGCCATCCGCTTCATTGTTATCCTGGTATAATACTTGGCCATTATCCTAATATTCTGAGACCAGGGTAGGAGAGAGTAGAAAGGAAATCAGTTCTTAGGATTACAATGGATAAAAATGAATCAAGCCTTTAATCAATACCTTTAGTATAATGGTTAAAAATCAGCTTAAGCATAGGGAAACTTTAGATCTTATATTATCTTAAACCACTTAAAATCATTATTTTGGAAAATTCAACAGTAATAATGTTACTTTAAGCTTTATTTTAAATTAGATTAAATAAATTAAAATGACTATGACATGGTCTAGGGGGGAAAAGCTCTAAGTCTAGCACAAAACCAACTAATAAAATTTTAACTGTAGAAACCAAAATATCAAAGTCTTATTTACAAGTCATTGTACTTAAATAACTTCCGCTACAACTCCTTGTCAATTTAATATCTATCAAGCAAAAAGCCTAAGTGCCTAAATATATATCAGACATTATGCTAAGATATATACAGTAAAAACGTTATCTTCCCATTCCTGAAAGTCAGAAATAATCAGAACTGTTAATGAAAGACTTTATAGTAGAAAAAAATAAATCTTTTTTATGAATATCAGGAATCTGAAGATGAATTATGGTCCCTAAAATGACAATTAAAAAAACAAGTATTGATATCCAAAAATTGATATGAATTGAACAAACCTGTCTCCTTGAAAAACCCAAAACTACAGTGGTATGCACACTACTTGAAACAAGAATTTTGATATGATTTATTTTATTTTATAACAGCAAAGATCATACACATGTGTTTGTATTGACACTAAGGTGACTCGTAATGCCTGACCTGGACCAGATAAAATTGGATTGAGCTGGTATCTCTACTTGTAATTAGTTACACAGGTATTTCATTACTTTTTTATTATGTTTTTAATTCTTTGATTTTTAAGAACGGATGTGCAAAGTTGTAGCTTTTAAAGAGCACATTTGAATGATTATTAGAAACACTGCGTTGTTGGTATGAGGAAGTCAAGAATTTAAAAGGAACTATTCAAACCTACAATAAATTAGAACAATCACACCAAATCACAGAGGAAAGTGTGGCCAAAAGCATAAAATAATGCCAAGAACCAACAAACTGCTGATCAAAACAGCCTAATTAATCGTTAGAAAACAAGTAAAGACTTTCAGGGGAGCCAGGCAGCTGGAGGGGTTATTATTGATTCCTTTATAATGCAGTATAAACTTCTTGAAGTTGGAAGACTATCCAGAAGACTAATACACTACCTAATCACCGCTATGAACAAAAACTGCTTATTATGGGCAAGAACAACACAAAGACTGAACTAATTAAGAATGGAGAAAAAAATGTTCACTGATGAAATTTGCTTTCTCATTCATGGCTATAAATACTTAAAACCACTGTTAGAAGTAATAGAGGTACGCCTATAAGATCTAGGCATCTTCATTGGATTATAAAACATCCACCCCAAAAAATATTTTGGGCATTTCTGACTCCCAGTGTGACAGGAAGCTGTCACCATTTAAGGAATAATAAACTGACAAATATGCTGAAAAGCAGAATTCTTCCATAATTACATAAATTTCCAAAAAGATACAGATATTTCAACATGACCTTGCACCACACCACATATCTTAAAAAATTAAAATTTATCCAAGAGACAGAGATGAATATGCTTCACTGGTGTGAGAACTCACCTGACTTAAAACCCATAGGCTATAACTGGGAAACTGGACTGTTCTAAGGTATGCTTAATATACAGAGTGATAAAAGTGTGGTTTCATGGAAAAATCAAGGATGTGCTACAAAAAAAGGATGAAACACTGCATATTTTAAAGTTTTTTTAAAGCTGTAAAAAATTTTATAAAATGTATTAAGTGAATGTTTTTGTTCCAGTTAATATTCACACCATTGTGCCTCTTTACTATTATTTTAAGATAACTTGACAATTAAAATTTCCTTTCCCATTTCATTTGCCTGTTTCACATCACACAATTTTTTTTTGAAGGGTCATATAATCACTTCCCCATGACTATCTTTAGGGTCCAAGAGATAAGTTTCCAAAACATTTATTAAATTGTACTATGTACATGATACTATTCGATTCTATGTGCTGAAGACACAAAAAAATGAAAAAAATTATATACAGTTCCTGGCTCTCTAGGACCTTAATATCCTATAAGGGGCATAAAATATGTACCTAAACCAAAATGACACAGGTCTAAATAAATGTGATACAAAACATTCAAGATGGAAAATATGAAATAGAGGCAAGACATATGCAAAAATGAGCCTGATGAAATAATTCAATTTGGATTAGCATAAAGGATATCAAAGTTTTTGGCTAATGTATATTATGGTTCTAAGTGGCTATGAAAAAGGGAGTCCATGACTTGCACCTGAAATCTGTATCTATGGACATACATAGTTATATGTACCTATATGTGTATCTATCTCTTTAAATATCCATTCTTAAGGAATATACCTCTATTTTGAATTATGTAGATTTTGAGATTCTGAAAGAATTCCTTTCCAAAAGTTACTAAAACAGTTTTAGGTTTTGAAGAGCCAAAAATAGAAGAAATATAAAACAGCTGAGATTAATATAAGTATGATCTCAGGAACAAAGACAGATGACTTGAACATACAATAAACTTTAATACATTAGTATCACACAAGATGAGGCTCCTAAAATTGTAACAGAACTGAAGGCACTGTCATCCACTAAAAACTTATCAACTGAAAATGCTAAATATTTTAGCTAAAATTTATTAAGAGAGAACAGAGGATGAGCTAATGACTCATTTTCTATAAGACCACACCAAAAAAATTACCATTCATCGGGTAAGAATTACAAGTCACCAAATCTATTAGATATGCTGAAAAAATTGCCATGTACTTACATGTTCCACAACCCTGTTCTTCAAGTCTTTCCATCTTTTTTCACCTTCCTCAGTATAACCAAAAACATCTGTTGCTGGACTCTCAAGAGAACCTTCTCTTAATTCCTTTCCATAATCCTCAACTAGTGTGGTCCAACGCATCAATTCCATAGTAGTAAAAAGCTTTAAAAGATCCCTGTTGATAATTTAAAATGTTTATTATTTTAAACCACAAAAATACTAGTTTTAATAGTATAACAAACTAAGAAATAATCGAGAGCATTCTACTTATTTGGTTTTTATTAATAAGAAAATACAAATTGTTACTTATTTTCCCTGATCTATTAGTATTCTTCCAATGCTTTTATGAATAATTTTTCCTTATACAGTTGGCCATAACGCTTTTGTTCATTTGTTTTCTTGGATAAACTATTACTATAAATGCAACAGATATTAAAGTCAAGTTTTAAGTTTACAGAAAAAAAATCTATTATTATAGATCTTTAGAAGTGTGTATTTCAGCATATCACAAACTCTTCAAAAATCTTAACTGCAAAATTTTAACTAGTGAAATAAAAGTTCCTAAAGAGCTTTCTTACTAGCTATGTCACCCTGGGCAAGTCACTTAACCCTGATTGCTTCCCCCTCCCCCTCCAAAGCCATCATTTCAAAAACAAAAACAAAAACATACCAAAATAGTGTTCCACTAAACAGGCTGTGTTAAGGCACAGTATACTGTCACAAAATGTACTTACTTATACTTGGGAATTTCTTCTAACTTTTTGTCACTGCTTATTCGATGAACCAAATCTGATTGTTCATTGTCAAAAGGGGACAGAATAACATAAAGAACTACACTCTTCAGAGCCTAGAAAAAATAAATGATTGAGTCCACAAGTTATATACAAGTTAAACTATGGCCATGGGTTACATACTAAATATGCACAATTGCACATTATATACAAAGTCAAATGACCACATGACTAAGTAGGAACTGAAATTCTGGAATGGTATTTAGAGATTATAACTCTTTAGTCCTTATGCAGTTTTTTTCCCCCCCTGAAATTTAATACTTAGCTTCAAGACGGTATTATTTAGCTTGTTCTTTTTCAAATAGTAGCTGGCTACAATAGATTTTGTGATCTATCTACTGAATTTATCATAGGACTTGACTGGTTTACTTTAGAACTGTGAGGAAAAATTTCTTTAAAAAAATTAACTGTGAATCTAGCCTCAAATACATAATACATACTAGCTGTGTGACTCTGGCCAAGTCACTTAATCCCAGTTGCCTCACCCCCCCCCAAAAAAAAATTAACTGTGTAAACAATATTGTAGAGGACAAATCCAATTTAAAAGCATTTTTAAAAGGCAACTTTAAAGAATTAATTATATATAAGTGGATGCTGCCAATTACAATATGATTGAAGTTATGCTAGCAACTGAGTCACTATACATATTGAATAATAAAATTTTATTTCTTAAATATAGTCCATGATGTAGACTGGCCATTAGACATGTTAGTCTGGATCAGAAACTACCAGAAGTAGATGTAAATCACTACCAGATAATTGCTGAAAAAGCAATGCAAGGTTAAAATGCCTTCTAAATAAGCTAAAGACTCTAAAATTTATTTTCCAACATGTAGCAATACAATTTCACATAATATTCTTACCTGCTGCCACTTTTCACTTTCAGCTTGGATACAAGGGGTATCATATATAGCTCTGTAGTGCTTACAGATGGACAAATAGGAACCTTCATGTTGATCCAGTTGAATCATTAAATTATAGTATTTCAACTTTAACTTCTGGAAAAAACCAAACAAACCTAATGAATAAGATTTCATGGGCTGTTCTGTTGAAGACATTTTAAAGTTAAGAATGTAAATAAGGGGAGAGGAAAATAACTTACTTCTGTATTTTCTTCCTGAAAGAATTTGGTGTTAATTTTTTTGCTGATAATCTGAGTACGAATGTAATCCTTCACAGCTAGGCAAAGCCTCATTTGCTCCAAGATAAATTCCACTCTTTCTTTCTTTTCCATGGACCCATAGGTTTCCACCTGGGAGAGGAAGTAATTCTCCAGATAAATCTGTAACTACTTGGTAACGTTTTTAAAAGATAATTATGTAGTGATATTTTTAAAAGATACAGTTAAATTAAGAAGGAACAGATAAAAAATAATCGTCCTCACAAAATATTTAGAAAAAGTTCCTCAAATATAAGAAATCGTGTTGGGTACTGTATAAAATTAAATTATCCATGGTTAGCTATAGCTATTTATACTCTAAAACATGAACACAAAGATATCTTTATATAATTAGTACATTTGGCTTTTGCGACCTTTATATCTGAATAAAAATAGTTGCTCAGACAAATGAATCAATACAGTTCACAGGGCGCCCAGCATTTTAAAAGCCTTATTCAAGCAACATAACTTACATTAATGAAATTTTCAGAATTATCTAAATCATCCATGCTTAAAACAACTTCTAATGTGGACATCTGGCTTCCCTGTGTGTCTGTTTTTTTGTTCAACAATTATTTAATTTAATTCTAAATGTATGCATGTATGGAGATACCAAGATAAAAGAGATATGGTCCATCAAGGACCTTAAAAGCACTGTGCTGATGAATGTATAATTTATCAGAACCACACAGTAACCAAGTAGATAGGAAAAGTACCTACTGCTGGATTAAGATTCCTTTCCATTTTGAGGCCTCATGCCACATACTGACTTCAATCAATTTTAGACTATAGCTAAAACACCAAGCTAAGACTTATTACAATATAAGTTAAATTTAAAACATAGATTCCAGACAAAGAAATAGCACATTACCTCTGTCACTTCAATCATCTATTCCACTTATGTAGAATTAAATGTTCAAGAATTACAGAACTAAAGCTAATTTGTTACATTTGAAGTCTCTCTTCAAAACACGCTTGGCAGCTAGAATTTGGTTGAAGTATAATTGCACACTTTACTGCTACTTGATTAAATCTCACACCTTGTTGCAAATCAATCTTATTCTTGGTAGCTGAGAAAAGAGGCTAGCACTTTAAAATGGGCTACCTCTATTAAGAAAATACTGATTTCTGCAGATGAAGATTTGTGCACTCCATGACAACTCATTACCTGCAGCTCTTGCAAAATGGATGCTGCCTCTTTGACTTCGCCACTTTGTTCTTTGATTGTTGCTAGTGTTTTAGTCAATCGAGCACGTTCAATTTCCACATAAATCTAGAAATACAAGGAACATTTGCTTAAAAAAAATTATTTCCCACAAAAACGAGCTAAAACTTCAAAATGCCTAAATTAGCCCATTATCCAAAATGAGCATAATAAAGTTCAACTTGATGATAGAATCATCTTATTAGATATATCCCTTCTTATAAAGTAACTATTAAAAAATGCTTTAAAGAGAATGCACCTTGATGAATACTTTCAAAAGTCTTACACTTTTATTATTAAAGCCATATAATTGTTTTGGGTCTCCCAAAACACAATCTGCAATAAAAGTTCATTAAATATAAAAATTTTGGTTGTGTTTTCAATTATGTCTCACTTCTTGCTTCAATACCAGCTTGAATGGATCTTCACAGAATCTTAACAATGTTGGCTTTCCTTTCATTGGAAGAGACTGATGCATGCCTTCTTATCTCATAAGATTTTTGTCTATGTTCTCCTACAGGAGCTCCCTGATGTACAGGACACCTTCCTGTACCTGGTATAGTACTTGGAATGTTCATGTTATTTCTTGCTCTCATGAAATTATTATTAGCACATCATCTGTTCTAAACCTATATTTCCTCAATGATATCCCTTATGTCACTCTTTGCATGTTAGCCACCACCAGGAATATATTTTATCCTACTGGAGCCCACTGTATGCCTCTCCGTTACCCTCTGGAACACTACCATTTTTAACTCATTAGAGAGTATAGTATTCCAAGTTTTACAATTATACTGCAATGATGCAGTATAGTTGTAAATGTGTTATAAAGATACGTTTTAATTTGAAATTTTGAAAAAAAAATCACTCAGCTGTTATAGCTTTTTTTTTAAGAGGCAATTAGGGCTAAGTGACCTGCCCAGGGTCACATAGCTAGTAAGTATCTGAGGGCAGATATAAACTCAGGTCCTCCTGACTCTAAGGCAGTGGTCTATCCACTGCATCATCTACTCCAGTGTGGTACTCTATCCACTGTGCCACCTAACTGCCCCATGGCTGTTGTAGCTTTTAATTAGAGATCCCACTAATAGGCTTAGATCCCAAATAAGAAAAATACAAAAGAAAAGGCTTTACATATACCAAAATATTCAAAGTGGCATATTTGTTGTAGAAAAAAAGAGACAACACAATGGGTGGTCACAGAGTGGTGAATAGTCAAACAAACTATGGAATATGAACTAGAAGAACAAGTATAAGGAATCCAAAGAAAATGTGGGAAGACATATAACTGGAGGCTGAAAGAAATAGGCAGAACTAGAACTACATAAAGAATGACTATGATAAGGTAAATGCAAACACTAATAGGAATCTGAACTCACTGCAATTATGGAAGTTGGTTCTCGGAAACAGATGAACAAACATACTTCTCTATCTGCTTACTTATGCTATGAAATGATACTGTGTTGGTTTTGCTTAACTGATTTTTCTTTGTTTCAGGGAAGGGTTCAATGAGGAAGGACAGCTCAAAAATAAAAGACATAAGAAATAAAAAACAAAAAAATGAGTTTTTGTGTTGGGGAGCATTATGGGATCATGAAACTGCACCACACAATTTTTTAAATGCAATCCAAACTGCTCTCTCCATCTAGGCAGTGGATAGAGCACACTCGAGTTCAAATCCAGTCTTAGACACTTATTAGCTGTGTGACTCTGGACAAGTCATTTAACCTATCTCAGTTTCCTCAACCATAAGATGGGGATAAAAACAGCACCTACCTCCCAGACTGGTTGTGAGGATCAAATGAGATATTTCTGTAAGGCACTTAGCAGAGTGACTGGCATATAGTAGGAGCTTAACAAAAGCTTGTTCCTCCTCTCCTTCCCCAGTTCCTCTTCCTACTATTCAATTCTGTTAGTTAGAACTCATTGTCTGATTCTCAAGGTATCTATCCTAGATGTCTGTTCTTAAGTACTAATTCAATGGCCCAGCCACCATAGTGTAGACAATATTATTTTTTTAACCTTTTTAGTTTTTTGATACAGATTGTTAGGCCAAAAGCCTAACCCAGGGGTGGGGAACCTGTGGCCTCGAGGCCTAATCTTTTCACCTTTTCAAATATTAATTGGATCAAAATTATTAAGAGCATAGAAAACAGATTTTTTTTGATACTCTGAAGGTCTAGGATCTCACCAGTGAGGGTACTGGTATTCTCTCAATATATTTGTTGGCGGGACTAGATCAGCGCTTCCTTAAACTGTGGGTCATGACCCTATATGGAGTCAAGTAACTGAATGTGGGGGTCGCGAAAAATTTGGCAACAGTAAAAGATTTCTGAATGCGCAACGACCAAAAATTAATTCAAAATCAAATGTGTAATGAATCCAGCACTTGCCCATGTTGCACTGCACAACTTTATGGCAGCCTTGGTTCTGAACACACAATATGTGCACTTTGTACTACACATGCTATCACACCACACAACGCCAACAACGAACACAGCCAGAAACACCTTGGCTCAGATTCAAGACTACTGTACGTTACGAATTGCAGTATTTTTATTGTACATACAAAACCATTAAATGAAATTTGGCTTGGGATTAGGACAGAATTTCCAACAATTTCTGAAATGGCCCTAACCATATTTCAGCCATTTTGTACTATGTACTTATGTGAAACGAAGTTCTCAGCAATGACGATTATAAAATCAAAATATCAATCAACTCTGAAAACTGTTGAAGATGCTCTATGTCCTGCAATATCAAATATTCTCCCAAGATTTAATTCTCTACGTAAAAATAAACAAGTGCATCCATCTCATTAGTATGTAAATTTACTTTCATCTTTAATAAGTGGTAAAATTATATGTATACCAAAGAATTGCTTTAAAATAAATTTATGATTTATTATCAGTAAATGTTTGATTTGTGTACCTATTTTATATACCTATATACCCATGAGAATTTCTTGGGTAGGGGCAGCTAGGTGGCACAGTGGATAGAGCACCAGCCCTGAAGTCAGGAGGACCTGAGTTCAAATCCAGCCTCAGACCAAACACTTGACACTAGCTGTGTGACCCTGGGCGAGTCACTTAACCCCAATTGCCAAAAAAAAAAAACCCAACAAAACTTGGGTGAAAAGGAGTCGCAAGTGGAAAAAGTTTAAGAAACCCAGGACTAGATGGCCTATTAGATTACTTTCAGTTCTAAATCTCTGATGCTTCCTCTATTCCTCATAATAATATAATAGCTGGCATTTATGTAATGCTTTAAGGTTTACAAAGTGTCTCAACTACATTACTGAATTTGTTCTTTAAGAAATTTGTCACTTTGTAGCAAACTGGGCCAGGAACTTCCAAAGTTATCCAGGCCAGACCTCAAATAATACATTCTACACTGGGCCTGTACTTTCAAATGAGATTATATCTGTAAAATACTTAGCACAGTGAATGGCTCACAATAGGCACTTACAGCTTGTTGTTCTCCTCCCTCTCCATTACTTGAAGCCTTTCCAACTTGGAAGATCTGCCAGAGCTTGTGGTCCACTGGTATAACCTTCAAGAATCTAGGCTCACTTTCACACCAGGTATTTATAAAAGAAATGGTCCAATGAGAATCAACACAAGCCACTTAATGGTACACATGACACAAAACTGAGAGGGATAGAGTCACTAACTAACTGTGTAACTTTGAGTAACTTGAGCTGGGGGGTTGGGTTTAATGTACTCTAAGGTACCTCCAAGAAAACGCCAAATGGGATCACGAAGAGTCAGGCATGACTGAAATGACTGAACAATAAAAATAAATTTAGACTGCAAGTGCATTTTAAGGTTTGTTGAAAAAAATTAAACCTTTAGTTATATTTATTTACAATGTATATCCTAGACCCATTAGTAGTTTTTAATAGATGGTATAAAGCTGTTTCTAAGCTATAATATATTAAATGCAAATTAGATTTGAATTTTAAGGATTCTAGATATTGGGGTTACAAGTATGTTTTAAAGAATTAGAGTTTGAAAGTACCTTGTTAGCCACCTAATCCAACCCACATCAGAGAAAATACCTCCACCACAAAATACCAACAAACAGGGCAAACTATGTATGCCAAAAGTGGTCTTGTAATCTCTGATTGAAAACATGTAATGGTGTTTTCATTCTAGGACTTTAGAAGGCAGCAAATGCTACCTGAGGATAATTCTAATTGTCAGGAACCTTTTTCTGACATTAGGGTTAAACTTTCCCCTTTCAATTTTCACTCATTTCTCTTGGTTTTGCCCTTTAGGGTTATGCAAAACAAATCTAATTCTTCTTCCACTTGGCAGCTCATCAAGTACTTGATAGTAGCTGTCCTCTTGAATCTTCTCTAGATTAAACACTATCAGTGTCTTTTAATTAGTCTTCACATAACATGAACTTAAGGTCATTCACCATCTTGTATGCCTTCTTCTAGATGCTCACTAGTTTATCAATGCTCTTTCCAAATTACAGTACTCCAGATAAAGTCTGATCAAGTCAGAATACAAAGGCACTATCATCCCCTTCCTCATAAAAACTAATCTTCTCTTAAAGTAACCCAAGATTGCATTAGGGCTTTTTTGGTTTTAACTACCATTACATATTGTTGACTCATGGAGTTTGCAGTCCCCTAAAAACCCCAAGTCATTTTCATGCAAATTGTTGTCTAACAATACTTTCCCTGTCTTGTATTTATGAAGTGGATGTTTGAGGCATAAGTGCACAAACACATTTATCCCTGTCGAATTTTATTTTAGACTAATTTTATTTAGTCTATAGATTGTCAAGATCTTTCAGGATACTGACTTCTATCAAGTGTGTTAGCTATCCCTCCCAGTTTTGTGTCATTTGTACCATAACATGGCTTGTGCTGATTATCAATGAATCATTTCTTTTATATATACCTGACTCTTTGGGACCCTGTTTGAGGTTTTCTTGGCAAAGATACTGGAGTGGTTTGCCATTTCCTTCTCTAGCTCATTTGACACATGAAAAAACTGAGGCAAACAGGGTAAGTGACTTGCCCAACTTCACACAGCTGTCTGAGGCTAGATTTGATATCAGGAAGACTCGTCTTCCTGGCTCCAAGCCTTGCACTCTATCCACTGTGCAACCTAGCTGTCTCAATAATCTAAACAGCCCAGGAGATTAATTTTTAATGACAGCTTAAAACACAGGTTCTTAACTTAGGTTCTGTGAATTTTGTTTTAATTAAATATTTTGATAATCGTATTTCTGTATTTCAATATAATTGGTTTCCTTCTGAGAAGAGGTCCATAGTCTTCTCCACATTGCCAAAGGGGTCCATGACACAAAAAAAGTTCAGACTCCCTAGCTAACAAAGGAATATTTAAAATTCAAAGACACAAAAAGTTCTTACTTAATAACAAAAATAATTCCCACAAGATCAAGCTGGAAAGGAATTGTCTAACAACATTCACCATTTTCTACCTGTTCCTTTTGGAGAGGTACAAAAGTCAAGAAAAAAGAATACCAACAGGAAAATACTTGGTTGAGTTTTTATCCTCAATTAGCCAAGTGAATCAGCAGAGATGACTAATTAATCTTCATTTTAATATTCCTATCTACAAAAATGGGATCACACCCAGAATCTTTGTATATAAAAAAGTCTCTCAACTGTACATATGACATTAGAAATCATCATATATTTGCCACATATCAATTTATGCCACTAGTTTACCTTTCCTTCTGTCACCATTCGAAGAGTGTCAATTAATCGAAGTTTGATAGGAAGATCTGTGATTTCCTCAACATAAATGCAACACTGTTGAACCATTTTTGCAACTGCCTATATAAAATGACATAAAAAAACCTTGTGTAACTAAAATTAAATTAAAATAAAGGAAAGATGTTTATTTTACTGATTAAAGTAATATAGTAAAAATCAGAATCTGAAACATTTCAAAAGTGTTCCAGACCTGAATGTAGCCAGAAATATATACATAGACAGCAAAGTAGCAACTCTCAAGTACTCAGCAAAAAAAAAAACATAGCTGAGAAGAAACAGGGACCTAAAGGTTACAGCTAATACTCTCAATGATCAGTTTGCTGTGAGGAAAGAAAGAAGCACTCTGATCGTTTACATTTATAAAATATGTCATGGTTATACAACACACATAGACTATGGATGAAGGGAGTCAGTGATGAGACAGAAGACTTCTATAGTCTCAAGAGGGAGCAGAGAGGAGTGTAAGAGCAAACTGTATATGCCCAAAGAGCCTTTCAATGCATTATCACAATGACTAACCAAGATTTTAGATCTAGAGGAGGACTTATGGGTTAAGTCCAACACGAGATGAAACTGAGACCAACATAAGTGAAATATGATTTGCTTAAAATGGCAGAGCTAGAATTCACCCCCAGGTATTTTGAATTTATATCCAGGACTCATTCCACTACATCATACTTAATGCCATTACAACATTTACAAAATGATACATAAAGTTATCAAGAGAAGATTAAATTATATTCAATTTAAGATTAGGTTCTGTTTAGGATAGCAGAAACACACAGAGTACACTTTAGAAAGGCTTATCAAAAAGTTCTCAAATGCCAGTACTTAATGAGTTCATTTTTAGCCATTCCAAAAAAGATCCAAGGACCCATCCACATTCTAAGATTTTACTATAGTTTTCATATATATATATATTCTCTTCCAATAAATGCAAAGTATTCTGGGACATATTCCACATTCCCTTGTAAATTGTAAATGATTAATGGGAAAATATAATCTGATCAACTAAAATTTATGCAAGAATGAGAAATCATATTTTTAAAAACCCATAAAAATTAATATCCTAATGAGAAGAAAAATTTGCTGCTTCTGTGAAGGACACTGCAGGTAAGTAATTAGGAAGGTTATGGTCTGAGTGGGTTTCATACTCCTGGGTGCATAGTAATAATTAATTAAAAGTCGTTACTTTTGGAAATATAAAAAAAAAAGCTTTCAATAAACCTTTAATATTAAGCTTTGCCAAGGCAAAAAATATAATTTTCATTGATACACAAATACAAAAGAAGTTGAATGACATTATAAATCCCTCATCATTTTATTCTATAGCTAGGACGGTATAAAGTGATACAGTTCAGCTTAACGGAAAGAATATTAGATTAGGACACAGGAGACCTTAGTTTGTGCTATGCCACTAACTAGCTACAGTATTAACTCAACTGTTTCTTCCTCGATGAGGTCCTCTCTGATTATCACAGCCTGAAACAGTTTCTGCTGTACTCTGTAACATCATCACATACTGCTTTGCACTACAAAGAATCATGAGTCAGGAGACCTAAGTTTGAGTACCAGATCTAACACTAGCTAGCTATGTGACCGTATGCATATCATTTCACTTTTCTGGCCTCAGTGTCCTCTTTCAAAAATGAAGGATGTGGACTAGATAATTTCTAATTCCTCTCTGTGTCTAACTGTGAAACCATACTTATTTGCATAAGGGCTTTACCTCTACTGCAACATACTGATAGTTTCCTTCTAAATGTTTATATTGTCTCCCAATGTCTAGCCCAGGGTTTTACACGTAATAATTTCTCTGGACCTCAATTTCTCCTTCTGAAAAACAGAGGAACCGTATTACATTATCATTAAGGTCTCTCTTAGTTCCAGATTTCCAAGAGATTAAGGGTCTAATCTTTTGGTGGTACAACTGCCTAGGTCCTTCAAGTTCTTTTACCAATAAACTTTTACCAATAAAAACCCTAGGTGTTGAGTAGGTAACTTTTTATTGCTTTCATGGGCTTCACCACTCTAATGCGAGCCAGAGTTCTGTATGATGGAACCAGGTCTACTAGCTGAAGGGAATTAAGAAAAAGGTTCAATTCACATTGATAAACTTAATATACAATAGGTAATTAATTTGGATACCCCAACAGTACTAAGGAGCCTACCACAGAGTCCTAACACAAAAAGAAAATTTAAACTTATTTCATATTCATATGTACAAGACTATCTCAATCAAAATCACAGGAATTCTTAACAATGAATTTTATTTTTACCAGAACTTGAATATCATTGGTAAAAGGAATTCCCGGTGATGAAACTCTCTCAATCAATGCAGAACAGCACCTCTTCTGCAACTTACAATGTTACAGAATTTCTAGGGGCACTGAGAAATGAAGTGACTTATTTAGGGTCACAAAAGTGCATTTTAAGCAGATATTTTAAAAACTCTCTCAACCCAGTACACAGTAATAGCAATACTATAAAGATAATCTACATGAAAGACTTAGCTCCTTGGAGACAAACAATGATCCAAGAGAATTCCAAAGGCCCCATGATGAAAAATGCTATCTACCTACAGAAGAGAGAACTGATGAACTGAGAGGGCTGACTGAAACATACTTTTTAAAAAATTTTTTCTTGGATTTTTTTTGTGTTTTCTTTTGCAACAGGGAAATATGTTTTGCATGACTTCATGTGTATAACTGATATCATACTGAGCGCCTTCTCAAAGGGTGAGAGGGAGGCAGATAATTTACATCTCAAAAATTAAAAAAATGAATGTTAAAGATTTTTTATATGTAATCGGGAAATATTTAACAAATTAAAAAAATATATATTTAAATTTTTTTTAAAATTCACTCAGAAAACAAGTCAGATTCTTTTTGAAAACAAATTTCACTTTCATTCTCTAATGGCTACAGCAAGAGATTTATATGAATCCTAAACTTCTATTTTCAGTCCTAATGCTGATATATTAATTGCTTGAAAACATTGAGGTAATTTTGGAAAGGATATGCTGTTAATAAAATGTGCCAAAAAAATCACAAGATGAAAAACATAAAAATGGATATACTATAGAGAAGCTTGCTCAAAATTTAAGTAACATTTAAATAACACTTTACAGTTTACACATAGCTTTCCTCACAATTGATAGATGTGAAGAACAAATTCTATTCATCCCATTTTACATATGAGGAAACTAAGGCTCAGACAGCTATAAACTGAGTTGTCCATTATTTTTGAAGAGGCAGACCAGGGCTTAAACCCAAGTCTTTTAATTTCCAGTTCAATTTTCTCTAGATTGCACCATAACGCCTCTCTTAGAGATTAGGTGGCAGATATACAAGGATGCAACAAGACAGTCCTATAGATATCTTAAACTCAACATGTTCAAAATGGAATTCATTATCTTTCCCCCTAAGCACTCCACTCTAATTTTCCTGTTTCTGCCAAGAGTAACACTACCCCAGTCACCCAGCTCACAACCTAGGTGTTATCCTCTACTCTTCACTCCCCCCCCCCATTCAAATAGTTGACAAGACCTGTTGATTGTACCTTCATAATTTCTCTCATACATGCCCCACTGCCACCACCCCAGTTCATCTCATCACCTCATATGTGGGCTATTGCAAAAGTCTTCAGGTTGGTCTCCCTGCCTCAAGTCTCTCACCATTCTAGCCCATCTTCCATTCAATTGTCAAAACGATCTTCTTAAAGCACAGGTCTACCCACGTCAACCCCTATTTCCATAAACTCCAGTGGCTCCCTATCATTTCTAGGATCAAACATAACACCTTTGTCTGGTGTTCAAAGCCCTTCATAATCTAACTTCTCTTTCCCACCCTTGCCACTTTTCCAGCCTTCTCATACCTTATTCGCCCCCACCCAGAGCGTGCTACAATGATACTGGCCTCATTGCTGTTTTCATTAAACAAGAAAATCTATCTCCCAATTCTGCCCATTTTCACTAGCTCTACCCCATGCCTGCAATTCTCTCCCCCCTTATCTCTTCTTCCTGGCTGCCTTCAAGTCAGCTAAAATCCCTAACTCTGCCCAATCCTCCTTAATGCTAGTGCCTTCCCTATGAGATTACTTCCAATTTATCCTGTAAACGTTTTATTTAGAGATAGCTGTTCATATGATGTCTTCCGCATTAGACTGTGAGCTCCTTGAGAACATCCCTTTGTATCCCCAGCACTTAGCACAGTGCCTAGCACATAGAAGGTAATTAATAAATTCTTATTGGCCAATCTAATAGGAGTGACAAGAAGTATACACAAATTATAGTTTATACAAATCAGGATATGATGACTACAAAAGAGAATACCAAAGTTCTATGAGAAATAGATTACAGGAAGATTTCAGAAGATGTAAATTCTGTGGGCAATTCAGTTTAGACACAGGGGATGGCATGAAAAAAGGCTTGTAAAAAAGAAGGCTGGATGAGAATGAGAGATGAAGAGTAATTCAGTTTGGACAGACTATCTTGCATGAAGCTGCATATTATTCTGTATGAGATAATGTAAATTAGAACCATACTGGGGAAGGCCTTGAATATCAGGCTTTGGAGTTTATACTTGATTAGGTATGCAACAGAAGACTAAATGGAAGAATAGTTTACAGGGTTTCCATGGAGAAGCAATTAAACAGTCGGAAGAATGGATTTTACTGTTTGTCTTAAAGTAAGTATAGTGTGTGACACTTGGTCATCTTGTTCAGGAGGATACAAAAAGTCCAAGAAGATCATTAGTGCAGCTCATGTATCAACATTAGCTGCAGAAGGTGAAAAATTAGAAATTCCATGAAGAACTCAATATAACCCTCAACTAAATCAACATATACTTTTCTGATAAATTTAATGCTAAGGTAGGCATAGGGGAGGATGATAAAGATATATTGTTTAATACTGCTCAAGACTATAAGAGGCCAAATGCTTGTAAACATAGCAGGCTCATTACTATGTATTATGAATATTTTAAGAATAAAGTCATCGGTAGGTACTGGATATGGCAACAATCAATCACAAAAATGTCTTAATAGACAAGAAATGAGGTTAGTAATGTGGGAGGGATTTCTGAATTAGTTGTCTCTGTAGGGCAAATATTAAAACCAATTATCACAAAAACAAAATTAATGCAGCCAAAATTAGAAGGAAAACAGGAAACTAGAGAAAAAATTCTTACAGCAAGTTTCTCTGATAAAAGGCCTCATTTCTTAAATACACAGGGAGCTGAGCCAAATTTATTTTAAAAAAAAGAGCCATTCCCCAACTGATAAATGGTTAAAGGAGATGAACAGGAAGTTTTTAGAAGCAATCAAAGCTATCAAGTCACATAAAAAATGCTCTTAATCACTACTGATTAGAGAAATGCAAATTAAAAGAACTCTGATGTACATCTATCAAATTGGTTAACACGAAAAAAAAAGGAAAATGACAAATGCTGGAAGGGACGTGGAAAAATTGGGACACTAGTGTACTGTTGGTATAGTTGTGAATTGGTCCAACCATTCTGGAGCATAATTTGGAACTACACTCAAAGAGCTATAAAACTGTGCATAGCCTTTGACCCAGTAATACCACTACTAGGTCTATATCCCAAAGACAGCAAAGAAAAGGGAAAAAATCTACTTGTACAAAAGTATTTATAACAGCTCTATTTGTGGTGGCAAAGAACCTGGAATCTAAGGAACGATCATCAACTAGGGAATGGCTGAACAAATTGTGGTATATGATTGTAATAAAATACTACTGTGTTATAAGAAATGACAAGCAGAATGGTTTCAGAAAAAACCTGGGAAGACTTATATGAACTGATGCACAGTGAAGTGAGCAGAACCAGGAGAACATTGTACATAGTAACACAATATTGTAACGATGAATTGTAAAAGATGTACTCTGATCAAGACAATTCTAAAAGACCCATGATGAAAGACTGCTTTCTATCTCCAGAGACAGAACTGCTGAAATCTGAATGCAGACTGAAGTATACTTTTTTAAACTTTGTTTTTCTTGTTTTATTTTCTTTCTGTTTTCTTTTGCACATGGAAATATTTTTGCACGACTTCACATGTATAATCAATATCAAACTGCCTGCCTTCTCAAGGAGGGAGGAGAGAATTTTGAATTCAATATTTTAAAAACTGAATGTTAAATTTTTTTAAACATATAATTAGAAAATATTTTTAAAAAGATCTCTTCAGTCTAAATAGTGACTTAGAAAACCACAAATTAACATTATCTATGTGGTTTTATATTTTTATTTATTTTGTTAAACTCTACCCAATTAACGTGGTTCAGGCCACTTGGGCTCCTAGTGCCATGACTTTGACACCTATGCACTAGACCATGCTGTTACTCATTAATGAATAATCCATACAACTGAGTCATCTAAATAAAATGCTCATCTTGACTATTTATAATTATTGATCCAACACTTTTGAGAAACCAATTATGATTGGTTACAGAGCCTGAACGGATGTTAGGGGTCATCTAAGTCCAACCCCTACTCGGAATATAAATGGGCCTACTCTAGACTTGGAAATATATCAAGGTATCTTAATTTTGGAATCACAGAGTGTAAGACCCTAGAGATCACCTAAGCCTATCTCTCTCATTTTTATATAAGTGATCTGGTGAGATGAAGGGATTTTCCCAAGATCACACAGCCACCCAGTGGCAAACCTGTGCCTACAACCAAGTCTTCTTGATTCCCACAGCATTAACACCTTTTATTTAGGCTCTATACCCTGACTGTTATTCTAGTTGTTCAGTGGTGTCTGACTCCATGGATTCTGTCCATGGGGTTTTCTTGACAAAGATACTGGAGTGGTTTGCCATTTCCTTCTCCAATGTTTCCCTATTTTACAGATGAGAAACTGAGACAAATAGGTGTTAAGTGACTTGCCCTGAGTCACGCAGCTAATGTCAAAGGCCAAACTGGAGAGGAGAGGAAGATGTGAATGGACAATGAACTGAGTCTAGAAATAAAGAGGAGAAAGCGGGCTGAATTGCATTTAGGAACTTGTATGGTATTTCTGATTACTCAAACTATTTCTGAAAACCAATGACCTACCTTTTTTAGCATCAGTATACCTTTGGTGATTCTATATTTCTGTGAATCAATGGATACCCATCTTTGAAAAATTAAATTTGTGAGTTATACAAATGGCAATGGAAAGATGTGTGTTGTGCACAGAGATTCAATGCAATATTATTACCAAGAGAGAACTACGCATCCAAATAAGTACAAGTGACAGCGTCTTACAAGATGTATTACCAGAAGAGCTGCACTGATCACATAGCAGAATGAGGAAAGATAGGTGGACTAGTCCATTCGTGTGCCCCATTGGTACCCATGTAATGGTAGAACATGGATAAAAGTGACAAGGAAAAAGAGTAAATATGTCAAGATATACTACTGAAGGGAATACTCACATCAATGGAGTTAGAGATTTGTCAAATTAGAGCAAACAAGCAAAGAGAGCTACTGAAGATTTCTGAACAGAGAAGTGAGTATTCACAAATTACTTCTTGATTAAGGAGACAATCATGAATAGTAACTAAAGCAACTATTATACTTATAAACAGGTTAAGACAAATGATCTCTGTACAGAGATCAAACCTCTCTGTACATGCTGGGTTTTTTTTCATATGGAAACACAAAATTACCTGTTTTAATTGGCTCCTCCTTTTTGACAAAAGGATAATATTTTCATTAAGAAAATCCCATTCTTTAGCTTCATAGCACATCTTTACTACTGCAACCAAAATTCGAGATGTAGACACCATATCAGAAGCCTGGAGAAATGGAAACAATTTATTTGGGAATATAAAAACTTTAAGTAAAATCAATGACAAATTGTGATTTCTGATGTAATCTACTCACAGTACGGGTCTGTTTTTCCAAAGACAGAAGTGTTTCAATTACTTCTTGAAGTCTTCCTTCCTGAGGCAACAAAAATCAAGAACAAAAAAAAAGTATAAAATGTTTTTAGCCAGACTAGGAGTAGTTATCTCTATTCATAATTTTTAAATGGCCCACTGGAGAAATTCTCATTTTCTCCTTAATATTTCAAGATTAAACTTATTTGTGATATAGATGCTTTAAATTTGTGTTGCAGGTTAAAAACTTTCCTTTTCATCATTATGGCTTGTCAAATATGAACACTGTATACAAAGAAGAGAAAGAGAACTTCATGTGAAACTGAATTTCTGTTGCATACACCTTGTTTTTCAAATGTATATTTCAAAATTAACATGTTAGTTTCAACACTACCCTCTTGCTTATGTCCCCATAGAAATTCCTGATATATTTCTATAATGATTCATTGATGCTCTTTTTTCCTTTTTTATGTATCACTATCACTATTCCTCTCCCATTGCCACCTCTACTCTCTGCCAAAAAATCTTCACTTGAAACAAAGTAAAATAAACCCGCACATTGGCTGTATCTAAAATATTATATATAACTAACTTTGTCAAATGCTGATAAGCATCATTCATCATCAGTCTTTTGCAATTATCATTTATCATTCTATTGATCAGAGTTCTTAGGTCTTTTATAGTTATCTTCCTTTACAAGCTGTAGTTATTTCTTAAGTTCTTCTCCTGGCTCTCCTTACTTCACTCTGCATATTAGTCCATGAGTCCTTCCAAAAGTCTCTGAACCTATCTTTATATGGTGTAGTAATATTCCATTTACATACACCATAATTTGTTCAGCCACTCCCCATTTTATGAGGATCTCCTTTCCAGTTTTTAGCTACCAAAATATATTGCATATATAGGTCCTTTCTATCTTTCTTTTTAAAAAAAATTTTATTCTTGTCTGCTTTTTTTTACATAATCACAGTTTTCCCAGTATCCCTCCCAGCCCTCCACCTTGACAGCCATCACTTTTTATAGTAATTTTAAAAAAAGAAAAAGAGGAAAAAAAAATCAGCACAATCAATACACTGAAATCTTTTCCCCTTTCTTTGTGCTCTTTGAACTATAGTCCTAGCAGTAGTATAGCTGAGTCAAAGGTTATACACACTTACTTTAATGCATAATGATAATTTTGGGGGTAGCTAGGTGGCGCAGTGGATGGAGCACTGGCCCTGAAGTCAGGAGAACCTGAGTTCAAATCTGGCCTCAGACCAAACACTTGACACATACTAGCTGTGTGACCCTGGGTAAGTCACTTAACCCCAATTGCCTAAAAAAAAAAAAAAAGAAAGATAATTTTGGGGTATAGTTCTATATTGTTTTCCAGAATGGCTGGACTAATTGACAGCTGCCTCAACAACTGTGATTTTTCCCTTTTATCATTTTGCCAATCTGAAGGGTATGAAGCGGAACTTCAGAGTTGTTTTAATTTGCGCCTTTCTCTTATTGCTAATTTGGAGCGTTAATTTTTTTCATATGTAGATTGTGACCTTCAATTTCTTCTTTTAAGAAGTGCCTCTTCAGGAAGCTCTCAGAAGAAATCAGAACTATCTAGTCATATGAAAAAATGCTCTAAAACATTACTGATTAAAGAAATACAAATTAAAACTCTATGTTTCCCCTTGAGGGAATATGGGAAAATAGGTACATTAATGAACTATTTAATGGAGTTGTGAATTGGTCCAATCATTTTAAAGAGCAATTTGGAACTTTGCCCAAAGGGCTATAAAATTGTACATACCCTTTGACCCAGCAATACCACCACTAGGTCTCTATCCCAAAGAGAACAAAGAAGGAAAAGGGCCTATAAGTACAAAAAAATTTATAGCACCTCTTTTTGTGGGGGCAAAGAACTGAAAATTGAAGAGATGCCCACCAATTGGGGAATGGCTGAATAAGCTGTGGCATATGATTATGATGGAATACTATTGTGCCGTAAGAAACAACAAGAGGGATGGTTTCAGAAAAACATGGAAAGACCTGTAAGAACTGATGCAAAGTGAAGTGAATAGCAGGAGATCACTGCACATAGTAATAGTATAATGATGATCAATTGTGAAAGATTTAGCCACTCTCATAATTACAATGATCCAAGACAATTACAACATTGCAAAGGATGATTGATATTAAAAAAAAAGCTATCCACCTCTACAAAGAGAACTGATGAACTCAAGTGCCAATTGAAATACGTATTTTTTTTTTACTTTTTGTTGCTTTTTTTGTGACATGGCTAATATGGAAATGTTTTGCACATGTAACTGGTATCATACTACTTGCTTTCTCAGTGAGTAGGGGCAGGGCTGAAGGTAGGGAATTTGAAATTTAATTTTTTTTAATGTCAAAAATAAATATTTTTTTAAATTGCCCATCCATATCCTTTGATCATTTGTCCATTTGGGAATGGCTCGTTTTTATATATTTAATTCCCCATATATCTTGGATGAGTCCTTTATCAGACGCAACTGCTGCAAAGAATTTTTTCTTATTTAACTTTCACTTCAAACTGGATTGAATTAATTCTGCAAAAACTTTTGTAATCAAAACTGTCAATTTTATCTCCTATGACCCTCTCTTATCCCTTGCTGTAAATAACTCTCCCCCTAGGCATAGTTGTTAAAGTTATCTCCTTCCCTCGTCCACTAATTTATTTAAATCTAAGTTACACATTCATTTATATGGTGTGAGAAGTTGATCTAAAAATAATTTGTACCGAGTGCTTTCCAGTTTTCTAGCAGTTTTTGTTGGAGTTCTTGGATTACTATGCTACTGTTTCTGAAATCTTGTGTACCTAACCCAATCCACTTATCAGCTTTTCTATTTATAAACCAAATATTTCTAATGAATAACACTTGACAGTATAGTTTGAAGGGGAAAGGAATGGGGGAATAAAAGGCAATAAACACTTATATAACACCTACAATGTATCAGCTAGGAGGCAGCTAGTTGGCACAGTGGATAGAGCACCGGCCCTGAAGTTAGGAGTACCTGAGTTCAAATCCAGCCTCAGATCAAACACCTGACACTTACTATCTGTGTGACCCTGGGCAAGTCACTTAACCCCAGTTGCAAAAAAAACAAAAACAAAACAAACAACCCCCCCCCCCAAAAATGTGTCAGCTACTATGCAAAGCACTTTTTATGAGTATTATCTCATTTGATCTGGTACTGCTAGGTCCCCTTCTTTTCATTATTACCTTTGAGGTTCTTGGCCTTTTGTTGTTCCATATTTTTCTAATATTTTTCTAATTCTATAAAGTAACTTTTTGATGTTTTGATTGGTATGGTACTAAATATATAAGTTAATTTAGGTAGTATTATCATTTTCATTATACTGGTACAGTCTAGCCATGGGCAGTTAATAGTTCTCTGGTTATATCTGTCTTAATTTTTATAAAAAGTGTTTTGTAGTTGTTCAGTTGTTTCAGTCATGTCCAAATCTTTGTGACCCCATTAGGTGTTTTCTTGGCAAAGATACTAGAGTGGTTTGTCATTTCCTTTTCCAGTTCATTTTACAGACGAGGAAACTGAGGCAAACAGGACTAAGTGACTTGCCCAGGATCTCACAAAGCTAGTGTCTGAGGACAGAATTGAACTCAGGAAAACGAGTCTTCCTGACCCCAGACCCGAGTCTCTATCCACGGCACCTCTAGCTGTTCAATATTTGAACTTAAATCTTCCTGACTCCAGGCCTAGAGCTCTATCCACTGTACCATCTAGCTTTGTAGTTATATTCATATAAACTCCTGTGCTTGTTGGTAGATTACCATATATTTTCTACATTCTGTAGTTGTTCTGAATGGAATTTCTTTTTCTATCTCTTTTTGCTGGGTTTTATTGGCAACATATAAGAAAGGCTGATTTCTGTGGGTTTGCTTTGTACCTCTCACTTTAGCAAAGTTACTGTTTCTATTAATTTTTAGTTGCGCACCTAGGGTCCTCAAAGCATATCATATCATTTGTTTCTTCTTTGCCTATGCCCAGTCCCTCAATTTCTTTTTCTTGTCTTACGGCTAAAAGCTATCGTTTCTGGAACTGCATTAATAGCAGTGCCTTGTTTTACCCTGATCTCATCAGAAAGACCTCTAGTGTTTTTCCATTATAGGCAATGCTAGCTTTTTGTTTTAGATAGATACTATTAAGGAATGGTCCCTGTATTTCTATGCTTAATATGAAATGATACTGCACATTGTCAAAAGCCTTATTTGCATCTATTCATACAATTATGATTTTTTAAATTGTTTTTGTTATTAATATTGGCTATTACGCTTATAACTTTCCTAATAATAAACCAACCTTTTGTTCCTAATACAAGTCCAATACAGTCACAGTGTATAACTTCTTAGACTGTGTAACTTATTTGCTAATACCTTTTTTAAGTTCTTGCATCCATATTAATTAGGAAAATTGGTCTTGAGTTTTCTAATTTGTAGCAACTTTTAAAAAATTAAAAGTCCAAGCGTATCAATTTTAACATCAATTTACAAAGTTTCTGAGAAATGTCCAATTTAAACTAAAGCCTACAGAAAGATACTGGATATACAGAAAATGTAACTCTTTCACTAGGCTCATTTTATGCTATATGAATTATACCTTTTTTTTTATTTTCCACTTGAAAATATCCTTAATCCCAGGTTACATATAGAAATAAATACACCCACTTTGTTTCATGTGTTCTGATTATGGAAATTATGTGGGACAGGACAAAGAATACAGTAATCAAACTGTAGGGGCCACACATAGGAACAACAGGAAGTCAGGCCTAAATTGAATCATGTAGGGGAAACTGAGAATTTTGTAAAATCTAGAACACTAATACTACATTTTGTGGGGCTACTGATGCTCATTTAAAAAATTATTTGAGCAACTGAGAATTTTTTGTGCACATATTAATGAAACACCTTATCTGGGGTCTGGAAACAAAATTCATTTTTATTGGTCAAAGTATTAAAAAACAGTGAGGTTGACTTGCAAAGGTCATAAAACATCCATTTTAGATGATTACTAAGACTACAGAATCCATAAAAACTGACATTTGATTTCCCACATTCCAAGAAAACTATATTTCAAATGCAGATGTTATGTAACAAACTTTGGCCACCACTTCAGCTTCTTAAAATGGGCTTCATTAGTGAACATCTAGAGAAACAAGTAATACTCACACAGAACCAGCCTAGCCACAAGAATAGGTTCATGTGAAGCTAATCTTCTTTCCTTTTTGACAAGAGTTTTAAAGGGATCAATTAGGGAAATGTAAAAATACACAGATTTCAACAAAAGCATTTGATTAAAAACTTTCTTGGGAAAGCTGGACAACATTATGATCAGGTAGATTTGGCACTATTTAAAGAGGAGTATATTCCAGATAAGGAAGGAAGAGAGGTAGGCAACTGAATGCTTGTTCAGTCTGATTAGAATGTGTGGAAGGGAATAATATGAAGCAAGACAAAAAAGGCAGGAAGGACCAAGATTTCAGAGTGGTTTTTTGGGCAGTCTAGTAAAGCCTATGGATCCTTGTCTGAATAATGTTCTTCAATGCGCAAAGTAAAATACACAGGATTACAAAGCAAACCAATTATATTAAAATAGTTATAAAAATATTTTAAAAATAAGGTCACAGACCACAGGTTTAGAATTCTTTTTAGAAGCAATTCAAGAGTTCTGAGTAAGAGAGTGATAAATGGTCAGTCTTGTGTTTTAGGAATATGGATTTAACAGCTGTACAGAAGATAGAACAGGAAGGAATAGCCAAGGAAAAAGACAAGGAAACCTAATGGAGATTTCTCTCCAGGAAGGAAGTTTTGAAGGCTTGAATTAGGGTGAAGTATTTTTGGGTAAAGAAAAGAGGACTACAAATACAAGCTGTATTAGCTGTGCTAGCAGAATCACCAAAATTTGGCAACTGGTTGGACACCGGGATTGATGAGAGATATGAGTAAAGGATAACTCCCAGATTGTAAATCTTGATGACTGGAAGAACAGTAGCGCCATTCTATCCTACTGAAGAAACAACATACATATAGACAGTATGTACACAAAAATAAAGTAATGTGGGTAGAGAGGAAACCACTAACAATGAAGAGGAGGAATCAGGAAAAAACTCTTAGTAAGAGATGGCACCTTAGCTTTGCTTTGAAAGGAGGCTAAGGATTCAACAAGGCAAAGATAAGGAGCAAGAGTACTCTAGGCATTAGGTGGCAGACTGTGCACAAAGGTGGAAATTGGATGGAAAGTTGTGTTTAAGAACAATAAGCAAGTTAGGTTGCCTAGAACACAAAGTTCATAGAGGGGAGGAATGCGCTGTGTGTCTGAAAGGGTTGGATGGACAAAGAGAAGTTTGTATTTGATTCCAGACATAAGAGGAAGCCACTACAGGTTTTTGAGCAGGAGACTGACACGGTTAGATCTAAGTTTCAGGAACATCACTTTGGCAGCTGTGTGCGTAGGGCAGGGTAAAGACTTGAGGAAAGGGAGACTGTTAGAAGTCTATCGCCATATTCCATGCCAGAGATGACGATAACCTGAAATAGGGTTGTGGCTATGTAAATGGAGAGAAAGCAAGAGATGTGAGAGATGTTGTGAAGGTATGATCAAGACTTAGCAGTTAATTGAATGGGGAGATGAAGGACAGTGAAGAGTTGAGTATAACTCTACAGTTGCAAATCTGGAGTAGGATGGAGAAGGGTGGTAGCTTTGACAGAAATAGGGAAGTAGGTTTGGAAAGGAAAGGATAATGAGTTTTGTTTATGATGAGTTAAAAATGCCTGTTGGAAGCAGGCTGTGATGAAGACTGAAGTTCGCAGAAAAAGGAAGGCTGGATATGTAGTTTTGGGAGTCACTGGGATAGAGATAAATGAATTCATGGGAAAGAGGAGATCGATCACCAGAAGAGTGTAGAAAGAGAAAAGGGTCCAGGGTAGAGCCTTTGGGGATGGTCACACTTAAGTGCTTTGGAGTGGGGGGGGGGGACACAATGATGATCCAGTTCAGTAAAAGGAGAACTGAGAGAGAGAACAATATCTTAGAAGCCAAGGTCAACAGTGTCAAAAGCTACAGAGAGGTCAAGAAGTATAAGAATTTGGAAAATACCACTGCATTTAGCAGTCAAGAGATGGTTGGTAATTAAAAAACAAAGTCATTTCAATCAAATTGGGGGGGGTTAATACAGATTACAAGGGATTCACAAAGGAATGGAAGGTGTAGAAAGGTAGGCAATGAGTACAGACAACTTTCTGAGGAAACTAGGTGATGTATTAAGAGTATTAGAGTGCTGGGCCTGGAATCTCAAAGACCTGAGTTCAACAACAGCCTCAGACTCTAACTAGCTGTGTGACCTTGACAAAGTCACTTAATTTCTATGTGCCTCAGTTTCCTCATCTGTAAAATGGGGATAACAGCACCTCCCAGGTGAGGTGAGGATTAAATGAGATATTACCAATATTATAATATTTGCAAAGTGGCTAGCACAGTGCCTGTCACATGGATGTTTATTCCCTTCTCCTTTTCCCTTTCTTTCTAGGACTCTGGCTGTGAAAGAGAAGAGAGATATATAGAACAATAGTTTGAGGCAATGCCAGGGTCAAATGAAAGGTTTTTTTAAGGATAGGGATGATCTGGGCATGTTTAGCTAGTATTATTATTATTATTATTACTGTTACAGATGGACGCTGGAGATAAAAGAAAGGGAATGATAGCAGGGGTAAGCTCTTAGCAGACACCACAGGGAAAGGGATAAAGAATTGAAAGGTTAGACTTCCCAAGGAGAAGGGACATCTTTTATCATTCTGAAGCAAAGAGGAGAGGATAAGACATGATAATGAGAGGTTTTGAAATATGGAGTCAGGGAGAAGAGAGAGCTTTCAATGGAAACCTATTTCTCAGGAAAGCAGAAAATAAGATCCTCTGCTGAATGAGAAGGGAGAGGGGTGGTACAGAAGGCCTGTGGAGAGAGGTTTAGAATAATCACCACGGAGAATGTGATAGTCAATCAGGGAAGAATACAAGGATTTCTGTGCAGCAGTAAGGGCTAAGTAGAGATTAGTCAATGTAAATATGTAGTGAATCGACTTGGTCAGGTAACTTTCTCCAGGAGCATTTGACAGCATGAGTCAAAACTGAGAAGGAAAACTGTGGGAGGAACACAAGGTTGGGGTTTGGCAAAGTGAGAGACAGAGATGGAGAAAAGAGGCTGTGAATCTGGTGCTGAAGACTGGTATAAGAGTGTGACAAGGCTTCAGACTGGGTGACAATGAGGGATGAAGGCTGCTGAGTGATGGTAGCAAAGTGACAATATCAAAGAGAGTGTGGGGAACAAAAAATATACCTGCTGCTCCCTCTTGGCCTACTGCTTTGGGAGACTTTCAAAGAAGGAATAACCAGTACTAGAGACAGTAGTCAAGGATATAATGTCTTCCGGGGAGAGCCAAATTTCCAACAGTATAAGAGGAAAAGAATGTGGAAAACAAGCAATCTTGGGAAAAGGGATGTTTGTCAACTATGGAACAAGAAGGGGAGAATGTAGAACAGGGAGAATGTAGACTCTGAAAGGGTAGGATTCAAGTGGATAATTTCTCCTCACTATGGGGAGAAATATGAGGGAAGGCTTTAACCCAGCAGATGCTAACTCTACAACAGGGATGTAGGAAGGAAGGATAGTGGGAAGCTGGCAATTTGCCCACCACAAGATGAACGACCAGTTGATATTTCAAAGTGAACAAAGTAAAGCCAGAACATGAGTTACAAACTGAGAGAGCACTGAAGAGTTGAGGAACAGGTATTAATGAGTGCTAAGAACTAAAAGCCAAGAAACGTTGATAAAATATGGAGAGCCAGTCTTGGAGTCAGGAGGACCTGGGTTCAAGGTTTTTCTAGGGGACACATGGTACCTGTGTGACTATGGCAAGTTACTTAACCCCTCAGTGCCCCAGGCAACACTGGGAGTTCCACATACAGGTGAAATCGCACCAACTGAAACTTAAAACTACTTACTTTAAAAATACTTATATATGTGAGTAAAACCATGTATGGTAACTATACTCACACCAGTGAGTAAGAACTGTGTGGGAAACCCAGAGGTTACTGGTCTATAGCATCTGTTACAGCCTACATATCCTTTTTGACAGCTCTGTTAAGTACCTGCAGGTCCCAGCACTCTACCTTTAGCAGTTAAAGTGTGTCTTTTCATTGCTCGTGTCCTTTTTTTCCTTCCCAGTTTTTAAAGTAGTCATCTTGGAGTAGGCAGTATAGAAAAGGACTTGGTAAATGGTGGTGCAGGCTAATGAGGTGATTTTGGGGGATTTTCTATCCCTCAAGGTTGTTAAAGACAGGTCCGGGAGGTGTTCGGTCACAGCACCTTTCAGTGACAAGCAGTTTAACTGGATGACTTCAAAACCGCCCCTGAAAGAGCAAAAAATCCTCCCGAAGGGCCTGGATGCTGAAAGGGCCTCCCCAGATCGCATGCACAAAACAAACACCAGCAACCACGGGGCCGATCCAAACTGGGGAGCAGGAAGGGGGGAGGCGTGTGTACACACCGGCGTACTGCCCGCGAGGAGTCGGGGAGGTGGAAGTAGATGAGGAGTGGTCTTTCCTCCACCTCCTCCTATGCCCATCCCGACTTTCCTGGCCTGTGGGAGGCCTGGGGCCTAGGCCAAGCACGGCGCCGTGACTCAGCCCCTGCCGTCCGCCAACTGCTAGTCCGGCTTCCCCCTCTCACCTTGGCCATACTCTCGCACTCGGGCAGGCGCTGGTCCACCGTGGCGCTGTAGTCCACCTCCATTTTCACGATGCGCCCATCTGCCCGCTCTGCTCCGCCGTCCGCCATGGTCGCTGCCCGAGCCTGAGAGCCTCTTCGGATGCCGAAACCGCCGCCACCGCCACCGCCACCACTGCCGCCGCTCCACTGGCCCCAAACAGGCTCCGCCGCCTCTCCACAGCCAGTCACGTAAGGTATTCCTACAGGCGCGGACGCGGGCGCCCCGACAGAGGCCCCCCAGAAGGACCCCTCTGCTCAGACAGGCGTTGCGGCAGACACCAGGAAGGGGCGGAGCCAGCTCCCGAGGAGCTGGGGGACCCCGCCCAGGCACGCTGGGCTCTGCTTCTAGTGTGTTTTTTCTCTCCACTGTCCTGTTTTCTTCTCAGCTGCGCCGATCTTAACCTACATTAAGCTGTCAAACTATCTTTAGAGATCATCGTTCTTGTGCCTTGTGCGTGATCAAAGAAGGCCCAAGGGATAACAACAATAATAATATAATGTGTGCAGAGCATTTTAAGGTTTACAAAGCTCTTTACGTACATTGTCAATTTTTTTTTAAAGTTGTGGACAACTAAGAGTTCAGGATTTCGTCAAGAAGATTTGGGTGTCTGTCTTGTTAGGTGCTGCTCTTTCCTGGGCAAGGAACTTGAACTGAGTTTCCCAGTTAAAAGGTTGCAAGCCTCATTTTATGAATGGAGAAACTCAGGAAACCCAGGGGAAAAAGCCCAAGATAAGACACCCAAATCTTCCCAACAAAGTTCTGATCCCTGTCCACGATTTAAATATATGTATATATATTATTTTTAATTTAAACACTCCTGTGCCCCTCACCAAAAAAAGAGAGCATTTCCAAACGGCTTAATACCTCTATCCACAATTAAGGAATGCAACCCCCTCTGAATCTTTGATTTAAAAAAACACCTCAGTTTAGTCATGTAGTAACCATAAAAAAAGACTGCTCATATATTTTTTTCCACCATAAACCCATGTTATTGGCAAGAACAAAAGAATGTGGCGTTTGACTCACTACTGGCTACCGCTCTTCTTGTGGCCTTACTATCCTGGCATCTGTGAGCTACCAAGGTGAGGGGAAGATTTGACGATGATGTTCACTAAGTTTATGCATAATGTGGTATAACACAGCTGACTGCAATGGTTTTAGAGTAAAGGCCTGCTTTTAAATTCTGATCCAATCCCTACCTATCTGTGTGACCTTAAGCAAATTATTTTACTCTCTAGGCCTCAGTTTCCTCATTGATAAAATAAGAGAGTTGGTTCTTAAGGACCTTTCCAGATCTCAAATCCTGTGATTTTGGAGCATTTTTCAATATGCGTTAAGTCAATAGCAGTAATTCATTCTCTCTCTCTCTCTCTCTCTCTCTCTCTCTCTCTCTCTCTCTCCCTCTCTCCCTCTCTCCCCCCCACCCCTTGTAGTGGTAAATTTTGAAAAAATAGCTACTTTTTAAAAAGCTGGATAGAAGTCTAGCAAGCCAAGTCTATACAGTAACAGTTAGCTAACAGGTAGTACTTCCAGATCGATCTGTGTTAACATCAATTGATAATTCTGAATCAAAAGATCCTTTGTCATGATAGTACCACATCATAAAATACGACTATAGAAATTTTCTTAAAACTTAGAAGCTCAGGTTCAAGGACAACGCCTTCTTTATTTGTAAGAAAAGCTAGAGAGTTAAAGAGTGTCAGCTAGATACTGAAAACAGTTTTTCCTTAAGAGAATATGGAGGAATGTTGCTGGTGCAATGTCCCTGAAACAAAGACTCAATAACTATAGTGATGTGTCCTTGAAACAAGGGCTCAATAACCATAGTGACACATGGTATTTTTATAGCATTTTTTTAAACCTAGGCTCTGTCACAAAGGGATGTTATTTGGCAAAAAACTCAAGCCTTTTGATTTGGGCCAAAATTACTGATCCATGGCTCTGTTAATTCCTTTGAATGGCCTGGAGGCAGAAAAAAGCAAAATCTGAATTTATTTATTACTGACATGTTCAGTTTTTAAAATTATACACATGGGTACAAAACCTCCAGGATTCTTTATGTGAAGCAATTCGATTAGATCACATTATTGTCAACAGTTTTATTGTATGTAAATTTTACTGCATGGCCAAAAGCAATTACACTTTGAAAAGAATTCTTTCTGTATTTATCAGACTCTTGATAAATGGGTTCTCCTTAAAGAAACGGCCTTTGGGACATGTTTTATATAGTTTTCTTTCTTTTAAAAAAAATGTATTTTTTATCTTATTTTTACTGATACGTTTTGGTTTTATATCAGCTTCATTTCTGAATATATCTCCACCTCTCCTCCCCCACCACCTTAGCCATTCTTTGTAAGAATGATTAAAGAAAGAGAAGAAAAGTTGTTCAACCAAACCAACTACTTGAATAGGTTTCTTGATAAAGTATAAAACATTTGTGTGGTAATTTCACAATATCAGCCATATAAATATTTTTTAAGAATTATGTTCACAACATGCAATGTTACCATTATAAACACTTGAGGAAAACAATTAGTATTCAGTAAACAACAGATTAGTTGGTGTTTGGTAAAACACTACCAAGAAAAACCTTTGACATGCTAACGGTAGTTAGCACTATATTGATGTGTTTAGGGTTACTTATCTGAAATTTTCCCTTGGATGTAGTAGAAAATGGAATATGTGTAGTGGAAAAGATGATGAAGACATAACAGATATTTCTCTCCCAATGATTTCATATAGCATGTTCTTGGCCCTGATTTTGACAAATGTAAAATCTGAACACTCATAAAAGAATAACTTAACATTTAGATAGCAGTAATTGATGTTTGTGATGATGTATAAGGTGTAAGTGGGCAGAATTCTGGACTTGTGGTTCAGAAGGAATAGAGCAGATCTGTGATTTCATTGATAATAGGCTACTGTAAGGCAAGGGGATTCTAGCAATGTAGGCCAATACCTTCTTTGCAACTTAAAGTCTTAGAGAATTGCCTAGAGTTTTGAGACTTGCCCAAGTGACTTGCCTAAGGCACACAGTCAGTATATGTCAAAGGAAGGACTTGAACTCCGGTCCTTCCTGGCTTCAACAGCTGCTCTCTATACACACCACCATGTTACCTTTCAGGAAGAAAGCTGGGTTCAATCTCATCTCTGAGAGAGTATATTCAGAGGACCCTGAGAGTATAATCATACTAGCTGTATGATTATATGCAAGTCATTTAATGTCTCAGCCTTCATTTCCTTGTTGGTGATCATATTTGTAGTCACAATATTATGAAGTTTAAGTGAAATAATGTATATGAATTGTTTTCCAAACTTTAAGTGGTATGTCAATTATGAAATAATTAATTAAATTCTTTTAAAAGCTGTCAAAAAATTCATTTATACAAAGTATAAAAAGTGTTGCAATATAACATCATCATCATCATCAACAACTAGAGCTTAAAGACGTATGCTATCTTCTAAATGGGACTGCAAAAGAATATACATATTTTCCAGTACTCCATGGAACTTTTATGGAAATTAAGCACATATTTAGTGCACAGAGATATGGTAAATAAATGTAAAAGAAAAAAATAGTAACTATATCCTTTATAGGGCATAATGCAATAAAAATAGCAATCAGTTCACACAACAAACACCACAAACCACAGACCACAAACAAAATTATACAGATCTAAAAAGAGAATAAATATCATCCTCAAAAAAAATCTGAGCATTTACTCTATACTTTATATGGTATGGTGAAAAGCACCTGGGATCTGGAAGTCAGAGGACCTTGGTTAGAATCCTACCTCTGCTAGTCACTACTTATGTGACCTTGTACAAGTCCCTTCAACTCTTAGGGTCTCATTTTCCTCATCTGTAAAGTAAGAGAACTTGATTAGATGACTGATTTTTGAGGACTCTTATAGTCTTAAAACTATAATTTTATGATCAGTGTCTTAGGCCCTACAGTGAATACCAAAGGAATGTAAGTCTGTGCACTCAAAAAGCTTATTATTTTATTGTGGTGTCAAGAGGTTGGTATAAGATACAATTAGAGATCAATACATGACAATATAATATTGCTAAGATTGAATCTAATCAAGTAGCAAAAGATGTGATACAAGCAGTAAATGTTATAAATGATCAGGAAGGGGAAAGTTTGATATTGGCTGTTTAGGAAGCCTTCATGGCTTGAGATGGAGCCATGAAGAACTAGCATTACTTATATTAGTGGAGATCTCTTTCTCTTCAAACCTTTTCCCCCTTCTGTTATTGCTGCTAAACACTAACCCTAGAATACCTATTCCTCCACTGCTATTCAAATGCTGCTGACCAGTGCCAGAAGTCACAGAACGATTCAGCTACCCACTACAAATTTCTGTTATCTAATACAGACTGGCCCTTCATCGCTGCACAGCAATCCTCTCATCCCTGATTAGTCTCATAGTCCCCCATCTTTGTAATGAAGGAAGGCAGGACATTTTTTTTTAGCTTTTCTCCAGGGCCAAGTTTGTGACATTCAGTTTCATTTTATTATTCTTTTCATTTACATATGTAAAGGTAGGGGGAGGCAAATTTAGTAAATCTTTCAAATCATCCCACCCTACCTAAAGTAAGAAATGAACTCCTCCTGCTACCTTATGGTACCTTATATATATGGTACATCTCATAAGGAATACCTTATGAACTTTGGAACTCTCGTGGTTCAGACTTCCTGTCTTTCCATCATTATCCTAGCAGAGTCCTTGAATCAGCTGACAGCCTTGAGTGAGGGACAGACTGATCAAAGATTCAAGGCTCTACAAAGAACCTAGTAGAAAAGCTACATTGTACTTAAAGGAAACATTTTGAGAACTCCAGCAATAGGACTCACAGGAGCTATGAGTCACCCCTTTGCCACATTTATTCTATAAGCAATGAATCCACTTTCCTCTGTATTCTGTATGCACTTGTAGAAGAGTCAGAGACCTTTGGGGAATAGTCAGAGACCTTTTGGGGACTAGACAACCTTAGCAAATATCCCTTTCTAAAAGGTAATTAAGTCTGGCTAACTGATAATCAACTAACAGTCATGACAGGATGCACACTGATGGAGGCTCAAGAGCCTCACTAGAAATGCAACACTTGCCTTCCCAACTGCTTAGGTCTACCCCTAGCCTCTGAGGGGACAAGTAGCAGGCTTGCTCTGGGCATCTAATCCTCAAGTGAGAATGGAAGATTTACATACACTACATACAGTGGTAGTCCTTCTATATACTGTTTCCTAGGTCCTGCTTAGTCATGCTACGTCAATCCATCTTTCCCCAAATTCTTCATATATCATTTTTTTAGAGGCAATTGGGGTTAAGTGACTTGCCCAGGGTCACACAGCTAGTAAGTGTCAAGTGTTTGGTCTGAGGCCGAATTTGAACTCAGGTCGTCCTGATTTCAGGGCTGGTGCTCTATCCACTGCGCCACCTAGCTGCCCCTATATCTGTCATTTCTTAATGTGCAGTAATAGGCCATGACATTACAGTACCACAATGTGCTTAGCCATTCTATGGGTCACATTTGATAGGAGCACCTATGTTGTGCCTAGTTCTTTGCTACCACAAAGTGTAGTGGTGCTGTGAAAATATAGTATGTATGCTAGCTTTCTTTCTCTATCTTCCCTTTAGGAGGCTTCAAACCCTAAAGAAACACATATTTGCTAAGGACAGACCATCCCACAGAAGAGCATCACTTACCTTCTGGTGTTATGTTGAATGGAGGTTGATTTGTTCCCCTTCGAGAAATCCATTGGCTAAGGACCAAAACAAGACACAATTCCCCTTAATAGTTAGCCAGCACCAATAGAAAAATACTATGTGGTAAAAATAGAAATGGAAATAAAGGTTCTCAATAACCTATTTTTTTTAAAGAAGAATCCAACCCAAAAGAGGAATCCAGTGTCTCCTCTCTTCTCTTCTTATCATTGTTTTTGGATTCTCAGTCAATGCACAGATACTGCTGGGGAAAAAACAAACAAACACTACTCACAATTTTAGAGTCCATCAGAAAAATGCTTTATTCATAGCACAGGCTCTCATAAGGAAAGAGATTGGTTGACAAACAGAGAAAAATCCATCACTTAAGTGAGCTCTGATTGCAAGCCATTTTCTATCAGAATATACAATATAGGATGCAGAGAAAAATGAAGGGCAGTTGGTCCAGATCACAAGCCATCTGCAGTTTGACTTGAAAGTGGGACAGGGCATCTGGCTGTGGTCCAAGAAAAGGAACAAAGGCCTGATAATCTGCTAATCTGCCCTTGGCCTTGGATACTTTTGTTTTTTAATACGTTTGTCCTTGTAAGTCCTTTGTTGTTCAGTTGTTTTTCCAGTTATGTTCAACTCTTTGTGACCCCATTTACAATTTTCTTGACAAAGATATTGGAGTGGTTTGACATTTCCTTCCCCAGCTCATTTTACATTTGAGGAAACTGAGGCAAACAGGGTTAAGTCACTTGTCCAGGGTCACACAGTAAGTGTCTGAGGACAGATCTGAACTCAGGAAGAGGAGTCAGGTTCCAGGCCTGGTGCTCTATCCAGTGTGCCACCTAGCTGCCCCTGATTCATTTTACACAGAAAGTAAGGTTAATTTAAAATTGGAATCATTCATGTCAAGAGAGGAAAAATATAGTCTCCCTCTTTGAATCCACAGGTGTGTGCCTACAAAAACAATTTCCTGACCAAAGGGTATGGACATTTCTGTCACTATTTTAAAGCGTTACTTATAACTGTTTTTGAGAATGGTTGGACCTATTTCTAACTCCATCAACAGTGTATTAGGGTACTTGTCCTCCTGCAGCTCCTTAGGAAGACCTAAGTTCAAATCGGGCCTTAGACACTTACTAGTTATTTGATCTTGGACAAATCACTTCAAACTCTGCCTCAATTTCCCCAATTATAAAATGGGAATAATAAAAGCACCTACCTTTCAGGGTTGTTATGAGGATCAAGTGGGATGTGTGGAATTTGTGAAAAATTTGTGAATATTTGTGAAAAATAAGTAGCATGGTGCTTGGCATATATATATATATATATATATATATATATATAGGCACTATATAAATGCTTATTACCTTCCCAATACTGACTATTTCCATATTTTGTCATTTTTGCTGATTTGAAGGGTGTGAGATAAAACCTGAATTGATTTGAAATTTCTCGTACTGGTGGTTTTGAGCAATCTTTCATATAGTAGTTTACACCTTGTAATTCTTTTGATAATTGTATGTTCATATCTTTGGACTACTTACTACTGGGGAATGGCTCTCAGTTTTACCTAATTGGATTAATTCCTTATATATTTTAGGTATCAGACCCTTACCAGAGATATTTGATGAAAAAAATTTTCCCCACAATTGATAGTTTACTTTCTTATCTTAGCAGCACTGATTTTGTTTGTGCAAAAGATTTTTAATTTCATGTAACTGAAAAGGTCTATTTTATCATAAGAAATACAGGAAATGGGGGTACAGAAGTCTATCCTGCTCTACAGGAAAATAGAAGGGGAAGGGGATAAGAGAAGGGAGGGGGAGAGATAGAAGAGAAGGCAGACCAGGGGAAGGGGTATTCAGAATGCATGCCATCTTGGGGTGGGGGGAGGGGTGAGAAATTTGGAACTCAAAAACTTGTGGAAGTGAATATTGAAAACTAAAAATAAATATATATTAGAAAGTAAAAAAAGGTCTATTTTATCTCTCAGTCATAGTTAATCTTATTCTTTAAGCTTCTGAACTAAGGAGCAAAGTAATTTCATAATCCATTTTATGTGTGGGAAAATCGAGGCAGACAGTAAGTTTATCAGCTTTGGCTATGGTTATAGACACATTAAGACTGGAATAGACCGCACAGATCCTGATGTCTAATCTTTTGGTGTTCTGAAAGATTCCAATGATGCTTCTAAAAAGAAATCTAGGTGCCAGAAATGAAGGCATTATATTTGTTTTCAAGAGGGAGGGAGGGAAGAAGGGAGGGACTGGGGGAGGAAGGAAAGAAGGAAGAAAGGAAGGAGGAAAAGAAAGAAAACAGCTTAGATTCTTTCCATATCATAGCTTTTCGATGTTATTTTTCAGCACTACACTGTCAAATTTAGATTTTCTATCTCAAGCAATTTGACTTAGCTTTAATTTAGTTACTATGAATATTTCTTATCCAAATCTGGGGGACATTTACCTGAAAATTAAAGTTTTCACTAAAATGAAAAATATAAAGAACCATGGATATTTTGCTGGATAACAGGTGCTATATTCTTCTAGCAGGCTCTGGATCACATAAGCATAACAATAAATTCTTGCTAATCTTATGTAGAATCTATATCATAAGTCCATTATTATTACATAGGAGAATTAATATGCCAATATTCAGATGACTTCTGAGGTCTCATTGATTTGGATGTGCTCACCAATGAGACAGATCATAAACCACCCATGCCTGAGCATCCTTGGTACTCTTGTCCACTGCCTCCCATAAGTTTAACATGGTGGCGTGGGGGCGGTAGTGGTGGTGGTAGTGTAAGGGTAGTCAACGCAACATGCTGAGGGCTTTCTTTGCTTTCTCCTGATACCCTGAGGAAGTGGAACATTTCATCCCTCCAGCTGTTAACTTTTGCTCTGAACACATGAGCAGCAAACCTTCCTTTTTGATCAGGCCTAAAGTTTGTTAAAGATTTTTAAAAATGCAGCAAGCACTAGCATAGCATAAAAACTGCAATTAAATTAATTAATAATCACTGTACTAAATAAGAGGTTAAAAGAATCCATTAGAAAGAATATAAGGTGGGGCAGCTAGGTGGCAAAGTGGATAGAGCACCTGGCCCTAGAGTCAGGAGGAGCTGAGTTCAAATGTGACCTGATACTTGACACTTACTAGTCGTGTGACCCTGGGCAAGTCACTTAACCCTAACTGCCTTGCCAAAAAAAAAATATGTGTGTGTACATGTGTGTGTGTGTATATATATACATACACACACATACATACACACATACACATATGGTTAAAACAACTCTCAGCTCTTCTTGCAGGATCAGCATAGCCAGAAGAGAATTCCCTAGAGAGAAGCAAAAAGAAAGGTGAAGCTTCTGTATTAATTCTCCCTCTGGGCTGCGCTTTGTATACCTCAGGCAGCAAAAAGCAAAATAGCCTCTTTACCCTGCTTAAAAAAGTAGCCCAGCTTATATGTTAAAAAAAAAAGTGTTTCACCTTTCACAATACATTTCACTGATGGCATCCTCTACTCCCATTCTTCTTTGAAGTTTTTAATTTGTAATATGTTGCAGTCTGGTTACATCCACCATGTGTTTCTCTATTTTTTTCTATGTGGTACATAGCCATTCCAGCTACCTGATTTCTATGATTTGAACCACCAATAGAACATTAGTATTTTTTAAAAAATGGACCTTTGTTTCTGGGAGATTTTCGGTCTGCTTCTAAGAACCACCCTAGCTCAGGATGAAGAGGCTCAAAGAACAGGATGGCCTCCTGGTTGATGAAGTCTTTGGCCATGAGAACCCACGAAACAAAAGAAAAATATAAAGTGATCCTCATTCCCTGGTGCAGCCTTCTTTTATTTTTGCATAAATCATGACACTGATAGAAAAAGGCACAGAAAATGCTAAGAAATAACCTATTGGCTTTTTATAGTTAATCATCCATTAATCATGATTAAACATACCATGAAGAAGCCATCTATATTATGTCCTATACAGTTTGGATGTTTGCAGTATTTCAAGTGACTTAATACCTTTCTAATTAAAATTCATATTTCATTCTACACAGGGGATGTCAGTGGAAAACTCAGTCAGCCCATCCAGTAACTGTTCAGAAAAAACAAGCTTTCAAATACCAGACAAATGAAAAACAGATTTCAGCAGCTACATGCTGCTTCCTGAGTAACTGAAGAATGTGCCTCTTGTGGTTAAAATAAGGGATCTATTTAATATGGATGAAATACCAACACTCCAGGCATTTTCATTGACATTTCACTGTGACTTTTTGAACTTAGAATGCTGACATGAAAACCTATTTTGGTTGTTCTGCAAAGCCTATAGTCTGATTACCAAAGTGTGGAAGAATAGGTATGAGTCTCTCCCTCCCTCCTAGCTGTTGTGTCTCAGGATTTGCAATACAATTTGTCATTTTAAAATTTTATTTATATATCACTTTATTTCCCAATGTGTCTCTCCCTCTCGCCACCTGGAGAGCCATCCCTAATAATAAACAATTAAAATGAGGGGAGAAAATAACATTTCTTGCAAGTTAACCATCAATCAAATCTGACAGCATAGGCAGTATTCCACATTCATAATTCACCCCTTCTGCCAAGGAAGCTACATCCTCATCTTTCTTCTTTGGGGCCAAATGCAGCCTGTTACCATGACAGTTTTGATTTCTGTTGCTCTTCTTCCCGTTTACATAGTTGTAATCATTGCTTACATTGTTTTCCTGGTTGTTTGCTTCACTTTACATCTGTTTATGTCTTCTCAGCCTTCACTTTATTTTTCATATTCATCGTTCCTCTGTGCGAATAATATGCCATTGCATTCAGGTACCACAATCTGTTCCCAATGAGATTTTACTTTCTTTCCAGTTGTTACTAAGAAGAGGCAGCTAGGTGGCGCAGCAGAGCTTGGAGTCAGGAAGGCATCCATTCAAATCCTACCTCTGGCATTAATGGTTGTGTGACTGTAGCCAAGTCATCTAATCTTTCAACCTCAGTTTCCTCATTTGTAAATGGATGCAATGACCTACCTACCTTCCAGTTCTAAATCTACGATAAATGAAAAAGTGCTTGCAACACAATTTAATTCATGATCATTTCCCAAGTTACTCATTCCACTTTTTTCTCCTTGCAAATAATTTTCTTTACTATGGTGAGAATCACCTTGCTAAAGCAGGGATCAATCATACTATTTCCAGTGCAGGAACCTTCCATATCTTCTCAATTGTCTCAAGGAAGAAGCGGTAGGTAAAGTATTTTTTCAAACTTTAAAGTGTTATATAAATGCCAGTACAAATGAAGCCCAAGCTCTTTAGCCTGGCATTCAAAGCATTCCATTAATTTGGACCCAATTTACATCTCTAGCCTTCTCTCTCCAGGACCTACTCCATGCTAGTCTCTTTCCTTCCCTTAATTTGTCACCACTCTATGGAATGGATTAGTTTAGCAAACCACATTTCTGGTTGGAGCAGTGAAAATGTTAGTTCTGGGAATTGGGAAGAGATGAGAATTTCACCTAAGGATATTATATGCTCCAGAAGCTTTCCCAAAGTAGATCTACAAAAAATCAGAGTTTTCGGAAACATCCACCTTGGGGCCCAGCAATGTGATCCGATGGGTGAAGAGCCAGGGAAGACTCAAGAAGAATAAGAGTGCTCCCCCCATACACCCTCCCCCCCTCCCAGCTGAGCTCTTCAGCTCCGGGGCAGCTCTGCTTCAGGTAGCTGGCAGCAGCCTCCGAGTGACAAGCTGTTTGGTTTTAATCCTCCACATTCCTTGCTGTACTATAACCCCTTTGGCCGGATGGGGCTATCCTCCCCGCTGCTGCTGATGTCAGACCTACGCTCCCTTTCCCACTTAGCCCGGGCAGGAGCGTACTGCAGGCTGCAGCCGGGACTCTCCAGCCCAAGTCCAGGTGGATACAAACTCCCAGGCACGCACCGAGCCCCGGGGAGGGAGAAGGGGGGAGGAGGAGGCGTGGAAAAAAAAAAAGGCAGCTCCTTCCCGCCCTCCCCTTCTCCAGAAACAGCGGTTGGGGGAACCTAGGAGCAAAGCAATGCTAAGCGGGGATTGTTCCTCCTTTCAACCCCGGCGTTAGCTAAACCGGGAGTTGCCTGGGGTGGGGGGGACGGGGACTGGAAATCTTGTTTACCGCCCGAGGAGAAAAATATATCAAGCCTTTGTCTGGTGAAGTCAGCATCTCTCTCCTTTCTCTTCAGCTGCAATGGGCTCCTGGTGACATTAACATTTGGAAAGACTGGGGAAAAGGGGTGGGGGGCGGGAGGAGGTGAATTGGTGGATTTTGTTTTTGGAAGGGGAGGGGGGGAGCTTTGTGCATTAATTTAAATTAGAAAATTTTGTATTTCCTTCCCCCTCCTCCCCGGGTGTCGGGCAGGTCTTGATCTCAATCGCCCCCTTTTACAGCCCTGGCTGCTAATCCCGAGCTATTTCGAGCGGGTCTCCCCTCCCTTTGCGATTTTGGCCACATCGCGTTGTGAGAGTGTGGGGGGGAACCTCTTAGAGGGGAAAAAAGGGAGGGGGAAACCCACGAACCCAAACCTTGACTTGCTCTCCGCGTGAGGAGGAAGGAAGCAGAAGCAGCAGCAATAGCAGCAGCAGCAGCTCCGAACGGTCGGGGGGGGGGGTGTTGTTTTCTGCTCCGGGCAGCGCTTGGGTGTCTGTATGCTAGCACTCGGTCTCGCCCGTGTTTGAGAAAGCTGGTTTGCCTGGGGGGCTGCCCCCCCCAGTGCCTGCTTCGGGGGGCCTGCCTCGCCTCGGAGAGGGTGCAGATAGAACTCGAACTCGCCCGCCCGGCGAGGTTCTTCTGAGGTTCGCTGCTCTGCACCAACCCCCGGGACAGCAAGAATATGCTCTTGAAGGAGTACCGGATATGCATGCCTCTGACCGTGGACGAGGTAAGTGCAGCTGCCTGGGGAAAGGGGGGATGGGGGTACGCCAGGGTCCCGATTTTCATCTACACACACCCCTTTCTCCTCCTGTCCTAAAACCCTGCAGCTCGCTCAATCTTTCATATGTAGCGTGTTCCACATAGTCCTCCTTGGTCTCTCTCAGGAAGGCCGTGACCATTGCAAAAAATGAAGGATAGGAAAAAAAAAAGCCAGTAAGGAAATCCTGTTTAAACACCACCCCAGAAAGGAGGGGGGGCAAGTTTGGAGTGGAAGAGAAAGGAATTCTGCTGTTTTCACTTGTCACCGTAAGGGTGTGTCGGGAGGAAAGGTCTGAGGCTCTTCCTTGCTCAAAAAAGGTCTTACGTAGGTGATGACTTGGGTGGAGGGGAAGGGGGGCAGGAATACACTTGGACTTACTGTGTATTGAAAAGGCTCCCCCTACCCTCGAGCTTCAGAGTGTAGACGAGCACCCCTTCTATCTTTAATTAAAAACCAAAACAAAAAAAAAAGAAAACGAAAACCAACCCCTCCCATATCCATCCCAAAACAAAAACAAGATTCTACCACTACTCAAATTCGCAGCTCCAGGCTCCTAGAAATCTGAACGGTAAGGGCGCACAAGTCAGCCTCCTGTCTTCTTTCCCTCTTTAAAATGTGAGCAGTCTCACACCCTCCAGGTGCTCCCGGACGTGCCCCAGTGGGGGAGCCCTTTCTCTTCTCTGTCTTTATCCTGGTGGTTAGGAGAGGCTGGCATTCCTTACACTCATTCAGCAAAGGAGCAGGAAAATCTTTGGAAGAACATTTCTTACTTTCACTCCCTTTCCCCCAATCCCCTTTTGCTCCTCTTTCTTCCCTTCCAGAAGATCTTGGAAAAAATTGGGGAACACAGACAGCTGTGTGTAGCCTCCAGTCACTAAGCCTGGAAATAGTGTTGCAAGGGAAACTTTCCCTCCCTTATTGCTTCTGACATGGGGATTTTGATTCTGTAGGAATTCCAGGTGGTTTCAGGGGGTCCAGCTGGGCCACAGGATGGCGCCCCCAGTACACAGCTTTTTTTTTTTTCCTGCCTGCAATATCTTTTTGTACCTTCCTCTCCTGGGTCCTGCGGCAGTCTTGTGGTACTGGAGGTGCTGGCTGACATTCTTCTTCCAAGTTCTCGCTCCAGCCCCTTCCTTACACCCTTTTAAAAATAGCAACCAAAAACCAACCAAGCCTCTCTTTATTCATCCATGCAGACCCTTGTCTTCCTTTCTTTCCTTACTCTTTTCTGTCTTTTGATCATTTCATAACTGATTAGCATCTGGAGACGGGAATCAGGGAAACTTAAATAAGACCGCTTTTATAAGTTGTTAGGAGCTTTAGAAAGTTTGGGAGACGCGCAAGTTTAAACTAGCGATCTGAATGGTTTTTCTAATGTGAATGGATTCCATGCATTCATTCATTCAAGTCAACAAATATTGATTGTATTTAAATGTGTATCTACTGGTACAAATCACCTTGTAGGGCCCTGGATGTGAAAGAGAGGCTGGTGTGGTTTATTGAAAGGCTGTTGACTACCAGTTAGGAATCCAGGCCCTTTTTCTATCTCTGTCACTAATTAGTCATGTCACTGTTGGCAAACCACTATATCTTTCTGGGTCTCAGTTTCCTTATCTGTCAAGCAAGGGAAGTGGGATTTAGGATGGTATCCAAGGGCCCTTTCAGGTCCGATATTTCTTGTCAGGATGTCCATTTATATCATCATATTCATGCTACAGTCATAGTTAACCTCAGAGGGTGGGTTGACTTTGGCTGGGGTCCTCAAGGAAGTGTTATGGGAAGAAGTAGCATATAGTCTTTGAAGAATAGCTGAGGTTTTTGATGGGTAGAGGGGGCATTCCTGAAAGAGGGAAATTCATAAGAAAAGCTTTGAAAGCAGGAAAGTACAAAGGTTGTTTAGGAACAGTGATTAGTAAAGACTTGTTTGAATTAATGAATGGAGCCTGGAGTTTGGATAGGGGAGGAATGGGAGAAGAAAGGATGAATTTTCTTTCCCTCTCTCTACACTATCCCACCATAACTGAGTTGATTGAAGTTATACCATTTCTAGAAAGCTAGTTAATTATCTGATTTGTGGCAAACCTGTGTAATCAAGGGGAAAGGTTTGAGATGTTTAATACTGTATGGAATAGTATGGAAAGTGCAGAAAATTACTATAGAGGTGTGTGTGTATGTGTGTGTGTGTGTGTGTGTGAAAAAACAATTATATATGGTCCGGACAAAATTTAAAAAAAATTTAGAGATGACTCCAAGAGCGCTTAGTAAAATTTCTTTCGCTTTTTCTATCATGTAATAGATGCCCAGGGCCATTTTGGGAATTTAAGCAGTTATTTTATATAGGTGGAGGCCTTTTACATGCTAATTAGCAAGCTGAAAAGAACCCCTCCTTTAATGATGTATAATTAATTTGGCCTAAATAAAATATGATTCATTATTTGTAAGAGGTCAGATTTTAAAGTAGCTTGCTTTTTTGTCTTTCAGAGTTTTAAGGGTAATTTAAAATTTCAGATGGGAGTCCAGAGAATATATAGTTCAGTCCTGCATTTTACTTAGGAGAGGTGGTACTTAGACAGGGATGAAACTTATGGAAAGCTGCCTATTGCAGGACCTGGACTAGAGCTTAGGTCTTTGACAACTAGTGCCAATTGTTTGTCCATTCCATCCCTAAGGTACTGGAGAAGTTAGGTAGGTAGCGAAGTAGATAGAGTGCTGGACCTGGATTCAGGAAGTCTTGAGTTCAAATCCAGCCTCAGACACTAAACTAGCTGTATGATCCTGGGCAAGTCACTTAATCTGCCTGCCTCAGTTACCCCATCTGTAATAAGGGCATGATAATACCATTTATCTCTTAGGGGTGTTGTGAGGATCTGATATTAATTTGTAAAGCCCTTTGCAAATCTTAAAGTGCAGTATAAATGCTAGCTATATTTAGAAATGTGGTATGTGCTTTCCTAAAGGGAAGATATTTACACAGGTGTGTTGTAGACCCCTTTGGAATGCAAACTGATTTCTACTTCAGCTCTTGATTTAACTTGTTCTGAATGTATTTGCCTTAAAATGTGATGCTGAAATTCAAACTCCTATTTAACCAGCAGTTGGGAATGGTGCCTGTATTTTCAGAACCAAACAGACTATTTTTTGGTGAGCTGTTGATGTTGCATGTAATAGAGGTGAGATTCTTAAGGAAGAAGAAAAATTCAGAGGTCCTGACCTCTGCCAGATCAGTGGATCTTTGGATTCTTAACAGAATTAATTTTGATGCCTGCTGTTTCTCCAGCCACATTTTTTTCATAGTAAGTGCTTGATACTTCCAGGAAAGAAGCCTGGGTAGCTAGAGAAAAGGAAGCAGATTTCCCTACAACCTAGACTCCCTAGCTTGTAGTTTTATTTCTTTATATTCAAAAATAAAGAGAATGTAAGGACAAGTTGATGAATTATAAGAAGTCACATCTTAATTAATTAGCTTGAATAAGGAGCCATCTTAATGAAACACTCTCCTGGTTATTAAGTCATGTTAGCATCTTCACCTCTTAAGTAACAACGCAGACACTTATGTTCTTAGTATAGGATTGTCTTCAATGAGCTGGTATTTGTCAGAAAGGGAGAATTCTCTATGACTTGATTTGATGATTGAGATTATAACATTTTAGAGGTGGGAGAGGCTTTAGAGATCATCTAGGCCCAATTTCCAGATGAAAACTGACCCAAAGAATATGTGATTTGCCTAAAGTCATACAGCTAATTAATGGTAAAGTAGGTAATGCATTCCAGGTCTTCTTCCTAAGTTTTTGTTTTATACCTGATTGGCTACATCTATCTCCCTGAAAAAGTCAAGAATATTTTAATACCGCCAGATAAAAAAAATCCTTTTTCTTTTTTGCCTTCTTATCTTTTAAACTTTATTTTTCTTTTTAACTCTTTGTAAACTTTAATTCATGCACTCAGGAGCCTTTAGGGAAATGATGTACTAAGAGAAAAGATGGAAACTTCAATTCACGTGGGCTAGCTTGGGCCCTCAGAGAGACTTGGCTTGCTGAGAATTCTGACAACAGATTTGATGTCAGGGGTGGTACTATTCTCTGCATGGGGTGGGATCACTCAAATGTCATAATGTAATAACAGCATTTATATAGTGCTTTCAGGTTTGCAAAGCACGTTATAAATATTGCCTCATTTGAGCCTTACAATTTAAATTACCCTTAAAACTCTGAATCCTCTGGGAAGGAGATGCTATTGTTACTTCCATTTTATAAATGGGCAACTGTCGACATGCCAAGGGTCACACAGTTGTTTAAGTCTCTGAGGTCACATTTGAACACACATCTTCTTGACTGCATGTCCACTTCTCTGTTCACTTGGGCCACCTAACTGGAGAAAGCTAGTGTCAGGGTATCGCTCTTTCAGAAGCAACTTCCCAAGCTTGAATTTTATCTCATGGGTTGGGCTGTCTCATAGTCAGTTGCTATTTCAGGCTCTTGTGGTACCCCTGTGGGCCTATACTTCTAAAACTGAGAGTTTTAAAGTAGAGTTCATGAGTCTCCACTGGCATGTTTCCCATTAACAATCAGCTAGTAGACACAATTAGCTCTTAGCAAAGGCCTTTACTGAGAAGATACAGTTTAAAAAAAAAACCCAGCAGCTACAAAACATTCTGCCCCAGAAAGCTGGGGTGCACTTATGTTTGCATTAAATCCATCTTTTAATAAAATTTGGGCGTAAGTTGACAAATGAAGGAAAGAGTTATTTTAGTTTAGTGTTGGTATTGTAAAATGTAATGCCACTGAACATAAAGGTTGTTGTTGTGCAGTCATGACCCCACTTGGGGTTTTCCTGGCAAAGATACTGGAGTCATTTGCCATTTCCTTCTCCAGCTCATTTTACAGATGAGGAACTGAGGCAAACAGGGTTAAGTGACTTGCCCAGGGTTACACAGCTCACTTGGTATCTGAGGCCACATTTGAACACAAGAAGATGAGTCTTCCTAATTCCTAGTCCAGTGCTCAATCCATTGTGCTTCCTAGCTGCCTGAATATAAAGGACAGAAGCTTAATTTAATTTGACAAACATTTGTTAAGCATCTATTGTTTGCTAGGCAAATGTTTTACTGGGCAGTTTCTTGCCTTTGGGAAGCTTATATTTTTAATTAGGGGGATATGACCTCTAAAATCCTAGTGTCTACAGGAATCTTTTCCTTATCTCCCTTAATTCTAATGCCTTTCCTCTATAGATTATTTCCAATTTTTCCTTCATATAGCTTTTCTGTACATAGTTGTTTGCATGCCATCTGTCCCATTAGATTGTAAGCTCTTTGAGAGCAAGATCTGTCTTTTTTTCTTTCTTTGTATCCTCAGGGCTTAGCACAGTGCCTGGCACATGATAGTGTAATCGTTATTGCCTATTATACTACTATACACAGTTTAATAACAAATTTTTTATTATGAATTTAACAAATATCAACATTTCCACGTGCAAAGAACAGAAAAAGATTGTGTGAAACTAAGTCTATTATGTGCAGCTTATTTTTCCAAGTATAAATTTAATTTAGCTTAATTGCCCTGTTTGTCTTTATCTTCTTCAGAATTTCATTCTGCTCTCTTCAGTGTATTTTTAAAACATTTCACCGATGTTCTTTTCTCCCTTTTTTTTACATTGTTATCACTATTGTCACCCTGCCCCCATCCCTCTACACTCCCTTGTAACAAATAAATACAGGCATGCCTCATTTTATTGCACTTAACTACATTTTTTACAAATTGAAGATTTGTGGCAACCCTCCCTGTAGCAAGTCTTTCAGTGCCATTTTTCAAACAACATGAGCTTATGTCATGTCTCTGTCACATCTTGGTCATTCTCAACAATATTTCAAACTTTTTCATTATTGTTATATCTCTTATGGTGCTCTGTGATCAATGATCTTTGGTGTTAACTGTTTGTCATTGTTTTGGTGCACCAGGAACCACAACCATACAAGACGGTGAACTTAATAGGCAAATGTTGTATGTGTTCTGAGAGCTCTACTTACTACTGCTCTTTCCCCCATCTCTCTCCCTCTCCTTGGGCCTCCATATTCCTTGAGACACAATATTGAATTTAGGCCAGTTAATAACCCTACAGTGGCCTCTAGGTGTTCAAGTGAAAGGACATGTGGCAAACTTCATTGTTGTTTTATTTTAAGAAATTGCCACAGCTACCCCAGCCTTCAGCGATCACCACCCTAATCGGTCAGTAGCCATCAACACAGAGAGCGGCAAGACCCTCCACCAGCATAAAGATTACGATTTGCTGAAGGCTCAGATGATGATTAGCATTTTTTAGCAATGAAGTATTTTTTAATTAAGGTATTCATATTGTTTTTTTAGATATAATGCTATTACACATTTAATAGTCTACAACACAGTGTAAACATTAACTTTTATATGGACTGGTAAACCAAGAAATTCCTGTGACTTGCTTTATTGTGGTATTCGATTTATTGTGGTGGTCTGGAACTCAGTGCACAATATCCTGGAGGTATGCCTGCATAATTAAGAAAACAAATTCATCTATGGCCTTGTCTGAATATGTGTCATTTTGCATCTTTAATCCAGATAGGAAGCATGCTTCAGCACCAGTTTTTTGGAATCTTCATTGGGTATTGTATTCATCATAGTCTTCAAGTCTTTCACAGTTGTTTTACCTTTGTAGTCCTTATATAAATCCATTCTGGTTCTGCTCACTTCACTTTGAATCAGTCCCTTTTGCCATTTCTTATGTCAATTATATTCCATTACATTCATATGTCATAATTTTTTCACCCATTGTCCAATTGATAGGCACCTCCTTAATTTCCAGTACTTTGTTACAACAGAAAAGGCTTCTATAAATAACTTTGTTCACAGGGTCCTGTTATTCTGTCTTTGACTTCTTTGGTGAACCTGCCATTAACGGTCTTGTGCGACCACTTTGATTTCCAGAACAGTTGTACCAAATCATAAGTCCCCCAATAGCACATTAAATGTGTACTTGTCTTCTCAGCCTCTCCAATAGTTGTCATTTTCCTTTTTTGTCATCTTTGGCAGTCTGATGGGTATAGGATGGGTAGAACCTCAGGTATCTTAATTTGCAGTTTTCTTATCATTAGTTATTTGGAACTTTTTAAAAAATATATAAATTTATTTATTTTTAGTTTTCAACATTCACTTCCACAAGTTTTTGAGTTCCAAATTTCTCACCCCTCCCCCCACCCCAAGATGGCATGCATTCTGAATACCCCTTCCCCTAGTCTGCCTTCTCTTCTATCTCTCCCTGCTCCCTTCTCTTATCCCCTTCCCCTTCTATTTTCCTGTAGAGCAGAATAGACTTCTGTACCCCATTTTCTGTATTTCTTATTTCCCAGTTGCATGTGAAAACATTTTTTTAAAAAATGTGTTTTTAAAACTTTGAGTTTATTTGGAACTTTTTAATATCATCACAGCTCGCTTGCTTTTCTTCTTTTGAATACTTCCTGGTCATAACCTTTGACTATTTGTCTGTTAGGCAGTGGCTCTAGTACTTATATATTTGTATCAGTTCCCTATATCAAGTCAACAAATCAATCAACTGATAAATGTTTATTAAGCATCTGTTATGTGCCAGGCACTGTGCTAAGCGCTGGGCAAAAGACAGTTGTTGCCCTCAAGGAAATCTTGTATACCAGACCTTTAGTAGAGACATTTGCCGCAAAGATTTTTTTCCCATTGTAATTCCCACCTCAGATTAATGTAATCATAGAATGTCCAGAATGTGATCACAAGATGTAAAGTAGGTATTAAGGAATTGTTCTACAATCACACAAGTTCTTAATCAACTGGAGAGGTTTATAGGGTGTTGGCCATTGGATGAAGGGAAAGTGATACCACACAGGAAACATCTCGGGATTGGCTGAGCTCAGTCACACCCCTGGGGCCCTATAAATTCTACCCTTTAAAAATGTTAAGTCTTGACCTTTAAAGTCAATTTGAAAGATGCCATTCATTCAGCACAAGAGTTTCATTTTGAGAGTTGGAGGCAGTTTTGGGAGGTCTCCTCTGCACCTGAACCAGGGGTGGAAAAGGGATAGGAAGAGAGGATTTCCTGCCCTTTCCCCTTGTTCTTCCTTCTCATCTCCTTCCCTTAGCTATAATGGCCCAGCTACTGGGTTAGTAGGAGATTGTACATCAAGAAGAGAGTAGAGACACATAGCTGAGGACAGATACAGATGTGGAGAGACAGTCACCCAAGAGTGAAAGAAGCTTCAGGCAGCAGCATTAGCCCTCATGGTAGAGAGCAGCCCTGCCTGCCTGTGGACTTAAGGAACATCCCAAACCCTTGGATCCCAGCAAAGCAGCCTGCCTGGGAGACAGCTGTACTCAGAGGGAGCTTGGGAAGGGCTACCAAGAGAGAAAGGGCTTCTAGGACCCGGCCTTGCCCCATGTATAGCCTCACTGTTCACTAGCTTCACGCCCCATTTTCTAGAGTTTGAACCTGCTTTTAACTCCTTTGGTGTTGCCCTTATCTATGGGTTTCTATAGGTATGTATAGGTTTCTTGATGTCTTGTGCAGTCATGGAGTTTACTGGTGTTTCTCTTTGGTCTTTTAAATATTATTATTATTGTTCTATCTGGTGACCCTTTAAATCTTGAGGATCTAGATGTCGTAATAGATAGAGTGCTTGACTTTAGAGTCAGAAAGACCTGAGTTCTAATGCTAGAAGAGATACCAGCTATGTAAACCTGGACAAGTCACTTTAATCTCTATCTCAGTTTCCTTATCTGTAAAATGGGAATGATAATATCACTACCTCACAGGATCGTTGTTAGAATCAAATGAGATAGTATATGTAAAAGCAGTGTGCAAACTTTATTTGTTGTTCATTCATTTCAGTTGTGTCTGACTCTTTGCAAGCCCTTTTGGGGTTTTCTTGGCAAAGATACTAGAGTGGTTTGACATTTCTGCTGGGGGGCAGCTAGGTGGATAGAGGAATGGCTTGGAGTTAGGAAGATCTGAGTTCAAATCTAGACTCATATTTATTAACTATGTGACCCTGGGCAAGTCGTTTAAACCTGTTTGCCTCAGTACCTCCTCTGTAAAATAAGTTGGAAAAGGAAATGGCAAGCCATTCCAATAATCTTTGCCAGGACTTTTGATGAATCAGTGGAAATATGCCCACCCTTAATAGAAAAAATAACTAGAAATGCTTGTTTTATTGACAGAGGGTTACTAGGGCCATCTTTTGTATATGAAGGACAATACAATTACCCTCATGATTTGATTGTGAATGTCTCTCAGGTTAGATACCGTATCCTTTAAAAAAAAAAAGAAATTGTTCTTAATTAAAACTAGATAATAATTATTGTTTTTTCTGTTTTTCCTTACAAAGCCATTTTGTAAGCTCCTAGGCCTATGAGGAATCAACTTACAAACTGTTTGGATTGTGCTTATATCACTTAAATGCAAATAAAAAGGAGAATATCCATTTCAGAATGAATTTCTCCTCATAGTTGTAGGAAATTCTGTTCTTTTAAAGTAGCTTTGAAAAATCTAGCATATTAATAGCTCTGAGCCTAGTAATGCTTGCCCAGACAGCATGTGTGTACTCGCATCTAGTGGTGGGGGCTCTTTGTGTGTTTTTTATAGCTTAGAAAGTATGCTTAGTAACAGGCCCTAAAGGCTTTTTCATTGGGGAGTGAATGCCATTTTCCTTGAGTGGAAAAGTACATCCAGGTTCACTACTTTCAGTGCCTGAGTGAGGTCACAGGTGCCCTTGTCTGACCTATGTGGGCTTATCCTTGTTTTCAGTTTTTGGAGGAAGTTTTATGTGTGCTCCAGCTGGTTTAAGAAATTGACTTGAAAGTTGGCTGGGGTTTGGGCAAAGCCAACCAAAGGCCTAGGATGTCAATATACAAATGATGAACATCGCACCCTCAAGTCTGGTTTTTCCAGCTTGACAACTTTAGCCAATTTAGAAAAAACAAAAAAACACACAAAAAAGCATAAAAACCCCTTAAGAGCAGAGCCTGTCAGTAGCTTTCTCTGCATTGATGTTGAGGACCAGAAACGACACAGCAGTCTTGGTGGGTAGTTTTTGGGAGTGCCCTGGGAAGATGAAGCCTAACGTATGTTGCAAATATGAAAATTGGAAAAGTGTCCGTTGATTGGAAAAAGTGACTTTTAAGTGCATTTATTATACTCTTTTGCACAATATAGAATACCTTCATAATATAGACCATCCGGGAACTTCTTCTTTCTGAATACTGTTACCCTTAGTAATTTCATCTTTTCTAATTGTTTCAATTATCCCCTGTCTCTGATTTAGATTTCTGCCACTAACATCTCCCCGGAGCTCTACTTTATTTTCCACTGCTGGCTGTATCTATTTGAGTGTCTAACCATTGCTGCCAAATCAACTTTTCTAATACTGAACTCATTTTCATATCTTACCCCTTCCATTCTATTTAAAAAAAAAACACAAAAAAACAACCCAAAAAATGAACTCACTTAAGTTCAAAGTTCTAAGATGCCAGAAGTGTCAGTGGGAGGGGGCCTGAACTTGGCCTGTTTTCTAATCTGTGAAATGAGAATAATATTTATAGTGACTATTTCATAGGGTAGTTGAAGCTCAAATGAGATGTTTGCTAAGTGCCTTGTGGTTCATTTATTTCACTCATATCCAACTCTTTGTGACCCCATTTGAGGTTTGCTTGGCAAAGATACTGGAGTGGTTTGCTATTTCCTTCTCCAGCTCATTTTATAGATGAGGAACTGAGACAAACAGGTTAAGTGACTTGCTAAGTGACAGGTTAAGGTCACACAGCTAGGAAGTGTCTGAGTTGGGATTTGAACCCAGAAAAATGAGTCTTCTTGACTCCAGGCCCGACACTCTATCCACTGGGCTATTAGGTGCCCATAAATATCAGATATAGTTGTTGTTATTTTGACCTAAATTGTTGTGGCCAACCTCTGTATGGTCTTCATGCCTCCCATCTTCCTGTTTCCCATCTGTTTTCGTACTGCTATCTGTCTTCCTAATGCAATGTTATGCCCATGCCTTTTTACTTAAAAGCCTTTGGTGCCTCTTTATTACTTCCTAAATGAAGTGGGAATTCTGATCCTAGGTAGGATTCAAGGTCTTCCATACTTAATTGCTCAGTTATAACATGTCTTATACTCCTCTTCAAAAACTCTTCATTACATCCAATGGAATTCCTTTCCCTCCTCAAATTCTTGTCTTTCTTTCATCTCATATTGTTCACATAATTCTGTTGCCTAGAGTGATCTCTCCCTTTCCACCCTCTTCCCATTTTCTCTGTTGATAATATTCTTCCTTTCCTTCAAGCGTGAACCCAAACTTCATTTTACGCCTTCCCTGATTCTCCTCAGGTAAAAGTCATCCCTCCCTCTTCAAATTTCTCATGGTACTTTTCCTGGACTCTTTCTTTTCATTTATCTTGCTCTCTTTGTGTGATAGTTATTTATCATCTGTACATTAAATAGTAATCTCCTTGAGAAGAGAGCTTATTTCTATCTTTGTATCACTGGTACCTATCATCTGGTAAACACATCATGAATGTCTACAAAACCTTACCAAATCGCCTGCTAAAAGACTCCTACTTAGACTCTTTCTGTACCTCTCTGCTGTTGGGGGGGTGGGGGTGGGGAGAAATGGTGCCTTTTGAGAATCTGTGGATTCAAAAGTAGAAGGGAAGACACCTCAAACAATAGGAATAGTTTTGAGGAGCTGAACTTGGGGTTTATTTCTAGGTAAGGATTCTACCTATTAATATCTCCTCAACCCCTCAAAGTGGCTAAATTTTTTTCCCCTTCACTTAGTAACACTGTCTGAAAGTCTGCAAATTAGATTCATTTGGATCACAGCCATCCTATATTGATGCTTGGCATATGTCATCTCCTTAATGGGAGAATTCCTTTTTACTGGTATATATTATCATTACTTTCTTCTGCTTTCTCATTCTATATAATTCTTGTCTTAGGCTTTACATAAATCCTTCATAAAGGATTCACTCAGTGTGCTGAAAGCCTGCCTTGGAGAGTGATTAAAAAAACAACAACTTCAAAATTATATATATTTCATGAGTACTAGTGTAATGCCTGGGCTGTCCAATTCAGCTGAATTTTAGAGGAGGGGAAGTATAAGTTGGTCTTTCCTGACAAGGATGGTGAAGAGACTTGAAGGTTTTTAGGGAAAACCGGTGGTTCCTGAAGGAACAGAAGTGAGGCTTCCGTGGAGAAGAAAAAGCAGTCTGAGGTGGAAAAGGGAAGATTTGACCTTTGCCAGGAGGTGAGGCAACTAGATGGTACAATGCCAGGCCTGGAGTCAGGAATGCCTGAGTTCAAATCCAGACTCAGACATTTCCTAGCTGTGTGACCCCTGGCAAGTCACTTTACTCTGTTTGCCTCAGTTTCCTCATCTGTCCAATGAGCTGGAGAGGTAAATGGCAAACCACTCTAGTATCTTGGCCAAGAAAATCCCAAATGGGGTCACAAAGAGTTGGACACAACTGAAAAACGGCTGAATAACAACAAAGGAGGTTGGAGATCAGAAGAAAATCTTTAGATGTATTAAATGCTGTGCAACTATGTTTGATTGCCTCTGGATCTTGTGTGATCCAGTCTGTTCCACTGAGTTATTTAAAAAAAAACCCAACCCAAAACAGTACCAAATAGTTTTTGATGGTTAGTGTTTTGCAGTATGAGAAAGTTGGTCCTTGGAAACCCAGGACCTAATCATAGGAATAAGGCTAATAGTGAGGTATTAAATTAATTCTAAAAATTCAGCCATGCCAACTGATTTCTCTTTTGTGAGGTTGGAACAGGACAGTTGGTTGAATTAAAAATGGTACAGTGCCTTAGGATGAACAATGATAGTGACCCTTAAAAATCAGTACAGGAAATAGGTATGTGAATGCACTATTCGTTGAGTTAAGAATTGGTTTAGCCATTCTGTGAAGCAATTTAGAACTCTTCCTAAAAAGTTTCTAAACAATGCATACTTTGTGACATAAGAAAATGCTAACAGGATATATCCTAAGGAGATCAAGAGGAAACCACCCCTATCTAAAGAATATTTATAGCAGCTCTTTTTTGAAATGGCAAAGACCTGGAAACTTAGGGGTTGCCTATCAATTAAAAAATGAATTAGCAAATTGTGTACTGTATATGAATATGTAGAATATTATCAGGCCATAAAAATGAACAGGATGGTTTCAGAGAAACCTGGGAAGACTTTTATGAACTGATGCCAAGTGAAGTGAGCAGAACAATTTATATAATAAAAAATTGTAAAGTCAAACAACTTTGAAAGTCTTAAGAGCTCTGATCATTGCAGTGACCAGCCATGATTCCAGAGGACTAATGACGAAGCATATTATTACCTATGTCTTGATAGTGAGGTAATGAATCCAAGATACAGAATGAGACATAGATTTTTCCACGTGGCCAATGCAGTTTCTGTATCTTGGATGCATCACCTCCCTTTTTGGCTTTTGACTGTGCATATTTGTTAAAAGGGTTTGGATTTTCTTTTCTTAGTTTTTCATACTTTTTTTTTTTAAAGGGGAGGGAGAGAAATTATATGCTTGTTAATTGAAAAAAAGTCTAGGCAGAAGTAGGCAGAGAAGAGAGACTAAATGTGATGACCTCCAAACCGCCACTCCTTAATTTTGCCCTGAGCAAAATTCACCCCTGCAATGGTTCTTTTTTCCTTTCACTGTCTCAACCCTTTGTAAAATCAGCAGGGCTAGGACCTGAAGTAGGTACACCAATTTGGAGGCTGTTGGAATAATCTAGGCAAGAAGGGAAGAAAGCCTGAGCTAAGGTGGGAATTACATGAGTAAAAAAGGGGTTGGTTGTGAGACGTGTGTTGAAGGTAGAAGTGGCAAGATTTGACAACTGATTGGCTTCCTTTAAGTCCCAGCTACTGGAAGCCTTTCCTGACCTTTCTTAATTCCGGTGTCATCCCTTTTTCATTTATTTCCTATTTATCCTGTATATAGCTTGCCTTGTATATATTTGTTACAAGTTGTCTCCCCTCGTTAGATTGTAAACTTCTTGAGTGCAAGGATTGTTTTTTGCCTGTTTTTGTATCCCTATCTCTTAGCCCAGTGCCTGGAACATGGTAAATGCTTAATAAATGTTTACTGAATTGAATTGATTACAGAGAGTAAGGAGTGACGGCTGATGCTGATATTATGAACCTGAGATAGTACAAGTATGGTGGTGCTTTTGACAGAAATAGGGAAGTTTGGAAGAAGGGAAGGTTTAGGAGGAAGGATAATGAGTAACATTTCAGACATTTTGACTTTAAGATGCCTCTAGTATGTACGGTTTGCAATGTCCAATAAGCAGTTGGTGTAATTGGCACTGTACTGCAGTTCAAGGGGAAAACTGGGGTTTAAGTGGGAATATATACATATGTGTGTGTACACATAGACACAGATATAGACATGTATAGTATTTAACCTTTGTGATCTGATGAGATTACCAAGAGAAGATAGAGGGAGAAGAGAAAGCCCAGGACAGAACCTTGGGAAGCAGCTGCAGTTGAGGGATTGTAATGTGCATGATGAGAAGCACTGATCAAATAGGAGGCAGACGTCGAAAGAATAATGTCATGAAAATCCAGAAGAGAGAATATTTAGAAAGAAAGAGGGTTCCACAGTGTCAGATGCAGCAGAGTGATTGATAAAGATTAGGATTAAGACCATTACTGTATCCCAAAGAGATCATACAAATGGGAAAAGGACCCACATGAACAAAAATATTTATAGCAGCTCTTTTTGGGGTGGCAAAGAATTGGAAATTTAAGGGGATGCCCATTAGTTGGGGAATGGCTGAACAAGTTGTGGTATATGAATGTAATGGAATACTATTGTGTTATAAGAAATGATGAGCAGATGGACTTCAGAAAAACCTAGAAAGACTTGTATGAACTGATGCTGAGTGAAGTGAGCAGAACCAAGAGAACATTACACACAGTAACAACCACATTGTGAGATAACTAATTTTGATAGATTTATCTCTTCTTAGTAATGCAAGGATCAAGACAGCTCCAAAGGACTCATGATGGAAAATGCTGTCCACATCCAGAAAAAGAACTATGGAGTCTTAATGCAGATCGAAGCATATTTACTCTCTCTTCTTTTTTCTTTTTCTGTTTGTTTTTTCTTTCTTGTGGTTTCTCCCATTGGTTCTAATTCTTCTTTAAAACATGACTGATGTCAAAATAGGTTCAATATGAATGTATATGTAGAGCCTATATAAAGTTGCACACCATCTTGGGGTAGGGGGAGGGGAGAGATGGGGAGAAAATTTGGAACTAAAAATCTTACGGAAAATGAATGTTGAAAACTAAAAGTAAGTAAATTAATTCTTTTTAAAAAAGAAAAGACCATTAGATGTGGCAATTAAGAGATTATTGGAAATTTTGCAGAGAATAGTTTCAGGTGAGTGATAAGGTCAGAAGCCAGATTTCAAAGTGCTGAGAAGTGAGGAGGGGAAGATGTTGAAGTGAGAGTAGATCAGAGAGGTGTCAAACACATAGGCCATCAGGCTGCAACAAAACTCAGACCCTGAAGCAGATTAAAATGTAATTGCAAAATATTTAACAAAATAAGCAGAAATACAATAAAACATAGATAATGTTAATTTTCAGTTTTCTAAGTCAACATATGGTCTGCAGGGATTCCTAGATATGATTTAGTGGCCCTTGTTTGTATTTGAGTTTGACTCTACTGATGTAAACAGTTTTTTCAAGGAGTTTGGCTGAGAAAGAGAAGAAAGATATAGGATTGTGGGCATGTAAGGTTTTTAAAAATGGAGACCAGCATTTTGAATTAAATTTATTCTTTTCTTCTTCCTGTCTCTCTCCTTTCCTCCACTGTGGTGTGCACGTGGAATCCTTGTAACAAATACTCGTAGTCAAGCAGAAACATTTCTGGATCCTTGCATTGCCATTCGTTGGCCATGTCCATAGAAATATATGTCTCATGTCTCATTTTGCATCCTAAGTCTATTATTTATTTCTCTGCTAAGAGAGCAGTAACAGCATTTCCATCACTGATCCTCTGGAACTGTGATTGGTTATTTTGTTGTTCAGAGTTCTTAAGTCTTTCAAAGGTAATTGGGGGTAATGATTGAGGATGCAGTGTGCTGGAGAACATGAGAAATCATGAGATGAAGTACACAGAAGCATTTAGTAAGCCCTTACTATGTGGCATGCACCTAAGTTCTGGAATATAATAAATGCAAGCCAAAAAGAAAGCCAGCCCTTGTCCTTGAGGAGCTTACTTTTTGATGGGAGAGGGTAATTATACAAAAGGAAGCTGAAGAGCAGCACAGGGGAGGGAGGGATGGGGGAGTATAGGCTGGGACCTAGTTTTAATGAAGTCCAGAAAGTCAGTGGTAGAGCCTGGAAAAGAATGAAAGTTGGCCAGCCTGGGCTTTCCAAAATGGCGGCTGTGGAAAGAACTCATCCATGGGAGAATTCGGGGTAGAAGGGTTAACTGGCCCTGGCAACAATGTAGAGGGGTTGACTGGCCTTGGCAAATAGAAGGAAGGGCTACTTCTTTTTCAGAGGCTTTATCCAAAATGACCAAGGCCCTCGGAATAGATGGAAGCCAGAGCTTTGCATGATTGAATTATCTTTCTTATAAAAATGCTCTTTATTGACCTACAAATAATGAATCTAAAGCTCATTAAGATTTTGACATCAAGTACTAACGTGAGTAATTCTGCTCTTTTCCCTGCTGTCTTGACTAAAAAGGGCTATTCTTATGTTTAGTCTCCATTCTTCCCTCCCCTCTTTGACCTAGGCAGGAAGTAAATCTTATCTCCAAATTGGTGACTAACACATGAGCATGGTAAAATTCATAAAATGACTCCTCTTCCCCTTCCCCTTTTCTTTTTTCCCTTTCAAATTTGGGTGAATCATGACCTTCTGGCATTCTTAGTATTGCTGAGCAAAGGAACAGCTATAATCTCTTAATTCCTCTTACGTTCTTTTGATTGTCATTAGGAGATTGTTTTATCCAACCCTGTCCCCCCAAGCCTGAAGCATTCAGATAAATAAGGCTGACCAAACATTTCTTTGATGACTGCCTATGTCTAAGTAGCCTGTGGGCAGCTAACCTTCCAAGAATTCCTTATTTACTATGCAGATTTGCTCATAATGTTCATTGAATTAGGGCCAGATACTTAACATCTGACAAATCATTATTAGCCTGAGAAATTATTGTAGTAGGTAAGTGTTTAATAGGGTATTATACAGATTCAGCAATCTAACATTTGTGTGGGGAAGAAGATGCCTTGACTGGTGAACAGAGCTAAGTCATTCCTTTTTGGTTCTCTTCCACCTTAGCTCCCAGCCTTCAGTGGTAATTCTCATCATTCCACCCCTTGGGAGACGTGACTGAGGCAGCTAAGTGGCACTGTGCTAGAGTGCTGGGTCTGGAGTGAAGAAGATTTGAGTTCACATTTGACCACAGACCCTTAACTGGTGTCTGCCTTTGTCTGCCTCACTTTGTTGTTGTTTAGTCGTTTTTTCAGTATTGTGTAGTGTCTTGACTCTTCATGACCCCATGTGGGGTTTTCTTGGCAAAGATACTAGAATGGTTTGCCATTTCCTTCTTCAGCTCATTTTACAGATGAGGACACTGAGGCAAACGGGGGCGGGGGGAGAAGTGACTTAGGCAACTCTTAAGTGTCTGAGGCCAGATTTGAATTCAGGAAGATGACTTTTCCTGACTCCATACCTGGTACTCTATCCACTCTGCCACCTAGCTGCCTCAGTTTCCTTAACTGTAAAATGGGCATAATAACTTCACCTAACGTCCTGGGTTGTTGTAAGGATCAAATGAGATAATATTTGAAAAGACCTTAGCTTTGTGACTGACTCTTAGTCGGTGCTTAATTAATGCTTATTTCCTTCTTTCTTCCCTTTTAAATCTGCCTTGGCAAAAAGGAAGGTGTCTGAGGCAATTTCCTCTCAAAAGCTAACTCCAGCCTTCTTACAAATCTTTACTCATCAGGATTGCTAACTAACTCATTTGCATCTGCTTGTGGGTTAGAATTCTTTTATTATTCCCTGCTTTTGGGAAGCTATAAACATATGAATCAATATAATCATTTTTGTTCGTCATGATCTTCCAGCTGGGAAGTTTACAGTATTCAGACCAGGGGTTTTTCACCTTTTTGGAGTCATGAACCCCTTGGGTAAGCCTCGTTAAAGTCTATGGACCCCTTCTTAAAATAATGTGGTTTTTGGGTTTTTTTACTTTTTGGTGAGGAAATCGGGGTTAAGTGACTTGCCAAGGGTCACGCAGATAGTAAGAGTCAAATGTCTGAGGCTGGATTTGAACTCAGGTCCTCGTGACTCCAAGGCCGAAGCTCTATCCACTATGCCACCTAGCTGCCTCAAAATAATGTTTTTAAATGCATAAAATAAAATACATAGGATTACAAAGGAATCATGGTATATTGAAATGCACTTATAAATTTTTTTTTAAATGATATAAACCTTAAGGTAGCAATAAATAGAGAATTTCTCTCCCTTTGTTGATTGAACCAGACTCTGTCAGGTCTCAACTCCACAGGGCATCTTGTTCATCACCTCTAAACTTAACTGTAAACATGCTGTTAACTCAAACCTTAACTGACACCACTTCACTCTGCCTTCTAACTACTCCCAATGCCTTCCTATATATATAGGTAGTAGAAACTAGACTTTTTTTTGCTCACTCCACTTTTTATCTGCTGTTCTAACTGGTTTCAACTCAGTGGAACAAGATAGTCCTGCACTGGGCACCTTCTGGTCTACTCCTCTTTCCTCCCCCACCCCCTTCTTTTGTGCCTTGTGTCACCTCATTAGATTGTAATCTCCTTTAGGGCAAGGGACTGCCTTTTTTAATTGTATCCTCCACATTTAGCACCATGCCTGCCCCCATAGTAAGCACTTAATAAATGTTTATTGGATTGGGGGTGTGTGTGTGTGTGTGTGTGTGTGTGTGTGTATTCTGTATCTATGTATGTCTCTGTCATTATAAAATTTACGGATCTATCGTCTTGTATGGCTTTACCATTTATGGCCTCTGTCTAAGCTGCATTTGTCCCAAGAACACACAAATCAGTAATACGGTGAATGGCCACGTTTATAAAGAGAAAATTGGCTAAAAACAGGGAGCAGAAAGCAAAGCAAACTTAAGGGATCAAGGATTCAGGATACAAAGTTCAGCAAGGTTTTGGATGAGCATAAGAATAGGAGGAGAATGAGGGGTGGGGAGAGTAGAGTCACCAGTTTTGCTGTCAGAAACTGGGAGGACTGCAGCTAGGGGATTCACCACCAGGGTAAATGTTTAACAACCTGATCTGTGGACCCACAAGACAAAAATTTAAAGTTTAATCTGCCTTATTAACACTTTTTTTAAGTCTACAAAACAATCAAGCCTCGGTTTGCAGCCTCTGCTGAGGTGTAAATGCCCTTGCTGAAAGTTAACCATTGACCTTTTGGCTCCAGCTGGCTCCAGACCACCCCTGGCGATAGTTAGTTTACGTCAGTTCTGAATGGAATGCTTATAGATTTGTCCTAACCTCCCAGCCTCCTCTCCCCTGCCAGCTCCCGATGGGTAAGGGCAGTTGTTTTGGCTACCCTTTGTCTCTCTCTCACCTGGGTTGTCCTCTTCTCCCTTTCTTAGGAAATGGGAGGGGCTGAGTTCTCTGGGGGCTTAAGAAGATAAACATTGTGGAATTCCTGTCTGCCCACATCCGGTTACATTCACATATAAGAAAATGTGACTCAGACTCAGAGAGAGATATTTTATGTAGTCTAATTTCTGAGTTAATTCCCTTTTTAGTTTTGCTGATTGTATTGACTTAACAGAGGAAACAGACTTGTCCAGTACTAACCAGAAAATGCAACAGTATTTTCTTATGTGGTCATTAATGTTGAGAACACTAGTCCAGGGGTTCTTGACTTTTTTTGGGTTGTATATCCTTTTGGCAGTCTGTTAAAGCCTACGGACCCCTTAAGTGTCTGAGGCCAGGTTTGAACTCAGGAAGATGGGTTCTACTGACTCCATACCTGGTACTTTATCCATTTTGCCACCTAGCTGCCACAGTTTACTTAACTGTAAAATGGGGATAATAACTGCATCTAACGTTCTAAGAATCAAATGAGAATATTTGAAAAGCTCTTAGTTTTGTGTCTAGCTAGCAGTAGGTGCTTAATTAATGTTTATTTCCTTTACATATTTTAAAAATATATTTACTTATATTATTTTTATTTAATATGTTTGTAATATATTTGAAAGCATAGGATTACATAGAAATCAAAAGTTAGTGTGAAAATAAAGATATAGTTTTTTCCCATCCAAATTCTTGCACAACTCTCATATCCATCTGTCAGTGGATCTTTCGGGGTCCATGGATCTCAGATTAAGAGCACCCAGCGTGGTCAGTCTCTTTTTCCTAAAAAATATTTCTAATCTTGTGTACATAGAGAGGGAGTGGTTTCTTATCATATAATTGCTATTTTTAAAGTGTCATGATCAAATTTTCCTAACAGGCATTTTAAAGGACTCATTGGTACCACCATCTTTCTGCCTTGTAAGTGAAGAGTGAGTCAGGTGCCCTGGCTCACTTGGGCTTCCTTATCTGATCTAGTCACATTGTCTTATGTCAGAAGACCTTGGTTACACCTGACCTTTCACTGAGCTCACCATTATATACTTTCATAAAGCAATCAGGCTCACTGATGTGTCATGGCAATACTCATGTTCCAGGAAGATACTGAAGAGATGAATTCTGTTTCTAAACCATGTATTTTGGGGCATCTGTTTCTATTATTCATTTCAACTGCATTCACAGTATCTAGAATTTTGGAGCTGAAAAAGACCTTGTAGGATTTACCCCAATACCCTCATTGTTCAGAGGAAGAAACAGACCCAGACTTTTCCAAGGTCACAATAAGTATTCTGGAACTAGAAGCTCCTGGGTTCCAGGCAGAGGCCGCCTGCTGCCTCACTGTCTTCCATCATACCACCTGTTGGCTCAAGGGAATGGAAGACAAAGCATCCTTACCAGTTGGGCTTTCTTGAGTGAGAAAGTTACATTCCTTTTTGAAAGTAGTTTCAGTGATTAATGTATCAAAAGAGAAGGGGGCAGCTATGTAGCACAATGGATTCAGCACCAACCCTAGAGTCAGGAGGACCTTAGTTCAAATCTCCAGCCTCAGACACTAAACTAGCTGCATGACCCTGGGCATGTCACCTAACCCCAATTGCCTCAAACCCTCCCACCCTCTGCAAAAAAAGAAGATGGGGCACCTCCTTTCTATTTTGAGGTTGGTCCTATTAAGTGCACTAAAGGACATTGACACTATCAAGCTGGGAACATGTTTGTGGAATGTATTGAATTCAGTTCAACACCTGCATCTTTGTAAATAATGCCTATTTTTAACCAGGACCTTGTTTTAATCACATTCAGATGACATCTTAAAACTTTAAGCTCTTCCTGCACTTAGGGAAATTTATCCTTTTTAGTGTAGAGATATGCGGTCCGATGGTAAAGTAACAGAGCTATTTTAATAAACATACAAAAAAAACCCCTCTCTCTCCAAGCTAGTGTTGTCTTTCAAAACAGTCACCTTTGGAGGCTGCTATTGCTCAAAATATTTTTGGAATCTTTTCCAGAGACACTTTACAAGCTATTTCAATGCTTATGATCTCATTGTTGTGGCCACTACCTCTACAGGTGGAGATCACAGTCTATCCATACATTCTTATCCTGTAGGATTCTTGTCTATGTCTTCCCATAAATCTTCCAGATTCAATCCATGTACTGTGCTGTAGTGCTTCCTTTTAATCTTTTAATGTTTTGTGGGAGTGAAGATGTATTATACTTTACCCTTGGCTCTGTGACCAGCCCATCTCTTTTTCCCACTATACATGTCTTAGATGAAGAGGTATTTTATGTCGCTTCTTGTGTTCAAACTTTAAATATTCATTTGCGTTTCCTTTGCCTTTTGTATCACTAGTCATTTTGACTCTCTGTTGTGACCATTTGACTGAAAGTCACATAACATCACTAGGAGAATATTAGTATTAAGAAATGGGCTTTGGTGGCAGGAAGTAGCTTGAGATCATTGCAAATCCTGATCAGTTTTAGGCCAAGTTTCTTGCCCATCCACAGTGCCTGTCCTAACATTTCTCTCTCTGTCATTCTGTCTCTCTCTCTCTCTCCCTCTCTCCTAACTAAATGGATTGCCGATCCTACTGAATATAATAATTTTATTACTAGACGTTCTTTATCCGTATAGATTTTTATACGTGGACTACTACACCAGTCTCTTTTGAGTGGCCATGGGGATTTCACTGAAGACATCTTATGATATTCTGAGGCTTAATGTACTCAGTAACTACCAACCCATATATTCTCATTTCTATTGAGAATGGTCTAGTGAAGGTATCCTTGAGTAAGAAAGAGACAGACTTCTGAATCTGATTGTTTACAGTAGGCTATATCAGTAACATACTTGAAGAATATATATTGAGTCTAGCCAAGATAGTGGAAAAAGAGTAAAACAGTATAGCCT